>NC_085842.1:267498248-268698248 GCF_035594765.1 Anolis carolinensis
GTTTTACGATGGAGCCCTGCTGGAAGTAGTTCAACATCGGGGGATGGGAGTCAGTGGGCTCTATCATAAAACTGTAGAGGAAGAAGCACATGTCACCAAAAGACACATCATCTGATGAGATCTAGTTGACAGTCTCATTCACCAGGGATCACAGAACAATTTGACAACCTTTGGCAACAATCCTGTCTGCTTTTCTATAAAATGAAGCTCTGCTCTTGCCCTACTATATGTTTCATATAGATAATAAGTTAAGAACCTTCCCACTCTACCTAATATAGGAGCAAAATCACAGCAATTTGCTCTAGAGAAGACCAATTCACAGAAATAATAATTATTTATTTATTTATACTGCCTCTTCTTACTGCTTGAGGCAGGGCACAATATAGTAAAATACATCATAATACTAAAATATATTCAATAAAAGCACATATTAAAACATTTCTACACATATTAAAGTAGAATCATAGAATCATAGAATAGTAGAGTTGGAAGAGACCTCATGGGCCATCCAGTACAACCATCTGCAAAGAAGCAGGAAATCGCATTCAAAACACCCCCAACAGATGGCCATCCAGCCTCTGCTTAAAAGCCTCCAAGGAAGGAGCCTCCACCACAGTCCGGGGAAGAGAGTTCCACTGCCGAACAGCTCTCACAGTGAGGAAGTTCTTCCTGATGTTCAGGTGGAATCTCCTTTCCTGTAGTTTGAAGCCATTGTTCCGTATCCTAGTCTCCAGGGCAGCAGAAAACAAGCTTGCTCCCTCCTCCCTGTGACTTCCCTTCACATATTTGTACATGGCTATCATGTCTCCTCTCAGCCTTCTCTTCTGCAGGCTAAAGTACATGGAAGTCGTAGTATTAACTTTGTCAGGGATTTGTTTCATTCCTAGCTATAACGTGACCCTAAAAATACTCAAGTGTTTACTGTATTATTATAAGTAAATACCAACATATTTTGTTTTGCTATAAAGAGCTTACTCTCATTTTCAAAAGGAAGTGTCCAAACTTTCAATGATTACGCCTTTTGGTGACCCCAATGCTTTCTTGGCTTCAACATCAAAAAGACGAATGTTTGCTTCCGTAATCATTCTATTGTACAGAGAAAAATCCTTTTGGAGTTTTCTGTTTCAAAACATAAGGAAGACTATATCACAAATAAAAAAGGAATTATACCTGACTACTTTTAAGTAAAGCAGGTTCAGGAAAGCAAAGAAAATTATTGTGATACCAGTGTGTAGTTGTGAAATGTTTATAATTAGATCGGGGACCCAGTGATGCCTGGGTGATTTGAAAAGAGCATTTGTCAGCTGGGTTATTTGTCGGCTGGGTTCAGAGATCTCTGGGGAAGGATGAACTACAACTCCCATATGCCAAATTCAATCACCCCCAAATCAAGGCTGTATGCACAGTGGGATATGTTGGGTCTGTGTGCCAAGTTTGGTCCAGATCTGACGTCGGCTGGGTTCAGTGCACTACAACTCCCAATATCAAGGTCAATTCCCAGAAACCCCTGCAGTATGTTCAGTTGGTCATGGGACCTCTCTGTGCCAAATTGGGTCCCAGTCCATTGTTGGTGGGGCCCAGAGTGTTCTTTGATTGCAGATGAACTATAAATCCCAGGTCCAACAACTAACAAATGTCAAGGCCAACACCACCCCAAATCTACCAGTATTCAAATTTGGGCATAATGGGTATGCATGCCAAATTTGGTGCAGATCCACTGTTGTTTGCGTTCACAATGCTCTCTGGATGTAGGTGAACTAGAATTCCTATAAATCAAGGTGAATTTTCCCCAAAGCCCTCCATGTTTTGTTAGTCATGGGGGTTGTGTATGCTAAGTTAGGTCCAGGGCCATCATTGGTGGGGCCCAGAGTGCTCTTTGATTGCAGGTGAATTTTACATCCCAGTACCTACAACTCCCATAACTCAAGGTGAATTCCCCCCAAACCTCTCTAGTATTTTTCATTGGTCATGAGGGTTCTTTGTGCCAAATGTGGTCCAGGTCCATTGTCAGTGGGGGTCACAGTGCTGTGTCTTGATGCAAAGTGAACTACAACTTCCATCATGTGGAGTCAATCCCCAAACACCTACAGTATTAGTTGCTGCTCAGTTCCACTCTGTTTGTTATGCAGACAGAGTTGAAAAGAGTAGAAAAGGGTTAAGGGAGAGGCAATGGGCAGGGTCATGCAAATTCCACATCAATAGGAAGAGAAAGGAACACTGGGATGCCTGCCTGTGGTGGAGGAAAGACATAAAATCTAGGATTAAATTGTCCCCAAATGAAAGCATTCCCTGGGTGGAGGGCCATAGTGTTTGGGGAGGATATTGGCAGGGTTTGGGCTACATGTTCATGGAGTTCGCTATAACCTGAAATATCATGTCATTGGAAGGAGGGCTAGTGGTGACTCCTCAGCACTGTGGGTTAAACTCTCTACTTTATCCATTTTCCCCTGAATATATAAACCATAGTTATTAAATTGCATACATTTTATTTAGTTAGTTAATTTAGTTGCTCGCCCCTTTCTTTCTAAAGAATTTTCTATAGTGACCTGCAGCTTTCATTCAAATTAAAGAAAAGTTTTAAAACAAAGGTAAGAGTGAACAACAATTAACACAGAGATTTAAGCATCCAAATGAGATATTTTAAAGCACAATGGGTTTCACCTAATTTAAACATGAAAATTAGATGTTTTTTAGAAGCACAATGGATTTCCTTTCCATAGAATGAAAGCATCGTGGTATGCAATCAAAAGCTATACAACACCAGATAAAAGACATTTCCGCCAGCAGTGTTTTATGAAGTTAGGTACCTGGCAAGTGCCCAGAGAAGTAGGTCTTATACAAAGGTTTCAACTGGTGTGTAGGTTCATGAGTGTGTAGGCAGTATTCAACTCCCCTTGTCCCAGAACATTTGAGTATAAATTATACCAGAAATAAACTGAAAATCAAAGAAAGAGGTATGTTGTCCATGGCAGCTACCAATTAAAAGTCTTTTGTTGTATTGCAATCCAATTTAGTGTAGGCATATTTGCTATCTATACAAAGCAGGGTGCAGCAGGACTAGTGCAACTTGAGCTTGTGATAGAGAGAGGAGTAATTACTCAGGATGCTCTTGTGGGCTAAAAAGAAAGTTTATGTTTAATGTTTCAGGAAATCCATCTCAGAATAGGAAATGAGGCAAACGAAAGAAGTGAACTTATACTTGGTTAGAAGCTGGCTCTTATGTTGGAGATAGGCCAGCAGCCATTAATAGGGTTGGAGTGTCATTGATGCGCCCTTCCCTCAAAAAGGGGGCAAAGAGTCCAACTTCTTTACAGAGAGAAAAATAACCTCAACAGGTAGGATGAGAGCAAAAGGTTTGAATATATAGACCAAAGAGAAATACAGAGAAGTGAAAGAAAATAGCTGTGTTATTTAGATTCCGCTTTCTAATTGCCTTATATACTCATGTATCTCTCTCTCAGTTGGATAGTTGCTTCCGACTCTCTGTGACCTCATGGACCAATCCATGCCAGCGCTCCCAGTTCCTTCAAGATCAAGCCAGTCACTTCAAGGATACCCTCCATCCATCTCGCCCTTGGTCGGCCTCTCTTCCCTTTTCCTTCCATTTTCCCCAGCATCATGATTTTTTCCAAGTTTTCCTGTCTTCTCATGATGTGACCAAAATACTTCAACTTTGCCTCTAATATCCTTCCCTCCTATCAAATACTCATGTATATGTCTAGAAAAATTATTAAAAATTATTTAAAATAATCAAGCCAAAAAGCATGAGTTGACATATTTACAGGAACCATTACCTCCTCAGAGTAGAGTAGCAAAATGCAAGAGCTTAGTTCATCCCAGAGAACCTAAAAGAAGCACCAGCCACATAAAAAGCAGAGAAATACAAATTATACCAGATCACACCATTCATTCATCTATCCAGTACTGTTTACATGGATAAGACCTGTCCAGGGTTTCAGAGTAGAGTCTTTCCTAATCTTATCTGGAGATGCCAGTTTTCAAACATGGAATCTTTTGCAAAAAAAAAAAAAAGAAAGAAAGAAAGGAAGGAAGGAAGGAAGGAAGGAAGGAAGGAAGGAAGGAAGGAAGGAAGAAAGAAAGAAAGAAAGAAAGAAAGAAAGAAAGAAAGAAAGAAAGAAAGAAAGAAAGAAAGAAAGAAAGAAAGAGAAAAATAGCTTCTCTTCAATCATTAAACTACAGAATAAATTCAACAGATGACACATTCTCTATGATGGGCCTAAATTCAGTTGCAAGGTCCAGCTAGCATATACCTGTTGTATCAAGTGGAGAATGATATATCAATGTTTGTGTAAATCCCACTTATTTAATGGGCCTATTGTAGTTAGGACTAGCAAATAGATTTAGAATTGTAATTGCTCTGCCGTATATCTGTTAAAGTGAATGAAAAAAAATCTGCTTAGGGACTATACATATCAAGATTCTTCTTAAAGTGAATGAAGTTCATTGGTTTTTCTATATCCATGCATGTTTACTGGGAGAGGGGAAATGATTCCCTTTAAAGGTTAGGTTGCCCCAAATGTTATTTGAGCTGGTTTTTTGTTTGTTTGGATTGGTTTTGGCTTTTTTTTCAAGCACTGCTTAAAGGCCAAATTAAAATACATTGGGACTTTCCTGGAGAAACAACTGCTACCAATGAATGACAGAGATTAAATTTGCATTCTTGGATATTAAGCTCAATAGATAATCTTGTGCAAAAAAGTCCCTCTTTCAGTTTAACTTAGATTTCTTGTCACAATAAAATGAGCAGGCTGCATTTATGTTATCTTCAGCAAATTGGAAGATCAAAAAACAAAGAAATAGACAATGGAAGGATGGATGGACGGACAGACAGATAGGATTAGAACATCCTTTAAACTAAAGGCTGCCCTGCTGTGTTTTCTTTTGTTTCTTTGCAATGTTTATTTTTCCCAAACTCCATCGGTTGTTTTTAAATATTTAACTTGTTATTTAGCACTGCAGCATGTACAAAGTAATGAATCATTTAAACTCAGCTATCAAGTAACAGAGTGCATTTAGCAAGCAAATGCTCTGGTTTTTAATCATACGTGTTCCCACAAAATGTTCTTTCCCTTTATTTTTTTCATGTGCTGCAATAGAAATATTAAACAGTGTCATGAAAATCTAAACGTAGGTTTAGCAACATGTTTATATCAAGCAAAGTAACATGTGAGTCAACGCATCCAAAAACTCTATGACCATGAAGTCAAACTGTATCACAGAGCACCATTCACTAGGTACTACTGTCAACAGCTCTCATAGTTAATATACAATTTGCCTCCAGTGGACCAAAGAGTGGGGTGAGGCTTGTTTCACAATTTAAAGATGAGGTGACCCTGTCTTCAGAGCACAGTGGACTTAAACTTCCATTCCTATAAGCAGAGATGGAGAACCACTACATACATACATCCAATTCAACCCAGAATGGGTTCCTCGCCCAGTCTGCAAGCTTCTTTTACTGTTATCTCTAGTCAACAGTAGGAATTACAGATAAAAAGCTTTTAAGGATGAGGAGATACTGCATGACACAGAGCTGTGGTTTCGAATTTACAGTTTAAACAAGAAACGACATCAGAAACACAGAATTGCATCATCTATCATCTGTGTGGCCCAATTTCCAATTCCAATTCCCATTTTCCAGTGGAAATCACAATTTCCAGTAACCACAACATGGGAGAAAGTATGGTATAGCCTTTTCTTCTCATACCAATTCTGTGGTGCAAGTGGTCCCAGGTATATTTTCTCCCATATAACAAAAAATTGGTCTGCTCCTTTCAAACCACCTTCTAGCATTCACTTCTTTTTAAAAAGTATATCTCATTCACCGATTTCCATGATGATGTTTAGTTTTCTACAAATTCCTATGTAAACTCAAATAAAAGAAACCAGATGTCCAAAAACCAATATCTACACCAGGAGGACACAATCTTTTTGCAACCAAGGTCTAGATTCAATGTTGGCTGCAGGCGCACATATTTGTACATTTCGCTGTACATGTATGTGCATTTACCTGCATACAGAGTGGGGAGGCTCAGGATTGCTGGGGAAAAGAGAGGTTGGATTGTTAGGGCAGATGGATTGCCTCCATCTCTCCAGTCATACTCAAAATTATTGAGAACAAAATAAATTGAATCTGCACGATCTCTTTGCTCGTCGGGGAAGGCCCTCCTCTCGCTCCCACCACCGTCGCAGTCATGGTTGGTGGGGACGAGGGAGAGGGCCTTCTCCGTCATGGCCCCCCGGCTCTGGAACTCGCTCCCCATGACATCAGGCAGACCCCTACCCTTCTCTCCTTTCGGAACATGGGTCTTCCAGCAGGCCTTTGACAACTGATCTAGTAAGATTGACCTGTCGCCACCCACTAATAGTCCCATATATACGCTTCTCCTAGCACTTTTGATGGCTATGACACTTTGGATAACCACTCTTCCCTGATGATATCGACATAAGTAGCACTTTGGCCCAGTTTCCTACAGATCTTATCCATGATTTTATCATTATGTATTGTATGTGTTTTTATAACTTGTTTTATTGTTGTTTGGTTTGTTTTACTGCTTGTTTTTATATTGTTGATGACCGGACTTGGCCCCATGTAAGCCACCCTGAGTCCCTTTGGGGAGATGAGCCAGGGTATAAGAATAAAATTATTATTATTATTATTATTATTATTATTATTATTATTATTATTATTATTATTATTAAATTGGACATTTCTCAGTAAGACAGAGGAAGCTAAAAAAACCCTTTAAATGTCAGTAGAATAGCAAATCTGCTGGGATTTATGAGTAGTATGAACCTCTAAGGAGCTACCCAAAGTGCTGAACCCTGACCCTGGAATAGTTTCAACACATTGGACAGCTTCTTTAAAATCAAGAGTGAATTCTTTGGGCAATTGAAATAAAAGTCCTCACTGTTCCATATATATCCCCCGGTCCTTGACTGCCATTAGAAATGCAGATGGAAACATCCCAAGCAGAAGAAGGTCACTCATATTGGCAGAAGACAGGGGGAATTTGGTGACATATTTTCATAGATGCTACGCATCAGGCTTGGGTGGCAGCATGCAGCTTATAGGGAGTATACCCTTCACAAACCATTTCTTTCTACAAACTTTAAGGAACTGGATGAACAACTGCAAGCATGTCAGGGCATCTGATGAATATTTACACTGTAAAAAGGTTTTATTTTCCTAAATAATTAAACAATCCAAGGGTAAGCAATTAGATCAGACAAGAATGAACAATGAAGTTATAAAGTCAGAAAATTGTCTTCCTGGATTGTCTTTCTGTGCTTTATTCTTGGCTGTGCTGTCTCACACAGTCACCAATGAAAACTTCTTGAATATGCTTTTGTGCTAAAGTACACAAGCTGTTTTGAAGGTAAGCTGTTTGTTAAATTGCTCTCAGGTAGCCACACAAAGGAGGTAGCCACACAACATCAAAGAGAAAAACCTCAGAGTCCTTGAGGCACAGTACCTTTTACAGAAACCCATTGCATGTTTGGTCCTGGCCACACCAAGTAGCTCCTCCCAAATTGGTTTTGGAAATTAAAACTCATTTTTGGCAGTCAGATTAAGATCTGGTCAAGTGAAATGGGAAAACTTTCAAGTGAAGCCCCCATGAAATGTGAATTTATAGAGGGCTGTTGCTTGACCAACCTCTTTACAAGCAGCTTGTCACTATTTTTTCAATGGTGGAGTGTGTAGAAACCAAACTGAACAACCAATTCCCTTTTAATCTAATACTTCCATTTTGCATGCAAGTAAGACTTTTATTTTCTTCCCTTTTGCCCTCCCATATCATCAATGATGTTGACAAAGAAAACAAAAGTTAGTATTGCGTCTACACTGTAATAGTGCCAGGAAAGTGTAGCCCTCCCTTGTAATGGGAAGGACTCACATTTGGACTCTCAGGTATCCACTGAAGTTCCATATATCACAAATCTCAAGTTGTGTAACAATAAATAAAATTATAAGATGTTGCAGCAGTTGAATATGCTGCCTTGGAGTATGTTCGAATCCCCTTCTTTGAAAGTTTTTAAACAAAGCTGGATGTCCATCTGTCAAGAGTTGCTGCATGGCAGGGGGTTTATTTATTTATTTATTTATTTATTTATTTGTTTATTTATTTATTTATACTATTTATACCCCACCTTTCTCTATACCCCAAAGGGGACTCAAGGCAGCTTACAAATGTCAATTATTCAATGCCTTAAAAACACATATAAAACATAAGCTTAAAATATTTGCAAATTAAAATTAATACATATTGACATTGAAAACATTACATTCAGTTAAAATCATGCCATCCAGAATCGTAGTCTAAAGCCATTCCAGGGTCACTGTACATATTACACATCTATTATTGTACTGCACCATTATCTAAAAGCTTGATCCCAGAGCCAGGTTTTTACTTTCCTTCTGAAGTCCAGGAGGGAGGGGTCTGATCTTATATCGCTAGGGAGGGAGTTCCACAGTTGAGGGGCCACCACCGAGAAGGCCCTGTCTCTCGTCCCCACCAGTCATGCTTGCGAAGCAGGCAGGACTGAGACCAGGGCCTCCCCAGATTATCTTAATCTTTGAGGTGGTTCATAAAGGGAGATACATTCAGACAGGTGAGCTGGGCCAGAACCATTTAGGGTTTTATAGGCTAAAACCAGCTCGGTAGCAGACTGGCAGCCAGTGGAGCTGGCGCAACAGGGGAGTTCCAGTGATCAACCTGGCTGCCGCCCGTTGGACCAATTGAAGCTTCCAAACAGTCTTCAAAGGCAACTCCACATAGAGCGCATTGCAGTAATCTATATGGGATATAGCCAGAGCGTGGACCACCGTGGCCAAATCAGACTTCCCAAGGTACGGGCACAACTGGTGCACAAGTTTTAATTGGATTGGGTTGCATTGGATGACCTCTGTAGTCTCTTCCAATTCTGTTCTATGAGCTATTCTATAACTGAAATTGAAAACAATGCCAGACAATTTAAAATACAGATAAGTCTTCAGTATTCTTTCTCACGACAAACAAACAACAGCATATCTTTATTAGCAGCAAGAGAAAATGTGTTTGCATATCCAATCTGGGGTACACCCACATTGCAAAAATATAGCAATTTGATATCACCAGCTCAATTCTACTGAATCATGGATTTGTAATGTGGGCTCCATATTTACACTGTAGAATTAATGTAGATTGATTCCACTTTAATTGCTATGGCTCAATGCTATGAATCCTGGAAGTTGTAGTTTGGTGAAGCATCAGCACTCTTTGGCAAGACCTTCTAAAAGTACAGCTGCCAAGATTCAATAGCAACGAGCCATGTCTTTTAAAGTGGTATCAAAATGAATTAAATCTACAATGTAAAAACACCCATGGCAAGAGCCTCACACTTCTTTACTGCTACAACTCCAGGATTCCACAGGATGGAGCTAGGGCAGTCAAAAGTGGTATCAAGTGCAACAATTATGTGCTATAAATATTAGTAACCAGGGCAGCATTTGGGGTGGCATTTCTAATAGTGGGAGCATTTGTGTCTAAACTATATAGGGAACCCCAACACACCAACTGCTCCCCTCTTAGGATACAATATTGTGCCTATTTTCTTTTCAATGCATGCAGAAATTCACATGTGATTGTTTTGTGCACAAAGGAGCACTTTTTGGTGCAGGAAAAGGCCTTTTCTGCACATAAAACATTCCAGTATTTTCTGTGCAGAAAATTGCTGTTTTTCATGCAAAATAAGTATGTGTGATTTTACGCAAAATGATGCCCAAACTGCAAAGATTCATATCAGTTCAGAATTCTTCTTGCCAGCATCCCTAATATATTTTGAACATTTTCCTATTATTTTTAATACTCTTCCCATCTCTATTCCTTGCTCGCAATATATCATGTAAAAAAGATCCCTAGCTCTAGGCCAGACTTGCTAAAATGCAATTGTCCTTGCTTCTTCTTGAATTTCCTTTTTTTCAATGTAGATTTTTCTCCCTTGGCAGGAAGATTGGCATTTGTGCTGACTGGCTTCACACATCAGTAGTCCTTGCCTTATGGTCATCTCCTGAGGCAACAAGCACCCCATTCAGTCTAAAATATGATGCTAAACTAGGAGATTATCTTTCCTATAGAGATTCGTTTAGTTTGATGTGAATGTTAATCTGCTCCAAAAACGGCCATGCAGGTGTCTTATCATTCTTTACACAAAGCTTCGGCAGCTTAATCTTGGGTCATTTTAATCTCGCCATGCCTGAGCATCCTATCAAATCTTGCCAGTGGCATCCCATTTCACATTTAGGGGGTTAATTTTATCCCCTCATAGTGAATCTTATAAATGTAGGTCATATTCACCTTGAGGGAAGATAGGACCAAATGCCTTCCCTGCACTGCAGATAACAAAAGATAAAAAGCAAATTTTATTTCCTGCCACCATTCTCCTCACTAGGCCTCTGCTCTCACCTTGTGCTGAATACTGATAACACCTAAAGCAGATTCCATTATGCAGTTATGCCAGGGTTAGCCTGACTGGCAGCAGCTAACTATGACAATTATACAGGCTGGTGAATTAAGCTGATTACTGGGGAAATTCCCAAGGTGAATGGCGACAGGCCGGGTTATAAATAAATCCTTGACCTGAAGAGCATACCCTTCTCCCAAAAATATTCTAACTCTTGTTTCTGAAAATCCAGACAGTTGTTCAGGTCAGAAAATCCATGGTTACAAAATTTTTCCTGTAAAATACAATTCTAATAGAATCATAGAGTTGGAAGAGACCTCATGGGCCATCCAGTCCAACCCCCTGCCAAGAAGCAGGAAATCACATTCAAAGCACCCCCGACAGATGGACATCCAGCCTCTGCTTAAAAGCCTCGAAAGAAGGAGCCTCCACCACAGTCCGGGGCAGAAAGTTCCACTGCCAAACAGCCCTCACAGTGAGGAAGTTCTTCCTGATGTTCAGGTGGACTCTCCTTTCCTGTAGCTTAAAGCCATTGTTTTGCGCCCTACTCTCCAGGGCAGCAAAAAACAGGTTTGCTCCCTCCTCCCTATGATTTCCCCTCACATATTTATACATGGCTATCATGTGTCCTCCCAGCCTTCTCTTCTGCAGGCTAAACATGCCCAGCTCTTTAAGCCACTCCTCATAGGGCTTGTTCTCCAGATCCTTTATCATTTTAGTTGCCCTCCTCTGGACACATTCCAGAAGAGGGCAACATCAATACAAATCTTCAGCAACAGGGGTAGGGGAAAGTTGGAAGTTATTCAAGGAAGTGTGTCACCGATCCCCACACACATTTTTTACATTCCATGCATTAAAAATTTCCCAAGAAAGGAGCCCAGGCCATATCCCATTTTTGAATACTTCCACGTCCTAGTCTAATAATATCTGGTAGGACACTGTCTACATTAGTGGTTGCCCTCCTGCACAAGGAAATCTTACTGGAGCAATGATAGGCAGCTAATCAAAGTCCCTAACCCCCGAGAATGTAGAGAGTCAACTGTAGTTAATCCAAGCTCTCATTTCTTTCCTTCTTGAGGCTTTTCTAGTTAAAAAAATCCATACTCACCCAGAGTACAGATCTGGCAGTCTTTACAACATGCAAGGACATCAGATAAGAATTTGGAGTTATTAAAGCTTAACCCAAATTCATTCCACACTAAGAATACTAGGGAGCCTTAATCTAGGAATACCTCAAGATTTGCAGGAAACTCAAAAGTATCTGGAGGCTTCATGACCATCTGGACAGCTGAATCAGGTTTGTTTTGGACCAATACACTGTCAAGATTGACACCACTGCCATCATGCTTTCACTGTACTGATCAACACAAGGAAGGATATCAAATCATAGAGTTGGAAGAGACCTCATGGGCCATCCAGTTCAACCCCTTGCCAAGAAGCAGGAAAATCGCATTTAAGGCACCCCCAACAGGTGGCCATAGATCATCTCTTTGTCACCAGCACCGGCTCCTCAGTGGCCATGGCCCTGTCAGCACCCATACATTGTGGTCACATATGTTGAGGTCAGAATGAGGCACCCATGCAATCAGCAAGGAGAGAAGTAATAGTTTCACTGGGTTCTGCTTTGGTCAGACATCATCTGGAATTCAAGAAAATTATTGACAAGCTGAAACATATCCAGAGAAGGGTAACCTAAATGATTAAAAGTCTGGAAGCCAAGCCCTACGAGGAGCAACTTAGGAGCTGGATATGTTTAGTTTGGAAAAAAGAAGGCTGAAGGGGGATATAAGTGCCATGTTTAAATATTTGAATGGATGTCACATTGAGGAGGGGCAAGCTTATTTTCTGCTGCTTTTGAGATTATGATACAGAACAATGGATTCACATTGCAGGAAAAGAGATCCCACCTAAACATTAGGAAGAACTGCCTAAGAGCATGGCAGAGTCTCCTTCTCTGAAGATTTTAAAGCAAAGGCCAGATTGACATCTATCAGGGGTGCTTTGATGGTGTGTTCCTGGATGACAGGGGGTCAGAATGGATGGTCCTATGATTCTATGAAGGGGTCATTCTGCCTCCTTGCTCTTCACATGGCCATGATGTCATTATCTCATCAGATGCAGCAGGCAACAGCCAGTCATTCTCAGGGAGCTCTACAACTGGTGAGGAGTGGCAAGAGTGACATGTGGACTAGGGAATAAGACAACAAGGATACATCTGGGCACATCATCCTGGATTTAGCTGGGATGTACTGGGTTCCAGAAACAAATGCCCAGGATTAACCAGCCCCGTGCAGCTGTTTCTTTGTTCTCCCTGCTACTAACAGGCATGTCTATGGATAATACATTGAAGTAGCCTATATTGCTTTGGTGAAAGCCTCTTCTTTCACTGGTGGAAAAATGCCTTCCACATAGAACTGCAAATCTTAAGAACCTATTTCAATACCTGGTTCTTAACAAAGGGGCTGTCAGACCATTCCCACTGTAGAATTACAGCAGTTTGACACCACTTTAATAGCCATGTCTCCATCCTATAGGATCCTTTGATTTTTAGTTTGTTGTGGCACCAAAGATCCCTGACAGATAAAAGTAACTGTCTTAAATACTACAAATCCTAGAATTTCATAGCTTTGAAACAAGTCTAATGTGGTATGAAATTGCTATAGTTCTGCAATGTGGATACAACCCATGCAATGGCAGTGTACATACTGTGTAAACCTAGGAAGAAGTCAATGCCAGGATTTCTCCTATCTTCATATGATCCCTTGTGGAGTAGTACTAGGGAGGCTAGTGTTTATGGACAAATCTAACTTCTGGGTCAAATGCACAGAAAAGAAAATATCTGAACATTATTTTATAGGCTAAATTGATCCCGTCTTTTCAAATGCAGAATGCTGTAACATTTCAAGGACAAAATAAAACCCCCAAGCAAACCCCATTCAAGATAAATATAGCACCTGATGAATATTGTACTATATAATATGTAAATTGATCTATTGCTCCTGCAGCCCTTAAAATATAGCATAATAAATCCCAGCAAGCTATTTATTCTAGAGCATATTATTTTTCCCTGCTCCTAAATAACAGCTAGCCATAATTTTTATTTTTACCTTGTGTGACTAAATAGCCTCTCTGTGGAGTTGAATAATGTACTCTACCAAAGAAATACACAGAACAGCAAATGTGCTGGGCAATTTACAAAGGCACAACTGACCTTGTGTATACATTGCACTTCGTGTCTGTGCAGTTATCTCTTGCCTTCAGTTTTAAAACTGCATTCATTCAGATTGCTTACTATGAGCCTTTTAAAGAGAACTTGCATCCTTGTCTCCTGCCTGGAGATAACCTACAAACACTGAAGACTCATTGCCAAGGCCTGAGTTTTGGAAATCCTAGTCAAGTCATACAGTGGAGCATCAACCTTTTTTATGCTACACTAAGGCAGCAGTCCTTAACCTTAAATAGTTTTTATTGCTGTAGACCACCAGGACTTAACTCAAGATTTAAAATCTTAAAGTACATCAAATATTGTTTAAAGTTGCTCATCAAGGGTCTTCAGATTTGGACATAAAGGATGAGTATATTCTTAAATAATAATAATAATAATAATAATAATAATAATAATAATAATAATAATAACAACAACAACAATATAACTTTATTTTTATACCCTGCCCCATCTCCCCGAAGGGACTCGGGGCGGCTTACATGGGGTCTTGCCCGATACAACCATATAATAACAACAACAAAACAATAAAACAAATATCCCAACAATAAAAACATCATAAGGCAGCCTGCACAACCTGTGGCCCTCCAGGTATTTGGGACTCTTAACTCCGAGAAGCCCTAACAGAAGCCCTGGGAGCTGAAGTCCCAAACACCTAGAAGACCACAGGTTGTGAAAGCCTGTCCTAAAGCAAAGCTCAGGGGGAGGGATTATATTTCTAGCCTTATACCACCAGCTTCCCCTGAGTCTACTGTGTTGGAGAATAATAGGAACTGTAGTCCCCCCAGCATTTGATTTCTATCTTTTGGAGCTAGCTGACCTGCACCTAGAATCATAGAGTTAGAAGAGGCCACAAGGGCACCTGGCCTTGAGTAAAGCACTATAGAGGTGCTGAGCAGCAATGCGTTCCTGTGGCCCATTGTAATTGATATTGGGGATGTCAGTGTGCTAAGAAGTGTCCCCAATGGTGCTTGGGACCCCTCTACTACTGCTACCACTCCCCACTGCACCCGATCCTTCTTGCTCTCCCTCCATATCATCATTGGTTTCTCTTGCACATGAAGGTCACTGCAAATACCAGTAGAAAGAGAGAGAGGAAATGTTATGCATGTGCAAGGTAATCCCTTTCTCTTCAACACCACCTCTCCCCATACAAAGTTTTCTATAGAGTTGAGATCTGACTGTTGTCAAAAAATTACCCGCCCCCCCCCCAAAAAAAAGATAGACTCAACACTGATTTCAGAATCAAATTTGAATTTTATTATATTTTTTATACTTCATGAAGTTTTGCTATGTAGAAACCCTAGCATTCCCTTTGTCAACAATGGACTTCTCTTCCAGTAGCCTGGCCAGGAAACTACACAGTTAGTTAGATTAGTTAACCTTTCATCAATATATCACTGGAGGGAAATGAAGAAGAAATGGATGCCCACTAATCCTAGACAAAAGGCCTATCTACAAATTGCCTGACAAAAGAAGTTTATACTCCTTGCCTCAGAGCTATATCTGTTTTCTTCAAAATAATCTGTAACTCTTGCATAACCCTTTGGGAAATCTTCATACGTATTACAGTAGAGTCTCACTTATCCAACATTCGCTTATCCAACATTCTGGATTATCCAACGTATTTTTGTAGTCAATGTTTTCAATACATCGTGATATTTTGGTGCTAAATTTGTAAATACAGTAAATACTATGGAGCATTACTGCATATTGAACTACTTTTTCTGTCAAATTTATTGTATAACATAATGTTTTGGTGCTTAATTTGTAAAATAATAACCTAATTTGATGTTTAATAGGCTTCTCCTTAATCTCTCCTTATTATCCAACATATTCACTTATCCAACGTTCTGCCGGCCCGTTTATATTGGATAAGCGAGGCTCTACTGTATATATAGAGGCAGGGAGAGAATAACTAAGGTGCGCTGGAGTGGAGGCAGTGCTTACTTTTTGGGGAAATGTGTTGTCAAAGGCTTTCATGGTTGGAATCACAGGGTTGTTGTGTGTATTACGGGCTGTTCCAGAAGTATTCTCTCCTGATGTTTCGTCTACATCTATAGCAAGCATCCTCAGAGGTTGTGAGATAACTGTGAGGTTTTTGGGAAAACTTCAATAATATATCTTGCCAGCCAAAAAACAATTAATTTGATAAGATAAAGTTTTGCGTCTCCTGAGGAAATCCAGAATATCTGCAGCATATAGATTAAATCTGTACGCTTTGCATAGAACTAATCATATCTACATACAGGAGTGCTGTACAGGGAGAGAACCACTCCCGTGTTGTGGCAGTTCCACTGGCTGCCCATCTGATTCCAGGCTAAATACATAGTGTTGGTCATTACCTATAAAGCCCTAAACAGTTCATGTCTAGTTAAAAAACTGTATCTCCATATACAAACTATCTCGAGTAGTGTGGTCAATGGGGGAGGCCCTCCTTTCGGTCCTGCCCCCATCTCAAGCACCGTTGGTGGGGATGAAAGAGGAGGCCCTCTCTGTAGTCGCCCTTCTCCTCTGGAACTCCCTTCCTAAAGAAATAAAAATGGCCCCCCACCCTTCTCTCCTTTAAAAAGCTTTTAAAAATTCATTTATGCACCTTAGCATATGGAGAGGAAGAAGACTAGTACAAATCCTCACCTAGATATTGGACACCTACTTCAACCTGCGGAAATTGTGTGTGATGGGTTATATTATGTTTATTTAAGTTCAGTTATGTATTATTTAGTTTTATAAGCTAATTTTGAGATTGCTTTATTCACTATTTTGATTTGATTTATCATTGTCTGTTTTCAGCATTGAATGTTTGCCATTTTGTTACTTTTGTGTCAATGCCCTGAGTCCCCTCAAGGAGATAGCGTGGGATACAAATAAATTATTATTATTATTATTATTATTATTATTATTATTATTATTATATTGTATGACACAGCAAACAAGATAAATATGCTGGATTTCGTATGACAAAATCACAAGTCGAACACTTTCCAAGTGTCTAGAACTGTGTGATGTATTTTCGGATGATGCGTGCAGATCCCAGTAAGGTGGCCTTTTGCAGTTGGCAGATCGTAATTTTATCAATGTCTATTGTTTCCAAATGCCGGCTGAGATCTTTTGGCATGGCACCCAATATGCCAATCACCACCAGGACCACCTGCACTGGTTTCTGTCAGAGTCTTTGAAGTTCAATCTTGAGGTCCTGATAGCGGCTGAGTTTTTCCTGTTGTTTTTTGTCAATGCGACTGTCACCTGGGATGGCGACATCAATGATCCAAACCTTTTTCTTTTCCACAACTGTGATGTCTGGTGTGTTGTGTTCCAGAACTTTCTCAGTCTGGATTCGGAAGTCCCACAGTATCTTTGCGTGCTCATTTTCCAATACTTTTGCAGGTTTGTGATCCCACCAGTTCTTTACTGCTGGGAGGTGGTACTTGAGGCATAAGTTCCAATGAATCATTTGGGCCACATACTTGTGCCTCTGTTTGTAGTCTGTCTGTGCGATTTTCTTACAGCAGCTGAGGATATGATCAATGGTTTTGTCAGTTATTATTATTATTATTGTTGTTGTTGTTGTTGTTGTTGTTGTTGTTATTATTATTATTATTATTATATAACAACCCATTGTGTTCTCTGAGGCTTCAAACTAGCAAATGACTGCTGTTTGTTTTTCCCGCCACAGCGGAGACTCCATCCACTTTTGACATCATGAAGATTCCCCAGCTAAAAGGAGTCTAGACTGAAACTGTGATGGTTTCTGACCAAACAAGGGAGAGTGTGGGAACTTTGAATGGCTGCCAGAGGATAAAATGTCTTGTATGCTTTATGTCCAATCCTTTTGAATGAAGACTCTGTATCAGACATTCTTTTAAGCCTGAAAATCATAAACTTCTATTCCTGTTGCCTTCAAACTCAGTTTGAGTGTTGATCTGGTCTTCAAGGTAGCGAGATGCACCAGGCACTGGACCCTCAGCCTGCTCCTTTAGGGGTAGCTGAACCTCAACCTCATGACTATCTGTCTGTCCCATCCCCCCATTTAATACTCATAATCCTTCTTCAAACCTTTGTTGATCCTCTGTGGGGACATTATCAGCCACAGGTTAAGCACCACTGCCCTAATGGAAATATTTCAAGATACTTTTAAACTGTGTTCATTTGATTATACTAATAGTTCAAAAGTACCTTGAAATATTTTTTAAAAAACTGTGTTCATTTGATTATACTAATAATAGGAGCCTCCAGTGGTGTAGTGGACTAAAGCCTCGTGACTTGAAGGTTGGGTTGCTGACCTGAAAGCTGCCATGTTCAAATCCCGCCCGGGGAGAGTGTGGATGAGCTCCCTCTATCAGCTCCAGCTCCATGCGGGGACATGAGAGAAGCCTCCCACAAGGATGGTAAAAACATCAAAACATCCAGGCGTCCCCTGGGCAACGTCCTTGCAGACAGCCAATTCTCTCACTACAGAAGCGACTCAAGTTGCTCCTTACATTAAAAAAATTTATACTAATGAAGGCAATTTATGTTTTTTCATTAATATGTACTTAGCCAGAGTTCACCTTTTTCTGTCCCTACTACTTTTTCCCAGCTGTCACAATTGCTAGTTAGCTAAAATGATGAATGGGCCTTGCATCTCCCAATGGCAATTAAGTAACTTTTTTTTTGCAGTTGCATGTAAGAAGAATTAGAAAAGTTAAACTGTTGTCCTTTCAATCAGCTACCCTGATTGCTTCTAATTCAACAGGATAATTCTGCTTTCCTTGAATAGAACCAAGATGGAGGAAGCCTCCTATAACTCTGTCGTATGAGCTGAAGAATTGGGTTGAGGTAGAGGTGGGAAAAGTAATGGCCTATAGAATTTAAAGAAATGCTTTCAAATGTTCCATAATGCCCTCAAGGTGGCATTGGGGCATAATTTTATCAGAATGGAGGACCCTTTAAAAAAAACAGGATGAGAACCTGAAAGTACTTACAGTTTACTCTTTTTTTGTAAAGAAAGGCATCCCCTGAACATAAAATGAGCCAAGGAGACTGAACCATGGAGAAAGAGTTCAGTGGCATTTACTGGGGAATTCAGAATTTGAGGGGACTTGCCCTCCACGATCCTCTTGGGGGACCAATGGGCCCCCAACCTCCAAAAGAAGACTCACCCCTGGGTTAAAAGGTAATGCCTCCCTTGATATGACAAAGACCTCTGAGGCATGAAAAATAATCTCTAGATTCAATACAGTTTTGCTTTCCTCTGGGGTTATTCTGGTACAGCACTGATATATGACAAACCATATCACACAGTATATTTTACTGGACAGATAAATCCTTTAAAAAGAAATGCCTGGAGACTTTTGATTACTATCTGGCTGTTCCTGGATAATCTACCAGGAAGCCAGTTTTAATAAGCTAAACAATTAACCTTGGATAACACCTTGTGTCTCTCAGGCCAGATAGAATAATATGTTTCTGTTGCTTTTAATAGCAATGCATGTATATTAAGTCATGTTAATGTCAGGAACGTCATTGCTAGGTCACAATCTGCATCTTGCAACAATTTTAATTTATAGCATACTAAAGTCATGTTTTCAAAATATGAGCATTTAGTCAGAGACCTTCTACCTTCTAGCCCAGACCAAATCCATGATAGCCAAAAAATACATGTAAGAACCAGCCAAGCTAAACTGGCATCACCACCAAATGTTCACTAGAAGAATATAAGCTGATGCATTCTTAACTTAGAAGAATTTTGAGGGTGATCTCACTGTATGGTCAGGATCACAAAATAAGGTAGCCTGAAGAATCATGGCTCAGATAGATTTGCTTCTACATTTAAACAACAAAGAATATTTTGGGAAAGGCACTGTCTTGAGTTGCCACGGTGCATCATCAAACTTCACCAATTCCCCAGGTAGATCTCACTTCATGCAGCTGCCACCAAAATAGTCCAGGGTTCACCTTGAAATTCAGCTGCCATTGTCAGCAGTGCCTTGACTTTATTTCATTCTCTAGCTCTCTTTCAATCTCTCTTTTCCGTTCCCTCTCCTTTTGTCTTTCTTTTTCTCTCAAAGATATTACAGCCTCATTGCTCTCAACTTCCTGAGATCATTGCTCAATCCTGGCCGCCTACTATGTCACGACAACAGCTTTCAATAAGGCTTCCAGTGTTCTCAAAGTAACACAGTCCTATTAAATTATTGATTGACTTAATTTAGGCTACTTTATGTGGGAGGCAGCCGCCAAAGCTTTGTTAATAATCAAACGCATGCTAAAATCTTGTATCGTGTCAACTATATTGTAAAGCTGCAAACAAGGCATAACTTTAACCTCAAAAAAATAAAATAATAGAACTTGAAAAATACTAACAAGCAAAAAAGTCATGTCATAATCTAGATTCACTTTAGCTTATAATTTTTAAAGTGCCAACCAAAATGACTCCATCATTTACCACTTTAGCATTCGGCCACAGCTCCAAGCATTCAAAGAGAACTGACATGAAAGCTTTAGACAGTAAAGTCTGCTGGAAACAAGTGATGGAAAATTATTTTAGCCTAATGTGTCACTCTCCAAATAAAAGTAGTGAAACAGAATACAGTCTAGTAACTGGACTTTTTGACGGTGTTGCTCCAAGTATGATGCAAGAGAGGTGTCATCTGGAAGTTTGGTAAAAATATGGTTCATTCTTTTAAAAGATAACAAGCTACTATAACATTTTATGTGAACATTATTTGAACTTCCATTTCTCTTGCTTTTTCATAGCAACAGTGAATTTGTTGGAGCTCTAACACTTCTCTTGGAGTGACATTTTTTTTCTTTGAAACATCCTAGAATATGAATTATGTAGAAGCATGCTTTGTGTGAAATTAATTTTAAGCTTTCTTGCACATAGGAAAGGGACTGAAATTTCTTTCTCGCCTTCTAACTTTATTGTTATAAAACTGCAATGCCATACTGAAGAGTGTGGAATAGTCAAAAAGAGACAGCCACACAATTTTTTTTATAAACACTATAAGAATGTTTTCATGAACCATTGAAAGTAACATTTTTATGAAAATCATCTTTCCCATGTTTAACTGAATGTGGAAGAAAAATAAATGAGAAACACAGCAACTGCATTGCTGTATCAGTCCAAAGACCCATCTAGTGTGGGTTTGCTTTGGAGTGCAGGAGCTGTGTGACTGATCTGACACCAGCTGAATTTGCAACCTTGAAACCAAATGCCAGTAGACATTTAGGATTTCCCCCTCCTTTCTGGCAACTGCTGTAGAAAACATTGTTATGTCACAGCGAGTTATTGCAGTCAATAGATAAGAGCAATATGACCAGATGGGCTGTAATTTAAAGACCTGACTTGAATGGCAAATCACCATGGATGAAACAATTAAAACAATCATGACATTAGAGGAGAGAAGCTTGTTTCACATGACATTGGGCCTATAGTTTGGGCAAGGTTTTGCCAATTAATTCATTAATGGCACAGACTCCATCTATGAACTTGGAACTGGCCAAACCCTGTTCTGTTTTCTGAACATATCCATTATTATCAAGAAAATAATACAGGTTGTGCCACTCCACATATGGATTTTTAAGCCTTTGCACCAAGTCAGACATATGAAACTAGTTCTACCAAATGGAACTAGTTTTCATTGCTTTTTTGCACACCAAATGTTGACAGATGTGAGAGGAAGTATGGGCATCTGGACCTTTATTTGTCTCTATGGCATTATTTTAAATCTACTATATTTACTGGCATCATTACAGTGGTGTCCCAAAGTTAATCATCTATGATCTCAGAAATAAACTTTAATCCTAACCAGGATAAGTAAGAGTAAAATTCACTCAACATGGTACAATTCTTTGTTTGCTTGGACATGTTAGTATTAAAGAGCATAAGGGCAAGGATCAAATAGATGACATTCAGGACATTAAGACTTGAAATCTTCTATATTCATAGGAGTTATTCCCAATGATGCTGATATGTGTATTTTTTAAGTCACTGCAAATGAAGTACAGTATCCTGAAGTTACTTTTGCAATATTGCCTGACCCCAACCATACAGGAATAGTTGAGGATTTCTGGTCACAGTCCTAGCTTGGCTGTAGGTATATGCTCTATGTGTATGAGTCTCCTGTGGAGAGAAAAGGAGGGGTTTAAATAAACATAATCATAATAATGATTTGATTTCACTAGAGCACCTTGAGGAAACAGAAGTAGCCTTTCTCTGAGGGCAGAGACCCCAACCGGTGGGAGGGTCCTTGCGGGGCAGATGATGTTGTGCACTAGGGTGGAAGTGAAGACAAAGGAGAAGCTCTCCGAACAATAACAACAATGTCAGTGCTCTGGTAGAGGCATTAGTTCCATCAGCAAGTTTATCAGATCTTGGGAAAGACATATCTTCCATCTCAAATCACAAAACGTTCTAGATTTGCATCCTGTTCAAAACTATAGCAATAACCAAACAGCCAAGGTGCCTGATTTGAGAATAACCAACCCCACATGGGTTATTCTATCATAGAATAATAGAGTTGAAAGAGACCACATGGGCCATCTTGTCCAACCCCTTGCCATGCAAGAAAATCACAATCACATTATCCTTGACAGATGGCCATCTAGCCTCTGTTTAAAAGTTTCCAAGGAAGGAGCTTCAACCACACTCCGAGGCAGAGAGTTCTACTGTTGAATAGCTCGTATGGTCCAGGAAGTTCTTTCTAATGTTCAGGTGGAATCTCCTTTCCTGCAATTTGAACCCATTGCTCCTAGTCCTAGTTTCAAGGGGAGCAGAAAACAAATTTGCTCCTTTATGACACCCTTTCATATATTTATACATGGCTATCATGTCTACTTCCTGCCAACCTAGCAGTTTGAAAACATGCCAATGTGAGTAGATTAATAGGTACCGCTCCGGCGGGAAGGTAATGGTGCTCCATGCAGTCATGCCGGCCACATGACCTTGGAGATGTCTATGGACAACACCGGCTCTTCAGCTTAGAAATGGAGATGAGCACCAAACCCCAGAGTCGGTCACGACTGGACTTAACATCAGGGGAAAACCTTTACCTTTACCTTTATCATGTCTCCTCTCAACCTTCTCTTCTGCAGCCTAAACATACCCAGTTCTTTAAGATGTTCCTCATGGGGCATGATCTCCGGACCTTTGATCATTTTAGTTGCCCTCCTCTGAACACCTTCCAGCTTGTCAATATCTCTTTTGAACTGTGGTGCCCAAAATTGGGCACAGTATTCCAGGTGAGTTCTAACCAAAGCAGAATACAAAGGCACCATGACTGTGCTATTAACTCTTTGCAAAGTTATGGGAACCCTAAAACAAACCTATCATGGGGGTTTTTCAACTAGATTTGTATTCCTGTAAGGCTGAGAGAGTATGGCTTTGCCTAGGTCACGTGGTAAATTTCTGTGGCCAAAGACGAATTTAAAACCCAGGTCTTGTAGTGGAGGTTTCTTCTCTGGAAGCTTTTAAACAGATGCTAGATGGCTATCTTCCAAGGGTACTTTGATTGTGTGTTCCTGCATAGCAGAGTGTTGGACTAGATGGCCCATGCAGTCTTTTGTAACTCTATTCTATGACGCTATGATTCTATGATGCTATGGCTCCTAGTCCAACATTCGAACCACAGGAAAATATAAGGAGAGCTTGTTTATAACAGGAGAAAATATAGCAATTCAAATTAATTAACATGAAGAATCATCACAAGAACAACATACAAACAAATTAAAATAAGAATAAGAAAGCTAAACTTCTTATAGTAAACATACCATGGCAAAATATAAGTCTTATAGCACATGATTCTAAGGAAGCAGTACATATGCAGAAAATGCAAGCTTCCATGGAGACTTGAAGTTACAATAGAAAAAGAGGCTGTACGGTTTTTTATAATACAAGTTGCAATTCAGGTGACCCCAATTAGCTAATTAGCATCTCTGTAGGTTCAAACATTCTGGTCTCTGACATGTAAACAGATTTTACCAGATGAAAACTGTTCTCAGTAATAAGCCAGGCCCTGTGCTCTCCTAGCAGCACTAACCAACTAACAGATCACACAGGTGCATATGTCATAACATCTCAGCACAGCTTCACAGGCCTACATGATGACAAATTAACACACAGCAAACTTAACAAACTGGGGAGCTTTGCAGGCAGGAAGGAATCAGGTCTAAAACCCAAGACCTGGGTTTTAAATCAGACTTAAATAGGGTTTTTTTCATATGGAGGAGCCTTCCAGCATCCACCATCTGATCAATGTCCAGGGAGGTTAATCTATAACAGTGGTTCCCAACCTTTGGGCCTCCAGGTGTTTTGGACTTCAACTCCCAGAAATCCCAGCCAGCTTACCAGCTGTTAGGAACTGTGGGAGCTGAAGTCCAAAACACCTGGAGGCCCAAAGTTTGGGAACCAGCAATCTAGACAGAGTTATCATCCACCTGCCACTTCATGGCCAGAGGGAAATGTTACTCAAGGACGTGGCAAATACATCCTGGTACAAGATCTGGAAAAAGACTTAGAATTCTGCAAATCTTGGTCATTTAAATATTCTGGCAAAAATCTCCCATTTCCCCAATATTTTTACTTTCTTCTATTTTGCTAGTGTATGTAGTGCCAAAAGGATTACAATAATTGCTGGTTTAATCCTTCTGCCACTCCATACATTAGCATAATTACACCAGTATAGTGACCCAACAGGATTCTAGACCAGGGCTTCTTAACCTTTTCAGCTTGAGACCCCCTTTTACCCAGTTCAAGGGAGTGTGGCTGGGGAAAAGAAAGAGCAGTAAATGCCTGGAGGGGCTGGCAGGGTTCCTTTTCCTCCTACTCCTTCACCCTTATATACCTCTATTGCCTTTCCTTATCCCTCCTCCTTCTGGAGACTAGGACTTGGAGCAATGGGTTCAAATTATAGGATGGGAGATTCACCCTGAATGTTAGGAAGAACTTCCTGACCGTAAAAGCTGTTCAATAGTGGAACTCACTGCCTCAGAATGTGGTGGAAGCTGCTTCCTTGGAAGCTTTTAAACAGAGGCTAGATTATAATCTGTCAGTAGTACTTTGTGCTTTTTGTGGGGTTTTTTTATTGTGCCCTGGGGTTGGTCTAGATGGCCTATGCAGTCTCTTCCAACTTTATGAGTCTATGATTCTTCATTCTCCACTTTTCCTCTTCCATTGCTGGGTACTTTCTTTCTCCCTCATCCATTGGCTGGGTCATTTTCCCTTCCCTTAACAGCTTGTGTTCAGCTTTTTCTTTTACTCCTTTGATAGCAGCAGCAGCAGCAGCCATTCCTACTCTGCACAAAGGGGAAGCCTTTTGTGACCTCAACATTGACCTCAGGAGACCACACTTGGGGTCAGGAGCTACAGTTTAAGAAGCTTTGTTCTAGAGCAGTGGTTCTCAACTTGTGGGTCCCCAGGTGTTTTGGCCTACAACTCCCAGAAACCCCTGTTTACCAGCTGATAGGATTTCTGAGAGCTGAAGGGCAAAACATCTGGGGACCCAAAGGTTGAGAACAACTGCTCTAGACAATGGATCCCACAATCTATTCTGTCAGTCCAGCAACAGTTACAGTGCGGTTACTAGTACAAGGGATACAAAACTTACTCTTTTATGTTCTCTTGCATTCAGATATTTTAAACTTCAGGTTTCCTTCATTGGAAGTATGGAGACATTTCCAAATTTTTATGAATTCCTTCCTGAACTATAGTAACAATCTCTGACATCTTCAACAACCAAATTCAGTAGGTACATATTTGGTGAGGACCATGCGCAACCTCTCTGTTGTAAAAATGTTAAAGATGGGGTGCTTCTGAGAAAAAAAATGACAACTCTAAATCAGTGTGAACAAGGAAAAGACACAAGGATATAAACTCAGAATTATAAGAGTTAAGCACTCAAACACACCTATGCATGGATGGACAGACTGTCCATCTTAATTTCTCACACACTTAACTTACTTAAACCTCAAGGGTTTCCCATCCTGAAAATGGAGTAATTTAATAATTTTTGAAAATCTTATACAAATTAATTAAAACAAAAAAACTTCCTCATGCCTAACTGGAACACTTTATATCAGTTCCTGCAAACAGTCTGGGAAAGTTAGTGCCCTTGGAGAAGGCTTTATCCTGTACTGTGGATTTACTGCACCCAACTGCAACACATTGAAGGTTAGATGTTCTGCTGTTTCTGAGTCACTGAGCATATCTGAATGTTCCCATTTCCATGTAAATATTGTCACAAATCACTTTTTTAAAAAGCCTGAAGGTTGTTGACATACAACCTAATGTACTGTAGCAGCAATACTCTGAAATGGTTTCTCCATGCAATATTTCCCACCTTGTACTCTGATGCATTTATAAATATGACATATTATTTATTTATTACTGGTATATCTGGTATAGGATGCAGCAGCCTTGTATTCATTTATTTATTACATGCATATCCAGCCTAGGGAGCATCTACAATTCTATACTGTAGAATTAATACAATTAGACACTACTTGAATGGCCACAGATCCATGCTGTGGAATGGTGGGAGTTGTAGTTTTGCAAGCTTTCTCTGCTGGTGCCTAAATAACTACAACTTCCATCATTGCAAGCCTTGACTCATGGCAGTTTAAATGGTGGCAAACTGCAAGGTAGGTGGATCTCTATTCTCCAAGAAACTCAAGGAGCATAGATGATTCTACTGACCCACATCTTATTTTCAAAAGAACCTTGTAAGGCAGGTTGGGCTCAGGGGCGGCTGAAGCTATAAGCTGGGTAAGCAACTGTGGGTGGCGCAAAATCTGCTAGGGGCACCATTGAGATACCAGGGCCTGGAGTGCCCAGGGAAGGTTATGAGGGCGCCTTCCCACATCCCGGTTTAGTGCTGAGGCCTGGCGCTCAGCGCTTAACTCAGAGCGCTTAACCTCAGCCTGGAAGGGAAGGGAGAGGAACTGCCTGAATGACAGGCAGCCCCTGGCTGTCTGTCGTTCAGGCAGCTCCGCCCCCTTCCCTTCCCTTCCCTTCCAGGCTGAGCACTCTAAGCCAAGCAGTGACGGCCAGGCCTTGATGCTGAACTGGGATGCAGGGGGATGCGCAGCTGACCCCGGCAGGGACAGCCATTCTGATTCAGCACCAAGGCCTGGCCATCGCTGCTGGACTCAGAGCGCTCAGCCAGGAAGGGAAGGGGGTGGAGCTGTCTGAATGACTGACAGCTAAGTGCATCATTATTTATTATTTCTTGATCATCTAGAAAATCTGAATCATCTGTTGTCGAAGGCTTTGGTTTGGGCGGGGCACCAAAATACTGTTTCCTTACACTTGAAAATTACCTAGGGCCGGCCCTGGCTAAGAGACAGCTGAAAATTACCTTAGGACCTTCATTGGAAGCCTGTCTTCCCCCAGCTCTAGTCCAAAAGACTGTATACCCCCATGATTTTCATATTTGACTAGTCCAAGAAGAAATGGTTACTTTTTCAAAATCTCCCTGTGTGCATAAAATTAGAATCGCAGTATGGAGTATGTGCCAAAGTGTCCCTTATAATGAGGAGTCTATTATAAGAATACCCCCTCTGGTACTTTGCCCGTTAATCAGGAATTAATTGCTAGGAGACAGTGCATAGCATATTCAATTAAAGCATGTACGCAGTATCATAACCACCATCAAACACTTCACAGCGCAAATGTTTTTAAAAGCATGGGCTGGCTTATTCAGTCTCCAAACAATGTGCCAAAAAAAGACTTCTGTTGCACAAAATGGGGCAGCTACAGAGAACAGCTCTGGTAAGCAAAGGTACCACTCAGCTGATCTGGCTTTCAAAGCAGAAAAGCCCATATATCACAGAAAATGCTGCATTGGCAAGGGGTTGGTTATAAGGCTAAATTTAATGTCAGGAATTTGCTGCCATAAAACACAGTTTACTGTGTTACCACAAACCGCGATGGAATTACAGGCTAGTAATAAAAGAATTTGCCCTCATCTCTCAGAAGAAATAGCATATGACAAGGTCTGCAGCTAAACTATGGGGAAAGATAAATCAATAAGGGATGTATATATAATCTGATGGACAGCCTACTTAAATCCTAGAACTCAGCCAGAGCAGGAGCTTTCACAATCGTCTCTGTACAGTATATGCACCCGAGCTAGTCCCCAGATAAATAAAATACTTTTCTGTTAAATAGGAATAGAGACTGTAATGTTCCAATTTAGAAAAGGGCATCGTAGTTTTAAGAATATTTTAACATCTAAATGTTGAGGAGGCAGACTAAAAGCATATTTATGTCTAAGTACTTCCATGTGTACAATAACACAAATGGACTTTGAGCTACTATGATCAATATTTGCCTTTTTTTCTCCCTTGTTACTCATATGCTGGGAAAGAATAGCTACTTTCTGGACAACCACTAGCACAATTCTCCAGACAACATGTCTTCTGGCTGCACTAACGGAAGTATTGTGTGAGTCGAACTTACATTTTTAAGCCCTGATTCTATTATACGTATTTCTTAAAAGCGGATACGGACATACTTCCCATGAGACTGGAACTGAAGTATAAGGGTACATCTATACTGTAGAATGAATGAGGTTTGACACCACTTTATCTGCCAGGGCACAATGTTATGGAATCCTGGGGTTGGTAGTTTGGTGAGACAGCAGCACTCTTTGGTAGAGAAGGACCAAGACTTTGTAAAACTACGGCTGCCATGATTCCATAGCAATGATCCATGGCAATTAGTGGTGTCAAACTGCATTAATTCTACAGTGTAGACACACCGTCAACATTTAAGTGTATCCTTTTCATCCTTCTCTTTGCTCCAGCATATAGATCCTGTCCTCTGTGTACATATATCATTATGAAAAAAATGACATGAATGTATCTGGCAGAACAGAAATGATCAACTGTATGCTTGGTGCAACATTTAAGCCCAATTTGATTCTTCATGGGACAAGTGTTTAGAGGTGTATCCTTCATTATCACCCACAATGTATGGTATTAAACATGTTTATTGATGGGTTGCTGTGAGCTTTCCAGGCTGTATGGCCATGTTCTAGAAGCATTCTCTCTTGACGTTTCACCCATATCTATGGCAGGCATCCTCAGAGGTGTGAGGTGCCTGCCATAGATGTGAATGAAATGTCAGGAGAGAATGCTTCTGGAACATGGCCATACAGCCTGGAAAACTCACAGCAACCCAGTGATTCCAGCCATGAAAGCCTTCAACAACACAAATGTTTATTGATCTTGCATAGTTCAGAAAATATTATATCCAGCATGCTGGACTGGCAATTTTGACTATGTTTACTAGCACAAGCCATGGCTTCTCTGCTTTATTAAAATGATAGCCTCTAGTATGTTTTTGGACTGCAAGGATTTTTACAAAAATTCAGAATAGGAAAAGCAAGACAAACATATTATTAATAATCAAAAATCTAGAAAATTAAAACATGAGCTATACCCCCAGTCCTATAGAGCAGATATCCCAATGATTCATCCAGCTTAATGATGAACCAAGAATTATTAAGTGTTAATTACAAGGTATTCTGACATTTCAGAGTACAATAGCAATGAGTTCTTGATTTCCCTCTTCCTTGCCCTGCTGCTTTTATAGTTCATGCACTGACTATGTAAACAAAAGCATTTGCTTTATGTCTGACTGCATCAAAGAACAGAAAATTGTTAAAAATATTGAGGATACTGAAAGGAGGACAGGAAACCTTTGCCTAGAGACCATTCTGAGCAGCTTCTGCTACACACGGAGGTTTTCTTCCTCCCAGTAGCAATGAAGGGCATTCTCGAGACAAAGGTATTTCCCCTTCAATACAGCAGAAAACCCATCTCTTACTCTGTCAGTGTGCAGAGCCGGGGAAATCCTTCACAAAGGAAATTTCGCTTGCAAGAGATCCCTGCAAACATTCCCCAGATACTGCCGCCCACGCAGAGGAACTCCACGTATCACGGCTTTTCAATTTTTTCCCTCTTTCTTTCTTTCTTTTTTTTTTTTTTTTACTCTTCCCGCAGCACAGCTTGGCAGAGCACAGAGTCAGTGATTACAATCCAGCAGCAGGCTGTCTTTGAAAATGTCACATTATTCCCACCCCACTGTTTTTTTTTTCAAAAAGGAAGAACCAGAAACTATAACAACACGTACCACATCACCCTGAGTTCATGACGCATAATTACAATTATTATTAAAACTGAAGGGGAAGCACCCTCTTTTTAGCTGCAGAGGTTTAGTATTTCTTGGGTTCCGGCAAAGGAGAGCATGTTTAAAAGATTATATATAATACAAATCAACAACCATTGTATGCTGTAATGGTTTGAGAATTGGACTAGGGCTCTGGAGACCAGAGTTCAAATCCCAGCTCAGCCATGGAAACCCACCAGACTGAGAAAAAGGTAAAGGCAACATAGCCTTTAACAAATCGTATTCAGAAAACCCTGTGAAAGGTTTGCCTTACAGTCGCCATAAGTCAGAAACAACTTGAAGGCACACAACAACATTAATGTTTTATGTTTCTTCACTGAACAAGATTGTTCTCTTATGATAGCTGCTCTGTGGCTAGCACAGAATCTGCAAAATATGAGAATGTAGACAGGAAAGACTTCAGCTGAAAAGAAATGTGTGGATTCTTATTGAGTGGAAGATCTATTGATTTAAAAGCAATATTGAGGACCTTGAGTTCACTGATTTATAAAGTTACGAGGAAATCCTCTCTGTATAGTAGAAACCTCAGGTAAAGGTAAAGGTTTTCCCCTGACATTAAGTCTAGTTGTGTCCGACTCTGGGGGTTGATGCTCATCTCCATTTCTAAGCCAAAGAGCCAGCGTTGTCCGTCGACATCTCCAAGGTCATGTGGCCAGCATGACTGCATGGAGCACCGTTACCTTCCTGCAGGAGCGTTACCTATGGATCTATTCACATTTACATGTTTTCGACCTGCTAGGTTGGCAGAAGCTGGGGCTAACAGCGCTCCCCGGATTTGAACCCCCAACCTTCAGCAGCTCAGAGGTTGAACCCACTGCACCACCTTAGACCTACATATTAGATATCTAGGTGCTGGTGCTAAATTTGTGAACATTAGAAGCAAAAGCTAGAAATGTAACTCGTTTTAAACCTCAAAAAAAAAGGCTGGAAAAATTCAAGAGATGTGGAAGCTGCATCCCCATACACATCAGGATCTTGCAAGGACACAACAATTCCTTTTGGAAAATCTTAGGCTCTTTCCAAACCCTAATAGTCAATAGTAGAACTGGCCAATTGGGAAATTGGCATGTGAGGGCAAAGGGGTAATCCAGAAAATCTAGAGGTTTGTATCAGAGAACCTGGGTAACTGCATATGCCCTATGGATTGCATTTTGCTTACTTTTGGACTGCACTAGCAAAATCTCCCAGCCACACAAGCTCAAAAACACTCTCTTCTTCATCATGGCTTTAATAGCACAGTCTTGGGCAGTTCAGTCTCACAGCATTGTTCAGTGGGAATGTTATCCCTAAATAAATGTATAGGATTGTAAATGATCTGGTGTTGAGGATCCAAGGCTGAACATGAGTGAGTCTGAGATTATTATGAGAAGGGAAAATGTACATACCAGGTGCTCAACAAACAATTTGATACAATACTTTGCAGCTTAATTGCAGGGCTCACCTCAAGTGGCAAAACTCTCGATATTAAAGAGCAAAATTTATGTCTCACATATCTTTCAGGCTCCCACTTACATGTTCACATACAAGCTGTTCTTGTCTACTTCAACACCCTCTGTAAAGTGTCACTATTTAAACTCTACATCATTTCATTATTTTTAAACTATTTACAGCCCAGAGGTTTTTACAGCAACTTACAAATTTAAAATGTGTTTTGGAAACATATACAACATCATTCAAAACAGCAGCAACGAGACAATTTTAATAAAACTCTCATGACAGCATATCAAAATGTTTACATTCACAGATATAATCAAATAAAATGAGCATTGAAGAGATTCGAAGATCTTACCAAATGAGACTTTGAGGAGAGTGTGGACAAAGACAGGCTGGACTAATATTCTGAAAGATTAATATGTTGTATTTCTCAAAAGTGTATTGGGAGCTACTAGCATCAGGAATGCAGCAAACATATTCTGGTATTTATGCCAGACTCAGAAGGAACTATCCAAGGTTCTGAATTTTTCTTGGGGTTAGCATTTTAAACTTTGGATAGCACATTGAGAACCCAATGGTGGGGAAGAGTGGTATCATTGCATCTAAGACAGCATTTCTCAGCCTGGGGGTCAGGACTCCTTGGGGGGGGGGTCGTGAGGGGGGTTTCAGAGGGATTGCCAAAGACCATCAGAAAACACATATTTCTGATAGTCTTAGGAACCCAAATGCCTCCAGTATTTTCTGTTGGTCATGAGGGTTCTGTGTAGGAAGTTTGGCCCAATTCTATCATTGGTGGGGTTCGAGGGGCTCTTTGATTGTAGGTGAACTATAAGTCCCAACAACTACAACTCCCAAATGTCAAGGTCTATTTTCCCCAACCCCACCAGTATTAAATTTGGGTATATCGGGTATTTATGCCAAATTTGGTCCAGTAAATCCATCATATCAGATCTTTACATTATGATTCATAACAGTAGCAAAATTACAGTTATGAAGTAGCAACAAAAATAATTTTATGGTTCACCACAACATGAGGAACTGGATTAAGGAAGGTTGAGAACCACTGATCTAAGACATGGGAACCAGCAGCTAATGCTGTGATCAGGGCAGTGGTTTGATTTTCTAACAAAAAAAATCTCAAAAATCATACACACTAATTTGGGCTATACAAAACAAGTACACATCCATATTTATGTTTCACTACCTCTTCCCACTCACATGCAATGCATGAACCTTGCAATCTCTGTAGCAGTGAGCTTGGAATGTGCACCATGGTTACACAAGAAAAGCTGAGAAGATTGCCACGTCCCACTGCCTGCATTGCAGAAAGGAAGAGATGCCAACAGCGACAACACAGGGGATGGGAAAGGTACCCTATCCTCATTCTTTCAACAGTCTTTCCACTGGTAAAAGAAAGCAAATGTGATGTGACTCTGTTGGTCTATGTAAACTAAATTTTTGTTTCTTTCACTTGCTTATACAAACCTATGCACCACTGTAAACCTTTGGGACTTGTAACAGAATTCATGCCTGATGGTCACTTTGATAAAGAGCTTTTTCACATTAGTAAAATTAGAACATCCATCTAACATTCAGTATCTCAGTTACCAAATCTGTCACATTTAGTAGTGATAAAGAACACGTCTGCAGAAACTATTCAGATGCTTTAGCGTGCATTCTTCCTATTAGTACACCTGCACTTTGGCAACAATATACTGTTCTTTGCCTTTTCTTTTTCTTATGAAAGAAAGAACAACAAGGCAAATCAAATATAATTCTTTCCATTGTAGACAGTACATCCAAGTGCTTCTTTGTATAACAAAAAAATCCTAGTAACAGTTTGGAAATGATCTCAAGCACTGAGAAGGAAAAGTATCTTTCATCAGGTTTCATGTAGACAAGAACTGTGTAATAGCACCACCATTATGAGCTCAGGAGCATTGCAAGAGCTTGCAGTAGAAAGGGAGAAGGCTGAGACTACAGAAAATGCCAAACTGTGGAACAAAAGCAAAGAATCAAAGTATATGAGATGTAACGAAGGGGGGAAAGATGTATTTGCCCAATGTTTGATGTGTTGTCGAAGGCTTTCATGGCTGGAATCATTGGGTTGCTGTGAGTTTTCCAGGCTGTGTGGCCATGTTCCAGAAGCATTCTCTCCTGACGTTTCACCCACATCTATGGCAGGCATCCTCAGAGGTTGTGAGGTGCTGGAAACCAGGCAAATGGGGTTTATATATCTGTGGAATGTTCTGGATTGGAGAAAGAACTCTTGTCTGCCTGAGGCAAGTGTGGATGTTGTAATTGGCCAGACTGATTAGCATTGAATAGCCTGGCAGCTTCACAGCCTCTCTGTTTCTTGCTTGAGGGAATCCTTTGTTGGGAAGTGTCGACTGGCCCTGATTGTTTCTTGTCTGGAATTTCCCTGTCTTCTGAGTGTTGTTCTTTTTTGCTGTCCTGATTTTAGAGTTTTTTAATACTGGTAGCCAGATTTTGTTCATTTGAACGGCTTCTTCCTTTCTGTTGAAATTGTCCACATGCTTATGGATTTCAATGGCTTCTCTGTGTAGTCTGACATAGTGGTTGTTAGAATGGTCCAGTATTTCTGTGTTCTCAAATAATGTATTGTGTCCAGGTTGGTTCATCAAGTGCTTTGCTATGGCTGACTTCCCTGGTTGAATTAGTCTGCAGTGCCTTTCATGTTCCTTGATTCGTGTTTGGTGGTCCCTATGTAGACTTGTCCACAGCTGCATGGTATACAGCAGACTCCTGCAGAAGTGAGAGGATCCCTCTTGTCCTTTTCTCCCACCCTGAACATTCCACAGATATATAAACCCCACTTGCCTAGTTTCCAACACCTCACAGTCTCTGATAGATGTGAGTGAAACATCAGAAGAGATTGTTTCTGGAACATGGCCATACAGCCTAGAAAACTCACAGCAACCCAAGATTTGATTTTTCATTCAGACATGTCAGGGAGTTGAACTGGATGGCCCTTATGGTCTCTTCCGACTTTATGATTCTATGATTGTATAAAGATGTATAGAAATAAGAAAAACATAGAGACCCACCTGCCAGTAACCTCCTGTGGGGTATGACGTTGCAGCTAGAGAAGACAGAGGTGTGATGTGGTAGTATTACTGAACATTCATACATTCTCTCTGTTGATAGTGGATGGCTCAAGGAAAGATTGTATGTCTTTTTTTCATAATAATTTTTATTTTATTATAAGCTTTAAAAGACAATATCTCTCAGCCTATGTTGTAGAATTATTGTGAAGGCAAGAGAGTGAGCATTTATGCAAATGTAATGACCTGATTTAATTAAATTTGAAATTTATTTTAGTCCCATTCATTTATATTGCAATCTCCCATGTCCAGGTTCAGAACAGGAGAGCTTTTTGTACTTTTCATTATTTCATTTCTCCCAAGATTTGCAAGTCTTTTACCCTGTTCTGCTTGAATTTCGGTTTAATCACTGTTTGTGAGTCCAGTGATAGAAGTGATGTTTCAATGTTTGTAATTCCTAATCTCCTGTTTTCCATATTCCACAAGGCATCCATTCACAGTACTTAATGAATCAAAAGCCATTCTCATAATCAATAAACCTTGGGCATATCACTAACTCATATACATTGCATCTCTGACATAATTCATGGAGAACTTGAAAATGATCCAAGTGCTATGATTACTTATAAACACTGATTGCTTGGAAAGTATGCTTGTTCCCTCGAGTGACTGAAATCAAGTTTTGTTTCAAATCTGTCCTGGCATTTTCTCTTGAGTGTGATCAACAGATTTATCAAGTTTTCAAAATTTGTATGTGTCTTCACAGCTGTGAATGTCAGTGAATTAAACCCAAACATGCTTTTGGTATCCCTACCTCACTACCATTTGTAAAAATTCTATTTCCTTAAGCAATACATAAATGGGAGAAAAATCAGCAATGATCCTATTTTTAAAAACAGTTTTAGTATCTATTATCAGGCCTGTAGCGAGGGCGGGGGGTTAGGGGTTCAACCCCCCCCCCCCCCCGAAAATTTTCAGGTTATAAAACAAACCTGGTTTACTCATGAATTTTAACTGGTTAACCAAATCCCCATGCTAAATCTATGAGACACAAAACATTAAGAGTCCCTCCAGGCACTATCTCAAGCAGATATTGACAGGTTTGTAGTGGGGGTGGGGGGTGCTAGGGGTTCAAACCCCACCCCACCCCAAAATTTTCAAAAAAAAAAACCAGAAATTTTTTTCTGGCTATGGCCCTGTCTATTATTATTACTATTATTGTTTATTTCTCAAACACAAAGTAATTCACGAGAGTCCAGAGGACTGGGAGACACTTTTCATAATCATTATTCCACATACTTTTCCTATTTCCTATTCTACTTTATCATAATTTCTTCCTCAATTCAGCTTTGTTTGGCCTTCAGAAAATCCATCGTTTTTATTTTTTATTTATTGCACTGGTTTGTGTTCCATCTTAACAGAGAACAAATTCTTTCAGAGCAGTTTATAGGGAGTATGGCTAAATATTAAGAAAGTAAAAAAAATCCACAGTATTACAATAATACAATACATTAAAATGGTTTCCAAGAGGCAGTTGGTGATAATGTTCAGGAAGGGGAGGGGAGATGGAGATCCAAGATGGAATTTACACAGCTGACACTGTTCTGGTTTCAACATATATGAACTCCTTATACATGTCTTACTTTCAGTCAAACTCACATCTAACAAAACTTCAACTTTGTTCTGTAATTAAACAACAGCTGTTAACAGAGGCTTAAATGTTTGAGAACGAAATAAATAGAAGATTAAAAGTAAACTGAGATAAAGGAATGAGGTTTGTGTTGCATTTCTCCAAGTCGGTTCCTATTTATGTTGACCGCAAGGAGAAAATACCACAGGGGTTTCTTGGCAAGATTTGTTCAGAGGAAATTTGCCATTGCCTTCTTCTGAGGCCAAGAGAGTGTGACCTGCCCAAGATCACTTAGTGGGCTTCCATAGCTAAGCAGGGATTCAACCCCTGGTCTCATGACTCCATTCTATGGATTTGTGGATTTTGTGGCTTATTGGCAGACCTGGAAAATACATCTGCACTGTAGAATTAATGCCATTTAACACCACTTTGACTGTCATGACTCAATGCTATGGAATCATGGGAGGTGTTATTTTACAAGGCCTTTAGCCTTCTCTGACAATGGGTGCTGGTGCCTCACCAAGTTACAACACCCAGGGTCCCAGAGCATTGAGCCATTAAAATTGAAAGTGGTATCTCTGCTTGAGGCCTCAAGTCCTGAACTATAGTTATGTGAAGTCTAAGTACCTTACTGATCTCATAGAATGGAGCTATGACAGTGAAAATGCTGTGTGCATACTCTTGTTTACTTGTAATAATAGTTCAGTACATAATATCCATGATACATTTACAAGTTTGGGCAATAAAAATACCCAACAGGGACAGAATTGTTTTGTATTTTCATTCACAAGGGTCAACCTAATTAAGTAATTTATATCAAATTATTCAAATAATAACCATTAATATAAAGATATAATCAAAAAACTGTTACTTCTTATTGTTCCCTCCCTCATTTCAAGATGGTTCTTCAGAAATCTCAGTGACATGGACAGGACAGAGGCTATCAATGTGAGCTCATAATTGTTCTCAAAATTATTTCTGCTTCTCTTCTCTTCCCCTCAGAGTAAGCATATACAGTAGAGTCTCACTTATCCAACACTCGCTTATCCAACGTTCTGGATTATCCAATGCATTTTTGTAGTCGATGTTTTCAATATATCATGATATTTTGGTGCTAAATTCGTAAATACAGTAATTACTACATAGCATTACTGTGTATTAAACTACTTTTTCTGTCAAATTTGTTGTATAACATGATATTTTGGTGCTTAATTTGTAAAATCATAACCTAATTTAATGTTTAATAGGCTTTTCCTTAATCTCTCCTTACTATCCAACATATTCGCTTATCCAGCATTCTGCCAGCCCGTTTACATTGGATAAGTGAGACTCTACTCTATAGTGCAACTCCCAAGACTGGTATCCATGGTTTCTTTAGCCACATCTGACAAAATATGTCTTCTCTTAGTACTTTACTAGGTCCTCCAACATGACTTTATGGCATTATTGGGGTAGAAGTCCTTCATTTCAATAGAGTTCACTTTTTTCTATGGCTTCACGTATTCATGCAAAGTCTAGGAACATATTCCCTGCAGATATCGAGGTTGTATTGTAGTAATTTAGGGGACACTATTAGTGCTATCAATTCTATTGCTGTAAACGTTTAAAATAAACAAATAAATAAAATTCATAAAGTTATATCAAGATTATGCAGGCCAACAATGCAGTGCTCCTAAGGGAAGCTGTGCTGTTCTCGGTAAAATGAGATGCCAGTTTGGCAGTAGAAGCTATTCAGGATTATTACTACCTTCTGACTCTTCACTTTTATTATCCTATAAACATGTCCCCATTTTTTGTGCCAAGTCAATGAGTAAATGAAGAATTAAAATAGTGTTTGGATGAAATAAACATTAACAGTCTAATCCTCATAACCCTGCACAAGAGCAAACCCCGTGGGTGTGATGAACCATGGGCCTTGTAGTCCTGCTCAGGACATTGTAATTCCTGATGAAGATGAAAACTTGGGTTTTTTACCTTCCCAGTCTGAACTGGATTCCTCTCAGCCAGATCTTTCCCAGGCAGATCTGGGAACCTTGCACCTGCAAGAAAGTTGTGCCCCAGAAGTATGTCAAACAACCCCAGAGCCTACTTCTCCCGTGTTCTTGCGCCGGGAGTTTTGTAAACAACAGAGAAGTTTGGATTCAGCTTCGCGCAGGAGTGCGAGGATAGCAGCTAAGAATGTTGCCAATTAACACTGGTTCTCGTGAGAATCTTTAAGGAGTTTAACATCTGGTCTCAGAGTTTAGCTTTCATTTCTGATTCCCAGAGAACCGCTTTGGTGAGAAAGTTGGACTCTATATAGGTGTTTTGCCCGCGTAGCAACTTCGCGGAGTCAATTCGTCAGCCTACGGAGCGAGTCGTGTCTGGACAGCGCGTTCCGATTCAAGCCTCGCTCTTGCTCAAGCCTTGCCTTGCTATCCAGCCTTCGCCTTGCTTCCCAGCCTTGTTTACCTGCGGACCTTGCCTTGTTTCCCAGGACTAATCCTTGCCTTGTTTCACGGATTTTACCAAGTTATTCCACGGACCTTGTTCTTGTTCTTAGTTACCTTGTTCCACGTTCAAGCCTTGTTTCAAGTATCAAGTTATTTCCTAGCCACGCTCAAGTTTTATGGACTAAAGGACCTTGTCATCTCCCCTCACTTTGCTTGGCAAAGTGAGTGTTTCGGTTATTGGATTACAACTTTGGACCTTAATATTTCATATTGGACATTATTTCCTTGGACTAATTTTGACCTTTCCTGAAAGGTCTGCTTCTGGACTATCTTTTACATTTGCTTTTACTAACTTTATATATTTCCTTAATAAAGATATTAGATAGATTCTGGCTTCTGCGTATGGTTATTGGTGCTCTGTAGCCTGGGTCGTGACAGTTTGACTCCGCCACCCTAAGCACCAATTAACCTTGGCCAGAATGTCTACCGGAACCGTACCCGGTGGGCAGCCACTGAGCTACACCATCAGCAAGGACGAAGTGGATCGCATCCGCGACAGACTCAACGCCCAGGATGGAGAAATAAAGGGCTTGCGGGAGCGCGGAATCCGCCTCCCGGCCATGGCGTTGCCTACCAAGTTTACTGGAGAAGCTTCCAAGGTTCATGTTTTCCGTCGCCAATGTCAAGCTTATCTAGAGGCCCGTGATGCCGAGTTTCCCCAAGAAGACATCAAAGTGGCATGGGTTTACAGTCTTCTAGACGGGCCAGCGGCCAACTGGGCGACGGCACTGTTCGACCAAGCCTCTCCACACCTAAGATCAGCGCAACATTTCTTGGACCACCTCAAGGAGACTTGGGGAATCGAGGACAATTTGGAGGCAGCCGGCCACAAACTCCGTCGCCTTTTCCAAGGAGACAGACCTATGTCTCAGTATATAGCCGAGTTCCGAGTGCTGGCCCACAACACCGGCTGGAACGATGTAGCCCTCAGAGGACAATTCCGGGAGGGTCTCAACATTGAAATGCTGGAAGAAATCTCCAAGGTGGATCCTCCCCAGACCCTCGAGGCACTCATTGATCAATGTTTACGGGCTGAAGTCATGATTGCCAACAGGAAACAGTGGGTTCGAGGCCAGGGCAGTAGAGCCGGGGCAAAACCCCCCGCTCCCGCCAGCGTTCAGCCACGTCCAGTGTGGAGACCCCCACCGCCAACCCCATACCCCAGAGGAGGCGAGGAGGTGCCGATGCAGTTGGGCAATGTGCGTCCCAGACTAGATGCCGCCGAGAAGGCCCGTCGTCAACGCTTAAACCTCTGTTGGTACTGCGGGAACGGGGGCCACTTCGCCAGAGAGTGCCCAGCCAAGGGGAAGCCTGCCGCCCGGCTTGCGGCGGCGTCCTCCACGGAGACGAAGACGTCTGAGCCGACTGGCACACAGCCGGCGGGGGAAGCCAACGACCGGGTGTAGAGAGGCTCGCCAACCCGGTCAAAAAATCCATTCAAGAGCCGCCAACCGGGGTCCTGTTCCTTCTCGTGGTCACATTATGGTCAGCAAAAAGGGGACCCGTCATGATCCACGCCATGATAGACTCTGGAGCTACCAACAACTTCATTGATAGAGAGTATGCCGACTCTCTGGGATTACAATATCATGATTTCAAGAATGCCCGTGTGGTGCAAGCCATAGACGGCCGCCCCCTCAAGACGGGCCCCGTAAGTCAATGGTCGGAACCCACCAGGATGTGGATAAGAGAACATATGGAAGAGATTTCCTTCTTTGTTACCGAGGTTCCCCATTTCCCTGTGATTTTGGGAATTCCATGGCTGACTCTCCACGACCCTAACATCTCCTGGTCCAACAGAGAACTGCAGTTTGCTTCACCGTACTGCCAAAACCATTGCCTCGTAGCCAAGGTATGCCATGCCACAGACACCGAGCCCATCATCACCTTGCCAAAGAAGTACTCCGAGTATTGGGATGTATTCAATGAGAAAGAAGCCGAGAAATTACCCCCACATAGACCTTATGACTGTGCCATTGACTTGGTGGAGGGGGCCCCGATCCCGCGAGGGCATCTCTACTCCCTGACTGAACCAGAGCAAGAAGCTCTCAGGGAATTCCTAGAGACAAACCTTCGCAAGGGATTCATCAGACCCTCTCAATCCCCAGCCGCCTCTCCAGTGATGTTTGTGAAGAAGAAGTCAGGGGAACTACGATTGGTGGTGGACTACAGAGCATTGAACAATATCACCAAGCGGAACAGCTATCCCCTGCCCTTAATCTCGGATCTACTGGATCGGCTTCGAGGAGCCAAGGTTTACACCAAGCTGGATCTTCGGGGGGCTTACAACTTAGTTCGCATCAGGGAAGGGGACGAGTGGAAGACCGCCTTCCAGACCAAATTCGGATTATTCGAGTCCCGAGTTATGAATTTCGGTTTATGCGGAGCCCCCGCAACGTTCCAGCATTTTGTCAATGACATTTTTCAGGACTATCTGGACAGGTTCTTGATAATCTACCTGGACGATTTTTTGGTGTTTTCTAGATCACAATCAGAACATGAGAACCACGTCAAAATGGTGTTACAACGATTGCGGGATCATGGACTTTATGCCAAACTGGAAAAATGCGCCTTTGATCTACAAGAGGTAGATTTCCTTGGTTACCGCATCTCGCCTTTAGGGCTCTCCATGGATCCAGCCAAGGTTTCAGCAGTATTGGAATGGCGGGCGCCAACTAACAAGAAAGAGGTGCAGCGTTTCTTGGGGTTCGCGAATTATTACCGCAAGTTCATTCCAGATTTTGCCCACTGGTCTGACCCAATCACTAGCTGCATCCGTGGAAAACCGCCCTTCCGCTGGACTGATCAAGCAGAGAAAGGGTTCCAGCAACTAAAGAAATTATTCACGTCCCAGCCAATTCTACAGCACCCAGATCCTGGAACCCCTTTTGTTGTGCAAGCGGACGCCTCGGATGTGGCAATTGGGGCTGTACTCTTACAACCGGTGGGAGACCACCTTCATCCCTGTGCCTTTTACTCCCGTCAACTAACCACACCAGAGAAAAATTATACCATTTGGGAAAAAGAACTACTGGCCATAAAGGCAGCTTTTGAAACTTGGAGACATTGGCTAGAAGGGGCCAAATTTCCCATTGAAGTCCACACTGATCATCGTAATCTAGAACACCTAAGAACTGCCCGCAAACTAAACCAGAGGCAGCAACGTTGGGCTTTATTCTTTGAACGTTTCAACTTCCAGATCCATTATGTGACCCCAGCCCAAACCAAGCAAGCAGACGCCCTGTCACGTAAACCGGAATACGCTGCAGGACGCAAGGAGACCTTTGAATCCCAACTGCTACAACCCGAGAACTTTGCCACGCTCACGGTGGGGAACACCAAATCCATTCCCATTGGTTCAACTTCCCCTACTCCAGGACCCATCTGTGCTCAAGAAATCAGGGCTAGTCAGCAAGCAGATGCCTGGGCGCAGGACCAACTTCGCCAAGGTCTGCATTTTCCCTTTTCGCTTAAAGATGGGCTGCTCTGCTATAGAAATCATGTTTATATCCCACCCGGACCGGGCAGGGAAAAAGCGCTTCGCCTGTGTCATGACTGCAAACCAGCAGGACACTTCGGACTATTTAAAACTATGCATTTGATCCTAAGGGATTTTTGGTGGCCCAAGATCCGCAAGGATGTAGAAAAATATGTCAACACCTGCCCAGTATGCCAGCGCTCCAAGATACGAAGGGAAAAGCCCTCAGGGCTTTTACACCCCCTTCCTACCCCATCTCGCCCATGGGAAATAATTTCCGCGGATTTCATCACTGACCTACCACCTTCCTGTGGATTCACCACGATCTTAGTGGTGGTGGACCTTTTCACCAAGTTAGCCCATTTCATTCCCTGCGAAGGCCTCCCCACGGCCAAAGAAACTGCGGATCTATTTCTTCAGCATGTTTTCAGACTACATGGATTGCCCAAGAGTTTAGTCACAGACCGTGGATCTCAATTCACCTCTCGTTTTTGGAAGGCACTACAAAAACTACTGGGCATAGACTCTCGCTTATCTTCAGCTCATCATCCCCAAACAGATGGGCAAACGGAGCGCACCAATGCCACTTTGGAGCAGTATCTTCGCTGTTATGTAAACTACCAACAGGACAATTGGGCTTCTCTGTTACCACTGTCTGAGTTTGCCTACAATAATGGAGTTCAAGCTTCTACAAAAGAAACGCCGTTCTTTGCAAACTACGGCTTCCATCCACGTTTCTTTCCCCCTGTCATTGAAACTTCAGAAGTTCCCGCAGCAGAGGATTGGCTGCAGGAACTCACAGCGGTGCAACAACTTTTGCTCCAGCAACTGGACCAAGCCAAAGAGGACTATAAACGCCACGCTGACAAACACCGCCAGCCGGGCCCTGAAATCAAGGTAGGAGATCGGGTTTTTCTGTCCACTCGCTTTCTGCCCTCCCACCGCCCTTGCCGGAAGTTAGATGCCCGTTTCATCGGCCCCTATCCAGTGGTGGCGCAATTAAACCCCGTGACTTTCAAACTCCAACTTCCGCGTTCAATGCGCATCCACCCAGTGTTTCACCGTTCCCTGCTCCTTCCGGCGGATGGTGTGCGTCCTGATACAGACCAACCGGCCCCCCCTCCTGTTTTGATGAATGGGGAGGAGGAGTTCGAGGTTGAGGACATTTTGGATTCTCGCTTTCATCGCCGCCGCCTACAATATCTCATTGACTGGGTGGGTTTTGGGCCTGAGGAACGCTCTTGGGAAGACGCCTCCACAGTCCATGCTCCTGATCTAACCCGTCGCTTTCATCTGACCTATCCCACCAAACCGCGACCTCGCGCCTCGGGGAGAGGATCCCAGTTTGGGAGGGGCCCTGAGGAGGGGGATAGTGTGATGAACCATGGGCCTTGTAGTCCTGCTCAGGACATTGTAATTCCTGATGAAGATGAAAACTTGGGTTTTTTACCTTCCCAGTCTGAACTGGATTCCTCTCAGCCAGATCTTTCCCAGGCAGATCTGGGAACCTTGCACCTGCAAGAAAGTTGTGCCCCAGAAGTATGTCAAACAACCCCAGAGCCTACTTCTCCCGTGTTCTTGCGCCGGGAGTTTTGTAAACAACAGAGAAGTTTGGATTCAGCTTCGCGCAGGAGTGCGAGGATAGCAGCTAAGAATGTTGCCAATTAACACTGGTTCTCGTGAGAATCTTTAAGGAGTTTAACATCTGGTCTCAGAGTTTAGCTTTCGTTTCTGATTCCCAGAGAACCGCTTTGGTGAGAAAGTTGGACTCTATATAGGTGTTTTGCCCGCGTAGCAACTTCGCGGAGTCAATTCGTCAGCCTACGGAGCGAGTCGTGTCTGGACAGCGCGTTCCGATTCAAGCCTCGCTCTTGCTCAAGCCTTGCCTTGCTATCCAGCCTTCGCCTTGCTTCCCAGCCTTGTTTACCTGCGGACCTTGCCTTGTTTCCCAGGACTAATCCTTGCCTTGTTTCACGGATTTTACCAAGTTATTCCACGGACCTTGTTCTTGTTCTTAGTTACCTTGTTCCACGTTCAAGCCTTGTTTCAAGTATCAAGTTATTTCCTAGCCACGCTCAAGTTTTATGGACTAAAGGACCTTGTCATCTCCCCTCACTTTGCTTGGCAAAGTGAGTGTTTCGGTTATTGGATTACAACTTTGGACCTTAATATTTCATATTGGACATTATTTCCTTGGACTAATTTTGACCTTTCCTGAAAGGTCTGCTTCTGGACTATCTTTTACATTTGCTTTTACTAACTTTATATATTTCCTTAATAAAGATATTAGATAGATTCTGGCTTCTGCGTATGGTTATTGGTGCTCTGTAGCCTGGGTCGTGACAGTGGGCATGCATTTCTGGACGCTCAAAACATAGCTCACAGCAGTGAATATTCATGAAGCTAGTCAAAACAGGGTCCATTTTTCTAGAGCCCAACATGATGGTCAGGAAAATGGAAAAAAAGATTTTAATTATAAGATTTTTTTCTACTGAAGCAACTTTTAACCTTTCAGGCACTTTGGGACTTCAAGTTCCAGAAGCCTCAACTGGCCAACGATCAAGAATTCTGGGAGCTAAAGTCCAAAACACTGGAAGATCAAATGTTGGGAACATTGTGCAAGAGGAAAGAGACTCCTATCTTCTTGGAACAAGTAGGAAGGTATCTCCCACAATCACCAGCCTTTTGGAACGAGACCCATACTCTCCTCAGACTATGGACCAGACCAAAAATAAAACATTGATTTATTTGTTGAGCTATTTATGTTTTATTTTTTTCTACTCATGTCATCTAACTTTCTTGATTTCCCAATTAGTGCTGAAATTTAAATTGTTTGAGTGAATTAGGTCATCCATATAGAGTGGATGTTTCTCCCTCGTTTGCATTCAGTAAAACAGAAAGACCTTTTGCCTCAGGAGAAGAATTGGCACTGAAGAAAATGCATCAGGCAGCTTTGTTCTTAGGCAGACTAATCGTCCTGCTCTCTTTTGGAAGACATGGGGAAGGAAGTGAGAGAGAACTTTCTGGAGCCCAGATCAGATAGCTGGGTTTGTGGAGCAGAAGAATAATTAGGTTGGAAATAAAGGACCAAAAAAATGGAAATTTTAAACAGTGAGTCGTGGGCTGGATTGAGAACTTAGTGATTTGTTTGCTTAGTAATGAACCAAAGTTCTTCATTGGTTAGGGTTTCTTCCAAATGCCCTCCTAAATGGAATGAACCTCTACAGAAGGAAGGTGTTTGGAATTTTTCTGAGGGTTTTTTTGTGTCAGGAGCAACCTGAGTTGCTTCTGAGGGGTGGATATACACTATAACTTTCTACTGTAATTTCTGATCCTACAGTGATTCAGTTGTGGACTGGTTTCTATTGTATGTTTCACTATAATATAATACTATTATATAATATTATTTGTGTTCTTTCAGAATGGCCTTTTAGGTCAAAAGACCCCTAAGACCTGAGAGATAACTGTCCCTCCATGAATGTATATGTCTTTCTGGGACAAATGCCTTGTTATTTGCTTCAGCAACTTTTCCTCACCTACTGATTATATTCTGGACTGATTTATATTGTATGCTGTTGTATAACATAATTTTTAATATAATATTATTGGTGTTGATCTGCAAATGAACTCCTTGCCATTCTTTAGAGTATTGCTCAAATAGTTTATTCACTATTCATTATACAGTTGGAGGAATATGGATGCAGAAAAGAGTATGTGTATATTATACCTGAGCATTAAAACTGTATGCAAGACCCTGACTCCAACATGCAATACCTGTTCTCTACCAATGATATATGCAAACTACAGTACAAGGGCTGGACCCAATGAAAGTGGGGAAAACAGTAATTTTAAAATGTTTTTTAGACCTATCTAGGAATCTCTAAATCTTTCAGAGAGACTTTATGATCTACAGAGGCTGAGCACAGTGTTACCCTGGAAGACCTAGATATTGCTAGAGATCATATTAAGCAAATCCACAGTTAATCAAATCTGCTAGAATATGAAGAGTTGACTGAATATTTCTTGGTTGGGAGCAGAGAGGCAGAAATAATGCAGTGATTCAGTGACAGAGAAAAAAATGCTTTGACCAAGAAAATGCCTTAAGATATTGAAAGAGCCTGAACAAAAAAGAAGCATGCAATTGGCTGTTATTTTTAAAGAAAACATCTCAACAGCCTCATCATCTGTAAAATATTCACCATAGTTCCTTCTGTTGGGTTTGTAATGGCATTTCATGATACTTAATTATACCTGGGAAGAGTTATGTCTATTTCTACCACCAATTTCTGATATTAATTATCCAAATTTCAAACTAGTGGACACCTCTTTACATTCACTTCTTTCTGCAGTAGCTCATCTATTACCCAACCCTTCCATCCGCTCCCATTCCATTTACTTATTTATTATGAGTGATAGTAAACATTTCAGGGACACCAGATAGCATACATTAAAATAAACACCAAAATAAAAATAACGGGAGGAAAGATGTAAAATGTACACTGCATTTCGTAGATGACATGTGCATCCATTACATAACTGATAAAAAGTTGTCCTATTAGACTTTTTAGAAAGGATGACTACAGCATAATTTTGATACAATATTCATTCCTGGCCATCCAGTAGGTATTCTACTAAAACTAAAGAACAAAAGAAAATAAAAACAGTTGAAAACCCAGAGCACAGTATATCCGTGAAATACAGACCAAAAGTACGCATGCAGAGCACAATATAGATCAGTGCTTCTCAACCTGTGGGTCCCCAGATGTTTTGGCCAACAACTCCCAGACATCCCATCCATTTTACCAGCTGTTAGGATTCCTGGGAGTTGAAGGCCAAAACATCTGGGGACCCACAGGTTAAGAACCACTGATATAAATGGAGTAATGCTTAAGAGGAGAGTCAAAGTTGTGGGCCAACACTCAAAACTTCTGGCTATCCAAAAGACGTGATGGAAGTGGATATTATGGGATTTCATGGAGAATGTGAACGATCCAAATCAATGATTAGACTCATGAAAGACCAATACTGTGACAGCAGTTTTTGAAATTCATACCCTCCATTGTTGTATCCATGACTGTATCATCAGATCTATTCATCTTGTGTACGTTTGTCAAGAAATGATGTTTTTCATTTTTGTACTTGTCACTTGGATGGGAGAACGCCAATGATATCAGGTGCTGTAGGCTATATTTCAGGGGAAGGAACTGCCTTAACTACCTTTGAGTAATTCCTTGCTAAGAAAACCCTATCAAATTCAAGAGGTCACCTTGACTTGAAGGCACATATTCACTCACTAACTTGTCAATTTTATTTCAAGGGTTCAAATAATGCTTCTGTTGTTGAAGTAATTTTTGCAAAAGTAAAGCCAGCACTTTTTTCTTGACTTGATACATTCTGAGTTCCAAATCCATATGTGCAGCTATTATTGCAACCCATTTCTTCTTTTGGCAATGCCTTACAATATGGGATCTGAATGTTAACTTTTCATGTGTTTGCAGCCTTCACCTGCCCCCACTTTATTTACCTCCAGAGAAATAGACCATGCTGTCATGCTCAGAGATTTCAAAAGGGTGCTATTGCCAAGGAAAACCAACATTGCCATTGTGAGAGCACTAAGATCCTGGAGAGATGGTTTCAACTTAGAAAATTATAACAATATTATTGTTCACCAATTTTAAAACTGTAAGGAGCCATTGGGGAGAAAGGAGGCCATGTGAGGATTGCAAGATAACTCACACCAGGGAGACAAATTAGGGAGACATTTATGGTCAGATACACCCACACCTCTATTTAATATCATAAGCAAGATGCCCCACTAATGAACAAAAATGTGCTACTTTTTATTAAAGCTAGGAAAGACTGTAGACGGGAAAATTACAGGAAACATCAAAAAGCATGGCATGATGTAGTTCAACTAGTCTATCTGCTTAAGTTCTAAATTATATTTAAGACACCTTGAGAACACTGGCCTTTTTTTAGTACATGGGGGTGGTTATGAATAGTTTTTAAACATTGGTGGTAGTACTCCTTCAGTGGTTACTAATAACACTGTTCTGGTTTTTAAAGCTCTCTTGATTTTATCATTGGTTTGCAAAACCTAACAGTACTGTTCCTCTTGTTGTATATATAGCTTAATGTTGAAATTGAATGTCAACTGTCAGAATATTTATTTATTTATTTCAAATGGCATCTTTCTCCCAGGGCAGCTTACAAAACAATGGAACAGCAAGGACTGAATGAACACACACAAATAATTACTTTTATACTTCCTGACATTGACTCATAGGACTGGATCATAAGAATATGTGATGTACATGATAAATTGTCAAAACGTTGTGTCTGGTGGCTTCCTGCTCTATCAGAGCAAAGGAAGCGAGAAAGGAACATTTGAAGGCACTTAGCAGTCTTCATATTAAGTCTGTTGGAAAAGAAATGCTAAAGAGCTACCATTAGCTCTGTACTGAACAAACACAACATTGCATACATCTAATAAAATAAAGGTGATTAACCTATGAAATGGATGAGGGTTTTCAGTCTTTGTATCATAGAATCATAGAATCATAGAATAGTAGAGTTGGAAGAGACCTCGTGGGCCATCCATTCCAACCCCCTGCCAAGAAGCAGGAAATCACATTCAAAGCACCCCCGACAGATGGCCATCCAGCCTCTGCTTAAAAGCCTCCAAAGAAGGAGCCTCCACCACAGTCCGGGGCAGAGAGTTCCACTGCCGAACAGCTCTCACAGTCAGGAAGTTCTTCCTGATGTTCAGGTGGAATCTCTTTTCCTGTAGTTTGAAGCCATTGTTCCGTGTCCTAGTCTGCAGGGCAGTAGAAAACAAGCTTGCTCCCTCCTCCCTATGACTTCCCCTCACATATTTGTACATGGCTATCATGTCTCCTCTTAGCCTTCTCTTCTGCAGGCTAAACATGCCCAGTTCTTTAAGCCTCTCCTCATAGGGCTTGTTCTCCAGACCTTTGATCATTTTAGTTGCCCTCCTCTGGACGCATTCCAGCTTGTCAACATCTCCCTTCAACTGTGGTGCCCAGAATTGGACGCAGTATTCCAGGTGTGGTCTGACCAAGGCAGAATAGAGGGGTAGAATGACTTCCCTGGATCTAGACGCTATACCCCTATTGATGCAGGCCAAAATCCCATTGGCTTTCTTAGCAGCCGCATCACATTGCTGGCTCATGTTTAACTTGTTGTCCACAAGGACTCCAAGACCTTTTTACATGTACTGCTTTCTAGCCAGGGATCCCCCATTCTGTATCTTTGCATTCCATTTTTTCTGCCAAAGTGAAGTATCTTGCATTTGTCCCTGTTGAACTTCATTTTGTTAGTTTCGGCCCATCTCTCTAGTATCTATTCACTCCGTCCTCTTCCTCCCTCCATGGAGTCCTAAAGCTTTCAATTAGCTGTTTCACTGGTACAGGGCCATTAAAGCAGAAGGATTTTGTTCTGTAAAACAGTTTAAGAACAGAATTCACATCTTTGGGCCAAAATGTTTCATCATGCTTCATTTGATGCTTCCAAATCAAGAGCTCCTAGCATTACTAGTCAGAAGACACTGGGCAGCTCTTTGATCTTTTGCATCCTAGCTGTTTGGTATGTGTGCATTAATGCATGGGTACAGGGCCGGCCCTAGGTAATTTTCAAGTGTAAGCGAACAGAATTTTGGTGCCCCCCCCCAAACTGAAAAATGAAAGCATTAGATAAGCGAAAATGTTGGATAATAAGGAGGGATTAAGGAAAAGCCTATTAAACATCAAATTACATTATGATTTTACAAATTAAGCACCAAAACATCATGTTTTTACAACAAATCAACAGAAAAAGCAGTTCAATACATGGTAATGTTATGTAGGAATTACTATATTTGCGAATTTAGCACCAAACATTTAACTGGGATATAGGGCAGTGTGGACTCAGATAACCCAATTCAAAGCAGATATTGTGGGTTATTCTGCTTTGATATTATGGGTTATATGGCTGTGTGGAAGAGCTCTGAGGGTCCTTCCACACAACCATATAACCCAGAATATCAAGGCAGATAATCTACAGGTATGTTTCAGTCTACTTGGAATACACAAAGCGTGTTTCAGAACCGGTCCAAGAGTCCAGAAGAGCCTTGACCTCCCATATGACCATCATCCCACTTTCTTTGCTAGCTAACTTGAACCCAGTATGCTTTATTATGCCAATTGTTTGCCTTAGATCAGGCATGAGGCAAAATTTGGCCCTCTGGGTATTTTGGACTCCAACTCTCACAATTCCTAACAGCCTACTGGCTGTTAGGAATTGTGGGAGTTGCAGTCCAAACACCTGGAGAACCAAAGTTTGCCCCATGCCTGCCATAGATAGTTGAGCAAATAGTTTTCATGGTTGCCCCTCACTGTTAGGAATTGTAGGAGTTGAAGTCCAAAACAACTGGAGGACAGAAGTTTGCCTATGCCTGCTGTAAAGTAAACAAATGCAACTTGGCAGCACTTTTAACTGCCATGACTCAATGCTATAAAATCCTGGGAGTCTTCAGGCTGGTGATTCCCTCCCTCAAGCCCAGATATCTGAAGCAACCAATCAGGAGGCTGCACCTCAGCTCTCCCTGGGAGTGCTCGGAGAGCTCCTTCAACCCCTTGCAAAAAACCCCGCCTGGCTTGAGTCCTGGCTTATGGCGCTGAAGAGTCAGGTGAGGACTTGGGGCTGCTGCAGGAAGCGCCACAGGTCGAAGGGGTTGCCTGCCTTGGCCGCTCCATATGCGCCCCCGTTGCCCTGGCCCCCATTTTCCACGCCGCCACCCTCCATTCCTCGCCAGCACTCGGAGGAAGCTGCGGCCGCCACGCCCGAACTTGAGTGGCTTCCTCCTCCAGCCACGACCCCAGGGAGGAGACTCCAACTCCCAACAGCCTCACTGCTTTAGCTGATGCTCGGGGTTGGTGGGAACTGGAGTCCAAAACACCTGGGTCACCACCGAAGCTTGGGAAGCACTTGAAGGAAGTGACTCTGCACCTCTGCTTTAAAGGGAAGGCACCTCGGCACCACTTTTAACTGCCATGGTGGCCCAGCCGCCGCAGAGGCCAGGTCAGGCTGCGGCCGCGGAGGCAGGAAGGCCACAGCTGGGCGGAGGTGCCTCAACAGCACCCCCAGATGCCCCCTAGAGGATGGCGCCTTCAGTAACCACATACTTTGCCTAATGGTTGAACCGCCCCTGCATGGGTAATCCAGAAATGTATACATGTATGTATGGAAACTTAAAAGGAGGCAATGCATTCAGAGAGTTGTAACTGTGACATGATGATGTCTGGACCATCAGGGCTCTGTCATCGAACACAGAGGTGGTGCCTCTTCATCTATTAGAGCATTCACAGAATGAGGCAGGATGGTGACTTGATAAATATTCATCTGGAAGCACCCACAGGTCAATCAAGTATTTTCCCCTTTCAAGCAGTCAATTGGTATCAGATCGTGATGGCAACCACAGAATTAAGGCAGGCTTTAGGTTCCTGTTAAATGAAATTCATTTTATTAATTTTTGCACTATGTGAGTCTTTTGAAAATCCTTTTCAAGGGATCACTTGAGGTGGCAATTCAGAATGAAATAAAAGCATCACAAGTACAACCAATGATTGACTAGAAAATTGAGAACCCTTCACATTTTCCTGCTGGCACTATTGAGAAGAGCCAAAATCTAGACACTTTCAGGATAATACAAATAACATAGCATAACATAAAAATATTTCAATATAGTTGCATTAGATCCCACATTTGCACAACTGATGGTGCTTTGGAGACCACAGCCTTGAATTCACCCATTACACAATGGCTGAGGATCTCCCATCTATCAGCAATCATCTGCACTGTAGAAATAATGCAGTTTGACACCACTTTAACTGCCATATCTCAATGCTACGGAATTATGGGCATTATGGTTTTACAAGGTCCTCAACCTTCTCTGTCAAAGAGTGCTGGTACTTCACCAAACTACACATCCCAGGATTCCATAACATTGAGCCAGGACAGTTAAAGTGGTGTCAAACGGCATTAATTCTACAGTACAGATGCATCCCAAGTGAAAGAATGAGAGTGAAGGCTATATGTGTGCCTGCTAATTCATTAGCTGCACCAGGTACTGCATTTACACAACCTCTGGGAAAGAGTAACTATTTCTGCTACTATTTTTGCAGCAATGTACTACTCCAACTTAATTTTGACCAAGTTATTTATTTTATTTTATTTTATTTGAATTATGTGATCATCTTTGTACTCCAGATTTGCATTGAAGGATGCTCAAGTGAATAGGATTTTTAACTTTTCACTCAAGGATAGATTAAGGTGATTGTGGGTACTGCTTCTGTTGCCAATGCCATCACTTCTGAAATGTGTTCACATACATATAAACATGTATCTTTGAACACTAGAATAGCAAGGACATCCACTGAGATGGCAGCATGCAGTTCAATTATATTTCTATGGATTTACAGGAAGTGATAAACCATGAAACTACATATCACTGCGTCTTGGAAAAAAAATTGAAAAGTCACTTACGTCAGTCACACAGATCCGAGAAAGGAATGGTGCCAGCTAATGTGTAGTTGTCAGAAGCATCAAAAGTTGGTGCAAAAGAAGAATGAGAGTTAATTGTGCTCAGGTTGAAAATAAATAAGTCATTTGAGCTGGTGCAGAAGTTATATTCTCTTTTGTGGTTTGCTCAGTTTTCATTCCAAAGGGGAATGCAATCTGATTTGCCTTAAGTGCTTCAAAATAAACCCGTGTACACCCAGACCATTGGAAAAAATGCATTGGACATTCAAAGGTGACTAGTCATAGCTCAATCAGAGTTGATGTTTGCAATTGCATATTCAGGGATTAGTGTCACAAAGATATTGGATTTTTACAAGGGGAGGCTTTATAGGAATACAAAACAATGTGAGGAGTCAAAGGGAATCCTAATTAGAATTGATCGCTGGGAAAGTACACTCTGAAAAATGGGAGAAGAGCCAAGAATATCTAGATCTACAGCTACAAGAATTATTTCCAGCACAACAGAAAATAGATGGTGGGTCATTTCAACTGGAAAGGTTCAAGAATGGAAGCAAAACAGCCATGGCCTCTGATCCAGCCTTGGACTTTGATATCAAACACCAGCATAGTAGGATTATATTTATTTCCACCACCACTACTCAAAAAAAATGTTCCAGAGGATTTCCTAGACGTCTGCAACTAATTTTAGGATTCACCAGAAGCGGCAGGAAAACAAAGGGATTCTGATGGAAGCAAAATAATCCACTAGCATACCTTGGATCCTGGCTATGTGTTTTTCCTTGGAAGAATATGATAGTAGAGAGTCTGGTCTTTTTTATGAAGAGAGGTTAGGAATCTATCTAATTTTGTTTTAGTGTGCTCTCGCAGTTCTAATGGATAGCATCAAGGACAATCACTCTTGCAAAGAGACAGAAGTACAGATCAGCCTGCATTGAAATCAGAACTATGAAAGTCGTTGCATTTGTCTGTGTTCCCTGCAATCAATGAGCTCTTCTCTGTATTCTTTAGGGACGTTTACCATGTCCCTCAGCCATCTCTTGCACACATCAGTTTAAGAATGGAAGAATTGGTCATGATGGGAAGCATCTGTTTTAAAAACATATATCCTACTTCATACAGTCTCCTTGGTTTTGGCTTTAAAGCTTTTCAGAATTTTATTTATATATTTACTGTATTTTTACCCTGCTCTATCTCAGCCCCAGAGGGGACTCAGAGCAGCTTCCAAATCAGCAGTAATTCAATGCCACATTAACATAAGACAAACAAAATACAATACACATTGTGCATTAAAACATGAAAATCATAAAACACTAACATACAAATACATAAATATGCTGTTAAATCATTACATACAGACCAAAAATCATAATCCAGAAGCTGTTCCAATCACATTGCCATTCACTCCATAGCTGCATATAGCCCTGTGCTACTCTCCAAACGCTTAATTCCAGCTGAGGAACATCACTTTTATAATTATTATTATTTGCCCCTATCTATCCCTTTTTGTGTCCTCCAAGTCCACCATCTGCTCTTACCCAGTTATCTTTTCTGAGTCTGTTCATCTTCCTTTCTTGCTGCTGCTCCTAGTGCTTGAGGTGCTTTCCCAAAACAATTCTGGGACTCCACCCTGTTCTTTCCCATGAAATGCTTTATAAAACCCTATCTTTCTATTAAATCTTTAGCTTAGCCCTTACCCTCAACTCAAATGATACCTTATTTCTTCCTACACTTGCGTCTCCCTTCTCATCAATGCACTGCATATCACTCTCAATTGAAATGAAGTTAGAAGTTTTCTTGGAATGGAGACGTGTCTGTTTTGGTCAATAATCTCCTTAAACGCACCATACATATTCACAGTGCTCTATGTACACACACAAAGAGACATTGTGCTCAAGACTTACACAGATGGATAAAATAGTCATATTTGACATCTCCCAGCAACAAAGCCAAAACCAATATTTCATGTTCAGCCAAGCATGTAGGAAGGAGCTTAATCTATAGAAGAATGCCGTGCATGTACTTGCTCTGTTGCTGAACCGCAGCCTATCTATCTACTTTATCCACTGAATCTCATTCTGAGAGAAAAACTGGGTATAAATCCAATAAATAAATAAATAACACTTCCATGGAATTTGGATCAGAGTGAACGAAAACATAGCACATTTGATTTTTCTCCTCTAAGATAGGACATACAAAATATTATTTTATGTTTATTTCTGCTTTCTGCATCTCATTTTACAAACTATATATAATCATGTATAGGTCTAGAAATGTTAGTTAAAAAGCAACCTGAAAATCTTGTGTCAAGTTATCCATGGCTCAATGTAAGAACTCTACCTTAGCTCTTGATTTAAAAAAAAAACCACCCACTTCTATGAGTCAAGAGATGAGAGGTGCCAGCTTAGTCCATCCCAGGACAACTTAAAAGCTACACAAACGTACTCTACTCTCCGCACCACAACACCACTTTCCCCCTCTGTGCAAAATGACCCTCAACTTATTCACAGATCATATCAAAATCCATAATTTTTGGCCCCAAAACCTGCCCTTGACTTATATATGAGGTCACCTTATACACAAGTATATACAGTGCCTCCTACAAAATAATTAGATCAAAATAATGTAAGCACCAGGTTAGACTAATTGAATGAACAGGCAAAAATATTTATTTCCTTTATTTTTGTTCTGTGTGGAAAATATACATCTAAATTGCCCTTTTCTAGCAGGCAGAAGATCTTTTCCCTCATATATTTTAGTATTTTCTTAATACAAGGAAAATGGTTACAACTGCTTCCTTTTATTCTTTACTTCAACTTCTTTCTTCTGATGTAAAGTCAAGTGCTGTATACATATAAAGATATAGACATATGTCTTTTAATCATAGACATTTTTGTCTGCCTTGCTTTCATCCTAAAGAATTATATAATAATATCCAGGCTTCAAAAAGAACAATGTGCATCCATGAAAAAGTTAGCATTTGTAAAGTTTCAAGATCTCTTAATACCTAGGATTATTCTTCCTGTATCTTAATCATTCTTCCAACAAAAAGTATAATTTTTTTTAAAAAAATCAGAATACAGAACACAAAGGTTGCAAGTGGTGCATTTAAACCAGATTAGAAAATAAGCTTCACACTTCCAAACAGCTAGGAGAGCTATGAAAATGACAGGTATATAATGAGTGGCACCAATTCACTTCAGAGCCATCACCAAGACGATTATCTCTGAAAAAGAAACTCTTGGCACCTCCATGACTGTCTGATAATCCTAAATCTCCCAAGTGAACTGAAAGATATTGGAACCCCACAGATGTTACACCTTTCCATTGTACTAAACTAGATATAAATGACAGGGTTATAGCATCTATTTAAGTATGCCTGTCCTCACTCTTCCTTAAGGGTGAGAGCTGTGAAGTGAAGCAAAGCAATCCCTGTCAACCCAAGGGCAAAGAATGAGATACGCTTAAATTCCAAAGGGAAAAAAAAACAGTTAGGCTATCTATAGGATACCTGTCACTTAAACAATTTTGATGAAAAGTGATTGCAAGTTAACAGCAATGACAAAAATAGTCTTCCACTGTGATCAACAAATCTAAATAGCTAGAATTCATCTTATTTAGTTCTACTTAATTTAGTATAATGAAATAGCAACACCAGCACAACATATGTATTAATTGTGGCCACTCAAATTAAATATTTAAAATGCAGAAAGATAATGCAACCCCCAAACGACTAATTTAATTTTACAAATACATCAGTACAGACCATGAGCTATGATTCAAAAGATCCCAGTGCAAGCAAAGGCCTCCCCAATAATGTTGACATCAATGAAAGGTGTGTGTACACATGCATAAGCAACATTGCACACATAGTAATGCTACAGTGAACAGGGAACCCCTTGACTGCTCCATAGTTGCACAAATTTGGTTGTGAACCCATTTGATGCAAAGTGTTGAGTGGAACAGGCCACCTTTGATGGCCTCCATGATGGAGAGACCAGTATAAGTGATGTCAGGGTACAAGGCACCATGACATGTTGCAGGGGAGAGGGGACAAAGGCTGAAAAGCACTGAGCACTCTCTTTTTGACCTCTTGGATTCTTGTGTCTTTGTGGGATTCATGAGTGGCTGATTCCTGGATTGCTTTTGCCACCATTAGTTTTTGGCATGGCTGTCAATTCAGGGGGTGTGGGAGTAAGCGTGTATGGTTGAGGTTCATCCCAGTTTACTTAACACTTGGGTTGCTGTGAGTTTTCTGGGCTGTATATAGCCATGTCCCAGAAGCATTCTCTCCTGCCTTCTCTATGGCAGGCATCTTCAGAGGTTGTGAGGTCTGTTGGAAACTAGGCAAGTGGGGTTTATATATCTGTGGAGTGTCCAGGGTGGGAGAAAGAACTCTTGTCTGTTTGAAGCAAGTGTGAATGTTGCAATTGGTCACCTTGATTAGCATTGAAAAGCTTTGCAGCTTAACACTTGCTTTTGCATCTCCTGGGTTGAAGGTGCCTCTTGTCCTTAATAGGTAGTAGGAAGAAATAAAATAAGATACATGATGAATACTTTGGCACACTTTTGTCAAGGGCAATACTCTGGACCTGCTTTTTTAAACTGTATGACCCAGGGTGGGGGAGAGGATACTACCTTTGTGATGAACTTTGGGATGTTGTTCTCACAAAATCCTTTGACTGGGCGGAATGCCTTCAGCCTACCTTCCAGTAGATGACTTATTAAGGGACAGCCCATTTATTGAATTGCCCTCAGGATTCAGGTGGTGTTTTTTTTTTTGTTTTTTTGTTGTTGTTGTTTTGCCAAAAAGAAGGCTGATGAGCAAGCCTGGATGATACTGGGCCTGAGCTGCAATCAATGGAGGTCCATTCCTCTATCAATCAGGAAGCAATTGACCGATGTTCCAAGCCCCTTCCATGAGTGATCTCTGATATAAAAAGCAGAAAAAGGAGTCATGTCACAATTCCATATTATGCTAATTGATCTCTTGTGATAGATCACTAGGTATTCCTCCTAGCTGAAAAAGGAACAGACCATCATCAGTTGTGATATCTGCTTCCTGGTGAGTAGTTATTGGAAGGCTTTCATAGCTCCTACATGGCCTCTAAAGTAGGGACTACATAGGGATTTTGAAGACAAAACAGCCATGAGTGTGTAACTCTAAGTTATGAATTTATAACTGCCCAACAGGATTCAGATTTTCTGTAGGAAAGCTATTATTTGAGTAATTTGCAAATCTTTTTCATTGTCTATATAATTCATCTGTTTGAATATACACATCCTTCCTTCTTCCATTATATTATATATAGCAACAAAACTTGAGATTAAACTTTCAAAATGTACATTATGAAGTGTCTTGAAGTTTTCAAAGAGATGAAGATCTTTCATCTATTGATGATAGCAGGCTGAATTTGATTTTAGTTTGGGTTTTCCAGTTCATGAGGTAAATGACAGTGAGCAGAGTATGTAACACGTTTTATTTTATTTTAGAGGCTAGAAAAGTGATTTCTCCCAAACTCAGGCAAATTTGATTCACTATAAAAAGCTCTGATGAAGGTTATTGAACTAACCGTGTAATTTATTGTACCATTAACCAGTTACTACATTGAAACTTGATGCCTGCAAGAAGAATGAACAAAGTCAAGGCTGACAGTCAGATAACTTTACTTCTAGCAGTACAACCCATGCAAGTGATATTCATTTACCAAACTATATGTTTGAAGCATATTGTTTCATATCATGGATAGCCAAAAATAAAAGATTGGAGTATCATTGTGTAACTGCTTGTGGTATTCCATAAGATGCAATATTCAGCTGGCAAACAAGAGTTGTCATTAAAATATGTTACCATTCCCATAATCTAACTCAAATTGACATAAATATAATAGTAATGTTTCCCATTAAGCATGTACCAAAGCATGATAACATTCAAGCTTATTATTTTTTCATCCTTTGTCAATTAATGTCATTTAATGGAAAATGGAAACTTGAGTCAGACTGAGCTAGAAACCAAATAAGGAAACACAGCTGTACAACCCAGCTATTAGAAGGTTTTATTTATTATATTTTGAAGAGATTATTCCAAACATGTCTGTGAGAATAGTCTTAGAGGTCTCGTTGTTCATGAAATGTTCTGTTTGTCTCTTATCAATGCTGCCAAGCCAGCATACAAATGAACTTCCATCTGTGGCCACAGAATTGGCTGCTAATGAGATCATTCCTTGTGTGCCGCAAGAGGACATTTAGTTCTGATGTGATCCATGCCTGTCCTATCAGCCATCGTGGGGATGTTCCTTGCTTATGCGGCATTGTTACATTTGTGCTCATTGGGGCTGGCCCTCCTATATGGCAAGTACTACAGATGAAAAATACACTTCAATTAATACTGTGAAGATATTACTGTACTTATGACATGAAATGAAGCAAATAATGAGGAGAGTGCAGATAAAAGTGGGAACTAAAATCTGAATGGAGAAGCTAGACTCTAAAATGTTGATACAGCAACCTGGATGTTTCTTCAGGCAGCAAAATCCCTAGTCATCATAATTTAGTTACCTGTTCCACACTGTTACAAAAAGTGGTTTTAACAGGTTTATATCTCAGACTCCAAGGACAGTATATATCACACATATGCTGTTTGTACATGCAAGTTGGCTACTGTGTGAATAACCTATGACCCACCTCGAAGCTTAAGATCGTCGGATGAGGCCCTGCTCGCGGTCCCGTCAGCCTCACAGGTGCGGCTGGCGGGGACGAGAGACAGGGTCTTTTCAGTAGTGGCTCCCCGCCTATGGAACGCCCTCCCCATTGAAATCAGGCAGGCTCCCTCCCTCCTATCCTTCCGTAGGAAGGTAAAAACTTGGTTGTGGGGCCAGGCTTTCGAATAAGAATCAGCAGCATTAATTACTATTATGTATACTGGAACTCAATTGACAGACCCAGTCTTTTAAACTTGTACACGCCTATCTATATTTTATAAATGCATTTTATGAATGTTATATGTAAGTTAATTTTTTAACTGATTTATAGTGTATTGTACTGTTTTTATATGTCTGTTTTATTGTAAGCCGCCCTGAGTCCCCTGTTGGGTGAGAAGGGCGGGATATAAATATTGTAATAAATAAATAAATAAATAAATAAATAAATAAAGAGCTGTTACTATCTTTGGTCTGATCTATCATGATTCTTTTTACATTTTTGTTCTCTAAGCACAATTACCAATTAACCTGGTTGTCCTCACAAACAGGACCATCACCACTATCCCACTATTTCCATATGCCATGTAGCAGTACTAGGACGGAGCCTCCGGTGGCCTAGGGGATAAAAGCCTTGTGATTTGAAGGTTGGGTTGCTGACCTGAAGGCTGCCAGGTTTGAATCCTACCCGGGGAGAGCGCAGATGAGCTCCCTCTATCAGCTCCAGCTCCATGCTGGGACACGAGAGAAGCTTCCCGCAAGAATGGTAAAACATCAAAACATCCGGGCGTCCCCTGGGCAACATCCTTGCAGACGGCCAATTCTTTCACTCCAGAAGCAACTCCGGTTGCTCCTGACAAGAAAAAAAAAAGTACTAGGACAGGTAAGCTTTCATGGTTGCATTGTTTTGTTGTGTGATTTCAGCTCCGATAAAATCACAGGGTTTGAGGGCCCAGGTGACAACAGCCAGAAGGTCAAATCAGGACACAGATTAGTGTGAAGACAAAAGCAGAGGCCTTTATTCTTCCTGACCAGAGAGGATATAGCAGAGCTAGTGCTCAAAGTACTGACATAAAGCATTGGAAAATACAGAATATATTTATTCATTTTGACAGCCATTTGTCATACCCACTGGCTGAGAAATGGCACAGCTAGGATCTGGGCTCCAGTTGGCTGGGAATTCCCTCTGATGTCATCTCGAGTTAGTGTTCCCCTATGACAGGAAAAATAAAGAGCTGTTATTCATTGGTTTGAAGTCTTAGTCCATTCATTGTTCCACTTTTGAGGGGGCTGTGAACCCCAGGAATATGATGAAGTAACTGTCTTGATTGACTACCTTTTCTGCTTAGGTACACACAAAAGAATAGGTCAGAGAAAGGCAATGAGTGATAAACAGTACAATGGGTAAAAACCTTTCTAGTGACTTGTGTGTTGATTGTCATCAGTAAATATCAATGAAAGCCAGAAAAACTTCTAAATGACAACAGGAAATATATCAATGGGTTTATCAATGGGAAAAGGTTTCAGTCCATAGTATTAGTGAGGATCTCATCTATGGGAGCAGGGAACACTTTGAATGTCCTTGTGGCACCTCTTCCTCTCGCCCGCTGTCCTGCTGTGATGAGATTATGTCAATTGGGTGCACTCATCCAGGTGCAGCTAGGCATACATTCTGGGCCACAATATTGGAGGCGGGGAGGCACAGCCTTTTTGGCCTCTTTCAGGTTGCAGGATCTGGAAGGGCCATCTGCTGGAATTACAGGATTGTGAGAAAAATATTAGACATAAATTTGTGAAGGAACCCCCAGAATTTATGAATGAATACCAGGGATCAAAACAAACTCTGGACTCTGGAGGTTCCTGAATGGAGAAAACATATGAATGGGCTTTGGCTCATCCCTGATGGTATCAGAAAAATTGGGATGCTTAGACATTTCCTTCTTAGCTGAATTTCCCTGTAGAGCTATGTTTAGTAAAGAGATTATGCAAATTCCTTCTGGTGTATAGCTGATCTACTTCCCAGGTGAATTTTAATGAACAAAGAAAGAGGTGAAGCAGAGGAAGCAGCCTGCTGGACATTGCAAGGCTGTGACTTTGCCAGTTCATGAAGATTCATATAACTTTGCATAATTCATATTTTGGGGGGTATGATCTTCCATGATATACAGGGTGTTTGAAAAAGAACTCCCTAGTTTTAATGTGTTTTAACTTTAAACTAGGGAGTTCTTCTTCAAACACCCTGTATAAATACTACACAAACATATATTATCCAAAAGACTAGTCAGGATTGTACAGTCTGGTTATGACTAGATCAATGTTCTTCTTCCATTAAGAACACCTTTGCCTCCTTCACATTCGAAAAGCTATCAAATGACATTACTTTTACTGGTTTACAGACAGTTGATGGTTCTAAAATGAACCTTGGTGGGTAGTAGCTAGGATACAAACAAGCATAAACAGTTTTGTGTTACAAAAGCAACTGGAAGATACACTTGGAGCTGTCTAAAGCAGGGGTCCTCAAACTTTTTAAGCAAAGGGCCGGTCCACAAGCCTTCAGACTGTTGAGGGGTCAAATTATCATTTGAAAAAAAATTGAACAAATTCCTATGCACGCTGCACATGTCTTATTTGTAGTACAAAAACAACAACAACAATGAAAGAACAATACAATATTTAAAAATAAAAACAATGCAACCAACATAAACCTATCAGGATTTCAATGGGAAGTGTGGGCCTGCTTCTGGCCAATGAGATAGTCAAGTTAATTAGAATTATTGTTGTTGTGTGCCTTCAAGTCATTTCAGACTTTGGGCAAGTCTAAGTCTAAAACTGAGGGCGAGGGCCAGGTAAATGACCTTGGAAGGCCGCATTTGGCCCATGGGCCTGAGTTTGGAGACCCCTGCTCTAAAGAAATGCACGCAGGAGATGTGCATTTGCCTGGGAAGGCCCATAAGGGCCAAATACAAAGCTCAGAAAAGTTATATTTTGTGACTACAATTCCCAGGATTTCCTAATTAGGATAAGATAGCAAGTGGCTCGATTAGGTTGATGGTGTATGTTAACTCCATATTTTTTACCCACATTAATTATATGCATGTATTATTTCTTCTTAGGCAAAAGAAGCAAACTACAAAAATTTCAGCATTCATAACATACAGAATATATATACCATTAAATAATTAACTCCTGCAGTCAGAATAGCCAAATTCTTGTACTAAGTATATAGAAGAATAAAAACAACTAAACCAAAGGATCCATGGGATATTACTCCATATATGACATGAAACGAAACCAATTAATCATTTCAGGAAAGCTAAAGATGACTTCATTCACTCAGATTCATGCTATCATCCCTCAACAGCAAAAAGAAAAAGCAACACACATTTTAATATGGAGCCACTTATCTGCAATAGGCAGACATCAAAAGACTGCCATAGAACATGTTAATCCTTAGTATTTCTTTCTCTTATTGCGCCAGTGTGAGAAAAGAGATAACCGCATTACTAAAGGCATTCTAAAATAGTTTATAAAACATTGTCCTTATTTATAAATGTGAAATCTGAAAATAATACTGCTGCTGTTAAGTCTAATTACAGAATGCAGTATACATGGATACTTCAATACAATTTGCCTCACTTGGGATTTTACCTGAATTAAAGCTTATGAACAACAGAAGACACTGTTATTGGGGAAAGCTTCCTCAATGCAGCTCTAAAATGTCCCATCTGCCATGTCTTTCCTACCACCAGATGTTGGGTATAGGGCCTCATTCCAGTTCCTAACCATGCTTCTAAACATCTACACCAGTGGTTCTTAATCTGTGGGTCCTCAGATGTTTTGGCCTTCAACTCCCAGAAATCCTCGTAAACTGGCAAGGATTTCTGGGAGTTGTAGGCCAAAACACCTGGAGTCCCACAAGCTGAGAACCACTGATCTTCACTTGCTCACTTCAAGCCTATAGATTTTTTTCTTGAATTTCCTTCTTGATTTATATTGTGTTTGATATCTGCCAACCGATACTCCTTTTAATGATTACAGCCTCAGTCATGTACGTAGTATTTCTTTTGCTGTATATAATAGATTGCGCAAACTTATGTTTCACTCTAATTTTCTTCACAGTGTTGTTGAGAAGTAGAGTAGGATGCAGGAAAGATGAAAAGCAAGCCCTGAGCTATTAGTAAAAATAACAATAATATAGAGTCTTATATGCCATCATAATTTGGTGAGTTGAGTAACACCATTTTCTACTCCATCACAGGCATCAAAATGCTTTGCATCAGTTGTAACATTTGCAGGCACTTCAACAAGAAGCTTTAAACTAGTCACTGTAGTTGTAGTCAGTGGCTTCAAATCATTGATTCAATGAACCTGAAGGAATCCATCCAAGGTGCTGAATTCCGTCTAAAAATACATTGAGCACCTTAGGTAATGTATTTTAAAGTATAGACAAAAAACCAGACCAGTGTTGGACCCTAACACTGAAATACCATTTCACCCTGCACCATGCCAGAGGCCAGTGATCCACTAATAAAATGTTTATTGAAGAAAGGATATAAAAAGGCAAAAAGAGTAAATCCAAAAGAGACAATCAGGATAGAAAATGCAATACACAAATAAACCAGAGTTCAGTAGCAGTAATTCAAAAATGCCAGGGAAAATCCCAAAATCAAGGGATCCAAAATACAGAATTAATCCAAGGGATTTTCATGAACATGAACACAGGAATCTCTCCCAGGTAAACTCTCCAAAGGTACATAAGCATAGCCAAGTACAAAAAACAAGAATCCTGACCATTCAGGAACTTGGTAACATGAGCAGGAGACGGATTCCCAAAAGCAATGTTGTCTCCTCTCAGATGCTTGGAACCAAAGCACTTAATTTAAGTCCATTCAGGCTCCCATGAGATCATGCCTAACACACCTGGATTACTAGGTCTTAGCTTGGATCTGCTGGGAAGACCTAGTTTGCCTGCTTTTCATGCCCTGCGTTCTCAGGTCTAATCTACATTCTCTTGAAACCTCCTCATCTTCCCAAGGCCTTTTCTCCAGGGAACTGGTACTTTCCGTTTCCCCAGTGGCCTGGAAATGATCTAAAGAATACCAAACATCCGCCTGGTCAGCCTGATCTGCCTGCAATTCCCCCTGAACATTCACAGACGCCTCATTTTGGAACCCATCATCCCCCTCATCCTCTGAACATTCAGAAAAATCCTCTGACACTTACCAGATTACAACAACCAAATTCATTTCCCTACTGAAACTAAAATCTCTAGCATCCACTACCTACATAAAAAGAACTTTAAAAGTTCAAAGGTCTGTGGACATCTTTCCCAGCCCCAAAAGTATGGCATGGGTAACTAACACCAGCTAAATAAATTTATATAAATATAGGGTGAATTTAATAGTGAAATAAAGCCATTACATTCAATAAGATATTGTATCCATTTGTCAGTGAAAACAGTTTCTTCAGGGAGGAAGCAAGAGAATGGGATTTCCCAATGGCTACATTAACATTACCATAATTATTTTTGTAATTCTGTTTCACAGTTGGACCAAATGAGCAAACTTGCTCTCAAAAGGAAAACTACTGCTGTACCCTATTGTCACACTGCAGTAAGTAGTATCACATTTAGCCCCATTAGGATAAGTTAAGTTAGCTCGACTGTGTCCCATCTTTGCAGAAAAACAAATCTTCCCAATGACACTAAAAAGCCACACATTTCACCCACAGAAATGGTTTCTTGGAATAAAGCTTCCCATAGAGAGGAACATTATGATTAGCAGACATTCAAATCCGAATGCCTTTCTTAATAAGCAGTGTGTGTCCTTTTAATCAGAGCAGCCTGTCACCACAGAACAGCTGAGAGCAGGCTTATTAATAGTCACCCAGTCTGGGCACCATTTTAATGCACATTCATTATATGCTTGCCAGCTTTTATAGTCATACTACAAGTCATTCAATGACTTTGGGCCAAACCAAATATGCATGTTTGTTAGTGTGTAAGGTGCCAGTTCTGAACTTCTATAATTGACAGTTATTTTACATGAGTATATGAGATCCCTCAGGACTTCTTTGTCATAAAATCAGCATTTGAGGGTTGGGGGACAGCATTTTTTTACAGTGGTTTTCTTTGGTGTTTACAGAAACAAACTGCATGATGCCTTATGCTGAAGATGCCACAGGTTGTGTTATCACACTCTACCTAGCAGCTGGAACTGAGCCATGGATCCACACATCTCTGGGAAAATCGCCAGAAATAACCAAACTGTTTAAAGGCAAAATGTTTCTCAGATCCGTTGGTTTTCCCTTGCTGAATGCGGTGAATTTATATGTTTCTGATGTGTTCATAAATCATTCCCTTGTTTTTCTGATCAAAAGGAAGGTCACATTGTAGCAGCTAACAACTAATTGTTAGCATTAATCAGTGCTTTAACCTTGTGCCAAATGCCACACACCCAATGGGACCTATGCACTTGAATTGCAGGCTTACATGCCCTGTTGCATCCTATTGCTGTGCATCATGACATGGAGAAAGAAAAAAGCTGTTGTTTTTCCAAATACCAGAAACAGTCTAGAAAACTTACATTGGGTAAATATGGGCAGAAAACACTGAAACCTAACCAACTCCCTTATGACCAATTCACATTAGGGCTCTTAAGCTCTTCTGGAAAGACTCTTCTCTTTGTCCCACCACCTCCTCAGGCCCCATTTACACAGCCATATAATCCAGTTTCAGAATGCAGATAAACTGCATTGAACTAGATTATATGGCAGTATAGGCTCATATAATGCAGTTCAACGCAGTTCGATCTGCATTATATCAGTGTAGGTAAAGGTAATGGTTTCCTCTTGACATTGAGTCGAGTCCTACTCTGTGGGGTGGTGCTCATCTCCATTTCTAAGCTGAAGATGTCTCCTAGGTCATGTGGCCAGAATGATTGAATGGAGCACCATTAACTTCCTGCCAAAGCGGTTTCTATTGATCTACTCTATGTGGGGCAGCCTCTGAAGATGGCTTGGAAACTACAACTAGTACAAAGTTCTGTGGCCAGGATGCTCTCAGGAGTAAATCATAGGGAACATACCACTCCCTATTAAAGCAGCTCCATTGGGTGCCTGTATGTTTCCAGGCCCAATTCACATTGCAAGTTATTACCTATAAAGCCCTTTCCAGTTCAGGTCCAGCCTATTTATGTGACCACATCTCTCCCTATGAACTGTCCAGGCCTTAAGATCTGTCGGGGAGGCCCTTCTCACGTTCCCACCTTTGTCACAAACGTGGTTTCTGGGGACAAGGGAGAGGGCTTCTTGGTAGTGCCCCCACCCCCTGGTTCTGGAACGTCCTCCCCAGGGAGGTTAGGCCAGCTCTTGTGCTCTCAACCTTTCAGAAGGAACTGAAAACCTGGCTTTTTAAACAAGCTTTTGATCATGGGTAAATGTAATAATAATACCCAGTGGTTGGAGGATGCAAACGGGATTAATCTTTAACTGGATGTTATTGGTCTTATTAACCAGAGCAGTGTCTGGAATGTTTTAATTGATTTTGTATAACATAATCACACCTTATTTATGGAGGATGGTTTTTGTGTCAACTCAATATGTCTTATTTTACTTCCATATTGATTTTATATTGTTATTTTTTGCTGATCTAATTTTAAATTGATTGTTCGTCTTATTACTGTTTATTGTTTGCACTGTTATACTGTTGTGAGCTGCTCCAAGTCCCCTCGGGGGAGATGGAGTGGAATACAAATAAAGTTTATTATTACTACTACTACTACTACTACTCACATTTGCATGTTTTCGAACTGCTAGGTTGGCAGAAGGTGGGACTAACAGTGGGAGCTCATCTTGTCCCACAAATTTGAACCACCGATCTTCCAGACAGAAAGTTTTGCAGCTTAGCGATTTAACCCACTGTGCCACCGCGGCCCCTATATAAGTTGCATTATATGGCAGTGTTGATGGGGCCTGAGACTCACTTGGTGGGAACAAGGCAGACGGCCTTTTCAGTGGCTGCTCCCAGACTTTGGGATTCCCTTGAAAGGGGCCAGGATTACCCTGTCCTTACCCCACTTTTAGAAACAGGAAAAATATTTCTCTTCCACGAGACATTTACAAATTGATATGGGTTGAACTGCATGATACGGTTCTGGTGATTTGTATGTAGATTTGTAATGCATACACATTGTTTTAATTGTTTTCAATCTTATATTTATAATTTTATTCTGAGTTTTGTCATGTTTTCAAATTGTTTATAAAATGTTGTTAGGCACCTTGAATTCCATTATTGGGAGAGAGGCAGTATAATAAGAATAAGAATTTGAAAAAAACACAAAGTTACATTATACTTATTATTTATTTGATTTTTTTATCAATTGCTTGAAAGTTCCTGTTGATTGGGATGGGTTAACTCAGACTACTGCAATGTGATTTTAAATTGTGTGGACAATGATTTTAATGAATTAATTTTGGAAGCTGCCTTGGGTCCACTCTCAGTGAACAAACGAAAACAAATAAGAAAGTGAAAGAACTTGTTATGGAAGTTCATTCCATAACAAGATTGATTGGTGAAGCTATACTATCTGGCTGAGATGGACAAATTAATGATTTTGTTTAAAGAAAAATCTGTAAGTATTTTTCAAAAAGATTGGCAACCATTAATTGTATTTCTGAGAAACTATTGGCAGAGGTTTTCAATATTAGAATTTGAAAAGTAGTGCTTCTCATAAATACAAAGGAGAATGTTGATAGCACAGAAATAGTGGAAGTAGGATCAGTGTTTAGTGATAACAATAACTGAGAAACTGGAAGCCATGTTTTATCTTTTCCCCTTGTTTTGTTAATTGTATTTCTGTATTGTAGTTGCTTTGAGTATACTTTAATAATTTGTAGTTGCAGTGTATGCAGTTATTTAGTGGCATATCTTATTTCTCCTAGTATGTTATTTAATAAAGATATTACTTTAAAAAAAACTACCCAGAAAATCAACCTCTGCAGTTTCTCGTTTGTTAGCATTATTTCTGGAGATGACAGTAATCAGATGCATAAAAAGCTAATAAGAACATTGCTCACAGCTGCAAGAACGCAAATCACAAAATACTGGAAAGTGACCAAGGGACTTAGGGTAAGGGGTTGCACTGAAAGGCTCTGGAATATTAATTTGGCAGAAAAATGCACTGTCTCTATAGACTACTCAGGCAATTAGAATACCATGATTTATTCTTAATAGTTTGTTCCAGTTTGTTATACAAGGGAGGGCTCAGTATCTGCAAGGGACTGATTCTAGGATCTGATGCAGATACCAAAAATGGACGTGCTCAAGTCCTCATTAAAAATAATGTCAGGCGACAGAAAATGTAGTGGAAATCCCAGACTACCGGGTGCCATTCTCCTTCGAGATGCAAAGCAGAAGCTAGTGGCTGGCAGGCTCTTCAATGGCCAGGGAGCCTCAAAAATATGCTTCTAGTTGGGTGTCTAGTGGCCAGGACATGTCAGCTGCTAGCCTATGCCATTTTTGATAGGACATACAAGCCTCGCCTCGTATTTGCAATCTTTCAGCAAGTCTCATGCAATTATCTACCCTCATTTTGAACTGATTCTTTGCTCATCATGAAGGGATTTCTAAGTATTTTTGTGCTTGTGCATCATTGGTGCTTGCAAGAGCCTGGAGTAAGGAGAGAGACAAGGGAGAGAAGTGGTACCTGGGCCTATTTTGCCACTTTAAAAAAGGTAAGTAGTAAGTACAAGCCCTTGTACCAGTGATTGGGGAGGTGAGTGGAATACCCAAATGTGAAATGAATGCATCACAAGCGACATCAGCAATTTAGGGTCTGTGGTTTGTGTAGAGAAGAAAATGGTCATGCAGGATGTGAGCCCCAGAAGAAATAGCAACAACTCCTGAAGCTGCTGAATACATTCTGTTGCCTGCTCAGATGCCAAGAAATCCTTTGGTGTCTCAACACTTGTGTTGCCATATTAGCCAGACTAACGCTTGGGTCCATTTACCCTGAGATAGCCCTCATGTCAATTTTCACATTCAGATGATCCAGAAGTAATCCCAACCCATCTCCCATCCCTGGTCTGCCTCTTTATGATCACAATAGCCTATCCTTTGAAATAGCAATGACCTTGCCTTCAGATCTCAGGCATTGGCCATATAATTTCAGAAAATGGAATGTTGCTGAGCTGACAAACTGAAAACTGGTTAGTATCTGAATACGGTGAAGTTGGGCAGATTTTGACCCCATCTACACTGCCATATAATGCAGTTTTAAACTGTGTTATATGGTCAGTATAGACTCGTATAATGCAGTCCAATGCAGTTACATTGCATTACATGAGTCTACACTGACCTTATACCGCAGTTTTTAAAAAAACATTTTCGAAGTATTGCCCATAATCTTTACTTGGCCCAGTTTTTATTTGAAATACAGTACTTATATTCCATTTCTCAACCACATTTAATTTCCAAGTACATAAATTATAAATAGAAAATAAACAAATAAATACATTACAATTTCACAAAGCTGAACTATCTGTTTTAGACCCATTGAGATTTACCACTTGCTCTGCCTTCTTGCATTTTCTGGTGCTACTATGGGATTATTTGTGGCTGATATAACAGAAATGAAAGAGAAATTAATTATGAGAAATTATCAAGAGTCTACTTGACATTTTAATTTTTCTTTGAATATAAATAAACAAATTGGATTTTTTTTAGTTTGTCGCAACAAATATGCAATACACCAGACCATTAACCAATGAAATACAGTAGGAACATTTGCTGTCATGGTGTAAATGAAGAAAAAAATAATTAGAGGAAAGAACAGGTGGCATCTTGACATTTTAATTTTTAATTTGAAAGTACAATAAATAAATGTGTTTAATATACAAATTTGTAGACTGTGCTAAATATCTGTCCATTACTGAATCCAGACATATTTATGGAGACACATGGGAATTTCCATGCTTACAAGAGTGTAAGTTTAATAAGGCAGCTAGGCTGTTAACTAGTGCCCAACCTTTTCTGGTTGCCAATTCATGGAGCTGGATTTAAACTTTGGCACACCTAAATGTCTCAATTCCTGTCCAAGGGACTTCCTGTCAGCTATGAAAACACCCCAAGTATTAATATATTCAGGAGAGGCCTACTTAATAGCATACCTGTAAAACACTGTTCAGCCTTCCACATATTGATGAGTGCTTCCAGACAGCACCAAAATGCGCATTTTATAAAATCCCAGGACCAGACAGCAGGTCCACACACAGACCTGTCAGTCCTGAGAAATGGTCCCTTGCCATCCTCACATGTTCCTTGGAAGCAGATTAAGATGGAGGCAGGATGAGGGACATCTGGTGGAAGGTTGTTTTTTTTTAAAAAAAAAATTCTCTCTGTAATGTGATGGACCTCATATGTGCACATGCAAATAGCTTAATGTACACACAATCAGATTTCTTATCTTTCTCTTCACCCAATTGTTAATTCAAGCTCTGTTTAATATCACAAAGATCTAAATAAATAAATGCTTGCAGAGAGTTCTAATTGCTTTCCCATTCTGCTTCCCTTGAGCCACCTGTGTATATGTGGCTCCATTTTTTGACAGCTCAATCAGCTGATCAGTTTTTTCAGGCTTTTAAAAAGTGCATGTGCACTGGAGAAGTCCACACAGGGAGAAGGGAAGGGAAGCACATTTTTGTATGACTACAGGGATATACAGTTATGCGAAGATGCACATTTTGGGGACAGAATTCGGTTTAAAAGCAATTAACATAAGCTTTTCAGCTATTAATCTGATTCTACCCACACTTTGTTGAAATGTCATGTAGCCACCACCACCCTTTTAATCTGATTACTTCTTTTTAGCCATGTGTACAAAAATCCGAAGATTGACATCTTAGCACTCCTCACCATTGGCAAGGAAAGCTGGATATTGCAGCCCAACAACATCTGGAGCAACAAACAATTCCCATCCTGATCTATCAGTCACTTGAGCAGGTTTTACAATAAGCAGAAATCTTGCTTGACCATCTTTCAAAGTGCGGGGTATATATGGTACTACCGCTTCTTAAACTGTGGGTGCTGACCCATTTAGCTCAATGTTGGGGTCATGAAAAATTGGACAATGTCAGACCCCAGGCAGCAGGGCACCAAGAACCATACACAGAGGCCAATCTCTATCTAATATCTTTATTAATGAAATATATAAAAGTAATAAAAACAAGTGAAGAATATAGTTCAGGAGCAGACCTTTCAAATAAGGTCAAATATAGTCCAAAATGCAATGTCCAATAAATGATATTAGAGTTCAAAGTTATATCCAATACCGAAACACACACTATTGCCAGGCAATAGAGTGGGGAAAAGCCAGAGTCTTAGGAGTCCAAGGAAGCTTGTCAACAAGGCTGGAAATAATCTTGGTACTTTAACAAGGTCCGTGACTAGAAACAAGGCAAAACGTGAAACGTGGAACAAGGTCCGTGACTAGGAACAAGGCAAACAGTGAATCTTAGAACAAGGTCCGTGGTTAAACAGCAAGGCAAGGCAGTGCTTGGATTCTTGATCTGGGAAGCAAGGAACTGGGGTTACGAAGTCCACACACGATCTCACTCCTGAAGCAGCTCGGTTGACTCCGCAAAGATTCTCCCGCATCAGGCACCTATATTGGGGCCTCGTTTTCCCGCCAACAATCTCTTTCCCTAGAGAACGGGAAGCGAAACCCAACTTTGTCCAGATGCAAGACTCCTTAGAATTTCCCAAGGGAAGCAGGTCTAATCAGCCTGTTGTTTGGCAGCAATCCGTAAACTCCTGCGATTCTGTTCCCTGACTCCTCTGTCAGCACAATAGGATTCTTTTCTAGGGAACGGAGGCGAGGAATGCCCAAGGTCTGTTTTACTGAATTCTTGGGTACAAACATCAACATCCGGCAGGTGAAAGGACTCCGGCTCTTGTTGAACCGGCGAAAACCCCATGTTTTCGTCTTCATCTGCCACGATGGCACTAGGAGCAGGACTACAAGGCCCATGAGGCATCACAGAAAATGATAAAATGTTTCTAAACACTACCTATTTACACTATCTGTTAGCAACCTCATGTAGTATTTACACAGTGAACTCTGAAGAAAATATTTCAGCTTTACTCCACAAAAAGGCAAACCAGCCTGTTCAATCCTTACAAATGCTGATTTATTATTATTATGTATATACCCAGGGCCATGTAAAATTTTGAGGAGCAATAAGTGCTTGCCAGTGGAAAAGGTTTAAGAAGCCCTGGTATGTACTACTAGTATATTGCTAAACCAAGGGGAGTGCATCCTACAGCACTGCTGAAAATAATTGCAGTAATTATGGGGGAAAGAGAGGAATTAGCATGTCCTCATTTCAGTGGTGTGATTTCTCAATGGGTTTCCTATCATGTTGTAACAGACCAAGGTTTACTGTATGTGATTTTTTCATTAATTATAAATGCTGGTGGAATTAAAGTGTGATTAATCTGCACCATCTTGCTAATAAAATAAACCTGGCCAATGCACAGCCCTTGATTATTTCGCTTGCTTGCATATTTTGAATTCCTATTCCCTCCAAAGATGTATCCAGACCAGCAGAAAGTTAAGGAGTTATTCTTTTGTCCTATTTGCTGCAGCAAGTTAAGTGGGATATTTTTTCACATTATGACAAGCATTTGAATTAAAGATCTGCATAGCAGTCTCATACTGTTTCAGTGCTTGGTTTTCATTCTGTCTTTTCTACACCATCATCACTATTTCAAAAACCCTATTGCCAATTCTCCTCCTTAATCAGTTGATATTTGGGTAAGATGAATGCCCATTGTGTTCAGTTAAGTGTGTCATAATAGTTTCCAGGGACTACTGTAACACACTATAATAAATCTATACACTTGCTATAGTTTAGGCAGACAAAGTGTGAAGATTTTCCTGAACCTAGATTGGAATCACAACTACATCCTGAGACAAGAGGGATTTGGCAGCAAAAAGGGGGCTGGTAATTGGACTTGGCCGCCTAGGACAGTGGTTCTCAATCTGTGGGTCCCAAGATGTTTTGGCCTTCAACTCCCAGACATCCTAACCAGAGGCGGTCCAACCGCATGAGGAGGGAGGTATTTGCCTGTAGTGCCATCGTCCTGGGGGTGGAGTCAAGCCCCCGGGAGGATGGCGCCACCCCCGCCTCCTTCTTCGGGCCTGCCCACGTGCCCTGGCCCCGTCTCCCATGCAGCGTAGAAGGCGGGGCCAAGCCGTGTGGTGCGGGACGCAGGGCCAGCCAGCCTGGATGGGCCTTCCCGCCGTAGCCTGGCTCAGCCAGACCGCGGCGGGAATGTCCAACCAGGCCATGGTGGGAAGGCCCAGCCAGGCTGGCTAGGCCTTCCTGCTGTGGCCCATGCACCCTTGCCCTGCCAGGAGGCGTGACCACGTGATGCGGGAGGCGGGGCCAGGGCGCACAGTGTGGGAGGCGGGGCCAGGTCTGGCCATGCCTCCCGCATTGCACGGCCACACCTCCCGCAGAATGGGGGGGGGGGCAAAATTCATTTTGCCTACTAAGGCAAAATACCTATGGACGCCTCTGATCCTAACATATGGCAAACTGGCTGGAATTTCTGGGAGCTGAAGGCCAAAACCACTGGCCTAGGAAGTCACATGCAGCTTATGGGAATCATGTTGCCTATGAATGGGGAAAGATGCAAGGCATCATTGTTCTGCTTGTTTATATTTTATATAATATTGAATATTTTAATGAAAAATATCTTGATGTTAACTGGCCTACTTAGAGAAGAACACATGAAACAGAATTTTACCACCTCCCACTTCCATTTATTTGTCACATCAGATGAGAACTTTTGGGGTGGAGGAGGAGAGTCAAAATATTAAGTAGAGCACATCTAACCTGGTTGGTTTTATAAGCCTAAGAGTTAGAGTTGTTGTCTTTGTTCAACACATCCAAATGAAAAATAATAAAGAGGTAAATCAAGGACAATCCCTTTACTTGGGTTCAGTGCAGAAGGCATCTTGACCTGCCCCCAATATTACTACTACAATGATTCGTCCACTAAAGGCAGGGTTACCAGAATGCAGCCTGTGTTCCCCAAGGATTCTTACATCTGATATTCTCAGGCCAATAAAATTACTGCGGGTTGTTATTGTGTGCTTTTGAGTCATTTCTGACCAAAGGTAACTCTAAGGCAGTGGTTCTCAACCTGGGGTCCCCGGATGTTTTTGGCCTATAACTCCCAGAAATCTCAGCCAGTTTACCAACTGTTAGGATTTCTGGGAGTTTAAGGCCAAACATTTCTGTGAACCCAGGTTGAGAGCCACTGCCCTAAAGTGAATGTATCACAAGGTTTCCTTACTTTCTCTGAGGCAGAGAGTGTGTGATTTGCCAACAGTCAAGCCCAGTCTCCAGTGTCATAGTCTAATGCTCAAATCACTGCACCATGCTGGCTCTGGTATTCCTGCCCATTTGTCCTGCAGTTGTGCCGTCCACTCCACCTTTCTCTCTCAAGCACACAACCTTATCTACTGCCCTTGCTCACTTTAATGAGCAGGACTCCAGGCATGTCAAACAGTAGCCCAGGAGGAAGGTGGACTCTAGAGAGAATCAGAGTTTTCCTTTGTAATCTGAAATTGAAATGGTGCACTGCATTTGGTGGTTTCGGTTGGATGAACTGAACTAGTCATGGCTGAAGTCAATTGGATTCCCTGGAAAGACGTCCCCTTAAATCTCTTCTAATGTTTGTAAACAGAAAACGGAGATGGCCAGACCATCAGGAGAGTGAAGCGGCATCCTCAGGCAGCAATTCGAGAGATAGCTTTCTGGAAGACAATACTGCATGTCCTCTATGAGCCTAGAATACTTTTCAACTTTAACTCTATTACAAATATATAGGTAGAAAACAAATCTGTTATTTTGTCACCCTGAATTAGAAACATTTCAAAAGGCTTCTATAACGTGGAATTAATGCAGTATGCCACCACTTTAACTGCTCAGTGTTATGGAGTCCTGGGATTTGTAGCTTGGTGAGCAAGCAGCACTCTTAGGCAGAAAAAGCTAAAGATCATATAAAACTATAACTCCTGGGATTCCATAGCATTGAGCCATGGCATGTTAAAGTGTTGTTGAACTGCATGAATACTGCTGTTTTTATGCCCCCGAAGATGGGAAAGAGGCACGTCTTGAGTTGCTCTAATACTGAAACATGATACTAACTCTCCTTTTAATAACAAACAAGAAAGACAGATGGACAGGTGGACAGACAGGAAGAGAAAATATAAACATACATCAAGCAGATGATAAAGCACAAAACATTTGAGGCTCTGTGCCACCATTTCTTCTAAACTTCACAGCACAGCAACAACCTAGCCTGTGTTCTTTTAAAGCTAACGGTGCAGAAACGTTTAAAGCGTGGAAGCACACGCATATCATTTTATTTCAACTCTCTGTAGATTGCTTTATTTAAAAAGGGTGGTGGGTGAGGAGTTTCTAAGCATTTGTAGTCATGAATTTGCCTTTTGTTTTAAAATATGAGCAGAAAATGGGAGACTCCCCATGTCAGCGAGGCTGTGTCTTCCCAGTGAGAGGAAAACACCCTCTGAAGCAGTCAGCGAGTCTGAATTATTAAAGCTGAAGGAATAATCTACTCCAACTGATCAGAGGAGAGCTCCCTAGAGAAATGGTGGGTTTTTCCACTGGCAGCCTGAATACATCAGACGTGAACGGCATCTAAAAAAAAAGACAGCCACATTTCCATAATGCCATTTCAAGCAGGTTTTTAAAAAATAAAAAAAGCTTTCTGTTGAAAAGAGCTGAAAATCGAATAGGAAAACGGTACTATTCGCTGGCGTTAGAGGCAATTGGATTTTTGTCTTCTCTGTGAATCTGATGCTCCTAAGGAAATGATATAACTAAAAACAATTGCTGCTCTAAATGCAAAGGACAGCAAAAATGAATATCGATAGGCAGCCATGTTTCCCAGGCAACCCCCTATCAGATGCCTTCCTCCCTCTGGGTGAAGCTTAATATCTCAAATGTGCTTACACTGAAGCAAGCCAAGGAAAAAGAGCTCAACACAAGAAGCACACATCTCCCTTTGCAGGAATGTGCTCCACTTGTGCCTTTCCCTGGCTTTATGAAATACAAGCCCTCCACGTTTGCTGGGGCTAAGGGGCACAGGACCCCCATGAAAATGAAAAACCTCAAAAAAAAAAGATATTTTACCTAAGGCTGGATCTACACTGCCATATAATTCAGGTTCTGAATGCAGATTAACTGCTTTAAAATTGATTATATGAGGCTGGATTTACACTGCTCTATAACCCGGGATCTGATCCCAGATTATCTGCTTTGAACTGGATTATATGTCTATACTGCCATATAATCTGGGATAAACAGATAATCTGGGATCAGACCTATGGTATAGGGCAGCGTGGAAGAAACCTGAGTCTACACTGCTGACAGCATGCTAAGAGGGTGCCCTGAGGAGTCGGGTGACTACCCATCTCCTCATCGGAGAAGCCAGGGACAGCATGCAAGGAAGCTGGGAACAGCACAGAAACATCATGGGATGGCAGCCTACAACCCACAACAGCAAGGAGAAGAAGCTGGGCACTACCCCACGATTTCCCCCTCTATTCCCAGACTTCTAGACCTCCATGTGATGAGGCCCTTGGAATTTCAAATCTTCCAGCACAAACCTATGGTCATCTTTTAATAGAAGTTGACCATGGAATTGACTTGAAATTGGAGCATAACTGGAGGATTTTGACCATAGAATGACACTGGAAGACCTAGATTTTCCTAGAGAGAACATTTTTAATAAAAGCCATGAATGATCAAATCTGCATATATTTCCATTCACAGACATAAGCAGTTTTCCAATGAATGCAACAAAATGCATCCTATGGCCACTGCATGCTTGGGATTGCATGGGGTATAGAATTAATTGCTTTGGGATCCCTCCACATATTTGTTCAGGGTTTTCTCCTCCAAATGTATATTTATGCTTCCACAAGTCTCTGGGTTCCCAAGTCTGCTAATACTACCTCTTGGAAAGGTGATTTGGTTATAAGTAATGATGCTCACAGTTTGAAAACTGGAAATAGGAGAACCAGGAGGGAAAGTAGGTATGTCCATCAGATAGGCAGTGTTGTGTAATGGTTTGAGGATTGGATGACGACTCTGCAGACCAGGGTTCAAATTCCTACTTGGCTAAAGAAACCCAGACTGACTTTGGAAATTCACAATCTCTCAGCCTCAGAGGGAGGCAAACACAAAGCTCCTCTGAATAAAATGGGCCAGTTTGTAGTTTGTGGAGTGTGCAGTTTGGTGAAGAACTGACATTCTTTGGCAGAAAAGGCTAAAGACCATGTAAAACTACAACTCCCATGATTCCATAGCACTGAGCCATGGCAATTAAAGTGGGGTCAAACTGCATTAATTCTACAATGTAGATGCACCCTTAGACAAAACGTTAGTAAACGATTATTGCTTATGTGTTGTGCAGAAAAAGTACAACTTTGGAAGGGAAATTGACAGACCCCCACCTGGACATGAAAAGCGCCTTAAATGTATATTTAAATGTATAATTATGCAGGTTTTAAATGTATATTTTAATTTTTATTGTAATTTTTTAATCTTTGAACGATTTTAAATCTGATGTAAACTGTTTTTCTGATGTATATTGTAAGCCGCCCTGAGTCCCCTGATGGGTGAAAAGGGTGGGGTAGAAGTGATGTAATAAATAAATAAATAAATAAATAAATAATTGGAAGGGAAATAATCATGTTATTGTATTAGCAACAATTCTTTAGAACTAGCAATTACATGCTTTCCAAGTTACCACAAGGGTGAAATCCAAATCGGTATTGTTGTAGTTGCATCATTAACACAAAGGTACCTGGCCTGTCTGGAGCAGGGGAATTTTTTACTTGTGGCAGTCCTTTTACTAATCCAAAATATGGCAGAAAATTATGTAGGAGAGGAAATCATTCTCAGTACTTTGCTTAGGTGGAGAATGATCATTCACTTTGTGAAATTTATACATAGGAGAAAATGGCTTAAAATGGCTTTTTTATTACTGTTGTTTTTTAAAAGCTATCATTTGTTAACATTTGAATTAGCAACACCTGGAATGCAACAGATGTGTAGCATATAATTTCCTCCATGTGAGCAGATCAGACTCTTAATGCCCCAGCAGGAAGCTTATTAGTGATGCTTTTGCCCTTGGCTCCTATGGCATGAAACCAAGCTGAAGCAGCAAGATCATACAGACTGGTAAAATGTGGAAATATCAACTCATAAATGAAATGAACATCAGGAGGCGAGGGGAATAAACTGAAAAGGTGTCAGTAGAAGGCCATCACTAAATTTTACTAAATTTAGACAAACAGTGATGGTTTGACCATGATTTGAGTGAGCTCACAAATATATTCTCAAAGTAAAGAGCTACAAAAATGACACAATTCTCTTTCAGCAAAACCCAACTCCCATAGAAATAATAGGTGAGCCGCTATTTCATGGCTATTTCAGGTAGCCATGAAAATAAGGGTAGCCAATGTGTGGTCTGTATGCAAACTGTAAGCTTTTTGTTATTATTGTTTTCACAAAACATGAATTTTATTTTTAAAACTGACACCACAGTTTGACACCAAATTTCAATAGCACGTAGTTACCCCATCTGTCCTTGCTTCATCTTCGGCTCCTCTTGCCTTCTTCAGTGGGGAGCCGGGTGTATACCTGGCTCCTTTGGGCTCCACTGCTGCAACACTGCTGCCACAGAGCCCCACAGAGTCTCACCCGAAGTAGCCCGGCATCATAAGACTCTGTTTCAGTAGCGGAAGGAATCTGAATGAAGACACTCCTCTCATTGCATCTGATAGGTCCTTAGCATAGTAAGCTATCTGGAATTTGTGAGTGCTAGAACCCCTTTCCAGGTGCAGAAGAAAATCATTATTTGCAAAACCAATATCTCCAATAAACAAAAAACATGTAACCCCTTCCTGTCTAATCTTTGCCTTTAGCTGATGAACACACTTGTCCTCTGCAATATTGTTATTCAGCATGCCCAATCTCCTGGCGCCTCACCATTACCTCCTCCTTAATAACCTCCAGGTTACTTTTTTTTAAAAAGTAACTCCCTGAGCTTTTCCCTAATTCTAGAAATAAGCTACAGTGTTGCTTCATTCAACCCTGGAGGAAGACTACCATCTGGATGCTACCTTAGGGTCCTTGCAGACTAGCATAAATCCCAAGAGGAAGCGGGATTTAAAATCCAGGTTGCTCTCAGGATCTAGGCCACACAGCCATGATGAGAGTGACCCAGCCCCCCATGTCCCCCATAAACCTACCAAAGAGGCCTGCCTCAGTCTGCAGACCCCTCTCCAAAATTCCTGACACATCATTTTGATGCAACAGGCGCTTACTTTAAAGGGCCTACAGACCGAGGCAAGCCCCTCTGGTAAATTTAGGAGGAAAGCAAGGCTGGAAGGGGATGGTGCCAGTGTCATCCTGGTTCTTTGGACTCCTGGAGTCCGAAAAACCAGGATGGCAATGGGGACTGACCCTCGGGATCATGGGACTCAATCCTGACAGGACCCACACCTGCAAAGATCTGGCGTTGTTAAAAGGTTTGAATCTTTGCAGGTGTTTTTGTAATCAGGAGTAAGTCTGGAAATTCAGGTTTACTCTGGGTTAATCCAGATTAGCCTGAGACATTGGCTGGACACAGCAGGCTAATCTGGAATCCATCACGGATTATGACCCAGTGTAGAAGGGCTGTTAGTCTTCCCTGTTTTCCTTCACCAAACATTTTATTTTAAAAATTATTCATTATTTTCTGCAAAATTGGGAAAACTAAGGACCTCCATGCAAATAAAATGAATGAGAGTATATATTTCCTGTACAAAAAAGAAAACAGTGACTCTTGCAGAAGTAGTGATGTAAAGAAGTCCCTCCATGTGCAGATCTTCCTCTGCATGGCAGGAACAGTGGGAGATTTGTTCAATCCTGTATTCCCTGGGAAATTTGCCCAGGAACTATAGGACAAAGCCTATGTTAATCTATTCCAGGATTAAGTTCCCAATTTGCATGTTTCTTCAAACAAGGTTGGGTAAGTGATTGGCAGAAGGTGACACTTGGATTTATAATCTTTTGCTTATTTGGTTGGAGGAGGGTTTGTTTTTGTTTTTTTTTTTAGTTTCTTTATCCTCAGGACTTGGACTTGACAACGAGTCATAACATTTTTGTTTCAGACTCTGTAAATTAAATGGAACACAAGTACAATGTCATGATTCTTTATAATCATTATCATCCCATGCTTCTAGAACCCAGATCCTCTATATGTAACTACAGGAAATGAATTTACTTTGACAGAGCTTGTTTCATCAATAGAGGAAAACTACCCCTATGCTGATTCCTAACTTTTTGTTTAATCTAATCCCCCCTTTTTTCTGTTTAATTTTACTTTGGTCTTTAGCAAAATGTCAGTCAATGTAATTTGAAGTGCTATGCTTGAATTTCAGACTACTTTTCTCTGGTTCATACTTGGAAAGTGGGGCAATGACTTTTGACATATTCACCATTGTTTCCTTATTTAAAGTTTGTTTTATTTTAAAATGTCTTTGTTGGAAAAGGTCCTTCTCCTCCCTGAAGTGAACAGCAAACAATTCAATTTATTATTTTGAGCAACGAACTAGCTTATTGTGAGTTCCTATTCCATTCAAAACATTTACTGAATGGCTATGGGACTCAAGGGTACCTGAATCTGGCCCTTTGCCACAGTATTTTGTACTTCATGAAATATAAATCAGTCAAGAGAAAGGGTGCTGACAAATTGGAACATATTTCAGAGATACTCTATGAGAATAATAAAAAGTATAGAAGACTAGTGATACAAGGCAAAGCCAGAGGAACTGGATATATTTGCAACAGAGAGGGAAAGGTTAAGGGGGTATATTGACAGTTTTCAAATATTTAAAAGGACATCAGATAGAAGAGGAAGGACAGTGAGGAACAAGGAGTTGAGTCTGCAGAAAAGTGGGCCTTGGTTACATGCCAAAAAAAGGTTACTAACTACTCTATGAAGCTCCATTATAGAGAAGACTAAAGAATAAACAATTAGGAGATGTATCTTATATTCCCAGTTCAGTAAATATTTGGACTTTAGCAGCGCCTAGAGACATTTAAATAAAACGCACATAATATCATCTTTTAAAATAAAGATTTTAAAAGACAGTGCTGTGGTTTGTTTTTTTAAAGGGAAAGCAATTTCCAAAACAACTTTACCATTCTTTATTGTCCCTTATTGTCATAAGATGTATCAGAATACTCACACAGATGGCAATTGCAATGTTGTTTCCTATTGCTGCTGCTGCTGTTGTTGCTCTTTTTATCTCCTTTTTATATTACAAAATAAGTACAGGCGGGTCATGATTTGTTTTGGAGTTGGTTAGAGGATCATTTGATCTGGGTAAACCAGTAGAAAATATTGTGGGTAAAATTATGAAACGTATAGAAGTATCAAACTCATTTCATTGTGGGCCACATCAGCCTTACGGTTGCTTTCAAAAAGCCATTGACTCCATGGACAGAGAATCCGCGGATACAGAAGGCTGACTATAATTTTTTTTACATAGCAATCAGTGCTTTTTCATTTTTAACCAATTTTTAATTGAATGACAACTCCATCACTTTGTATCTAGATTCAAACCCCACTACCCTGATTAGACAGAATTAACTGCAATCTTCTAGATGATACTGAGTCATAAGACCCATCAGCTCTAGTCGTGATGTCTAATGATGAGAAATACAGGAGTTGCACTCCAGACATATAAAATGACATGGCAGGCTGGATTCAGCCTGTGGGACTTGAGTCTGACGCATGTGAAATAGAAGGACAAGGTTTGCTGTAAAAATAGCAACCTGACTTCTGAAGGGGTAAGTACTGTCACATTAAAATTTTGAAGTTATTTGAGATTGCCAACAATTTCAATAGGAGAGATGAATCAGTTGACTCTATTCATTTGGACTTTCCAACAGCTTTTGACTCACTATTACATCCAAACAAACTGAGCGGAGAATTGATAGAAGAACATGAGAACTTAGGGTAGAGAGAGATATACCATTTTCACAAAGGAATGATGTAAACAGTGGGGTTCTCAAAGGATCTGTATTGTGCCCAGCGCTTTTTAACAGGTTCATAAATGAATAGTGAGCTGTAAAGGGTCTGCACTATATTATATAATTATAGAATAATAGCAGCAGAAAACAAGCCTTCTCCCTGTTCCGTATAACACCCTTTCAAAATATTCTGTGAAGGCGAATTGTATGTGCAAGTGCTGCGCTGGCTGGAGATAAAAAAAGATGTAGCCTAACACATCCAGAAGGCAGGTTGCATCCACACTGGTGAATTATAGCAGTTGGATGGACACTGCATTAACTGCCATGGTTCAATGATATAAAACTAGGGGATTTATAGAACTGTGAGATATTTATCCTTCTCTGTCAGAGAGCTGTGATGCCACAGCAAACTACAAATCACAGTATCCCATAGGATGGAGCCATGGCTGTTAAAATAGTATTGAGCTGCTGTAATTCTGCTGTAATACTGCAGTGTGGATGGCATATTGGTTGAGGAAGAACATCCTGTACCTTTCAGAATGATAGTCTATACAGGCTCCTGTAAATTGCATTTAACGTTGCACATTTAACATGGCAATCTCAGTAGCAATGGCTGTTACATGAAGGAAGAGCTACATTTCAAGAACACAGCTGTGCTTTGAACTGTAAATGAGAACAGAATCCTTCTTTGAGGGGGAATGACTGGATCCTGCACAACAAATGGGGAACAACATCGTGCGTTTTTCATGTAAATAAAATAATGATGTGGAAAGGTACTGGGAATGGCCTGTTTGTCAGCAACTTTAAAGCTAACCAGAAACAGTATTTCCATAATTCTCTGTGCACCATGTTTTGAGAAACATCTGGGCACAGTTATGCAATATTCTGGTGGTAAAATGCAAAAGTGTATACAAAACTATGCCTTACCCTGTTTCAATTAGTCAGGTAATTCCAAGAGATGATTTGGACATGGTAGTTTGGGGTGTAAAGCTGTTCTACTACTGACAGAAACAACTTTTTTACAGATATTTTTCTCCATTACACTAGAAGTAACCCACAACATGATTAAAACAGCTATAGGGCTGATTATAGGGAGAGGAATAGTAGATGCTTTCGTCCAAATATACAGTTTCATAGGAAATTCATCTAACATACCCATTTTGCTTTGGCCATGCTGATTGGTGCTGATGGAAATGGGAGCCTGAAACAATTGGCAGGACCCCTATGTCATAGTTTGCTAAGGAGCCCTATACCCTTTTGCACGGGAAATTCCAGGTTTGCACAACTGGGTGGGTTAGATTTTTTACTCTTAGGATCCTGCAAAGGCCATATGACTTGCCAATAATTCTCCCCTCCCAGAAAGCTATTTCTAATTTTGAAAACTCAATTTTTCAAATGTTCAACATTGCAAAGAATCCTTCAGATAGTTTTTTAAAAGGTGAATTGCTACTCCTGGAAGTTTTCAGGAGAGGTGGTTCACTTGCTTTTTTCCATAAAAAGGCACAACCAAAGAGTGAAAAGGAAGTCCTGGGGACTGTATGCAAGCCACACTTTTCCCCTCCAGATCTATGCAGTTCTTTAGAAATGATGTTTTGTCATTACATGCAAAAATCAGACTTTTATTCTCCTCTAGTATGACTTGCTTTGAGATTTGTCTCATTTCCTGGAGATCTGGAGCTTGGCCAATTCTCCTGGATCTCATTCACTGTTCATAAATATAATGATGTACTCTACTTTCCATGGCAACATCTCTTGAATCCTAGGATTGGCAGTTGGGGGGACATATACCATTTTCAGCCAGAGAACTCTAGTGCTTCAGCAAACTACACATCCCAGTATTCCATAGGACACAGACATAGGAGTTGAAATAGATACAGCACTATATATACATAGTGTCTATGGGCCCCCTTGGGGCCCCCTGGTGGCACAGTGCATTAAAGCGCTGAGCTGCTGAACTTGTGGACCAAAAGGTCCCAGGTTCAAATCCCGGGAGCGGAATGAGCACCCGCTGTTAGCCCCAGCTCCTGCCAACCTAGCAGTTCGAAAACATGCAAATGTGAGTAGATCAATAGGTACTGCTCTGGTGGGAAGGTAACGGCACTCCATGCAGTCATGCTGGCCACATGACCTTGGAGGTGTCTACGGACAACGCCGGCTCTTCAGCTTAGAAATGGAAATGAGCACCAACCCCCAGAGTCGGTCACGACTGGACTTAATGTCAGGGGAAACCGTTACCTTTACCTTATGGGCCCCTGGTGCCCAGAGGATTGGCTATCTGTCCAGTGTGGTAATGCAGGGATGAGTAACATGCAGTCTATGAATCCCAAGTGCTCCTTGACTGTTATTACAAGCCTTGCAGATTGCAGTTACAACTTCTGCCAAAATAATTTCTTGTTGTCATATACATTCAGTTGAGTCCAATCTGGGAATGTTATCATGGGGTTTTCTAGATGTGTCACTGCCTTCCTCTGAGACCGAAAGAGCAGGACTTGTCCAAGTTCATTCAATGGGTACCCATCCAAAGCTGAACAAGCATTTGAAACCTAACTGCCTAAATCCTAGTTCAAAACTGAAATGCTTATATCACAATGGTTCTCCTTTGAAAGCATACATCAGGGCAAAATATAAAATAAAGAAAAAAGAAAGAACTGACACAAAGTGGCAAAAACATTGTGGACGAGATGTTTATCATCACAAATTCTATGGGTTTTTCTTTTCTTTTTAAGGTCCTATGTAGCAAAGTCTATTTAAAGAGAAGTGATGGTGCCATTTTTGTTCACTTCTGTATATTCAACATCTTCCAGCAATGCTATCGGAGTGAGTTTGATGGCACATCAGTCTTTCAAAGAGGGCAATAATACTGTTGTAGCATTGCCTTCTGCATAAGTTAAATCAGACTGGAAAATCTACTGTGATTCTCAGCTTAAGGCAATCAAGAGAAAAAATGAGTGAACTGCTGTCAGTACTCTGGAGAACCAATTTGCTCTACTGTGCTTGCTTGGGCCATTTGTAGTTGGAGGAGTGCATCCGTTCTGCTTGTTACTGATAATCCCCAAGACTTTGTCTGACTGTCTTTTTTATACACATGAATGAGGAGAGAGAGAGAGTTAAATGCTTAGATTTATCAAGTAGTATAGCTATAAACGAAAGGTGACATATTGGCCAGTGCAGGACAAGAAGAAATAGTAGGGAAGTAGTTGTTGTAGCAATTCCAGGCAGTCTTGGATGACACACACTTCTTTGACCCATTTCAAATTGGCTTCAAAGCAGGATACAGAGTTGAGACCATAATAGTCTCAATTCTATATCCTGCTCTGAAGCCAGTCTTAGTGGGTGATCTCCGTCTTAATATTGACAAGGGGTTTATATTCCTGTTGGTAGTTTTAGAGCTCTCACAGACGTTCAATATCATCAACCATCAACCATAGCTATTACATCTATCCTAAAGTCACTCCACTGCCTGTTAATTAGTTTCCAGGTAAAGTACACTGTTGGTTTTGACCTTTAAACCCCCACATGGTTTGGGTCTAGGTTATCTACAGGATCGCCTTCTCCAATTCAATCCCCCCCCCCAAACACTTAGATTCTCTGGGGGGGGGGGGGTCCCAGAGGACCTTTTCATTGGCTGCTCCAAGACTGTGGAATTACCTGCCAGAAGACCTCAGACAGCCAGATCAGCTGTCAGAGTTTAAGATACAGTTGAAGACCCATCTCTTCCGGAAGGCCTACCCAGCCAGTTTTAATCATGAATTTTAAACTTGTGTCTTGGGTCCACTATATTTTAATCATTGCTCTGTGTATTTTAATGTATGTGTGTGTGTATGTGTGTATAGTAGAAATATGTTTTATTATGTGTATTTATATAATGATTATGTGTTTTAGCTATGTTATAACCCGCCTCAAGCCACAAGAAGAGATGGGTAACAAAATTATTATGTATTTATTTATTTAAATTATTTTTGTTAATCCACATCATATGAAGTTATACCAGAAATGCAAGCCAAAACAGGCACAGAGTTTTGTCCTATGATAGTAGTAGTAGTAGTAGTAGTAGTAGTTGAAGAAGCAATAGTAGTCGTCTACATCCAATCCATAGCCACATTAAGGACTTCTTCACATGGGGCATTTTGCCCCATTTGGCTGCTTTTATTCAGGGCAAGGATGGGCCCTGCAGTGCGCCATCACACGACACATGGCAGCCCCCACCCACATTCCTCCCAAAGTGGGGGGGAAGCACCACTATAGGGAGGAAAGTGTACTTTGGATAGCTCTGGTGGAGCTACGCACACTTTCCTTCCCTTTTCCCCATATGATGGGGGAAAGGGCAGTGGGGCAACATGCATTGCCACCCTTTCTCCCATCTGATGGCGACGGGTGTCAATACACCCTGTCCCATCCCCACCATGTGATGGGGAAGGAGGAAGGGTGCATGGGGTGCCACGAGTCACCCTGCAAACCTTCCTTTCTGCTAGTGATTGCAAAGAGGTCGTTAGTCTCTGTTTAATTCAAGTGTATTTTCTAGAATTAAATATTCTATATTAGATATTATATAATAGAACCTTTTTTTCATCCAGGACTTTGCTTATCACAAGTTAAAAGGCAAAACCTTATTTAGGACATTTTTTCTAGCAGTTGACTCAGTATGAAAAGATATAGGAACACTATACTGCTACCCTCTTCTTTCTAGTCACGTTCCTGCTTCTGTAACTTTTGTAGCCTTCTGTATGATTCTGGTCACATTCCTTGCCCACTAGGGAATACAAATAGCTTCCTTGGGCCTTGAAGGCCTCAAATGTGAACCTGACGTTTGTCAAGGCCTGACTAACCCTAGGCTGTAACACAGAGTGCCCAAACCTGAAATCCAACTTTGGCAGCTCCTGGAATAAGTCTATCTGCTAGGTTGGCCTCCAATTTATGGTTCTACCATGGCAAAGATGACTCATGGAATCAATTTCACCCCAAGCTTAGACAAATCCCCTTCAGGGACTCTGGGAGAAGCCAAGTTCCAAACACTTGGCTTCTGGGTCCCATGCGATTGACAGAATATATAAAGTGGCCTGCAACCAAGAAAGTGCCAGAACACTGAAGATCATCCAGGAGAACATTCTGTATTCAAAACTGGTTCAATTATTGAAGAATCTCATCTTTGCATACTGGCTTCTCTTTCATCTTTTCACTTCAACTTATCTGATTGAACTTCTGGGTTTTTATTATTATTATTATCACTCATGTGCCTCAGTCTCCTAAAGATACTTATCTTAATGAACTGGAAAGAAAATGAAAAATAAATAGGAACAATCCATACTACAAAAAAGTAATGAATATAAACCTTTTCTTACTTCTTGGTTTCATGACTTGGTATATTTCCTAATTCTCCAATGGGGTTTGCAATCTGAATTAGTTTATTTGCATATATTTGAAAAGACTATAATTTATTGTGAAAAATAGCAGTACAGTTTTCTTCGTCTTAACAAAAAATGGTGGTGTACAGATTTGAGTTATCTATTACATACGTATTGAATGCTATACTTCTAACTCCCATTTTACCACAAGCACAATAACTTTCAGTGGAATAAATTCACACATTCAGCTATATTTTGGGGTTGCCATAGAAAATTGCTTGAAGGCATCCAAAAACAAAGAAATTTGCATAATAACAATAAGGTCTATTGTCCACCAAATTAAATAAAGAGCTGGGTCTGATATCACTGCCAATTTTTGTAAACACAGATTTCCTCCTCCTCAGGCATACTCTTCCAGGCAAAAAAAAAAAAAAGCCATTTCAGATATGAAATACTTATCCAGGCTTGATTTCCTTTCAAACAAACAAATCAACAAATGCCATGAGAGACTTAGGTATTGTGTTTTTCAGTATTTGGAGCATAAATGTTCAATGCTGATGAGACCCTGTGAAAGATTTTTGTTTATCTGTTGTTTTTTGAACTATAAAACCTACAGAATCTCCAGCGGAAGACACGCAAGCTCTGACACTGACACATCAAAGAGAGGCTGCAAGCATCTCAAAAAGCGTTATTAGTGAAGAGAGCCCAGACTTCACTCTCTGTCTCAAATTATGTCTCACTTCAGGTCAGATTAAACATAAAAGGGAACATATATTGCCTGTGATTAATCAATTTTTTTCTGCTATAGTGGGATTTCCTCAGGGATTTGCACTTCTACAACCAGAATTGCAAAATTTAGTGGCACACCTTACAAGGACTAATCACAGAATAAGGCAGAAATCACACGCTGTGACAAAGAGATGTCTTTCAACAATTTAAGGATGCACGATCTCTAAAAACATCCTAAACATATTTTCTTGTTTAACCTTTAGTACCATGAAAGTGGCAGTAATTTGTTCTCATTTCAAGGACAAATTATTCAATCATGTTTCCAAACAATCACCTAGTTTTCCTGGACAATTTCCCTGAATTTTCCTTAATAAACAATACAGCCTTTGTAGTCATTCTGGTTCCATAAACCCCCTCCTGTGAAGAGTCCTAAGTTTGCAACAATAGCCTCATGATCATTTCACTGCATTGTAAAGGTTTTCAGCAGAAGCATGAGTAATTACAAAAATGTATTCTTTTTGTTGCTGAAATAAGTTTGCAGAAAGTTTCAAGCTATCCCCAACCCTCCATGATATATTGCAATTACTTACCCCATATTTAGAAGTCATTGTCCATCAATTTCTCCCTGTTGTCCCTGGATTCACTTCATCAGCAGGGAGGAAGGAGCAAATAAGTTGTATAAACACTTTAAGACATGGAAAATTGTACAACATGTTAAATGGAAGAGGAAGAGTAACATTTTGTACTTGCTTTACAATGCAATCATGTACATGTCAGTGCAGAAGAAAGTCCTATTCATTTCAGTTAGATTAATCCTAGCTAACTAGGTACCAGACTGAGGCCTTAATTTTCGACGCTTTCCTCTATGACACCTTATCAATTAAAAATAACGAAGACAATATAGATAAATACCACATGAATAGCAACACCTATTGATGCAGTTATTTCTGATATTATTGAAGTGGAGATTTTAATTTAGCAATTCAAGACATTTGATTGTATTAAAAGACTGAGAGCATTTCCTTAAGGAAGCAAGTTACATATTCTGCCTTTGACTGAAGTACCACAAAAAGTTATTATCCTTGGTTTTTAAAATTGCTTATGTACTCATATTTTTGAAGTCAATCCTTCTGAAGAATAGCTGGCTCAAAGTGCATCAGGTTCCTTTCATCATCACTAATAAAACTTTGGTGCACTTTATGGATTATGTTGCCTGATTTTTAAAAACCTTTCCATTGCTTGAATCTCCCTGTTATGCAAAGTAGGATTGTATGTGCCAAGAAAAACATGCTTATTTCAAGAGATACGGAATATTTGATAATCCCAGCACTTCCCCAGAAACACAAACAGGAAATGGAGTTCCACTTTATTTTGCCGGAGTAAGAGACTTGTTTGTACCCCTCTCAAGGGAGATCCAATCCGCCCCTGCTCTGCTCTTTTCAGTGGTAGGCAAATCCCATTTTTTTGTGTAAACAGGACCTCAACCTTGGCTGATCATGGTAGAATGATGTGCCATTGGCTGTGTGTTATTTTTAGTACCTAATATACATTTTAAGTATTTTAATTAATATAATTTTGATGTTTTCAATGTCATGTTTTGATTAAATGTCTGGTTTAATACATTTAAAATGTCTGGATACCATATCATTTTGAATGCTCTGTTTTAATTTATATTATAAGCCACTTTCAGTACAAGGTGTTGGTTGTGACATTGAAAGCCTTACATCGTTTGGGTCCAGGTTACCTACAGGATCGCCCTCTCCTGCACAATCTGCCCTTTAGGACACTGAGGTCCTTTGGGGGGGGGGGGTCTCTACTCCAACCAGCCAAGACCCAACTGGCAACTGTCACCCACAGGATCTTTTCATCAGCTGCCCCAAGACTGTGGAACAACCTGCTAAAAGATCTTCAACAGCTAAATCAGCTGTAGGAGTATTAAAACCATCTATCTCTTCTGAAAGGCATACCCAGCCAGTTGAAAGCATGCATTTTAAACTCATGTCTAATGCTTTGGTCTCTGTGATGTTGAGCCAAGATTCCCTCCCTCCCCACTCAGCAAAATCTATGAATTATGACAGGGTGCTTCATTTAGACCATGGCAGGAGATTCAAAACTAGCTGACTGGAAGCCCAAGGTCCTGATGCCAGAGGGGGACTGAGGAAGACTTACAGCAGCCACCAGCTGCAGAAGATACATTGTCTCATTATCATCTGGCACCCTTCCTGGAGTTTGGATGGTCCTGCCACTGCTTTTCTGGGTGCCATTTCCCCTTTCCCAGGAACAGTTTACTTAATCACCTCACTCTGGACAGCATGTCTGTAGGGTCAACAATGGATGCCAGACTCACACAATTCACTAGGTTGCCCATTCACAAATCCATATTTTTCCTTGCTTTTCCTGACCCTCCTGCCCCCTGCCTGCCATTGGAGAGCTGAAATCTGAATTGGTTGTGGGGAAAGCTCTCTGATTGGCTGCCAGTTGCCATAGCCCCTCCACATTAGAGCCAGCCCCACCAATCAGTGCAAAGCTGGCCCCAGCTGGGCGTGTGCATGAACTGTATAAAATGTATAAAATGTGTGTTTTGCTTGTAAAATGGGATGTCAGCTTCTTTGCGTAGCATACCACTGACTATCATCCCTTCTAGCCAGTGGGTCTTGCTTCAACTGGTGAGATATTTTTGATAGGAGAACTTTGGGTTTTAGCTTTAAACCTCACCAGGCATGGACTCAGTTTCTACGTTCCAAAACTCACTGTCTGTAAACTGCCCTAAATTGCTCGATAACATCTGTCCTGTGTGATTAATGTGTACGTTATAGAAATGCTTTGATATGTATCTGTTATGGAACTGCATTTTAATATGTCTGTTGTAGAATTTTTAGTATTCGTGTGTTTTTGACTGTGCTGTGACCCGCCTCAAGCAATGAGAGGAGGTGGGTAAGAAATAAATTATTATTATTATTATTATTATTATTATTATTATTATTATTACGAAAAATGGGACATAAATAAATAATCAAACAAATATTGTCACACACAAGAATACATGTGTCCCACACACACACACACACACACACACACACATATACATATCCTGCAAATCATGATGTACTCAGATTTTCCCAGAGTTTGGGAAATTACTTTTACAAGTAATCTTCTAAAGTGATACTTTCTACTGTTAGTACTGTGAACATAAGTATAAACTCTTTATAATATTCATTAAATGGTTTGTTGATTTTCTGTTACTTTTGAGGTGGGAAGCTGGGGTCCAACTTGATGATTGTTCAGTCCCCTATTTACCATAAGGGTGTGAGAAGTCATGCCAGCCACATAACCTAGGAGGCGTCTACGGACAATGGCAGGCTTAGAAATGGAGATTAGTACCAACTCCCAGAGTCGGACATGACTAGACTTAATGTCAGGGGAAAACCTTTACCTTTACTATCATCCTTGTGGGAGGCTTCTCTCATGTCCCCGCATGGAGCTGGAGCTGGATCATCTGCACGCTCCCCTTATTGGATTTGAACCAGCAACCTTCAGGTCAGCAACCCAACCTTCAAGACAGCAGTCCTGCCAGCACAAGGGTTTAACCCATTGCACCACTGGGGGGCTCCACCCAAAATAATACATTGTAAACGGCATTATCATTTGTATTGCATTACTTCCAAGCTTTGGATTTCCCCTCTGTTCCAGATTTCTTCTATTATTATTCTACTAATGTAGTGACTGAGTCTTCCCCAGTTGATAGCAATCATTATTCATTTTTAAAGGAGCACTGTTTTTAGAAAGTCAACCTTCTTTCCTCCATCTTCTGCAAAGACAGGGCAACAGATGATGTCATTCTGAATATTGATCAAAGGTACACAGACATGTACACAGCATGTGCACATAACCCAGCCAATTTCTTTTCCAGGAAGATACTAAAAGAAAAAGAGACAATATTGTAAATGTCAAGACTGTGAATTAGAGAGTATGAAGCAGAGTAAGGCAAGTTAACCTCCCTTTACACAGGCACTGATATACAGGCACAAGAGAGAGAAAGAGAGTCAGTTATTGCTTTTCTTATTTATCTTTGAATGCCCTTTTTAGAAGCTTTTTTAAAAACCTGGAACAAAGCAAGGATATGAAATGCTGAAAAATGCCTTTTTGTGTAACCAAACACTCCAAGCTAGTGGTTTCTGCTCACAAAGCGCAATGCTTTTCTGATGACAGACCCTTGCAGTGAAGCATTGAAAAGCAATAGGCAAGGGCTAGAAACCCCTCTTCAAACGTGGGCTGCTGACAGGCGAATTAAAGGAGAATTTCAATAACATCAAGCTGTGCTACGCCCACATCGTGCTGGGTGCAACTGAATATGACATCACAGGGAGCCAATCAGAAAGGTTCGCTTACATGCAATTAATAACCGTTAGGATAATGGGCTCCATTTATTTGAGTCCATCTCATACTAAACCCTGCCACAATCACTATTTTATATACGTGCGGAGCTCTCTCGGAAGAAAGGAAACCATTAAGGTCGCTGTATAAATGAATATCTAATGCATATTCTTTACCCAAAAAAATCAGACACATTCCAATAAATCAGAAACTTGACAAAGGCATTTAATCTTTATGATCAGTGTACATTTTGTGCATTTCTAACCAGAACATATTTTCCATAAACAGTAGATCACATTTTAATTCTCACAGAATGCTGACACATTATGTTTGCCCTTAGATTTAGTAAGACTGGTTTGCATGCTGCCGTCTTTACTTTCAACTCCTTCCCCCGCCATTTCTGCTTTTGAATTCCCAACAACAAGCTCAGACAAAAAGCTTTTTGTCCCAATAATTGACAGAAGATTGCCCCATTGAAATAGTCAATTTTCACATTGCTGATTTTTTCAGAGATAAATGGCACTGCGAAGCCAAGGGGCTGCCTTTGACTTTCAAACTATCTGCTGCCTCAGCCAAACAGTAAATTGAACAGAATTTGCAGAGCAGAGTTTCTTTATTGATAAGGACCTATTTTTGTGAGGATTAAGCCTCAAATAGCACAGAAAAGGAGAAACAAGACAAGTGGCTGAATACTTCTTTAAACCAAGATTGGATTCTTCTTCACCTTCTCTATTCATTTCTCTACGCAACAATACTTCCCATTTAAGGACTATTGAACTGTCAAAACACGCCTGTACAGAATAATCTGACAGACAAAGGGCAGAATCATATGCTGTTGCTGTGTGGATGACCAGTGATTTATTGATAAGATTCCCATCAAGGACTTTTTTCACATTATCTCCACAAACACACACATAAAAAGAGTCCTTATGGAACAGAAACCACTATGCATGCATGCAGGTAGGAATATGTGTATACATCCATGCATGCGCACACACTTGTACACACATCGTGTGTTAGAACTACAAGATAAGGCTAATATAAACCCTACGGTACTTTGACTACAAAAGAAAATGTCTGTGTGAAATAGAAGCACAGTGGCTTATTTCTACCAATTGTTGGGACACTGGCAGAACCTTACTACATGGCATAATAGATGTACTACCAGAACAGAACAGAATAAGTATTTTTGACTCTAGGCTCTACTGTATGGTATTTTGTGACCTCCAAAACATAGCTAGGACTCAAGGCATCTCCTGCACATTAAAATTGTGTCTACCTGTTTTGAAGGGCTTGACTCAAGTATATTGTGGAATTCGACACGATCAAACTAGTTTCCCAAGAGCTAGTGCAGGCATGGGCAAACTTGGGCCCTCCAGGTGTTTTGGACTTGGTATCTTTGTTTTTAGGCCTGTTCCTGGGATCATTTGGGGTGCTTATTCAGAACATTGCATTGGGAAGACCACATCAGCTCTAAATTATTAAATATGGTTTTCTGCGGGTGAGCAGATGGCGACTACTGGATGGCATATGTTCTGTAGTAGAAACTAGATAGACCTGATGTGGTCTATCCAATGCAATTTTCTTAATCAGCACCCTAAATAACCAAACCAAATCTAAAGCTGAACAAAAACTGATTCCTAACCCCTTTGGTACTAATGTTGAAGAATGATCCTTGTTCAAAGTAGTTCCTGGTCAAGTGATCCCTGGTCAAAATGGTCCCTGTTCAAAAAATGTTGGGAATCACTGGTTTAACAGGAGCTTGGAAAGTTACTCTTTCACAATAACAGTGGACTTTTAATGCAAAGCAGTTCATTGCTATTACTCATTAAAAGATTTTCCAAAGGAAAGGTATAACACTTTTAAAAACCCATTCAAAATGTCTCTAAAAGGCCCAGTTCAAGTTAACTCAGAACATTGTGTTTCTACCTCATGTCATTCTCACTTGTGTTACTTTTAAAATGCAACTTCATGCATTACTCATTATTTTCAAATGCTGGTCAAGAATATGAATAATGAAATGAAAGATTCCACTTTTAGATCGAAGTGTAGAAAATGTAGCCAATGGTCCATTCCCCACCAATACCGCCAACACTACCACCACCCGGCCCAGGGTAATTTGTACTTGAAATGCCCACATTTTCCAAGTGATGTTCTAGAGTAGAGTTTTCAAACTGTGTGTTGCAACATGTTAGTGTATCGGCTGCAGTGTGCAGGTGTATCACATGAACGTTATGAGAAATGACCAAAATATTGAAAATTTATGTCATTATCTTACAAATCATAGATTATGTATGTGTGTATATATATGTATACACACGCACACATATGTTGTGTGTTGTGTCCCCATACAATTTAAGTATGTACCTATATCTCTTCTAGTAAAATTAAATTACTGTGTTGCAAAATAGTGCATTTTGGAAAGTTCTGTTTTAGGTCTATTTAACCAGAAAGTAAACTAAATGCTAAGTAAAAATTTCACATTGTTTTTAATAGAAACAATTTTTGTTAAGTAATATGATGCACACCAGACTTACATCTTTGCAACTCTCTTTAATTGCAATGATGTAGACTGAATTCTGTTCCAACTACACTAAAATCCCACCCCAAACTCACCTTGAAAGCGCCTTATACATTGCAGTGCGCATTGTAGAGGATAACAAGTTTGGATTTCCCACTATTTTCTTTATCAAACTACAGCTGGAGGAGCATTGCTAGCTTGAGTGGCAACACATATTGTTCTCCAGATCAAAATCAACTGTTGCTTGTCCCTTGAGAAGAATGCAGCAATCACAGAACCACCTTTCCAAACATTGTATCATTCCCCTTCGACAGAAAACTGGAAATGAGCTGTCCAATGTGCTAAAAATTTGTCACTGATTTAAGCTTCTAAATGCTGGCCACTGGTCCTAAGGCTGTTGCCTCACCATTATCAGGTAAATAATCAGAATTGCTTTGTTGTTGCAGCCACATGGAAAAAAACGGCCTTGACCTTCATCTACCTATGCATATTGTCACTGCTAACCATCAGCTACCAGAAAGTATGAAAAGATGCACTCCATAATTCTGTGCAGCTGCAGTGACAAGGTTGCTGCATACTTTATATTACTGAATATGATACTAGGATTTGCAATATTGAAGTCCCAGACTTCTGATTATCAAGGTCTATGTCATCATCTTCCAGCAGCCAACCTTGGACTCTAATGATTCTTCTGAATTTAACTGCAAAGGATCAGCTACCAGCTCCTATAAATAAATCACGTTCACTTTTGAACTCTCTTTCAGTGCATTTCTATAGAGATTGCCATAATGAATGCTTGCACTTCATATTTTACCACTATATCACTGCTTAGGACTGACATCTCGGGATCTTAACTGAAATGAAGGCAGCACCAGTTTAGTATATGGTACTAAATGATTTGGATGTCATTTTCTGCATTTCAACAAAGCTTTTGATAAAATCCCCATAAGGTTTTTATTAGCAAACTGATCACATGTGAAATAGATATAAATACTGTCAGATGGATCAACTGGTTGGAACGTCTTGGATACCTCTGGCAGGCCTACCAAGACAATTTTAAACTGTGAATTTAATGGCGCATTTTATTCATGCTGGTGTCAGTTGTTGTTCTCTGCATTTCAAGATATTCATTTATTATTATTATTATTATTATTATTATTATTATTATTATTATCATTATTATTATTAATTTATATCCCGCTTTTCTCCCTCACAGGACCCAAAGCGACTTGCAACATATTAAAATTACATACACAAAAGAGTGCATCAATAATATAAGATTAATAGGATAAACAAGTTCAGTCAAACAATCACAGTATAAATTCAAGTTCACGAGGCATCATATCGAGACATATATTGCACTCTACTCCAGTCCATAACATATGATACATAATAGTATTATACTTTACCTGTGTGTTTTAATTATGTAGTACCCCAAGCTTTGGAAAAAGGTAACAAATACAATTTATTATTGTTATTGTTATCGTCATCATCATCGTGGTCACCATCATCATCATCACTTTTGAAAAGGCACAGATAAGTTGGAGCAGGTTCAGAGAAAGGCAATATGGATGATAAGAGAACAGAGCATATGAGACAAGGATGAAGGAGCTGGTCAGGTTCAGCTTCGTGAAGACAGGGGTAACATCATTACACTCTAAATACATAAAGGGCAGTCACGAAAATGGAAGGAAGGACTGTTCTCTGCTACCTCAGAGCATAGGACTAGGTCTAATGGTTTGAAATTACAGGAGATTAGATATTTACTGAACATTAGAATGAACTTCTTGACTGTAAGAGCAGTTTAGCAATGGCATAAATTATCTGGAGAGCTAGCGAGATCTCCTTCTCTGGATGTTTTTGAAAGCATTTTGGTAACTACCTGCTTTAGGTGAGATCATGCATTGAGCAGGGGATTAAACTACATAGCCCATGAAGCCCCCAATTCTATGATTATATGACTCTGCACCTTAAACACTTTCCTTTCTCTTTGAAGTGATTACTACCCATATTTCCTTTGTTTGAATAGTAATTGATTAGATTTCTTTCATGTCTTATTCAGTATAGGACTCTCAAATGTATTCTCACCATCATCTTCACCGCAGGCAACAGTGGTGAAAACAACAGTGTTATCTAGCCACAACTAAGCACTTCTACATCCCATTAGTTAGTGGGAACAAGCAAAGAAAACACTCAGTAGAATGGTTTAATTGTGGTTGGATTCCGTCATGCAGGTAATGCCTAATAGCTGTATCTCCAGTATCAAGCTCACTTGAGCAAAAACAATGCGGTTCTTGTCATTTCTCTGGGTTTTATGGATTATTTCTATCCAGTAAAGGTTGTATTGTATTCTCAAGTCATGTCCAACTTATGGAGACTATAGGGTAAACTTATCATGGGGAGTTCTTTGAAATATTTGTTCAGCTATGTTCAAATTTATTTAGACTGAGAGATGCAATTTGCACAAGGTCATCCAGTGATTTTCCATAGCAAAGTGGGGACTTGAATTCTGCTTTCAAGAGTCGTAGTCAAATGTTCACACTGGGAACATATCATCCAGAAACTTTCAAAGATCAACCTTAAAACTGACCTCTATGATATTCAGTCTTGCATGAATCAGTTTCTGGGCACTGAAAGATCTGATTAGCAAACCTTGCAAATACAGTACATGTTTGAATTTTATGCCAATTTTATGGGGCCAGGTGAAAAGGTGGAAAGGGGTTATGAACGGAAAATGTTTTAAGGTCTAGTAGTTTCAGAACAGTCACACCATACAATTATGATAAGTCTCTTTTCCACATTCCATCAGCACACCTATAGAAAGACAGGCAATGCCCAAAAGCAGTCTATAACTGAGAATGCATCTACACTGTAGAATCTTCAGACTGGAAGGAGAGAAAATATGTCACTTTTGTGTCAGGGAAAACCCTTTAAATATGCTCACATTCATTGATTATAAATCAATGACTTTTCAAAGTGTGTGTCTGTTTGCTTATTTTTAAAATTAAACATTTTTATAATCTCTATCCTATGAGCCTCCGGTGGCTCAGTGTGTTAAAGCGACGAGCTGCTGAACTTGCAGACCGAAAGGTCCCAGGTTCAAATCCTGGGAGCAGAGTGAGCGCCCGCTGTTAGCTCCAGCTTCTGCCAACCTAGCAGTTCGAAAACATGCCAATGTGAGTAGATCAATAGGTACCACTCCGGCGGGAAGGTAACAGCATTCCATGCAGTCATGCTGGCCACATGACCTTGGAGGTGTCTATGGACAATGCCGGCTCTTCGGCTTAGAAATGGAGATGAGCACCAACCCCCAGTGTTGGACATGACTGGACTTAACGTCAGGGGAAACCTTTACCTATCCTATGAGTGTTCATAATTATAAATTCACTTGTTCAAGAAAACATATCAAGGGAACAGGCTAAATAGGTATCAGGCTTTAAAAGGACTTCTATTTTACATTTGCAAAAATTGTATTCTCCAATCTTTAAAAAAAATACAACAGCACCACCTAGTGCAAACACAATGATCTTTTGCAGGTCACAAGAGCCAAAATGCCTCCACCACCATCATGAAGACATGACAGCATTGCTGTTTTGCTAAAAAAAACCTTTAGATTTAGTTCTCTGTAGAATGGTCAGACCATCACCAAGAAGCTCTTCATTCTAGACTAGACCATATTAGCTGGTCCAGTTAATAAGTGTAATATATGGTGTATAGTATAGTGTTGGACTATGATTCTGGGAGACCAGGGTTCAAATTTCTGCCAAACCATGGACATCTTGGACAAGGCACACTCATTTGCTCACAGAAATTTGCTGAGGTCAGTTTGCCATAGGGTCATAATAAGTCAGGAACAACTTGAAGGCACACAATATCAACATGAGGGATTCTGTTCATGACTTTATTTTTTTGAGATTTTCTTCATAAGCAAATTAATTCAATTGACAACAACCATGTCATGTAAATAGCTATCAGGTGACATTCAATTGAATGAACTTTTGTGCAACTTGTACAATGGCGTGCTTTACACTGCCTGGTAGCAAACTATGCAACCTTCATCACACACACAAGACTGAGACACTCATTTCATCTGAGACGTATCATCCAATTACTGCAAAATATCATACAAATCAGGTATTTCCTTGTTCACTGTCAAATCAGACCAATTTACTGCAGTAATTATACTAGAACCCCAAGAGCAAATAATTCTTGTTCAATAAATTTATCAACATATTTGTGAAACCTAAAACAACATTGTTCTACATGCAAAATTAAGATAATGGCTGGGGGGGGGGGGGGGCGGGCGGACAATGACAACATTCATAAAAAAGCAAATGGTTTTCAGAAGTGACAACAGATGCCACTGTGGTAAGGGCAGTGAATGGATTTGTCCATGAAGGCAAACAGGTTTCCTTCAAATGTGTAATGCAGCTATAACAAAGGAAATTTGTATCCTACATTACAGAAAACATATTTTAGCATCTAATTAAGAAGTGTTCTCCTCTTATACACGGAGGATTTGCTTCTAAGAGGATTTGCCACCTGGCATTAATGCTTTGGGCACTTTTAGAATGATTTGCTTGAATGAAAAACAAAGACGTTTTGTTGCATGAGGACCCTCAAGGGTTTTGGCCACAGATGTAGAACAGCTTGCAAATTATTTAAGAATAGGATGTTTCCATTTTCAAATCAAAAACCATAAAAACTAGTTTCTTTTTTTAAAAAATCTGTCCATGAAAATTTGAGCACCAATTGTTCTAAGTCATGAATTGCAACCAGACTTTGATGTGCTAGACCTCTTGCCAGAATCTGAATGCATTGCGAGACATGCTGGCAGACTGGGAGTAGTGAATAAAATCCTGGATCCCTAGCCATCTTAGAAGATAGGATTTTCTTCAAAAAAAAAAAAACCTCTCTCCTGCTGACAAGGAAATTGTCTCATGGTTGCATTCAGGAGAGCACTTGGTGCTTAACTGTCTAGATTACATATACTGAATAGAGACCCTGCTAAACTAACTAGCTGGTACATTTTCCCATTCCACAATTTCCAGATGTTGGCAGATTCTGTATGAATTTGAAAGAGGACAAATGTTTACACTTAATTGGCTTTGTTCTCCATTGTTTTAATCTTTCAAGACCATCTAAGAGTCATTACCAGTTCCCAGAGAGTGGTGGTCAGAGGTCACTTTCTCACCTGCCCTTTTCACAGACAAGAAACATAAGCTTTGTACTTGTCATTTGAAACACATAGGGCCTTTAAAAAAACTCCATATGAAGGTTATGATTTGCCCTACCAAGAAGGCTCTCCGCTGCTCCAGGTTACAGTCTCCAAGTTAGAAATGGGTTAAATAGAGGCAAAGGAGCAAAGCAAGAAATAGCCTTCAAAGGATAAACAGAGAAGGAAAATCTGCAAAAGATCCAGAGTGTCTCCGGAGTTCCCAGAAAGTGTGTTTGTATGTCTTGAACAGGTCCCCAGAGAATCTCCAGGAGATCTTCATGTTGAAGCATCTACTTAATCCTCTTCATCAAAAACCTGCTTCGCTGCCTTCTCAGTTGATAGTGCTGCTGCTGGATCTTCATCAATCCACTTTACCAATTCTTTCCATCAGAGGGTGAAAATATCGCTATGTAGTCTCCTAAGATTTGTTGAAACACACACCCTAACTCCCTTAAATTAGACAAGAGCAGGGCTGTCAACCCCCGCCCCTTTTTCCATTAAGAAACAGCTTGTATTAAACAGACTGTTTGGTTTCTATTGCTTTTTCTGCCTACATAATAAAAAACTATCAAGTTGTCCTCAAACTTTTTTTTCTCCTTTCATTGAACTGTGCTGATTTTTTTGTTTTTAAAATCTTTAGCCTGTAGAGAAGAGTCTGGGAGAAGTTTTTCCCCAAACCAGTAAACCCAGAGCACTTCTATTATCACAATCGATTTATCCAGAAAGTAAATCCAAGCTCCCAGTCTCTATAATCATAATTTACAGTACAACTCCCCATATCCATGGGATAGTACCTGAAATTCCATTTAACCAAGTCTGAAAAATATATATGTTCACTTCATACATTTACTAATTCTTTCAGCATGATTCTATGGTATACTTCTACCAGAAATAATTCAATAGGGTTTGCTATTATATGCAATTCCATGTTTCCGCTAAGTCCAGGAATGTATCCCCTACAGATATGGGGATTGTACTGTAAAATGATGTTGCAGCTATGGCAAGACAATAAACATAGTTCTTTCCTAGCTGTTCCTTGTGACTGGTTCACATTAACATCCTAATATACATCTATGTCTAAATATATCTGGATTGGATATAAATTTTAAAAATCTTATAAAGTTCACCAAACAGGATTATTGAAGTTGTGTTGCATCTTTGAGGTGGAAAGAAACATCTCAATTCACATTGGCATTACATTTTAAAACAATTTTTCATTTGGTATCAGCTGGAGCTTAGTTCCATGGCCTCCAGTGGATACCAAAACCTATAGACCAGTGGTTCTCAACCTGAGGGTCCCCAGATGTTTTGGCCTTCAACTCCCAGAAATCCTAACATCTAGTAAACTGGCTGGGATTTCTGGGAGTTGTAGGCAAAAACACTTGGGAGCTCACAGGTTGAGAACCACTGCTGTAGATACTCAAGTCCCATTATATACAATGGCACAGTAAAATGGAGTCCCTTATATAAAATCAAGGTCTGCCTTTGGGAATTTTTTAAACTATCTAGAGATGGTTGAAGCCATAGATATGGCTCTGAGTAAAACCGCTCTGAGTCCCCTTCGGGGTGAGAAGGGTGGGGTATAAATACTGTAAATAAATAAATGAAAGCTGACTGTATTGCACTGTACAAACTACCAAACCATAACAGATGAAACACTTTTCACATTCCTTTGTAGACCAAAAAAATCTCAATCTGAAATGTGGAAACAATTAGAGGAAATAATACAAGACAGCACCTGTTGCTTTCTACCAGTGTCAAAGCTGCCATTAAAGTTTATTGCTATGTGGTTATCCATAATGACTGCAGCAAAACAATTAGAACAATGTAGTTACTGTTGCTACATACAAACTACAGGCCATGAATGCAATTTAACAATCAAAGGGTAGAAATACAATCTGAAATCAATACAGAATTCTCTGAATGCTCTTCTGCTGCAGTTTCAAATTCTTTCAAAAAATACCAGATACTGATGAAAAAGCAACTTTATTATAAAGATTATCTTACTACCAACCCAGAACTTGTAAACAGATTAAGTGACTTAGATCTTAGTCAGTAAAATTTAACAAGAGTGCTTAAAGAAAGGACAGAGCAATTCAACCACATACTGTCAGGAATATTCAACAACTGAATGTGAAGACAGTAAATTCATAGTCAGAATCTTTGTTTAAATGCTAATGTAGTGTTCTGTGAATATATTTCCCACTGTCACTTTGTGGCTTGTAGAGGTAACTCATATTAATTTTTACATTATTATCTTAGATCACTGCCCAGTAATTAAATGACTGCAACTTAAAAACTAAAACTATTGTTTCTGTTCCAATTCAATATGATATTCCCCCTTGCTCTTGATGAATTACTGAACTAGCCAACATACTTTAAAAGATGACAGGAGAGGGATTCAATACAGGCAAAGTATACATCTATCGGGGGGGGGGGGGGTAACAAAAGACAGCTCTTCAGAAAAATCGTATCACAAAGGATAAAAAGCAACTAGATAGTACTGGGCAGGAGGAAATGTTCTGACGCAGTCACTGCCTAATGAATCTTCAACGTGTGTGTTTTTTCAATACCAAAGGCTCTATTCCTAGTTTACCAGAAGAAAACAAACAAACAAATAAAACTCAATGCCAATTTTTGTGACTTTATACTGGACATGAAAATATACATACCCGAAAGCCAGTTTTCTCACAAAAATTTCCAATGTGCTAGCTTGAAATGGATTTAATATGAGGGGAGGATATTCTGCTCACAAATGTATCTACTTGGTGTAAATCCAGTAATAGAAGCTGTTCAGTGATCTTCACACTCTGAAGATGTACCTGGATTAATTTTCCCTGAAAAGTACTCAAAAAGGATACTACTCAGAAGATGAGTTTTCCTCATTTCTTGCAGATTGATTCTTCCACATATTTATTACAATAACAATGGTATTCCACGTTTGCCGGAGACTTCAGTCTATTTTGGGGCCCTAGCATTTGACACTTCAAAGTGAAATAGTCAAGAGATTACTTTATGAATATAAGAGCAACCTGTACTTTTTCTTTCAACATAAAACACAGCATGAAACCCAGTCTGTACTAGAAGAGCACCATTGAATTCCTTCATCTTATTTCATTCTGGCATATCTTTCATTTGGCCATTGAATCACGTCAACCTATTTCATTCTGGCATATCTTCTATGTAGCCGTAGTTGTGATTTTAGCAGATTGTTGATTTCACATGAGGTGCAGCTGTGAAGAACAATGGCAAAGTTAAAACTATCAATCCTCCAACCACCAAAAATATCTGCCTTTATTTTGGTAAATTTTCTCATGCTTCTCCCCTGAAAGCATTCTGATGAAGCTGCTGTGCTGACTTAACAGACAGATTTAAAAGTAACTATCTGCTTTCTGTTTCACAGAGAACTTCATCCCACGCAGTCTTCACTCCATTTCTCTGTGCTGACGAAATGGAGTCTGATGGAGGCCATCGCATAACGGAAGGTCACTTCCAGTGGTTGCCTGTGGGACTCGACTGCAGCACGGCAGGAGAACAGAGGAAAGATTGCGTGTTCTGGAGTCAGGTGCTACCTGACTCTCAACCAGACAAATTGAAGCAGGGAAAGGCGGAGAAAGGATGTGGAATGGCCGCCATCCCTAAATATGGAAAGCCATGGGACCTCGAGGGTAGGTAACAGAACAATACAGTTCCCTCTGCTTTTCCCTGCTCCCCCCTCCCCCTGGAAAAAGGTCCTCACTTGGTTTGCTCTTCTTTCCTCCACTTCCCATCCTTCAGAATAACAACTTCTTTTCCTCCTCCCTCTTCATATCTTAAACTCTACTGTCATGCATACTTTGAGACAACTTCTAACTTTGCCAAGATACACTATTTTTTGTGTCCAACAAACAAGGGACTTTTCTTACATACCCATCAAGAAAGAAAGCACTCTGAATGACTGTATTTTCAATCAGCCATGTTTCTCTCTCCCAAAGGAATACGGTCCCACAGTTGTAGCAATTGTTCACCAACCTGAGGTTCCAGTTCCTATATAAAAAAGGAAGTCAAAAATAATAAAGGATAATAGAGCTATAGGCTTTGAAGAAGATAAATAAGGAAGACGTTAATAGGAATAGTCTTGCAAAGCAGGATACATGTTCTTCTTTACTCTGAGAAAAAGCCTCTCTTGACAATATTACATAAAAATGAATACATGAAGCCCCCATATACATGGCAACAGTACCCATGGTTTCATTTTTCCACTTCTAATGCAATATGGTTTCTCTAGACATTGTCTAGGTTTTCCAACTCTAATGTATTCTCGGACCAGAAGTCCTTCATTTCAAAAAAAGGTTAACTGATATCCAGTTTTGCTTATCTGTGTGATGTCTGAGAAGATATCCCCATGGATCTGGAGGTTCTAAACTATATTGTTTTTTAAAATTGACAATAGGAAAATATTCTTGATAATCAAGACTGATAAAAGAAGAAGTCTGGTGCTAATCATATTATATCTTTATGGTCAGCAGTCTGTACAAACCAGCATACCTGGCCATCCCGGCTTATTTGTACTTTCTTGTTGTCATTCCAAGGGTTGAGTAAATGATGAGCAAACTGAAAGGGAAGACTTTCTTTTCGGATCCATTCCACTTTGAATACACCCCCTAAACCAGTAGAGCCCCAATCCTGACTTTTCTCGCGTCCAATCTCTGAAGACATGCGAGCAAAACCCTGCAACAAATTTTAGTAAGACAGAAAATACAATTAAATCCCAGTTGAACTTTTACACTACATTAATAGCACCTAAGAGTGTCTTGATGAATCTTTCAACATTATCCTCCACAGGGGCACACTGGGGTTTTATTAATAAGTAATTCTGATGTATGTTTCTGTATGTGTGTGTGTATTGTTATAAACAGATCAGTTCAAGACACTGTACAGAAATAGACTTATCTATTCTTTAGCAGGGATTAACTTTGTATTGTTGAAAAGGGAGGTTATCTTCATCACCCACAATTGCTTGGGTTGGGAAATGCAGAACTACACCAACTGAGAAAACTGTCCTATCACTAGTCAGCTTCTGCAATTGTATTATTTGAGGTACAGTGACACCTTGACTTAAGAGTTTAATTTGTTCTGTGATTGAGCTCTTAACTAAAAATGCTTTTATCTTAAAGCAAATTTTAACCACTTAAATGCTATTAATCCGTTCTGGCCCCCTGAACCCCCTCCCCATTTTTGTTACATGTCTTTAAATAAGAAAATGTCCTTTATAAGTAACAAATAAGGTATAAATACATATTCACAAGGAATAATAAAAAGAAAAATAAACTTTAAAATGGTAGAAGCTCAAAGATGTGGCAAGGAAGCACAAAGCACAAAGTGAGGAGGCAGAATCATCATTTTCTTCCTACTGTACTCATTCCACCCTCCCTCCCTCCCTCTCTTGCTCTTTTCTCCCTCTCAGTTTTCATGAAGCCAAACATACCAGGAATAAAAACCACACAAAATCAACTAACCCAAATTCCTCAAAGTGGACCAGAGCAAAGCAGCTGAAAGTGTTTTGCAACTTACTGCTGTTTCGGTAAGTGAAAAGATCTTCCTCAATTATGAGGTCCAACAGTTGACTTCAAAGGGCTGTGCTATCACAGACTTGAGATGAAGGGGAATGCAGAGAGATCATATACCTGAATGAAGTCTGAACTGAATGTTACATACACTATGTGTGTGGTGTGGCCAAGTCCAAAACCTTCTTCCTGGCATGATAGCTTTGTATTTTTAAGGAGTTATAATACAGAAGTACATTCAAAGAGACAAAGCTCAGTGAAGAAAGAAAGAAATTTAACAAATCAGCATTGAGGATATATCAGAACTTGTTATATTTTACTATCATTATGATGCACTTTCTGCTGTTAAGGCTAATTTCCCTGAATAGTTCTCACCTGAAAATGTCCTGACCCTTGAACAGAAAACACCAAATAAACAACACTGCTCTCCCAAAAGGCTCGGTTTAGTTTTCGCTCATTACTTGGGGTTGTAGACCAAATTCCCTTCTGTTGTGAAATCTCAAGGTTCCTAAGATTGCTGCTTTTCATAATAAAGTACCGAACTGGCATATTTGGCCTTGGAGAAGGAGACTTGGAGCCCTATCAAAACATGAAATACAGTTTTAAGAAACCCTTTTATTATGTATGCTCAAACATGAAACACGCTATATATATACAGTAGAGTCTCACTTATCCAACACTCGCTTATCCAACATTCTGGATTATCCAACGCATTTTTGTAGTCAATGTTTTCAATATATCGTGATATTTTGGTGCTAAATTCGTAAATACAGTAATTACTACATAGCATTACTGAGTATCGAACTACTTTTTCTGTCAAATTTGTTGTTAAACATGTTTTTGTGCTTAATTTGTAAAATCATAACCTAATTTGATGTTTAATAGGCTTTTACTCAATCCCTCCTTATTATCCAACATATTCGCTTATCCAACGTTCTGCCGGCCCGTTTATGTTGGATAAGTGAGACTCTACTGTATATATATATTGCAAATATTCTTTAAACAAAGTTATACCAATTTTCCGCTTTTATTTCGTGTCAAAAGCATTGCATAATAAATAAGTTTAAAAGTGATAAAGGAATCACAAGCTGTTAAATAGTTTTAGATCACAAGCGGGCAACAGCAACCACATTGTCCGTAGCTTTAAACAACTCCTCCTCCATACATGAGGCAGGACATTGTGGGCAAGCATACATATGCGGAGTTGTTTGTTCTGCTCCACAGTCACACAAGGTGGAGGATTCCTCCAGGTAGTGCCATCTTGCCAAGTTGTCTTTTGATCTGCCCACTCCACTTCTGAGTCTGTTTAGGGACTTCCAAGTTGCCCATTCTTGGTTTGCCCCTGGAGGAAGACCCTCATGGGGGGGGGGGGGGAGGGGGGGAGAGAGATCCAGTTGGGACTGCCTGGTTTAGCTGCCCAGAGGGATACTCTTGCTGTTGCTGGAGGATCATTAAGAGGAGTGGTGGTTCTCATGAAGCTTTTTGAAATTTTCCTCTACCAAGACAAGAGTATGTCTATTTGGCAAATGGAAATTTGCAATTTAAGAAATGTATCAGATATTACAATTACTAAATTTGTATTTTAAATTATTATTATTTCATACACAACAAGATTAGTACACAGCAAAAAAATCCTTCTGCTGGCTTTTGTATTAGATCACATGTCAGACACTTCCCATTTTTGTTATAATTATTATTTCCTCATGGCTCAAGGTAGGGCACAACATAGCTAAAAACATACAATCATAAACATTATATAAAAACATTGAAGTATGAATTATTACTGTATCAAAGTAGGACAAAGGAAAAGTGAACCAAAAAAACCCACTTAAGAAAGAATAAGACCAAACAGATTTTCACACAATATTGTCAGTTCCTGAGGTTCAATACTACGTGACAATGACCTGAGTAAATGAAATATACCAATAAATGAATTATTTCAGCAAGAATTCATTCAATTTTAATAGCCTGTAACAAGATAAGCAACAAATACTGTACCTTTCCAGATGATGGAGGAGAAGGACTAGCACAGGGGCTGGGATAACTACTGCTATCAGTAGATTTCACAGATGATGAAATCTGTGAAATCTGCTGGTCGGACCTGTCCTCTGTACTTCGTTTAGGATGTAATACGCTTCTCTCTTTGTATTTCAATGGCTGGTGAAATGCTGGAGATGCAGACTTCATGAGGACTCTTAGAAGTTGAAAGCAAAACACAGTGCTTAATGAATTGTTAGTAGCTAACAATGAGTAGAAAGTTTTTTTAACTTTCTAGAAGATGATAGTTATAAAGTTAAAGTGGTTCTTCACATTCATAGGCTGGAGCCTACTTTACACACGTTGTAGGTAGATAATTTGTATTGAAATAGAACTAAAGCAGGGCTTCCCAGACGTTTTTGGTCATGGAACCCTTTAGAAGATTTTTTTCCCATGGAACTCTGTCCCTGATTTTTCTGCAGAACCCTAACTCTGTTGCTAAACATTGTGAACACACAAAGTTTTTCCCTTTCATCTATTCCTATTGCATGGGTGTTTTCTAGAAGATAGGTTTGAAAATAAGGATATTCAAATTTTGGTTTTACAGCAGAGGTACACTGAATTTCAATAAGATCATACTCTGGCATAGAATTTTTAAAGGTTTTTTCCCCCCCAAGATTTTCAAGAACCTCTAGGCTGCTTTTCGCAGAACTCTAGGTTCCATGGAACCCAGTTTGGAAACCACTGGGCTAAGGAACAAAATAAGCAGGGCTCCTTGGTTACAATATAGGGGTGGGGGCAGAAGAAAGAGATGAATAAAAGTTGTTGAGGGCTGTTTCATGATAATAAATCTTTTCCAGTTGAGCTTGTAAGGAAGTGATTTTATGTTTCTACAAAAGTGAGTTGTGATGCATTGCAACACTCTTCCACTTATTACATAAAAAACAAACAATTCTACCCATCTTTATTTTGTTAAGCTGTTCTTGTAAAAAGCTTTGAAACTTGAACATTACCTTAATACTGTATTATTCTGCTCTTTATTTATATCATAACTTAAAGCTGATTTGGGGGGATTTCTGAAAGAGAAAATGGCTAAATAACTTCAAATTGTTTTGAAAAATAACTTACAAACATATTATGACTAACTTCATATTATCACGCTGTTCTGATCATTTATTTATGTTTGTGATTTCTTTAACAAAGTGTGGGAATATGTTGATGCTATTGATATCTTTTGTAGTTAATGTGAATTGCTTTGCTATTCCAAGACCTCTATGACAACTAGTCTATGTTTATTTAAATATATGTCTTGAATATGTTCCATTGACATCTGATTTACTATTTAATTACATTGATAAAATGCAATTTTTAACAGTAACCCTCAGTCGATTGCATATTATTACAAGTCTTATATGACTTCTAACAGAAGTTATACAAGTTTATTATGCCCATATAATTATTAATGCCAATGCTTATTTTGAACTACAGTGTTCCCTCACTTATCGCGGGGGTTACGTTCCAGGACCTCCCGCAATAAGTGAAAATCCGCGATGTAGGGACATTATATTTATTTTAATAAATATAGCATCCCTCCCTCACTCTCTTCCTCTTTTAATGTACTGTACTGTATTCCTTCTTGTTCACTGAGGTGAAGAGGCGCAGGCAGGGCCTACTGGCGCTGCCTGCGGGCGGCTGAGGAGGACAGGGCGGGCCAGGCCATGAGCCTCAGCCTGGGCCTTTTTGTGCCTGCAAAGGAGGGCAGGCCCTATGAAAAAAGCCCGTGAAACAGCGAGTCTGCAAAAACCAAACTGCCAAGTAGCGTTGGAGCACTGTACTTTGTTTCATCCAAGCTAAAAATATTGTTGAAAAGCTCACAAAATTGGAAGAAAATACAATGTATTTCAACTGTTCCCAGCTTTTTCTAACATACTTCAATAGTCCTGCTATATTTTAAATGGAAAATGCAAAAAAAAAAATCAGGCACCAGAAAAATCTTACTTCTATCTATTTCTGTTGCTAAGTCATAACCACAGTTTATATGTACACACTGTGATGCTGTAGTTATGACTGAATCGCTTTATGCAAGTCAGCCCATGCTTTAAAGCTGCAGGAGAGGACTTTCTCTCTATCCCACCACTTTTCCAAAGAAAGTCCAGCTGCCTCCCTCCTTGCTCTTTTGTTGTCAGCAGGTGAAGATGTATTTATTCAGCAATTTTGTAATTATTGTAAGAAACTTTGAATCACTCTTGAATAAAAGAGAAAGGCATCATGTGAAAAGGAAAAGCTGTCTTTCTGACTGGCAAATGAATCAAGCACAAATAAGACCAGACCTGCTGCTTCAGTAACCACTGGTTCTGAAAATAAAGGCATATCTGTATCTATAGTTTGCTACTGTAAATCTTTTGAAAAACACAAGTGGAATTCCCACAGCTTTCAAGATTATGCTAGATTACAACTCCCAATAAATCTAAGACAATATTGGCAATAATGAAAGGTGTAATGGATTACAATTTGGTAACAAAAAGGTTTTACCATTCATACTTTTAAAAAGTGAGAATTCATGAAAAAACATGATTCTGGTTTTTAATGAAATAGCCCACTGGATTAAGATGCATCCCTTTCATTACACACACAGGTTCTGAGGTCGTGAGTCATTCTAGGTCAGGACACCAACCTCTCAGAATTAAAAGCCTCATCAGCAAACTCTGCTTCTGCGGAGGTTTTCCGACTAGTGTTTGATCTCCACGAAGAAGCTAAGGGAAGTTCTTCAGAGGACATTGGTCTTGGTCTCTGCCCAATTCCTGAAGGCTGCTGTAGACCTGCGGACTGTTCTTCAGTGCTCAGCACTGCGATGATGGCTCGTATCGTGGCCTCATCCACTTGAGACCAGGGCTTTGAAGGAGCTCTCATCCGTCGCAGGAATAAACTGTGCCATTTCTGCCTCAGCTGAAGGAGAAGGCTAGCTGCCTGTAAAATGAATGCAGTTTCTATTCTAAAACACATGCGCCACCAAAGTCTTTTTAAGGACCAAAAGGCCAGACACAAGTAACTACATAAACTGACATTCTGTTGAGCAGTTATGAATACAAAAATTAGTTCAGTAGCCACGTTTATGACCATGGTACACACACAACCATCACACCAAATAAATGATGGAAGTCTATTTTGTTCGTGACACAGGTTCAGCAAGATGTTTCCAGATACTCCCACCAATGATTTCCAGTTTGATAGTCAGAAGCCAGATCTCCTGTTGAAACACCTTGTTTCACTAGTTGATCGCTGGTGAGAGACTACTGGGGGGCAGAGGGACAGTTATTTTTGGTTTGGTTTTTATTTTATTTTTATGTGAAAAGGTGGTTTATTTTGTTGGTGACAGAAGTTCAGCAAGGTGTTTCCTGTGCTCCCCCTCCCCTGTCTTTAGGTCATAAAGTCCTGTCTCTTTGAATCTTTCCCTCACTTTCATCTCCACCATTCCCTATCTAAAACCCCTGCTGTGCTGCTGTTTTGACTGGCAGAGAATTCCAACTCCTCCAATTCCCACCTCTCTTCTGTCTTAGGGCACTTCCACACAGCCATATAATCCAGAATATCAAGGCAGGAAATCCCACAATATCTGCTTTAAACTGGGTTATCTGAGTCCACACTGCCATATATCCCAATTCAAAGCAGATATTGTGGGATTTCTTGCCTTGATATTCTGGGTTATATGGCTGTGTGGAAGGGCCCTTTACCTTCTTTGGCTTTCTTAGTAAAATAACGTTATCTTCAGTACAGCCTTCTAAAATCTCTTGGACAGCTAATGCAGCCTAACAGTTTTCCACCCCTGTTCTAAAGCAATCACTAAGACCAATACTTTTCCTTCAGAAAAAAGAATTATTAATTATTAATAAGTAACTACCCACCTCTGGATCTAGTTTGAAATTGAGCCATTCATCCAGTTTCAGTGCAGCCAAGTTAGCGGTTGTTCTGTCTTCCATTTCGCTGTCACTGCTGTCATTGGGAGCACCATCAACTATAAGAAAAATCCTATATATATTAGCACTACATTACAATAGAGGATTTACACCTGAGGTGGGCGCAGTGCAGGCTATGGCCCCGTGTGGACCCATGTTGGTTTTGTTTTGAGATATTATGACAAATCCCCCCCCCCCCCCCCACATACACACATATTCTCATTGTGGCAAAAAGCTCATTTCTACCATGTTTACAATTCCCTCCCAGCTGTTTTAGATAAAGGCAAGGAGGCTTCAGGTCACTATCTGGGTTGGCAGGGAATGCACTTCCTGAGCATAATATAGACCAGTGAGGGTACCAAACTTTCCAGACCTCTCCCCAAGGATTTTAGAGGGTGAGGTGCGGCAAATTTTTAGAAGGATTTTTAAGGGCTGGAGAACTGTGGGAGCAATGTGGCCATCAAAGCTGGTGCTACTGCAAAGTAAATAGTACATACAAACAAGCAGTGGCCTATGCTGACAGTGGGGAAACTGCCATATTTCATTGGAGGGCACCTAAATTTTGCTAGGAAATGCCCAGACAAGAGCAACTGCTCTTTTTATTTTATGTAGTTTTATTCTGCCCTGTTATCTGGTTCTGGGTGTTTTAGTGGAACACTTAGTACAGCACATTTACATGCATACACACACATGCAATTTTATTTCCATTTTTATGTCACTGGAATTCTCACCTGAGCTAAAACACAACTTCACAATTCAAAGGATTAGAGCAGTGAAAAAGGTATAGCACATTACTGGACAATTTACACACACATATATATTTTGCTTTTCTCATTATCACATGCCTTCCATAGAAAAAACTATACTATGCAAAATAGCTTTCAAATTTCAAAATATTGAAGAGAACTAAATCTAACAACACCAGCAAGAGAAATTATGGAAGCTGTAGCTAATGGAAAGTAGAAGGAAAGGGAAGTGGATCAGAAAGCATCAATTTCCTTCCCACTTAAACAAAAAACATATTTAGGCTTACTTTAAGTAATACATATAAAATACTCTCCAACACTGGATGACACATTAATCCTACATTTCTTGTATAAAGCATATATATATATATATATATAGCAAATAGAACGATTCTTATACGATAACTCTACCTCTGAAGGATGAAGGCTCTTGTAAAGCATTGCTTGGCAACCTAGCTGATCCACAGAAGAGTGCCACAGTGACTGGAGTTACAACTGAACAGCACCTGATATTGGCAATTCGGTGGGCTCTTGTCATTTCATCATATATAAGCCAGTCAGTAGGGAGTGCCTGAATAGCTGCCACTTGACCATTAGCTGGAGGAATCTGTTAGTAGCAACACAGGGAGGCGGTTTGGCAGAGTTTCTTCTTTCAGTACAATAAATAAGGCAGTTTAAAATATCAGGTTTGAAATAAGCATTGTCACTTATTTGCAGAATATAGACTAAAGCACCCCATGCTGTAGCAATATAAAATATAAGTAGCTGTGGAATTCATTATTGCCTCAGTGGGAAACAACTGAAGCACAGGATAACAAACCAGCTCAAATCTTGGCCATCAGTCTAATCGTGGCCAAAAGTTTAAACAAAGGTTTAGTGGATAACAAATGTCATATGTATGTGTGTTTGTGTGTGTGTGTATATCTATATATATAAAATGATGAAGTTGTTTGCGCAGTGACTATAACAACAAAACTAAACATCCCAGAAATACGAAATTTGGCAACATAATGCAAAAGGCTTGCCTCCAGGTTACAACAACACAACCACACCACAAAACCACAATCCAGACCCACAAAACTCACAACAACGCATCATGCGATAACAACACAACTAAACGCCCCAGAAATACAAAACTTGGCAACACAATGCAAAAGCCTTGCCTCCCAGTTGTAACAACACAACCACACCACAAAACTACACAGGACCCACAAAACTCACAACAACGCATCGTGACTATAACAACACAACTAAACGCCCCAGAAATACGAAACTTGCCAACACAATGCAAAACCCTTCCCTCCAGGTTGTAACAACACAACCACACCACTAAACCACAATCCAGACCCACAAAACTCACAACAATGCATTGTGACTATAACAACACAACTAAACGCCCCAGAAATACGAAACTTGGCACACAACTAAACGCCCCAGAAATATAAAACTTGACAACACAATGCAAAAGCCTTGCCTCCCGGTTGTAACAACACAACCACACCACAAAACCACAATCCAGACCCACAAAACTCACAACAATGCATCGTGACTATAACAACACAACTAAACTCCCCAGAAATACGAAACTTGGCACACAACTAAACGCCCCAGAAATACAAAACTTGACAACACAACACAAAAGCCTTTTCTCCCAGTTGTAACAACACAACTACACCACAAAACCACAATCCGGACCCACAAAACTCACAACAACGCATCATGAATATAACACAACTAAACACCCCAGAAATACAAAATTTGACAACACAACGCAAAAGCCTTGCCTCCCAGTTGTAACAACACAACCACACCACAAAACCATACTGGACCCACAGAACTCACAACAATGCATCAGGACTATAACAACACAACTAAACGCCCCAGAAATACGAAACTTGCCAACACAACACAAAAGCATTCCCTCCCGATTGTAACAACACAACCACACCACAAAACCACAATCCGGATCCACAAAACTCACAACAGTGCATCGTGACTATAACAATACAACTAAACGCCCCAGAAATACAAAACTTGCCACACAGCTAAACGCCCCAGAAATACAAAACTTGGCAACACAACACAAAAGCCTTGCCTCTCAGTTGTAACAACACAACCACACCACAAAACCACAATCCGGACCCACAAAACTCACAACAACGCATTGTGACTAACAAATACAAAATTTGACAACACAACTCATCCACCTCCCCAATCCCTACATTCACACTTGGCCTCCAAAAAAACAATTACAATAATAACAATGACAACAACAACAATAAGAATCAATACCATCACAGGCAAGAAACAGCCAGGCACTGAGGCTGAGAGGCCAGTCAGTGCTACACTGGGTCTCCAAAAAACAATACAGTAGCATCTAACTTATCCAACCTTCATAATCACTACAACAACAATAATAAACACCTACACAGGCAAAACAAAAAAAAATTATTGTACCACAATAAAAATGTAAACCGCACTCAGCAGAATCAGACATTACAATTAACAACAAACCAAAGACAACAGGGATCTCAAGCAATTATCAATCAACACAAAAATTGAAGAAGGTAACAGACTTCAAATACTACTACTAATGTGAGTATAAAGAAGGTGGAGGTCACAGCATCAATACAACCTAATGTAGACTGACCAACACCACCAGACTAAGCCACAGCAACGCGTGGCCGGGCACAGCTAGTATCTATATATATAAAATGATAAAGTTGCGGGCGCAGTGACTATAACAACAAAACTAAACATCCCAGAAATACGAAATTTGGCAACACAATGCAAAAGGCTTGCCTCCAGGTTACAACAACACAACCACACCACAAAACCACAATCCAGACCCACAAAACTCACAACAACGCATCATGCGATAACAACACAACTAAATGCCCCAGAAATACAAAACTTGGCAACACAATGCAAAAGCCTTGCCTCCCAGTTGTAACAACACAACCACACCACAAAACCACACAGGACCCACAAAACTCACAACAACGCATCGTGACTATAACAACACAACTAAACGCCCCAGAAATACGAAACTTGGCAACACAACGCAAAAGCCTTCCCTCCAGGTTGTAACAACACAACCACACCACAAAACCACAATCCGGACCCATAAAACTCACAACAACGCATCGTGACTATAACAACACAACTAAACGCCCCAGAAATATAAAACTTAACAACACAACGCAAAAGCTTTGCCTCCCGGTTGTAACAACACAACCACACCACAAAACCACAATCCGGACCCACAAAACTCACAACAATGCATCGTGACTATAACAACACAACTAAACGCCCCAGAAATACGAAATTTGGCACACAACTAAGCACCCCAGAAATACGAAATTTGGCACACAACTAAACGCCCCAGAAATACAAAACTTAACAACACAACGCAAAAGCCTTGCCTCCCGGTTGTAACAACACAACCACACCACAAAACCACAATCCGGACCCACAAAACTCACAACAACGCATCGTGACTATAACACAACTAAACGCCCCAGAAATACAAAATTTGACAACACAACGCAAAAGCCTTGCCTCCCAGTTGTAAGAACACAACCACAACACAAAACCACAATCCGGACCCACAAAACTCACATCAACGCATCATGACTATAACAACACAACTAAACACCCCAGAAATACAAAACTTGCCAAAACAATGCAAAAGCCTTGCCTCCCGGTTGTAACAACACAACCACACCAGAAAACCACAATCCGGACCCACAAAACTCACATCAACGCATCATGACTATAACAACACAACTAAACACCCCAGAAATACAAAACTTGCCAAAACAATGCAAAAGCCTTGCCTCCCGGTTGTAACAACACAACCACACCAGAAAACCACAATCCGGACCCACAAAACTCACAACAACGCATCATGACTATAACAACACATCTAAACGCCCCAGAAATACGAAACTTGGCAACACAACACAAAAGCATTCCCTCCCGAGTGTAACAACACAACCACACCACAAAACCACAATCCGGACCCACAAAACTCACAACAATTCATCGTGACTATAACAACACAACTAAACGCCCCAGAAATACAAAACTTGGCAACACAACACAAAAGCCTTGCCTCTCAGTTGTTACAACACAACCACACCACAAAACCACAATCTGGACCCACAAAACTCACAACAACGCATTGTGACTATAACAAATACAAAATTTGACAACACAACTCATCCACCTCCCCAATCCCTACATTCACACTTGGCCTCCAAAAAAACAATTACAATAATAACAATGACAACAACAACAACAATAAGAATCAACACCATCACAGGCAAGAAACAGCCAGGCACTGAGGCTGACAGGCCAGTCAGTGCTACACTGGGCCTCCAAAAAACAATACAGTAGCATCTAACTTATCCAACCTTCATGACCACTACAACAACAATAATAATAAACACCTACACAGGCAAAAAAAAAAGACTATTGTACCACAATAAAAATATAAACCGCACTCAGTACAATCAGACATTACAATTAACAACAAACCAAAGACAACAGGGATCTCAAACAATTATCAATCAACACAAAAATTGAAGAAGGTAACAGACTTCAAATACTACTACTAATGTGAGTATAAAGAAGGTGGAGGTCACAGCATAAATACAACCTAATGCAGACTGACCAACACCACCAGACTAAGCCACAGCAACGCGTGGCCGGGCACAGCTAGTATATATATATATATAACGTGTATATGTACAAACACTCCTGTTGTATTGTGAAGAGTAGCACACTCATATTTCATAAAAAGAGGTATCTAGTGAGACGTTTTTATGAAAAGCTATTCCAACCAAAGATCTCAGCTCACAGAATGTAGACTCACTTGAATCAAAACTATTCAGATGGATAATTAGTTTCCACATTTAATTTTGCTTTGGTTTGTGAAATTATGAAGATCATGACCGAGACAAATATACTCCATGATTTGTGAAGTGTGCTACGCACTGCCTAAATATTTTCTTCCTAAATTAAATAGGTTCATCTTAAATTTAAATGATTATATATGATCCACTCTACAAAACATTACAGATTTTTTTATATCAAGGAAAGATGAAGGAACACTTGGGGCTGAATTCAACGTTAGTTCAAACTGGAGTAGATCCACTGTAATTAATGGGATGTATATAAGTAGTAATTAATCACTCCCACATATTCCTATACTAAGAATGCATTCAGCAGGAATATTGTATAACCTCTGCAGAAAAAAAATCCTGAGCTAAAATTAGGAAACACTACTGTGAAAACACCATTCAAACAGTTCTCTTTCTTTTCATGATCAATAGCATTTTATTAACAGCACTTCATTTTTTCCCTTTCGTTTATATATATATATATGAGAAGCAGTCCCATCTTTCTACAAGACCAGCCTGCCATTTTATTTTATTATCATCGTACCTTTTTATATTGAGGTTGGCTAAGAACTGAGGTAGGATGAAATCGGACTTTTTTCTCTTTTGGTCCAGTCAGTACAGTGTTCTCTCTATCAACATGAACTATATTTGGATACATTCCAGCTACTAAGGCACCTTTAACCACAGCCCAGTTTTCTGAATTTGTGTTGACATCCCTTATATCACCACCACCTCTGGCTCTAACAAATCCTGTAAGAAAGAAATGTACACTCTATTAACCATTTCAAGAAATAATTTCCACTTGTTCTTTTTTCTTATACATATTTATTAATGATTCTTAGAATTCATATTTGTTGTTAACACGAGTTAAAACAGGCGAATAAAAATAAATTTTCATTTCAGATACAGTTGCCTAGTGTTGCTTAAATGCAGATTGTGGGAAACTACAACTCCCATAAGTCCTGATCACTTGGTGTGCTGGCTGGGCCTGATGGAAGTTGTAACCCAACTTATCTGTTGTACCTTGCCGAGTAGCATCTTAGCATCCACATACAATATGCTAATTTGACTGTGAAGTCAAACTGAAGGAACACAACTCAAGTTGCATTACATTCTGTAAATAAATCAGGACATGAATACATTTGCAAAGCTTCACATTTCATTGTAGTATATAAACTTGGATGGAAGAATCTTCTTAAGAATCTCATTTCTTTGTGACTTGTTTGTATGTCTGACCTAAACTCAGAATGTTATCTCACTTCTGATTCACTATGTTTCTTAGTATCTCATAGTCATGATGGATTATGCTGCTTAAAATAGTAAGGTAAAGGTAAAGGTTTCCCCTGACATTAAGTCCAGTCATGTCTGACTCTGGGGGTTGGTGCTCATCTCCATTTCTAGGCTGAAGAGCCGGTGTTGTCCGTAGACACCTCCAAGGTCATGTGGCCGGAATTACTGCATGGAGCGCCGTTATCTTCCCGCTTAAAATAGTATGTGAACTTTAAAAATATAATGTACACAGAGTTTAGCACAATGATCTAATGTTCAAAGAATCTGCTGGTAGAGGAAAACTTTCAGGTTAATAAAACATATGTATATGTATCTACCTGATGCTCTGAGTTGTCCAAGTAACTGTGTTCTCATTCCTATGATAATCTCCATTGTTGCCTGAGATAGGAAATTTTTCTCACAAAAAGCTCTTTCCCAACCATCACTTCGTGCCTTCTGCCATGCCTGCCAAACAAGTTAGTTTAAAATGTCTTTGAATGTAATTAATTCTTATTGTCTCCAATGGAACTTTTATAAAGAAGTATTTTTAAAGCTTAAACTTTAGTAAAGGAAGTCTTACTATGTTAGAAAGATTTAAGCAAAACTTTTACCCAACTCTCATAATCTTAGGCTGGAAATACACTGCCATGTAATGTAGTTTGAACTGTTATATGCTCAAGTGTAGACCCACATAATGCATTTTTGAATTGCAGTGAACTGCATTATATGGGTCTACATTGGTTATATATTGCAGTTCAAAATGCATTATATGGCAGTATAGATCAAGCCTTAGCAACAAACCAAGTCTAATCTGGGTACAGCAACTCATACTCTGCTGACTTCCCTAGATATCTTTGACATGCAGCTGGACTGAGGTAGACAGTGCATCTGAGAAAACTGTAAGGAGCTGAAGAAACGGAATAAGAGAATCTGAAATAATTTGGGTTTTAGTGACAGAAAAAGAAACATCAAGTGACATATATGCTGTAAGACCAAATGCTCTTCAACCAGTGAGAATGAAAGCATCATATCTGTGCAATATCTGGCAAATGCCCAGTTCTACTAAGCTTGTCTACACTGAGTCATCAACATCAATAGTTAAAAGAACAGTTCAGTTCAGACAGGCCTTTTCTCACATACTTCCCAACTGGTCAATCAAAATCCGTGAAATTAGGACATAATATCATATGCTGTATTGTAGATAGCCTTTCTAGTTCTAACAACCAGCAAAGCTATCTACAATACAGGACTTACACATTTTCAAACCTCTCCCGCATCAACCAGGTTTTTAAAGACAACAAGGTTTGTATTGATAGGAAAGAACAAAAAGACAACATCGGCCATCATGAAAGCACTATGCAGGGACAGCAGCAATGCAAAGAGCAAGAGGACTAGAAGCAAATATAAGATTTGACCCCTGAGTAAATCATTCCCAAGGTTTCACTCGGTATTTGTTCAAGGAGAGAAGATCTACTTAGAATGTTTCATATAATATAATATGTAACTTCTTTAGAATAGCAATACCTGGAAAGCCCGGAGAAGGGCCATATGGTCACTGAACGTTCCTGCAGTGAATCGTTTTCTGCATAGCATGGCTGCCCGTTTCTGAGACGCCTGTGTTGGTAGCACAAATGGATCACGATAGGCAAGAGTGCATGCAATGGTCAGAATAGGATCCAGGCACTTGAGGACAACGGCACACAACACCATTTTACCAAGATGAGGTTCTACTGGTAGATCAGCCAAATGATAGCCAAGTTCTGTCAGATCTTCCCAGGTATCCATAGCATCTATTGTCTATTTTTTAAAAGGAGTAATCATATTGAAGATATAAAGAAATGCACACTCCAATTGATAATACAGTAGAGCCTCGCTTATCCAACATAAACGGGCCAGCAGAACGTTGGATAAGCGAATATGTTGGATAATAAGGAGAGATTAAGGAAAAGCCTATTAAATATCAAATTACATTATAATTTTACAAATTAAGCACCAAAACATTATGCTATACAACAAATTTGACAGAAAAAGTAGTTCAATGCCCAGTTATGCTATGTAGTAATTACTGTATTTACGAATTTAGCACCAAAATATCACAATGTATTGAAAACATTGACTACAAAAATGTGTTGGATAATCCAGAACGTTGGATAAGCGAGTGTTGGATAAGTGAGACTCTACTGTAATAATAATAATAATAATAATAATAATAATAATAATAATAATAATATTTCTTCATTGTATTTTTTTCCTTGTGACTCAAGGCGGGTTACAACATAGTTAAAACACATAATTATTGTAAAGATTCCATAAATACACATATTAAAATGAATATTTTATAAGATACATATTAAAGCATATTTCTATAAAATACATATTAAAATACACAAAACAAAAATTAAAACACAGGACACAAGTTTACAATTCAGGATTAAATGTTGTACTGGGGGACGGTTGAATTCTAAGCTTGGACTACTTTAGCATTTTCTTCTATTGTCAGGAGTTAATTTTACTATGTGAAGGAAATATTCACAATCAATAAAATATAACATATTCAGAAGTTCTCTGATGGTTTACGGATCTAAAAAACAGCCAGCCTTTTTGTGTAGGCTTAGAGTCAAAGAAACTGGGCACATACTATTTAAAACCAGGAAAGCTGCTTACATTATTTTTTAACAAAATCAGTAAGCAAATATTATGTATTGAAATTGACCGACTCCAACAGCTAACAATCCACCTATTAGCTAACTGAAATGTAAATCAGTTATTTTCACCCCAGTCCCCCAGGCGTCTGCCCTGAATGCTCATACTCATCCGTCAATCTCCCTCCCTCCTCCCTCCCTCTCCATCCTTTTTTTTTTTTTTTTTTTTTGGTCGAATCCCTTCTCTAAAGAGTTTTGTGTTTTACCCCCAACATACCTTTGGGTTTTTTTTAGCCTTTTAGATTTTTATGTAAAGTACATGCTTCTATGAGACTGTACCCCATTTATGCTGGTCTATGACCGTAACAAAGATTTTGATTTGATTACTGCACTACTTTAAGACTCCAGTTAGACGAAGTGATAACTGATAACAATAAAAGGAAACAGACAGTGGTTTACTCACCTTAAGCATCTGCACAGCATTTCTCACTATCAAAGCAGGTGGTGGTTCTGGAGCTTTCATTAAAAAGTCAGCAATTGGACAATTGATGGGAGCCAGCAATTTTGTATGCAAACACAGTTCCTAGAAATTAAAGACTCCCTTTTTAAAATTCCAAAATTACAACATGATTTCTTTACATTAAGAAAAATGTTAATAGTGGAATACTATGGCCCCATCTACAATGACCCTTTAATACATTTTCAAACCAGTATTGAAGAAAGTGGTTTGACTGTGCAGATGATTACATAGGAAATCCTGGAATCAATTTGAGACCCAGGTGGTGATAACACATATCACAGAGCACTGGTGCACATTAAGGGCTTTCTTTTGCATGCTTTTGAGGGAGTTTGTTGTCTGGCTGCCACATTCTGAAGCTTGCTTTGAATGGCATTAAACGGTCTGTGTAGATAGGGCTTATGTCCAAAAAAGGAATATTTAGTTCAGTGGGGCTTACTTTCAGATAAGAAAATACAGAACTGTGGTCTTAAGTTGGATCTACATTATCTTCATGCAGACAAAAGGACCTCTGCTATCAATTGAGAAGTACAGACACAATGAGGCATGGGAGAATGGAGGGAAAAGTGATTCTTGAGATTGCACAGAGGAGCAATCCACTATGACTGGATTTAACCCCCACATGCCAATAACACAACGCAGGAGCTCATGTTCTTGTTCAGTTACAACTGGTAGGTCCCTTCCGTTGTCCTGCCCTAACTCATCTAGCCCTCCACTCTCTATATGCCCTGGAAATCTGATCAAGAAAGCTATGGACCCACCAGAACAGTGAGAATGGTAACTCTGGAGCAACTGGCAACAAATCACCTCATCCTGCCAATGTTCAGAAGGGGAAGGATCCAAGTTGCAATACCAAACATTTTTTGGCATTCAGGGAATCCAACAAAACAAGGGTGGGCAGATTTTGGATGTTGGGGACCAGGATCATAGCCAGAAAAAAATTTGAGGCTGGCGGTTTGAAACTTTTTTTTAGCGAATCATAAAGAGTAGTTCAGTAACGCAAAATAATTTAGAAATCAGGCTCCATTGATAAACTTCAGTGGACCCTCATGGGGGTTTGGTTAATCAGTTAAAATTCACGAGTAAACCAAGTTTTTAAAAAAACCTAAAAATTTTCAGGGGGCGGGGTTGAACCTCTAACCCCACCCTCCCACCCCCGGCTACAGCCCTGTTGGGAACACTACTGTCAGATGTTGCAATCCCCCAAGGAACTATACATCTACCCTACTGCACATCATGCCTTTGCTGCCAGAATTTGCAATGCAAAAACAGCACAATATTTGTTTTAAAATAAGGCATATGGGAATAACACATCTTCTTTTGAAGATGATTATTTGCGCTGCCTGAAGGACTAATTGACTTTTTAGAAAGACGTGTGTGCTCTCTCTGCAAATCTCCTCTTAAAGCAAATTATCATTATGCCAGAGATGCTTTTCCAGCTGGTGAACTTTGGTGATGAGGTTTCAAAATTTAAAGGGAATTAGCACTTTTTTGCTGATGCCATCACCACAGTGGCAAATTTAGCAGCAATAGCAGTGAACTTTGAGGTCCAGCTTATACTTGAACATCAATCTCAATTTCATCTAAGTACCCACAAGACATTCAGGTGTCAGACAGATCCACAAAAAGACTACTGACCCCATGGTGATTCCACAGTCAATTATATAAACCACAGTCAATTATATAAGCTATAACTATGCCCTCTCATTTGGAGATCAGTGGATTAAAATATACAAAATGCAACATTTGAATAGATACAGCAAAAACCTTAATGAAAATGAAAAAATTCACTACAGCATAAAAAGTCAAATTTTTAATCTCAATTCTATTAAGATCACATTATTCAAAATTCACCCAGATCTTTTCCCAAGGAAATATGCACAGAACTGTAGATTAATATTTAACAGTCATGTATTGCACATTTCTGCCTAAGATACAACAGAAAAACCAGACTCAAATAAATCACAATTTTCTTATCTATTCTATGGCATGAGATTCCACTGATATTCAGTTATGAAGTTATGTCTGAAGAATAAGGCAAACAATGCCTGCAATACCAACATCTGTTGCTATCAACAGTTTCAACACTCAAAACAGCATATAAAACTTGAACTGACTTGGGTCAAGAGGATTCCTTTATGCAACATTTTTGAAGTGCTAAACAAACATGCAAACATTGTTTTAACAATGAATCACATTCCTCTGAAGGTTTTCCAGGTATGCAATTCTTCTTTTAAAAAGGCAGTTCTTGTATGCCTTGGTTATTGGGGAAAATTCAACAGGGAGCAGAATGTATATGAAAAATGGGGACATGAATCCCATTTGTTGTCCAATTAATCATACATTCCTCATCTATCTATATTTAGCTAAACAGAAAAGCATTGTGAATTTTATTGTATTTTGTAATGACACATATTCTCTCAGGCACTAGCTCAATTCAGACATCATTAAATAAGCCTGCTTCAACTGATGTGCCCCAAATGTGTTGGGATTACAGTTCCTTTCACTCTGTCAGTCAATGGCAGTAGGAAAATGCACCAAAACCACGCTTAAAGATACATAATACCGTTTGGTATCATATCTGTCCAAATTACTGATACAGGCATTGTTCTGCCTCCAGACTCAATTGCATGATATATACAGAGCTGAACATATGAACAAGGATACTGTAAATAAAACCAGGCAAACAGCTTGAAACTGTGATTCGGTCTGATAGCTAAAACTGAGCCATTTTTATGAAGATTTCTATGAAACAGAGAAAGACTACTGACCTGTAGGGGCATTCTCAAAAGTTCTGGGGTCTGAAATTCCAGCATATTTTGAAATCTTAGTCTACTGAAAAGTCGGAAACAAATTCCAGGCCGACAACGTCCTGCCCTTGGAAACAAAGTATTAGTTAAGGTGAATCATCCATAGAAAAGTGGAATTTAAACAAACTTGTTAAAGGAATGTGTATACTAATTTTCAGCACAACAAAAAACTAAAAAGACTTCATAAATTTACAACAAACATACTCCAAAGTGGAAAACCAAGAACTACAACCATTGAACATTTTTCCATCAATTGTCTAAAATGCGTTTTAAATGCACTTCAAATACATTTCATAACTTAATAATATAGGGAAATATTTTTTTCTCTGTTATTTATATTTCTCTCAAGAAGCGAAGTATTAGATTGTTTATAAAAACCATTGTCTTTAGCCTCATTGTAGGAAAAAATATTCACCAAGTTTTGGCATTACCTGCCCTTTCTTTGAATGGCACTAGCTTTAGAAATCCATACCATCTTTAGCATAGTTACACAGTTCAATGCATCAAAGGATTTCTAAAATGATAAAAAAGAATGGCTGTGTTGTGAGTTAAATTTAGAAGACCAAGGTTAAGATAATACTTGCATTTATAAAGCGATCTAAATTACCAAACGTTTCATGCAAAGTGATTCTGCTATATATTAATTATTCTGCTTTCAAAAGCACACTTTGCTGATACCTCAAAAACTTTAATTTTCTCCTATACAGCATATCATTTTATAATTTTCAGTTTAACATGTATGTTTAAAATAACATACCTCTTTCATTTTTCCAGAGTCAATCACAAAGACAACATCGTTAACTGTGATGCTGGTTTCTGCAATATTTGTAGAAAGTATCTGTAGAAAGCAACAAAATATTAAAGTTATAACAACAGCTGATGTGACATGGTGAGAATTCACAAACAGTTGAATAGTCCCTTGATACTTGCTATTTTACGGATGCCTGGAGGTGAGGTCTTCAGAACTTTCTTCTGATCAGATGTCTGCATATTTGAATGTAGCATAAAAACCTGAAATCTAGTCACAAAGAATTACAAGAGAAATTAAATATGGAATAATTCTGCAAAAGTACAACAAAAGTCAAAGTGAAAACAGTGCAGACTTTTCACCTGTGAGCATTATCAGCAAACCTCTTGTCATCAAATAGTATGCGATCCCGTAAGCCAACAATCTCATCATATCCAGGAAGGAAAATTAAAACTGCACCTTTAAGAAGAAAAAAACATGAAAAGACACATGAATCAGAAAATGCTATTAGGATCCGCTCTTTTATTATGAGTTATTTAAGCCTGATTTTAGATGTGAGTGATCTTACTCCCATATATGATACACTAGTATAAAAGTTTATCTTTCTGTATTTACAAGGCCCTGTTCATAAAATCCACCAACTGCAGAAATAGCGTCCCAATCAAATGTACTGGAAGAAAATATTGTACTAGTTCTGCTGAAAAAATTTAAAAGCTCAGTTTAGTCCTACATTTTAAGTCTAGCAAGCTCACAAGTGCAACATGGAGGCTTCCTAAACATTCTATATGTAGTGGGACAAGATATTCTCCAGGCAACAATCCTAAAACTTGAGTATATACAAATTACTTAACTTTTAATTTGTTGTTTTAACATATGTTATTTTAATTAGTTTCAAATACAGGTTTGTTTGTTTTTGCTGTAAATTTCTTTGAGGTGTTTTTAAAAACACTACAGTATAAATATGCTTTTAAGTAAAAAGTACTGTACATGTATTTACCAGCTTCACAGCTATGACAGATATTGTAAAGTAGATGCATGATCAGGTCTAGATCCACCTTTTCATCATCAAAACTATGATGATAAGCCTTCAGAAGTTCTTGATCTTCAACACTAAGTTCACTGGCATTGGCATGGACCAAGGAACTCTCATCTAGATTGCCAGACTCCAGCGAAGCACTGAAATGTGTAACAGTGTTTATGAGAACATAATACCTTTCCTATATAGAAAAAGTCTTACATAAATACACTTTTTGAAGTGCTGAATTTGAACACCAGATATTGAAACGCTTTTGATCCAGTCCACACATACTGAATTTACAGGGCTACAACAATTAAAACTCTCTTCAATACTGTTGCTATTTCTAATGCATTTTTAGATGCTGAATTCATAGTCATAAAATACAATAAGAATGTTGTACCGCAAGTTCTTTCATAATATTTTTATTACCTCAGTTGTTATTCAGTTTTGATTAAATGCAGACACTGAGGTTCCAGTGTGATTTTTTTTAGTACTTTTGGATGGATTTGTATGATAGTTGCATCTATCAAATAGGAAATTTAGGTACCACTTATATGTGGGGAGGCTAATTAACGACACCATAAAAATCATCCAGCCGCTGTTGGAATGAGGAAATGCCGTCGCAGTGGATGATGAAGCAGCTGCATCCCCTGTGGCCAGAATCAAGCATACCCTCAGGAAGCTGGAAGCTGGAGAAGGTTTAAATTGCCTCTGCATCTGTCTCTGTATCTGTTCTATGTTATATGGCATTGAATGTTTGCCTTATATGTGTACAATGTGATCCGCCCTGAGTTCCCTTCAGGGTGAGAAGGACGGAATATAAATACTGTAAATAAAATAAAATAAAATAAAATTAAAATAAATTTTCTATCTTTGAATTAAACTGCTTTGAAAGTTTATTAGAAGACTTTGATCTCTTTTTGTGTACTCTTTACTCCCCAAAGAAATCTTAGTTACTTAATGCAAAATAAAAGCATCAATGCAGGTTGTGGAAAAACGTATCTGATGGAGCATATCTGAGGTTCTTTTTGAATTCAGAATGGCAAATTCGTATAATATCAAAAACGCTATGAAATGTAGTTTCTGGAATGAAAATAACTTGGATATACTTGCTAAAGATCACTAAAGAATTATGCTAAACATTATATGCCTTCAAATTATGCCAAAACTCATGCCTCAACTTTATATTGAAAGTTTCTCATTAAATATTTGCACTAAGATTGATTTTGAGATCCTAGGATTATCATACTGAAATTATGGCACATACAGGCTTCGTTGTTTATTTCACTTATGGGAGCAGATCCCTGTCTATAGTACATTTCAGAATTAAATAAAATATTACCAGTAGGATTCCAGAAGGTCAACCACTTCTGTCTGTCCAAAATGTTTAGCCCACTCCAATGCTGTCCTGTAATAATTGTAATGACAGTTAAACAAACATTTTCCTTAAGCACAATAATGGGACCCAAAAACTTTTTGACTATTATTTCAGTACAACATTTCTAATATTCATTTATTGATTTTTTAATATAATATTCATTTGCTATACCATTCCTAAAACACTCTGGAAAATAGATTTTTTTTAAAAATTGTGAAGCTGGATACAGCTCTCAGTGACTCCCAAGGAATGCTAAAATGGCTTTCTAGATTATGATAATAATAATAATACTTTATTTATATCCCTCCCCCATCTCCCCAGCCACGGTGGTGAAATGTGTGAAACCCTTGTGCCAGCTGAACTGCTGACCTGAAGTTTGGCAGTTCAAATCAGCGAGATGGGGTGAGCTCCCATCTGAAGGCCCCAGCTTCCCATGCAGGGACATGAGAGAAGTCTCCCAAAGGAGGGTAACACATCCAGGCATCCCCTGGGCAATGCTTTTGTATACGGTCAATTCCCTCACACCTAAAGCAACTTGCAGTATATTCTCAATTTGCTTCTGATACAATAAAAAAAAATCCCCATGGAACTCAGGGAGTAAGATGCTTGCCCACCATGCATCAAAGTATTATTTAGTGTCATATGAACCAGCCTACAAACTGGGTTGGAAAATGCTGTCCATAACACATACGTAAGGTTATTTTTCTTCCTCTACAAGTGTTTTCATAATCACAAAACAGTTCTGTGCAAGTAACATTTGAGCTCTGTAACACCAGCTTTACTAAATCTGATACCTTCCAGTTATTTTGGACTACAGCACCCATTATCTAATAACCCACTATGTTTCCCAAGACAGGTAAAAAGAGGAGGACACCATGCTGTGGAAAGATAAGAGTTTGTTTATGTACAAAATTGCTAACTTTCTGTCTAAATGTTTTTAAAAAACCTCATAGTTGTTCGATTGAATGTAGATTCTTTATTTTACACGCTACACCTCTGACAGTCAGGCCAACAGGATCTGAGCCAATTAAGTATAGGTGGGGAATGTGCAATGATCATTGATTTTAAAATATTTTTTTACAAATTATCCCAAATGTAAAAATTAATTCAATAACCCATAACCAATACGTTATTCCTCTTTCTTCCATGCCATATTCCAGTTTTGTGAATTAACTTGCAGACTTTCTTGTGCGGTGTATTTTATATCAAAGTTAGTATTTGTGAACTTGTAAAAAAATTCATTCTATAAATTAAGAAAAAACAGGGGAAACTGTTAATTACCACATCCAATTTTCATTTCTCAGCCAGTCTCTCTCTCACTCACTTTCTCTCTGTCATGCACACAGAAATTAATGTCAAGAAGTTGCTGTGTACTTATTTTACCAGCCATTGGATGATTTGATGTGAACATTTGCTCCCATACCAATCAACTGTTCAACTTGGCTCAAGAAACCTCTTCCAGAAGCTACCATTAGAGTTGTTGCACTTGTCTCGCTGTGTCTGTAATCAACTAGGAAAGGGGGGAAATAAAGCTTAGACTGTGTTTTCTGTTTTGTTTTTTTTTTTAAACTGTTGCAGTTATTTTAACTGTTCTTTCAACTAAACATCTTAGTTTTACTGAGCTGTAAAGGACATTTTAAACCAGACTGTTATTCTTACTCTGCTTGCAATCCTATACACGATTACCTAAGACTTAGTTCTAAGTAAATATGCACATGACATCTAAACAAATATAAACATGCCTTTAGCAAATACAAACACACTAAGAGTACTGTGATTCATAAAGCCGTAATGCTTTTTTTAAAAAGCTAAACTTACAGAATAAAAAACTGCCAAAATACTTTTAAAATTCTGGAAATTTAAATGTTTATGAAATTACCTAGCATTTTCAGTCACTGGTATTTATAGTCTAGAGATTTAGATGCACCATTCAGTAAGGAGTTCCCAGTGTGAACTTACCACTGACATTTTCAGTTAAAATAAGATGGAAGACTTGTGCAAAGGCATCAATGTCTTTATGTAGCCAGATATCGGAAAGACAAGCATCCATTTCTTTAATTAGCCAAGGTTCAAGACAATTGACATCTTTTTCAGCCTATAAATAAGAATATATTTTAAAATCACATTCTAAAACTGAAAGCTATTAAAGAACAATGCTCTATTCAAATTGCTTTAAAATTACTTTTTAATATATCCAGAAACTAGCAGGATATTTCAAGATTGCATACCATTTATTCATGAAATTCTGCAAAATATACTGAAGAGTCATATGTGCAACAGAACATCTTGTTTCTTATTATTATTATTAATAATAATAATAATATATTATTATTAATATTATTAATAATAAGATTATTATTTTATTACTATTGCTTTACATTTCTATTCTAAACAGAAGCCCCTCTTCCAAGTTTAAATCAGGCTTTACTTTGCCAAAATAAAAGGTGTTTCAGAGGATTAAAAATTCTCCACTTTAAGCACAGAATGGTAAAACTTTGAACTAGCTACTTTTTTAAAAGTACAGTTAGCACATGTGGTGTAAATGTGAGAAATCATAAGAACATAAAAGGCAAAATGATACAGTTGTGGCAAGTTTTGATTTTGTTTGAAAAGGAGAACGTGACATTTAAAAAGATGGAAGGATCTAAATCCACAGTATTTAAATATTTAAAATTGAAAAAGGCTCAAAGTTTGGTTATACATGTGAAGCTGTAAGTGCAAAAGAGAATGCAATGATAATCAGGAGCTTCCTGAACTCATGGGAGAGCTGATAATAATAGGTTATATTTGTTCTGCTTCATTAACAAGTAGCATCAACTTCAAATATTGGAAGATCAGCAGTGAGCATACCAACTGACTGAAAACTGTGTCACCACCATCATCCAAGAGATCGTATTCTTCAGCTACATTCAGGACTGCCCTTTGTCTCTGTAGTTCTGGCTTGCTGTTGTCTTGTGCAGAATACCATTCAGTCAGAGTTGTCTGTTGCTTCTCCTCTAAATATATAGTTCAGTTTTTAGGGGAAAAAAGACAGAAACAAGATCAAAATATACAGCATCTTACTATAATTTCTGAACAAAATTTGTTTGTCACATCTAGACATCAACAGAAACAGCTGCTTTCCTACATCTTAAATATGGGCACCAACCTCGCTGTTTCTCCTTTTTGTATTTGATCATTTCTTTATTTGTATAGCCTGTGGTTCTCAATAAGTCTTCAAGAAACATCTCTTTTACTTCAAATGGTCTTCCCGGTACTGAAAATATAAGCATTACTATAAATATTCATGCTTTACTCTATATTACCAATACACTGAAATTTGCAACAAGTATACCATATATACTCCTGTATCAATCAAAAAAGTATGCAAAAATGTGATTCCAAAAACAGGAGTTGACTTATATTCAGATAAAAATAGTATCTCTGTGCACTACCACCACTTCTGACCTTTGTTGAATGCCTGGGCAGGAAAATGGTGTTGGTGGCAGCTTTTCGATACTAAGCTTTATTGGTGGGAGTTGCTGAGGAGGTCAGTGCTTTTATAGTAAGCTCTCAATGTCTGCAGCTAGACCACTTGTTTCCTTCTCCTCTCCAACTTCTCTGAGGCCAGCAAGCCAGCAGCCGATGATAGAGTCTATTGAGTCACCGGGAAAAGGGGGGGGATCAATCTAAATGGTGAGCAAAGAAACAATAGTATTTGACTCAAGAGGCTGCTGAGATCTCATTTTCTACCTGCCTTCTTTGGCCACAGGCCTGCTTGCTTTTTCAGAGAAGTTGGGGAGGAGGGAGGAGAGACAAGTGGCTGACAGTAGATAACTGAGGGGTGTGCATGCAAAGATGAGAAAGCAAGCAAAAGATCTCAGCAATCTCTTTTTAGCCAAATATCTCTCAGTATCACTGGTGTATCTTTACTTATCACGACCACTGAACAGCAGCTCAAGACGCTCCCCATTTCTCATCTTTTGCCTGCCGTCTGATGAGTGCCAAAATAGTGTCCTTGACCTATCCATAGGTCATGTCAAAATCTGTCCTTGACTTCTATGTGAGGTCGACTTATGCACAAGTATATACGGTACATGCGCTAGCAGGGAAGACAGAAAAAATTAAGGGGTTTCTTTTTTTTACTTTTTTTTAAAATTCCTATTTTTTTTAGAGGAGCAAGTGTTTCCCATTTCAACTAAAATGCTGTCACATAGGTTAGCTAGTTTGGTTCAGTAACTATCAGCCCAGACCTTAAGGGATTCTTATGTTTTCACTCCATCCAAAAAGTATAATTAAATTCAAAAATTAACTAGATATCCTATCTTTCTGTGCTTGTTCTCAAAGTGACCAAGCTTAGCAAATAAAATCTGCTAAAGTCTACTACTTCATCATTAGTATTTTTACCACTGATTCAGTGTAACAGAAGTTAAAGTATTTTATTTCCACTAATATCTGACACAGATTATTTTGTGCCAATTGTACAACAATTTATTAACAAATCTGGAATATAGCACATCAAACTAAGAAAAATACATTCAATTAAATCTAGTAGTCTGACTCCTATTCGCATTTGCACTTACTATATATCACTGGACAGCCTCCAAAATACCTGACGAAGAGATTCACATCCAGAGCAGCACTAGAGAGGATCAGTTTCAAAGATGAGTGTTTCTGTAATGTGTCTCTCAGCTTCGTTAATAGGAAGTCACTGAACCGATCCCTCTCATGAACTTCATCCTGCAACATAAGCAGGCCAGGCCTCTTTGTTTCAAAACCTGAGCATATTGACATGTCATGCAATGCAACTCCTCCACTTAAAAACTGTAAAATATTTCACTACTGCTGGAATTTTCTCGTTATATTATTTTTTGCCACATTTAAGTTACTCTTGTACAGAAACTGTATGATTTTCATCTAGAAGGTTTAATTTATATCTTAAAAAGTAGAAATACTAAGATATAACTACCAGAAATAAATCTAAGCATAAGTCAATAAAAACAATATGAATACAACTAAGATTCTCTTTATATGCCAGCAAAACCATTAATCATACAGCTTTGTAACAATTAAACTAAAGCCTAGAAGAAATGCAACCTAGATTTTACAGCTCCAAAAACAGCAAGTTACTTTCAAGATAAATATTTGGTAATACGTACCACAATGACATGAGTTACAGTTGACAGTGCACTATCTCCAGCCATTAGTGTACGAAGTAGTACACCATTGGTGCAAAATGTTAACAGTGTCTTTGGAGAAACCCTGTTAAGAATGACGAAGTCACTTAAGAGCTCAGCATTGTAAAAGCAATGAATACATCTTATGAAAATGAAGTATCATGACAAATATCTGCACCTTATTATAATTGTATCACTATATAAATAATAATAATAATAATAATAATAACAACAACAACAACAACTTTATTCTTATATGCCGCCACCATCTCCCCGAAGGGACTCGGGATGGCTTACACAGGGACAAGCCCAAACAACGCCATAGCATAGCATTACATACACAAAATTTAACAGTAAAATTAAAACATTCAACAGAAGCAAAAACGACATAACAAAATAATTACTTTAAAAGCCTGGGCATCAATTTTGCGCTCGGCAGAAAGTGACCAGTGCAAGGCTCAAGGGTCCATAGGTAAAATCAGAGTGATAAGAAAGGAACATGGGGACAGATTCCATTAAAGTGCTGTATCATGTGGAATAAGGAACGGTGATAAAGTGCCATACAGTTCTATAAACATAGACAAGTAACAGTCTGATAACAAGTCTAATGGGCCTATTCATTCAAACGCGCTCCGGAACAACAATGTTTTCAATTCCCGGTGGAAGATGGGCAAAGAGGGAGCCAACCTGATCTCCCTTGGGAGTTCCAGAGCAGAGGGGCCACTGCTGAGAAGGCCCTCCCCCTTGTCGCCACCAGCCGCATTTGAGACAGAGGTGGGAGTGAGAGGAGCACCTCCCCCCAAGATCTTAAGAGTCCACGTAGGTTCATAGGGGAGGAGGCGATCGCGGAGATAGGCAGGTCCTGAACCGTTTATCATTGTTAGCCTGTATTCTTAGTACAGGAATATAGAGTAACTCTTTAAGCAAGAATGAGTCCACACCTTACTTTCCTAACAAAACCATGCTTTATATATTGGTCTGTTCAATATAGTCTGAAGGCACCTACTCAGATATCTCTAGTTTCTCATACCCCTCTTACTCCTAAATTGAACAGAACACCTCTACAGACTGTTTTCTCCAGCCTTAGCTCTAAGACAGGAATGGACAGGGTTCAGCCCTAGATGTTGGAATGCAACTCACAGCACTCCATCATATTGGCCATGTTGACTAAGGCCGATGAGAGCTACAGTCCAATAATATGTGGAATCCTGCATTTTTCTCACCCTCAATCTTAAGATTGAGGATGAGAAAAATGCAGGATTAAGATTGAGGGTTAAAAAAAATTCACATGCAGCTTCTCCAATGCCATGATAGAGCTAGGGTGCTCCCGAAGAAAGAAAAGAGAAAAGCTATAGTGTTATCCTCCCAATGCAGTTTGCTTAGCAGCATCATGGAAGGTATGTAAGAAAGGTGTTTACTTATTTCAAATATTGAATGTCTTGACCCTTTAGTTTCACAACTTATAGAGTGCCTCAAAATAAACTGGACTTATTAGACACAGTTCAAAATCTTACAAAAACAATGGAGCAGGAAAGAAAGACGCAACATACCATCAGCACTAGAACAGTTCTTATTAAGATATTTTGAAAAGACCAGGCAAACATAATTATTTTGTGGATTAACATTCATCCCACCTTAGAATACACTGAGATGACATTAACACCATTTCACTTCAGTTTAGGAATAGGCAATTCCACTATAATTAACCTGGGCAAAACTATGTGCCAACAGTAGTACTGCCTCCACCTCCACCAAGGCTCCTTCCATAACTTTTGAAAGGAAGAGTAAGGCAGAGATACAGACCCAAGATGTAAATACAATACAATAAGGAAGGGGTGAGAGGAGTCCATGTAAAAATTTTATTTACAAAAATGTTACCACTATATTTGATTTAATAACCCACATTTTCCATTTTCTTTAAGAGACTTGTAAAAAAATTATATCCAGGAATATATTGAAGGCTAGCAAGACCTGCTTTCCAGTCGGATCTGATAACCAATCGTCTGCCCAATCTTCTCTCTTCTTTCAGCCGCAACCCTTTCAGCAACAGCAATCGCAGCCAAACGCCTTGGCTGAGTGCAAAATATGCGACATGGTATTCCATTTTTGTAACTATCATCAAGTAGAAACTGAGGAATCTGAATACAGAAATGTTGTATTAATGACAAAATAATCTTCACAGATAAACTTTATGCAAGCAACTCAGACTGATAAAGCTATAAGGTCTATTGCAATGACAAAGATTATATAGAAAAGCTGCTTAGTCTCAAAAACCTCCAGACTAACAAAATAATATCATCAATGCAACTTAATTAGTGTTTACCCATTTGCAATCTGTTATTTCAAATCCTCTGAAGCCCATTTTTTTTAAACTTCAACATTCAAAAGTTTGCAGTCAACAGGAAGAAAATATGACTTGATGCATTCAAGTGCTCTTCCACTACCATCTTTTTACTCCAGGGAGACCTACAATCATAAACTTCAGTAACTGCAAAGAGGAAAGTTCAACAGCCCTTCCCAGGAGCTTAAAACTGTTCTCTTAACTATTTCTAAGAACCAAAGGAGAGTTTAAGTTATCAAAGTTGATTTCAAAAAACCTAAGAAATATTTCAATTTTCAATTTTAACACAGGTCAATATATTTTAATATCCAATTTCTTACGAACTTCCACTTTAAATTCTCATGAAATGCATACCTGTGTAGTTTTCCCTGATCCAGTTTCCCCCACAATCAAAACAACTTTATTTTCTTTAATAATTCTAACAATTTCATCTTGCTTTTCATAAACTGGTAGAGACTGGCGAAATGAATCAAATTCTGATTCTCCACGTTTCACCGGGATTTGAGGAATGCCATTATTAAGTCGGCCACTTGTTTTACTCATTTCTCTGTTCTCTAAAAAAAAATATAATAAGATTATTCCAAACTGAGCATTAGTTAATCATGACAAACAATACACTATAGAAACACTGCCTTTCAAATTATTAGGAAAAGACAGAAATGCTTTGAGTGTGTTAAAGAAAAAAATATCTATATCTATTAGTCCCTTAAATTTTTTCTCAGTGTTCAATTCTTACAAGACTACTTAGGACTAAAATGTTTGGGTTTTGATCCAGACATTCCATGAGTGATCGACTTGAAGAATCCTTGCACATGTACAAGAGAAGGAAGGATTTCCATAAATTCTTTTTAGACTGTCAAAATTAGAACATGGGAAAACCTCCAGAACAGTAAAAGTGGCTCCTGGAGGAACCATGAATCACGAAAAACAGAAGTCTCCCGTTCTACTTCCAAGTGCTGGACTGCAACTTCTTCCATTAAAAAAAAAATCAAATTTCAAATGGTAGCAGTAGTAATACAAGCATGGTACCAGTATGCACTTCTTAAAGTGAAAAAGCAATTCATAATTTTGCACATTTTGGAGTTTTCCAGCCAAAATTATCAGCTTTCAAGGAAGGAAAGCATTTACTCTTCCTTGAAAACCAGTTATTTAAAAAAAAGTGAATACAGTTATGCCGGAGCCCCCGGTGACACAGCAGATTAAACCGCTAAGCTGATGAACTTGCTGACTGAAAGGTCAGCGGTTCGAATCTGGGGAGCGGGGTGAGTTCCCGCTGTTAGCCCAAGCTTCTGCCAACCTAGCAGTTAGAAAACAAGAAATCTGAATAGATTATTAATAGGTACCGCTCCGGCAGGAAAGTAACGGACAGCGCCGGCTCTTCGAGTTAGAAATGGAGACGAGCACCAACCTCTAGAGTCAGACACAATGAGATTTAATGTCAGGGGAAAACCTTTACCTTACTACAGTTATGCCAGCTACTCAACTGTTTTGCAGCTCAAGATCAATCAGCATGATATGGTAGCCATCAGAAAGTTCTCTAATGCTTTCTAAGTATGAAACTTAGCAACTAATTCTCCTTCCCACAGTCTACGATTATATCAATAAGCTAAATATACTTCGCTTACCAGCTTCAACAGCAAACACATTTCCTCTTTCTGTCTTTGGCAGAAGCTCTGTGCGCTCTTTATTGGTGACAGGAAAGCGCTGTACAAGACTCCTAATAGCATGTTTTGTGTTTGGGATCAAATTACATGTCATGACTGCATGTGCCAACTCTGATCCATCTTTTTTCTTCACTGTTAGGTATCTGTTTGCTCCTTTCCTGCAAAATTATAATATTTAATATTTATCACCAAGAATGAGAGAACCAAATACATTTAAATCATGCAAATGGAAATAGCAGTTTCAGAAGATATAGACTTACCCCTTACTTTTAGAAATCAGACCAAGAGACTGACTCAATCGATGAATAAATGCTCTTTCAGTACTTGTGAAGGATGAAGGAAATTCCATTTCTAATGAGAAAAAAACAAAGGAGAAAAAAAATTAACATCAGAGATTCCCCTGCATCAGGACTGCACAACCTGTGGCTCTCCAGGTAGGTGTTTGGGCCTCCAACTCACAGAAGCCCAAGCCAGCTTGTCCAACGGATACAAATTCTGAGAGCTGAAGTTCAAAACACCTAGAGGGCTACAGTTGTGCAGGTCTGCCCCACATGAAAAAGAGGCAACTATTTCTTAAGCAAAGTGAACCAAGGCAACAGCCACATATGTATTTACTTGGACGTTCACTAACTGGGCATTATGTTTCCCCTAATGAATGTTATTAGAAATACAGTAAACCAAAGGAACCATTTCATAAAATGTTTAGTTTCAGACAATTAGTTATATGAGAAGTAGCCCATAACACTTTAAATACAATTGGATAAACAGAGGATAGGTTGCTGAACAGCTATCGATCAGGTCAGTGCAGCAGAACCTTTTTGTTTAAAAGAGCTCAGTATTCACAAGCTAAAAACAAATCAGAAGGGCCAACCATGACTATCATATCTTCTGATGACGCTTTCTAAAGTCTATATTAACCTGATAAGGTAAGGTAATGATATTCCTGTCAATAGGCCTTGCTTTATACATGAATGCATGCATAATGCTACATCTACAATCTACTCAATTATGAGGAAGGACTTGGGTCTTGATACAAATATTTGCACAACAAAGATCCAAGGTTCACAGGATTGTTGTATGTTTTCCGGGCTGTATGGCCATGTTCTAGAAGTATTCTCTCCTGACGTTTCGCCCACATCTATGGCAGGCATCCTCAAAGGTTGTGAGGCAGCCTCTGAGGATGCCTGCCATAGATGTGGGTGAAACATCAGGAGGGAATGCTTCTAGAACATGGCCATACAGCCCGGAAAACCTACAACATTCCTGTGATCCAGGCCATGAAAGCCTTCGACAACACATCCAAGGTGCAATTTCATCTGGCCCATTGCCTCTTCCAGGCATTCATTCAGAGGAGACAAACTACCCTTAGCTGAGGCTAAGGATAGCGTATTTTTGAAGGCATGAAGAAATACATTTGGGTGTCATCAGCATACTGATAACACCCAACTCCCATGCCTATGGATGATTTCTAATGGCTTCATGTAAATATTAAAGAGCATTGGGGATAGAACAGCACCTTGTGAGACACCACATAACAGCTCCTTTTTTGAGGAGCAGCTATCCCCAAGAGCCACCATCTGGAAACTGCCTGAGGGGTATGACTGAAACCACTGCAACACAGTGCCTCCAATTCCTAGCCCCTCCTGGCATTCCAGAAGAATACCATGGTTGATGGTATCAAAGGCCGGTGAGAGGTCTAGAAGCACCAACAGGGACAAACTTCCCCTGTTGGTGTTGAGACGGAGATAATCTACTAAGGCAGTGGTTCTCAACCTGTGGGTTCCCAGATGTTTTGGCCTTCAGCTCCCAGAAATCCTAACAGCTAGTAAACTAGCTGGGATTTCTGGGCTAGCTGGGATTTCTGGGAGTTGTACACCAAAATACCTGGGGACCAACAGGTTGAGAACCACTGCACTAAGGGGACCATAGAAGTCTCCTCTGAAGCCAGTTTGAAATGAGTCAAATAAGTGTTTCCAACTATAGAAGGTGCTATAGGCAATATTTCAGAGGAAAGATAAAAGGTTTTCCCCTGACATTGTCTAGTGGTGTCCAACTCTGGGGGTTGGTGCACATCTCCATTTCTAAGTCGAAGAGCCGGCGTTGTCTGTAGACACCTCCAAGGTCATGTGACCAGCATGACTGCATGGAGCACCGTTACCTTCCCACCAGAGCGGTACCTATTGATCTACTCACATTTGCATGTTTTCGAACTGCTAGGTTGGCAGAAGCTGGGGCCGACAATGGGAGCCTGCCCCGCTCCCCAGATTACCGCCGACCTTTCAGTCAGCAAATTCAGCAGCTCAGCGGTTTAACCCGCTGTGCCATCGGAGGGGGCCTCCATTTCAAAGGAAGGAACTGGCAAACCCACCTCTGAGCCATCCGTGCCAAAGGAAATTCATGGAGACATCCTGAGTTGATTCACAATGATATCTTTGGGTGCCTCTACACCAGGCATGGTGGTTGCTGGTAGGCTGTTAGGAATTGTGGGAGTTGAAGTCCAACACACCCGGAGGGCTGAAATTTGCCCATGCCTGCCTGGAGCCCCGGGGGCACAGTGTGTTAAAGCACTGAGCTGCTGAACTTGCAGACTGAAAGGTCCCAGGTTCAAACCCTGGGAGCGGAGTGAGTGCTCACTGTTGCTCCAGCTTCTGCCAACCTAGCAGTTCGAAAACATGCCAATGTGAGTAGATCAATAGGTACCACTCCGGCAGGAAGGTAACAGCGCTCCATGCAGTCATGCCGGCCACATGACCTTGGAGGTGTCTATGGACAATGCCGGCTCTTTGGCTTAGAAATGGAGATGAGCACCAACCCCCAGTAAGACTTGACTAGACTTAACGTCAGGGGAAACCTTTACCTTTACTGCTCTACACTGTAGAATTAACGCGGTTTGAAACCACTTTACCTGCTATGCGTCGTGGGAGTTGTGCATTATTCCCTATATACACTGTACATGATGTTGTGGTGTTGCAAATTAAAAACAAAACATAAAAAAGTTGTCATGTTAGTCAAACACTGACTTTTGGCCCACCAGAGAAGGCTAAAAACCTTGCAAAACCACAACTCCCAGGAGCCAACAGTGGTGTCAAGCGGCGTCCATTCTGCAGTGCAGACGGCCCCTCCTCCCGGCCTCGACCCAAATGGGCCCAAACGTCACCTCGCTGGTCTCCGTATCGGAACCGCTCCAGGGCGATGTTGACGGCGATTTTAACCTCTTCGTCGATGCGGATGTCCTTCAGCCCCTTGGACCGGCCGCCGCCACCGCGGGAGGAGGCCGAGGAGGTGGAGGCAGCCATGGAGATGGAGGGCCCGCTGAGGGCCGGAGGCCGCGGGGAGACGCTGCTCGGCCGGGACATCCCTCGCCGGCTCTCCTCAGAAAGCGCCGGAAGCCGAGAAGGAAAGCGAAAGGATGAGGAGCGAAAAGGGGCAGGGCCTCGGCGCGCGCGCTGTCCTACGTCACGGCCCCCTGGGCGGGAAAAGAGGCGAGTTCGAAATCGCAGGAGTGAGGAAGCCTCTTCTATCTGTTGTGGGCAGGACGCGCATGCGCCTCACGCTTTTGTCTGATCACGCCGAACACATGCATTTCTACCGCCCTCTGTTTTGGACTTCAACTCTGAGTCTCTGTACATTGACTATTGAAGCAGAGGCTTCTGGGAGTTGAAGTCCAAAGCGGTGATGCTCAAACTCAGGGCTTCCAGGGATTTTGAACTTCACCTCCGAGTCTCTGTCTTTGATTGTAGCAAAGGCATATGGGAGCTGAAGGACAATTAGGTGGATGAAGGTTTCAAGCAGGCATGGGCAAGCTTCGGCCCTCCAGGTGTTTTGGACTTCAACTCTCACAATTGCTAACAGCCGACAGGCTGTTAGGAATTGTGGGAATTGAAGTCCAAAACACCTGGAGGGCCGAGGTTTGCCCATGCCTGCTTTAAATATTTATTTATTATTAGATAAGTAAATACAGTAATTAATAATAATGACAAGGCATGGATTCAACAATATTTGAATGCCCCTAGGTTCAACACCCCAGTAGAGGCTAGATTTATCAGGGAGATATTTTTGTTTTCAGTATGAGAAGATCCTTGGCAGGATAACTAAATAAATAATTTTCGGCAGGGCTTTTTTTTTCTTGTAATCTCTGGGCCCTTTCCACACAGGCCCAAAATATATATATATATAACCCAAAATATCAAGGCAGAAAATCTTACACTATCTGCTTTGAACTGGATTAGATATCTGAATTCACACTGCCATATAACCCAGTTCAAAGCAGATAATGTGGGATTTTATTCAGCTGTGTGGCAGGGGCCTCTGTGGCCCCTTCTTCACTGCCATATAATCCAGATTATAAAAGCAGGTAATCCACATTGTCTCCTTTGAACTGGATTATTTATTATTTATTTTATTTATTTACGACATTTATATCCCGCCTTTCTCACCCCGAAGGGGACTCGGAACGGCTTACAAGTTATATGTACATACAATATATTATATTATTAGTATAGCACAATATTAGTATTCTATATTACTATAATGTATTATATCACTATTGTGCAATATTATTAGTAATATTACATATTGAACTATTATGTTGTATTATTAGTATTATATTGTATTACATTATTATCAATATTATATGTATATGCAATATATTGTATTATTAGCATAGCACAATACTAGTATTATATATTAATATATTATTCCTGGGGGGGGGGGGGGGCTGCCAACTGATGATCCAGGAGACATGGTGGAACTCTGGTGGAATATGGTGGATTATGAGTCTACACTGCCATATAATCCAGTAGATCATTTGATTTTTATATGGCAGTGTAAAAGGGGCCTGTTTTAGCCTAAAAGGTCACTAATATCTAGTGGCAGTATAAAGTTGTTATACAATGTTGTGATTTCTTCAGTATCTGAGCCAGATTGTCTCTATGTGCTGGTTGCAGAGAGGATAAATGGGAAGGTGCTGCTTTTATATTTCTGCCTCATCTATGACCTTCCCACAGGTTTCTGGCTGGCCACAGTGAGGCCCCATCTACGGCCCCATGTACACTGCCATATAAAATCCCGATTATCTGCTTTGAATGGAATACGAGGCCCCTCCCACACAGCTGTATAAAATCCCACAATATCTGCTTTGAACTGGGTTATCTCAGTCCACACTGAGTTCAAAGCAGATAATGTGGGATTTTATACAGTTGTGTGGAAGGGGCCTCATATAATCCCATTCAATGCAGATAATCGGGATTTTATATGGCAGTGTAGATGGGTCCTACGCTGCCTTATAAAATCCAAATTATCTGCTTTGAACTGGATTATGCGGCAGTGTAGACTCATATAATCCAGTTCAAAGCAGATAATCTGGATTATATGACAGTGTAGATCCAACTTGAGAAGAGATACATGTTGGACTGGATACATTGATTGTGCTTTTCCTGCATGGCAGGGGGTTGGACTAGATGGCTTATGTGGTCTCTTCCAACTCTATTTTTCTATGATTCTATGGATAGTGCCTTGGAGTCATCCTGCCTGATTCTCTGATGATGATGATGATTATAAATTGTATTTCTTACACACCTTTCCTCAAGACACGAGGCAGGGTACAACATAGTTAAAATATACAGGTAAAACATAAAACCATTAAAACACAAATGCTAACAAGTCATAGATGTAAGATTAAAACACACTGAAATAACTCATATCAGTAAAATGCCAGTTCAACTTCATAGTTTAAATATAGTTTTAGCTGCTGATGAATAGGATAAGGATGATTCATACTGCTGCCGCTATTTTTCAGAGGATAATTAGTTTTGAAAGAGAATTCTGTTCTTGTGTGAATACTTGCCTTACTTTCACCTTTTTGGGATTAATAAATTTGTTATATTGCCAAACTAGCAGTACTATATAACAGATTGGCTCACAAGCCCAATGTCCTGTGACTTTTTGATTAATTGGAAATATGGCCACTCTTCCCAGGTTTCCCTGTTCCTGCTGAGTTTAACTGCAATCCATACTATTGTTGGAGAGGAATAGACATGCCCAGAAAAACATGTTATTGTTATGAACCCTTAATTTACAATCCGAAGCATTGAGCAGTGACTTGGTGCACAGACTCCCCCCCCCCCTATTATTATTATTATTATTATTTTTTACAAAAAACACTCATGGTGCATATGAAATCTGTGGGAATGAAATAAATATAACTCAACACAGCAATCCAGGTTTTTTGTTTTCTTGTGGGCAATGCCTAATAAGTATGAGGGCATTACTATAAAATTTATTGCTATGCATGGGGTAAAATCCTATGAAACTAGAGCTTTAAACATGTGTGTATACTATAGGAAGCAATGCTGCTATCAAGTCACTTAAACATTGCTTCCAACTTGTGTGTGCACTGCCAAAGGTGTCTGAAAGTTTTGTTGTATTGTATGTATTTTATAAATTGGCCACAAGGTGGTAGCAGTCCAACAACTATATTTCTATGTTATATTGGTCAATATAAATTTAAGAATAATTTTGTTCTCCATTTATTTAGATACCATTATACCACATGACTTGCCCAAAGCAATTTAATAGAATTCTGTTTAACAAATTGAATGTGATCAGGCAGCCCAACCCATCTCAGGCATGTTTACTTACATCTGAGTGAGTTCAGTAGTCCTGAGAAACTATACGAAAATTTAGCGAAGTAAGGATAGTGCTAAGATAATAAGATACACTTTTTGGAATCTTCTACAGTAAAGTCAGTTACGGCTGTATTCATGGTATATAAAGTTAACATGGCTATACAAAACCGGGGGATTGGGAGTCAATTAAGTGAGAATCAAACATTATCAATGTTGGTGGTTGTTTATTACCTGAGGGTTTGGCTCAGGTCCCTCATCACTATAAGCCAGGATGCAGGTGCCGTATCAAATGTTTTATTCAGCTTTGTGCCCTAGAGCAATTTCCTCTCACAATTTAACTGTGGCAGCAAAGAGCCCTTGTTTTCATTCTTATTTGTATAGCTATTTCAATGTGTGTGGTGCTTAATAATGTACATTTCAATCTGGGTTGCCCACAAGAAGAATATTGTTTCCCTTGATGGATGCTGTGAAAAGGACAGGTGGAGTGCAACTTGCATCAACTTCTGGACCTATAAATATCTCAAGCTTTTAGCATTGCAGCAATTCAAGAATTTTTGGAAGTCCACATATTCCTCAACCATTCATGGCTTGGAGTGCTTAGCACAAGCTCTGACTGGTGAACTAGCAACAACCTTTCATGAGCAGGGATAACTGTCTACATACTGCTAATGTCCTGATTAAACTGCTGCAATTTATTTCATACTGGCCTGGCCATGAATATCACTCAAAAAGTACAGAAACCACAGTGTGTACAAAATACTGCAGCAATATTGCTGACAGGAACACAATACAGTCTTAAAGGAACTCCAGTGGTTGCCAATCTGCTTCTATTCTGAATTCAGAGTGCTAATGTAATGTAGTGGTTAGCTAGGACCGTGGATAAAAGGATTCATGCCCAGTGAACGTATGCTAAACCAAAAGGGTCAGAACAGAATAACAACTCACCAGGTTGAAGACAAGCCATGGAGGTTTAATACAATTTGGCCAAAAGGGATACAAGTACAAGCAAGATGCATAAAAGGTATAAGCATACACAATAATAATAATAATAATACCACCGTAAAAACACAATCCAGAGCAGAAGAGAAAACTGGCAAAAGAAGGCTCTCTACTGACAGTTCCTGGGGAAAATTGAGAGCCAAATTGACAAAGAAAAAACATGGTTGTGGCTCACAAATGGAACTTTGAAAAAGGAGATGGAGGGCCTGATTCTGGCAGCCCAAGAACAAGCCATTAGAACCAATGCCATCAAAGCCAAAATTGAAAAGTCGACAACAGATCCCAAATGTAGTCTCTGCAAGGAAGCAGATGAAACAATAGATCACATCCTCAGCTGCTGCAAGAAGATCGCACAGGTAGACTACAAGCAGAGGCATAACTCTGTTGCTCAGATGATTCATTGGAACTTGTGCCACAAATACCATCTGCCTGCGACAAAGAACTGGTGGAATCACAAGCTGGAAAATGTTACAGAGAATGAACATGTCAAACTACTCTGGGATTTCCAAATTCAGACACACAGAGTTTTGGAGCACAATACTCCTGACCTTATGATCATGTTAAAAAACAAAGAATGGATTATTGATGTTGCAATCCCAGGTGACAGCAGGATTAAAGAGAAACAACTGGAAAAGCTGATATGATATGAGGATTTAAAGATGGAATTACAAAGACTCTGGCACAAACCAGTCAAGGTGGTCCCAGTGGTGATTGGCACACTGGGTGTAGTGCCTCAAGACCTTGGCCTGCACTTAAACACACTCGGCGCTGACAAAATGACCATCTGCCAGCTGCAGAAGGCCACCTTACTGGGATCTGCTTGCATTATTCGCCGATACATCACACAGTCTTACACACTTGGGAAGTGTCCGACATGTGGTCAAATTCAACAGCCAGCAGAATGTCTGCTGTGGACTCATCTTATTGTGTTTCAAATAATAATAATAATAATAATAATAATAATAATAATAATAATAATAATAATAGTTTATATCCCGCCACCATCTCCCAAAGTGATTCAGGGTGGCTCAGAAACACTCAAGGTGTGACACAAAATACAAAAGCCAACAAGTGCAGAACAAAACATAGGCAATAAACAGTCAACACAGTATCACAAATTCATAGTACCCCCGGTAAAAAACAATAAAATACAGTAATTGCTGTACATAAAACAGCAGTAATTGATCTCAGAATTGTAAAGTGCTAAAAAAGAGTCAACAATCCTCATATGTATTATAAGAGAGTCTAAACATGATCGAAGGCTTCTCAGAAAAGCCAGGTCTTTAATTGTGTGTGGAAGGTTTGGAGGGCAGGGGCTAGCCTGATCTCCCTTGGGAGGACATTCCAGAGCCGGGGGGCCACCACCAAGAAGTCCTTCTTTCTCTCGTTCCTACCAACCGCACTTGAAACAGAGATGGGACCGAGAGAAGAGCCTCCCCTGTAGATCTTAAAGTCATGCCGGTTCATAGAAAGAGATGTGGTCTCAAAGATAGGTTGGACCCAAAGCGTAAAGGGCTTTATAGGTAATAACCTGCACTTTGAATTGGGTCCGGAAACTCATTGGCAGCCAGAGAAGTAGGACGTCTTATAGAGTTTGGCAGCCGTTAAAACCTCCCACTCCCTCCCCTGATTGGCCAAAAAAAGGCCGGCCAGGATACAAGCCCAGATTGGCTGGAAGCTCTGCTGACATTGATGCCTCTAGGCAGAGATTTCCTTGGTGAAGAAAATGTTGGCTGAGGATTGGTCATGCAAGAGACCAATTAGCTGGTGCAATGCCCTTCTGGGAGGAAGTGTAATCTGGAGAGACAAAGTTAAAGAAACGTTAATGAGCTTTTAATTAGCTCAACAAAAACGAGAGCTTCAGGAAACAAAAGTATGAGAATCTTGGAACAAAGGTGATGATACTGGGCCATCAGATGCTTGGTTGTTAAATAAAGTAGTTAACAAATGCATATGTTTAAGTCTCTGTGGGCACCAATCTCAGCCTTGGGCGAGCCATGTGGGTATACAAACAGTCTTGGGCTTATCTGGGTTGGCATGGGAAGTCACCTGTCTTTGCATACAAATAAACAATGGACTCGGTGATGCCTAGCTTGGGAAACTGCCAGAGGGACTTGTCCAGCTTTCTTGATCCCAGGGGATTATCTCTGTGGGGTCATAGAGGGTTACCTATCTCTGAACTACATCTTTGATACATTTTATAAAGCTGTTTATATAGATTTTATGTACAAGATAGATACAGTGTTCCCTTACTACTTTGTGGTTCACTTTTCGCTCCCTCGCTGTTTAGCGGGTTTTCAATTAATATTAATGTACACATTTATCGCAGTATTTTTGCTGTTTCGCAGGTTTTTGCAGTGTGCAAAGGGTTTTGGAAGGGGGGAAAGGGAGAAATAAAGGGAGAGGGGGGAGGCTAGGGAAGGGTTGGAAATAAAAAGGGTTAATTAGCTTCCATTTTTCTTCCATGCTGGTGTACTGTATATTGTAACTGCTAAAATAAAGTGCAGACTGCATTGTAGTAAGTGGTCTGTGGTTTGCTCTCCTCCACACATAGAATAAATATTGTGTCCCTACTTCGCGGATTTTCACTTATTGCAGGTGGTCCTGGAATGTAACCCCGCGATAAGTGAGGGAACACTGTACAGTCTATAGTTAAAGGATACAAGTTACACAGAAAATCATAAAAGAGAAACAATTTATTGAAGGGTTAGATATAACGTCTTTGAGGGGGAAACTGCTGTTAGTCTGCCCCTGATCTCCTGGTGCCTTGAACTTACAAAAATCTGGAAAATGTTTTTTTTTTAAAGCAAAAATTATATATTTACTCCTGAACCCTTGATAAACTATAAATCTTAAAGGGAGGGGCATTATCGTGTCTCGATAACATTAACATTTAAAGTGCCAAATGGCTTGGGACTTTGTTATCAAAAAGAACACATGTTTCTTTATATGTGTGCCTGAGATCTGTTTAGAATTAATTTAGTTTGACCCCACTTTAACTGCCATGCCTCAATGCTATAAGATTATGGGAACTGTAGTTTCACAAAGTCTTTAGCCTTCTCTGCCAAAGGGGGCTAGTGACTCACAGCTCCTGTGATTCCATTGCTGTGAGCCATGGCAGTTAAATTAGTGCCAAAGTACTTTACTTTTAAGTGTAGATGTGGCCAGGGGCTTGGTGGGAGTGGACTCCTCATACCACTTATCACACTAGAGCTTAAAGAATAGGCATCCCATTTGAAATCCTGTAGCTGCCTCCTACAGAATTCTGAGGTTTGTAGATTAGGGGAAGGGCCTTTAAAATGATCAGCTGGAGAGATTCTGGGTGTCACAAACTACACACCCCAGAATTTAGCCACAGATTTCAGAGGGGTGCCTACTCTTTCAGCTCTAGTGTGATAGGGATGGACACTTCCTTTGACAGCTAAGCCCAATGGCCTAGTGCTGACCCTTTGTGGGCCTAAAATACATATCCTCTATTATAGTCTTGAAATCTCCTGCCCAAACTACTGTGCAGCATTGTGGGGTTGCCTTTGAATATTGCTTGGAAATCACTTTCTGGGGTCTCTAGTTCAAAAACACATCTCCTCTGGCACTTGGAAGGGATTTTACTAGTGCCTTGTCCATTTCTTTACACAATTCAAAGGGTTGGCACTATTAAAAAATACAGATGTTAGATCCTGTTAACAATGATCATAAGTTCCACAATACTGCAAATTTATCATTATTCAATATTGCAAAATAGTTAACCAGCCAACATTATATGCAGTCTAGTAAATTTATTTGCATAACCATTCCACTTAATCTGATATTAGTGGTGTGCCTCTCCCAAACTTTATGAGAGTCCCCAGCTACAAAAAGAACAATACTGATATGACAGGGGAAAGCCTTGCTTTGTTAAGAACCATGTTAACCATACTTCTGTGAAAAATTATTATAATTATCATCATATTTATTTATTTCCCACATGTTCTCTCCGCAAGGACTCAAAGTGGCTAAAATTATTTGTCCATTTATTCCCTTGGAATACATTGGAGCAAGGGAAACAAAATTAATGTTCACTGTACCCATCTTTCCAAACAGGACAGTAAATAAAACACTTTGCATTATCTCTTGAAAGACAATATTGTATAAACAAGGGAACCAGCACCAGGAGCCCAGAAGAGTTTAGAAGTGTTAAGTCTCTTGTGCAATAGTTACTCGTCTAGAAGCTCTGATGATCCAACAAGTAACCTATAAACTTTCAGCCCATAAACCATGGCTCAATAAAAATGCATCCTTCTAAGTTAACTGAAGCGATGCAGGCTGTTAGAAGTCTTTGATCTTCTCTTTGACAAGTTGGAAACATAAAACCACTGTCAGGTATGTACTTGCTGTCTTAAGGAATTTTGTTCACTATTTCATCTTCTCTAGCCATAATCTCCCTTTATGATGAATTACTTTCTGTTTGCTTTGGGGTGATGCACGACATATTTTTGGCCTTTATAATACACTAAAACCAGAGTTGGAGTGTAAAATACATGTGGTTACATTCCCATTAGATACATCCTTTTTCTCAACATCAGTTACTAATTTATAGCAAATATGGTGCAACCAACATATAGATTGCTGTCTGTCGCAAATATACCTAGGAAGATGAAATTGGCAATAATTTCATAACTGTGCAATGCAAACAAGTGCAATTATCATGTAAGAATCTACATGCAGAGTGTATTTTCATTTCTACATATTGTGTTTCACACTAGAACATAATATGTAAAAGAACATTTATATGGGTGGATTTTTGTTGTTTATTTGTTCAGTCAATTCCAACTCTTTGTGACCTCATGGACCAGCCTAGGCCAGAGCTTACTGTTGGCCGTCACCACCCCCAGCTCCTTCAAGGTCGAGTCAGTCATTTCAAGGATAACATCGATCCATCCTGCCTTTAGTTGGCCCCTCTTTCTAATTCCTTCCATTTTCCCCAGCATCATCTTCTCCAAGGTATCCTGTCTTCTCATTACGTGGCCAAAGTACTTCAGCTTTGCCTTAGATATCATTCCCTCCAGTGAGCAGTCTGGCTTTATTTCCTGGAGTATGGACTGATTTGATCTTCTTGTGCTCCAAGGCACTCTCAGAATTTTTCTCCAACACCACAGTTCAAAAGCATCTACCTTCCTTTGCTTAGCCTTCCTTATGGTTCAGCTCTCGCATCCATAGGTTACTACGGGGAATGCCACTGCTTTAACTATGCAGACCTTCCTTGCCAGTGTGATGTCTCTACTCTTCACTATTTTATCGAGATTGGTCATTGCTTTCCTTCCAAGAAGTAAACATCTTCTGATTTCCTTGGTTGCAGTCCACATCTGCAGTAATCTTTGCACCTAGAAATACAAAATCTGTCACTGCCTCCACGTTTTCTCCCTTTGTTTGCCAGGTATCCATCAATGTGGTTGCCATAATCTTGGTTTTTTTGATGTTTAACTGCAACCCAGCTTTTGCACTTTTTAGAGACCATTAAATAAAGACATTTTTTTCTGACAAAAATATAGTTTTAAGCCTTTCCAAAATTCCACATATGGCAATTTAGCACATATGCAATATATCAGGTTATGAAAGACTACTTTAGACCACCTGAATTACATTGTATTGGCAGTTATGACTGTGCTGACCTATTAAGTGCTGAGTGGCTTCCTTAGGAATGTTTATGAAGCTAACAAACCACGGGTGCATTGCATGCTTCAGAAAACTGATGTATACATTTAACACTTCTGGAAAGAGTAGGACACATGAGAATCAAAAGAATGAATCAGCCTCCCTCCTTTCCTCTTTCTCTCTGGGGATGGCTGGTTAATAAGATGCAACATCAGCTTCTAATATCGTATTTGAAGTTACATGCCATAACTAAGACAATCTATGAGAAAATGAGAGTTTCTCACAGGATTACAATCTGGGGCCAGCAGTAGACCATAGCACCACTGCAGATTATTTTGTTGCAACAGAAGGATTATGACTGAAACAGCAGGATAATGTTATCTCAACAATTGCTTCTGCTGTGTGTGGGGATTCACAAAAGAACTATCAGCGAGTAAAGGATTAAATGGTCAACCTCACACTTTTCCTCTACTTAAACACATAGCCTCCGGATGTTGCTTTTATATTAATGAAATAAGAAAGTGTGTGTGAGCAGATATCACATACAGTTTTTATATTTGCTAGTTTGCCAGTACAGAAAGGGAAGGAGAGGTTGTAGATGTCACCTCACTTCAAGCTAAACTCTTGCTCTATACACAAATTACTGTGCTTCTTCTTTCACTACTTTTGTACTAAGGGGGTAATAATACTGCCAGCCTAGAAAGATTGTCATAAAGCTAAAGCTAATTGGGTTGTGCGAGTCCACACTGCCACATAACCCAGTTCAAAGCTGACAATGTGGGATTTTATACAGCTATGAGGAAGGAGACTTTTTTGATTTGTGCTTTCTAGTTGTTTCTGATTTATGGCAACCAAAAGGCAAACATATACTGACTGAAATTGTTTCACCTCTAGTTCAGGACCTACTTGTCTTTAAGAGTTTGGAAAGTACAATGTCAGAGGATCATATTCCGAAATAGGGATTGGGCTTCAGTTAGTAGCAATGTGTCTGTGAAAAATCACTGGGGAAGTTGGGGGGGGGGGGGGGTTAGCATATGTTCAGTTTAAATAGACTGACTCAGGCAAAGTGGCCTGACAGAAACTGTAAATAAGGGATCAGGGAGAACCTTATTACATGAGAAAAATCTTTATTAGTTTAAATAAAACAGAGGCCCAATGCCAGGTTTCTGGAGGCCCTAAGCAAGGGAGCATCTCTTCTGCCGCTTCCTTGCCGCTACTGCATTCCTCTCCTGGGCTCCAGCAGCGCTGCAGGGAGGGAGGGAGGGAGGGATGGCCCAGCCTCTGCTCCCCTGACAACAGTAAGCCCGAGGCAGAGTTGGGTTGCCAGCTCCTTGGGCCATTTCTGATCAAAAAGGAATAAGCAAACAACAACAACAACTATTCTCATAACTTCTTTTTATTGTACATATATTCCTTCTATAGTGCTGGAATGAGAGATGTGTGCCATATGCCACACATGTGTGCCACAAAATTTTTTGCATCTGATGGACCAAATATCCATCTAGTAAAATAATAAACACCTTGTCCGTTTCCTGACGAATCTGCGTAACAACCAAGTAAAAACAGTAAGAACAGGCCATGGAACAACAGACTGGTTCAAGATTGGGAAAGGAGTACGGCAGGGCTGTATACTCTCACCCTACCTATTCAATTTATATGCAGAATACATCATGTGATGTGAGGGGCTTGATGAACCCAAGGCTGGAGTTAAAATTGCTGGAAGAAACATTAACATCCTTAGATATGCAGATGATACCACTCTGATTACTGAAAGCAAGAAGGAGCTGAGGAGCCTTATCACCAAGGTGAAAGAAGAAAGTGCAAAAGCCGGGCTGCAGTTAAACATCAAGAAAAGCAAAATTATGGCAACCAGACTGATTGATAACTGGCAAATAGAGGGAGAAAACGTGGCAGCAATGACAAACTTTATATTTCTAGGCGCAAAGATTACTGCAGACGCAGACTGCAGCCAGGAAATCAGAAGACGTTTACTTCTTGGAAGGAGAGCAATGACCAATCTTGATAAAACATTGAAGAGTAGAGACATCACACTGGCAAGGAAGGTCTGCATAGTTAAAGCAATGAATCCATAGAAACCTATGGATGCGAGAGCTGGACCATAAGGAAGGCTGAGCGAAGGAAGATACACACTTTTGAACTGTGGTGTTGGAGGAAAATTCTGAGAGTACCTTGGACCGCAAGAAGATCCAACCAGTCCATCCTCCAGGAAATAATGCCCGGCTGCTCACTGGAGGGAAGGATATTAGAGGCAAAGCTGAAGTACTTTGGCCACATCATGAGAAGACAGGAAAGCTTGGAAAAGAGAATGATGGAGAAAATGGAAGCAAAAAGGAAGAGGGGCCGACCAAGGGCAAGATGGATGTATGGTATCCTTGAAGTGACTGGCTTGACCTTGAAGGAACTGGGGGTTGCAATGGCCATCAGGGAGCTCTGGCGTAGACTGGTCCATGAGGTCACGAAGAGCCAGAAGCAGCTGAACGAATAAACAACAACAAAATAGTGGCCAGAATTTGGGAATACATAAGCTGGCATTAATAGAAATAACAATTCCAAGATATATTGCTGCCAGAATTTCATTGACTAAAGACAATACTCGGCACCAGAAGAACTGGTGTTCTACCCCGCAGAATTAATGCAGTTTGACATCACTTTCATTGCTATGGCTCAATGCTATGGAATAATGGGAGTTGAAGTTTTCTAAGGCTTTTAGCTTTCTCTGCCAAAGAGTGCTGGAGTCTCACCAAACTGCAAATCCCAGGAATCTGTAGCTATGAGTCAAGGCAGTTAAAGTGGCATCAAACTGCATTCAGGGCCCTTCTACACTGCCATATAATCCAGAATATCAAGGCAAATATTACACATTATCTGCTTTGAAGTGGCCCCATCTACACTGCCATATAAAATTCAGATTATCTGCTTTGAATTGGATATATGGTAGTGTAGACTCATGTAATCCAATTCAAAATGGATTATCTGTTTTGATAATCTGGATTATATGGGAAGTAAAAGGGGCCTCGGGACCCATCTACACTGTCATATAAAATCCAAATTTTCTGCTTTGAACTGGATTATATGTCAATGTCAACTCAGGCCACATCTACACTAACATATAAAACCGAGATCATCTGTTTATCTCAATTATCTGGCAGTGTAGACTAAAGTCCCCTCTACACTGCCATATTATGTGCTTTTAACTGGATTATATGAGTCTACACTGCCATATAATCCAGTTCAAAACAGATAATCTGAGTTTTATATGGCAGTGTAGAAGGGGCCTGAATCTACACTGCCATATAATCCAGTTCAGATAAGATAATCTGAGTTTTATATGGCAGTGTAGAAGGGGCCTGAATCTACACTGCCATATAATCCAGCTCAGATAAGATAATCTGAGTTTTATATGGCAGTGTAGAAGGGGCCTGAATCTACACTGCCATATAATCCAATTCAAATCAGATAATCTGTATTGTCTGTTTTGATCATCTGGATGGCACTGTAGACCCAGCCTTAACTTCAGTCCTCCAGGTGTTTTGGACTTCAACTCCCACAATTCCTAACAGCTGGTAGGATGTTAGAAATTATGGGAGTTGAAGTCCAAAACACTCGGAGGGCCGAAGTTTGCCCACGCATGTTCTGGATCCAGATTATCTGATGGTCCGGAGGAAAAAGAGATCAGAGCGAGGCACGCCCCTCTCTTTCTCTCTCTCTCCCTCCGTCCCTCGCTCTCCTTTTCTTCCTTCCCTCCTCCCTGCTTTCTTTTAATCTTTGGAAAGAACAGAGCAGAGAAAGAGAGAGAGAGAGAGAGAACTGCCTGCTTGCTTGCCTGCGCGGGAACCGAGCCGAGATGCCGCTGATTGGCGCGCGAGGCGGCGCGCGCTGAAGCTGAAATCCGTGCGCGAGGCCCGGGCCGAGCCGAGCCAAGCGGCCGCCCCGGGTCCACGTTTACATTGTGCAGCTTCGCTGGCTCGCGCTTCACAAAGGACTCCGGAGGCTTGGCTGGGCTGGCTCCCTCCGGGGAGAGAGAGAGGGTGCATGATGGCGGCAGCAGCAGCAGCAGCGGTGCCGGAGGTGAGCCTGAGCAGCACGGGAGGGAGCAGCAGCACCAGCGACACGTCCAGCACCGGCGAGGAGGAGCGGATGCGGCGCCTCTTCCAGACCTGCGACGGGGACGGCGACGGGTACATCAGCAGGTCAGCTCTGGCCACGAGGGCCGCGCGCAACTTCGGAGCAAGTTTGGTGCGCCTTGGAGCGCTGCGCGCGCCTCTTTATCGTATATAGGGGCAGTGTGACCCCCAGGGCTCAAAGCAATGGAATCATGGGACGTGTAGTTTTGGGTGAGACGTCTATAAAGCAGGCAGGGGCAAAGTTGGGCCCGTCCAGGTGTTTTGGACTTCAACTCCCACCATTCCTCACAGCCTCAGGCCCTTTCCTTTTCCCCCTCAGCCGCTTAAGCGGTTGAGGGGGAAAAGGAAAGGGCCTGAGGCTGTGAGGAATGGTGGGAGTTGAAGTCCAAAACACCTGGAGGGAAGGCCCAACTTGGCCCATGCCTGGTGTAGATCCACCCTTGGAGACAAGGCCCCATTCCTGAACATGAAATTCATTTATGGTTTATATACACACATACCCTGACAGCCTTTTTATACAATATTTTGCATAATTTTGGTGCCTGAAAAAAAGTTTGTGTACATTGAACCATATGAAAAGCAAAGGTGTCGCAATTTCAGCCATCTGTAGACATTTGGATTTTGCAGTTTGTCAGATTTTGGAAGGGATGCTGAAATGTTTTTTTCCATGTACAGTAGAGTCTCGTTTATCCAACCTTCGCTTATCCAACGTTCTGTATTATCAATGCAGTCTGCCTTTTACGTAATATGTTTTTGTAGTCAATGTTTTCAATACATTGCGAGGTTTTGGTGATAAATTCGTAAATACAGTAATTACTACAGTAGAGTCTCACTTATCCAAGCCTTGCTTATCCAAGTTTCTGGATTATCCAAGCCATTTTTGTAGTCAATGTTTTCAATAAATCGTGATATTTTGGTGCTAAATTCGTAAATACAGTAATTACAACATAACATTACTGCCTATTGAACTGCTTTTTCTGTCAAATTTGTTGTAAAGCATGATGTTTTGGTGCTTAATTTGTAAAATCATAACCTAATTTGATGTTTAATAGGCTTTTCCTTAATCCCTCCTTATTATCCAAGATATTTGCTTATCCAAGCTTCTGCCGGCCCGTTTAGCTTTGAGAAGTGAGACTACTGTACATAACGTTACAGTGTATTGAACTGCTTTTTCTGTTGATTAGTTGTGAAACAAGGTGTTTTGGTGCTTAATTTGTAAAATCATAACGTAATTTGACGTTGAATAGGCGTTTCTTTAATTCCTCCTTATTATCCAACATTTTCACTTATCCAAAGTTCTGCCGGCCCGTTTATGTTGGATTAGCGAGACTTTACTGTATACACACACAAACACGCAATCATAATGTGATATCTCGGAAATGGGACCCAAGGCTCAATATGAAATGCATTTTATGTTTCATATATACTACATAACCTGAAAGTAATTGCATACACAGTATTTTGAATTATTTTGTTCATGAAACAAAGTGTATGTACTTTGTATTATGGATTGATGATGATAAATGGAAGCTCTTATGTGTGCCCACAATCCTGAGTCACCCACAAAATAATAACATGTCACTCAGGTTTGCAGAACAAAAATACAGGAACTTTATTGATTCCAAGAGATCAATAAACAATAGTATTTACAATGGTCCCTCAAGAATACAGTCCTGGTTCTTCACCTTCTTTCCTCAGCAGGAAACAGGCCTCAAAATAGCAAGGCCCCTATGAGTACACTGCTCTCTTTACCAGCAGTACTCAGTCCGCTCTGAAAAACTTGTCCAAACTGATTCTGCAGCAGCAGAACAGAAACAGTATCAAATCAATCCCCAGGTCTTTGCAGGTTCAGCCAATCGGCTTCATACGCTTCATTTTTCAGTTAACACACACAGCACAGGGCCTTTGCAAACCATGACATTTTGAACCATCATAAAGTAAAAGTGTTGTTTTCATTCTCCCATACAGATAATTTTTGGAGTATTTCAAAAGGGATGCTCAGCCTATATTATTTATTTATTTATTTATTATTCAAACTTATATGCCGCCACTCCCCTAGGGCTCAGAGCGGCTTACAAGAACAGGCTAAAATCAAACAATTTAAAACCATCTTAAAAACATCTTTAAAAACACTCCCCCCAGGGCTTGGAGCGGCTTATAAGAACAAGCTAAAATCTAAGCAATTTAAAAACAGCAATAACGGAGATCAAAAGCCTGCCGAAACAGGTGTGTCTTACATGCCCTGTGGAAGACTGATAAGTCCCGCAAGGCACAAACTTCAGGTGGCAGAGTGTTCCAGAATGATGGCACCGCTGATGTAAAAGCTCTACATCTAGTTGCTGTTAGACGCAAGGACTTAAAACTGGGAACTTCCAACAGATCTTGGTCCTCAGAACGGAGGGATCTCTGGGGTTGGTAGGGGGTGAGGCGGTCCCTCAGGTACATTGGCCCTAGACTCAAAGGTAAGCACCATCACTTTGAAATTGGTAACCAGTGCAGCTGCAGTAAGATTGGTGTTATATGACATCTCATCGGGATTCCCGCAAGAAGTCGAGCAGCTGCATTTTGTACCAACTTGAGCTTCCGGATCACCAACAAAGGAAGGCCAATGTAGAGGGCGTTACAGTAGTCCAGCCTTGAGATGACCGTGGCCTGGATCATCATAGCTAGGTCGTCCCTTGAAAGCTAGGGGGCCAGCTGTCTTGCCTGCCGCAGGTGAAAGAAGGCGGTTCTACTAATGGCGGAGACCTGGGCTTCCATCGTCAGCAGAGGGTCCAAAAGGACTCCCAGACTCTTTACCAATGATGACGGGCATAGCGCCTTGCCATCCAGGGTAGGCAACTGGATATCCCCACTGCCTAGTCGACCCAGCCATAGGATCTCCGTCTTTGCTGGATTCACCCTCAACCTGCTGGCATGCAGCCATCCAGTAATGGCCTCGAGGCATTGATGAAAGTTATTGGGTACAGAGTCCGGTCGGCCTTCCGTCTTCAACATAAGCTGAGTGTCATCAGCGTACTGGTAGCACTCGAGCCCGAAACCTCAAACCAGCTGAGCAAGTGGTCGCATATAGATGTTAAACAACAGAGGGGAGAGAATGGCCCCTTGAGGAACCCCACCAAGTAGAGGGGACCTTTCAGAGACCAGGCCTCCCCTCTCTACTCGCCTTCCACGGTTGTGAAGAAAGGAGGACAACCAATTTAAAGCTGTCCCCCTGACTCCCAACAACAGCAAGGCGGTGGGTCAAAAGATTATAATCAACTGTGTCAAATGCTGCAGTGAGGTCCAATAACACGAGCAGCACCGACCTGCCCTGATTGAGCTGGCATCGAAGATGATCCGTGATGGAGACCATGTAAATTAATATTGTAGCTTAAGAGTTTGCTTGTTGTTGTCATGAAATCTTTCCTATTTACCATAAGAGCTTGCACTAGCAGTCCTAAATGTGTTAGAGCTGGGTTGCAGTGAGTTTTCTGGGCTGTATGGCCATGTTCCAGAAGCCTTCTCACCTGATGTTTTGCCCACATCTATGGCAGGCATGCTCAGAGGTTGTGAGGTTTGTTGAAAATTAGGCAAGTGAGGTTTATATATCTGTGGAAGGTCCAGGGCGAGAGAAAGTACTCTTGTCTGTTAGAGGCAAGTGTTAATGTTGCAATTAATCACCTTGATTATCATTGAAAAGTTTTGCAGCTCAAAGGCCCGACTGATTCCTGCCTAGGGGAATAATTTGTTGGGTGGTGTTAGCTGGTCCTGATTGTTTAATGTCTGGAATTCCCCTGTTTTCAGAGTGTTGTTCTTTATTGACTGTCCTTATTTTAGAGTTTTAAAAAAATATTTTAAATTTATTGCAACATTAATACTTGCCTCCAACAGACAAGAGTTCTTTCTCTCGCCCTGGACTCTTCCACAGATATATAAACCTCTCTTGCCTAGTTTCCCTTGCCTGCCATAGATGTGGGCGAAATGTCAGGAGAGAATGCTTCTGGAACTTGGCCATACAGCCTGGAAAACTCACAGCAACCCAATATATTTTATGTTTCATGTATACTTCATACACATAACCAGAAAGTAATTGCATACATAGTATTTTTAATTTTTTATGCATGAAACAAAGTGTATGTATATTGAACCATCAGAAAGCAAAAGTGTCACTTTTTCAGTCACCCATATGGATAATTTTTGGAGTATTTTGAAACTCTAGACAAGGGATGCTCAACCTGTATGTACATTCGTTTATTTGCAGTTGTCAAGAAATCTTGCCTATTTGCCATAAGAGCTTGCACTAGCTGTTACCATCTTAAATGTGTTAGAGCTGATTGTGACTATTCAGTGATTGATGCCACATTCATTCTGTCCATGCTCAAATATATGTACTCTTTGATTGTCCCTGCTGACCTGTAGTTTAAATTCAGGCAATCTTTTAGTTTTTCTTACATACGAGAGTGAGAAAGGATTGAAAGAAAGTGTGCAGTCATTGAGTTTCATTGGGACACCTGAGTTGGAAAGATGCTTTGAAATTAGGATTTTATTTTGCAGTCACAATACATCATAGAATCATAAGAGTTGGAAGAGACCACATGGGCCATCTGACCCAACCTTCTGCCGTACAGGAAAAGCACAATCAAAGTATCCCTGACAGATGGCCATCCAGCCTCTGTTTAAAAACTCCCAAGGAAGGAGTTTCCACCACACTCCGAGGCAGAGAGTTCTTCAAGGACTGATGCTGGTGTTGGAAGGAACTGAAGCATTTCAGGACATCTTGATAGAGCTGCATGTATTATCACTGTTGCATCTCCCATGCTGTAAATACAACCTAAAATCTTACTGAGCTACTATGCCCCATTGTTGAACGATGTTTCCTATTAAAATCTAGAATACATCCCCTCTGAACAATTAATTTACCTTCTATGACTTCATCCAACAGAATCTTGGGATTTTTAGGTTGTTGTTATTATAACTGGACTTATCTAGTGAGCTTATATAAATCCCAAAAAATATAAACCCTAGTATTCCTGAGAATGCTGAAACTCACATAGGTAAATCTGGCATCATACTAATATAGTTGTGTAATATGGCTATACTCCTTGCTTTTTGGCATTATACACACATGGTTTCTTACATTCCAGAGTAAAAATGTGTAGATAGTGACAGATAGGAAAAAAAACTTCAATGGATGTTTTGGAACAAATAGAGAATGGATGCTTTTTAGTTAGGGCTGAAACCCCGGACACTTAAGTACAACTATAGTGAAAAAGGCAATTTATACAGAGAATGGGATTCTGATACACAGTTACAGCATTGCCAATGTACCAGCCAGTGTAAGTGATATATATACTCTTCCATTAAGGTAGCATTTGATGACATTTCAGGAGCAGATGCCACTAAACACTTGATAGCAGTCAGTTTCTTATCATTTTTAGTAGTACCCCAGTAGTCAACCCACAATTTCTGTGACTTATGGAATGGAGGCACTTCAGTGAGTAAAAGCCACTGTTATACTTGCAGTGTGTCTGGGGGCATTGAGGCTGCTTCCAGACAACAGTTTATCATGGGAGAAAATGGGTTAAAGTAACCTGTTTTCTCCCGCATTGCTGTCTGCACAGGTGCCCAAAAGAAGTGGGCTTTCCCATGCATTGTCCCCATTGTAGTGCAGTCGCAACCACGCTACAATGGGAACAACTCACACACACACACACCCAAATCTTTAAAATAAAAAAGAATTACCGGGCCACCATTAAGTCTTTTGGCATGTGTTTTGGAATGTATCAATGTAGCGTTAAGAGACGGGTGGCAGGAGCGATTTGCCCCCCACAGGGCCCAAAGGAGCTAATTGGGCTGTGCCAGGACTACCGAGAGGTCAGTCCCCACAGGGCACATACTCCATTAGATCCGGACTTTCAGGAAGACCTGGCTCTAATGGAGTATCCAATTAATTTGGAACAAAGCAGGGTTTTCCTGCTTTGTCTCAAATTAATTCGGTTTTACCGGAGACATCGTTTGCATGCCTCTGATAAAACCACAGGAGCTCCCACGTTATGGTCCCTGTCTGGATGGTCCCTCAGATGGTGAATTTTAAATGTTTGGGAACAGGAAAAATAAGTGCTCTTGTGTTGCTGGATCTATTTTTTTTTTGTTATATTAAGTTGTTTGACTTGATGTTCTAACCTACTTCCTGTGACTAGAAAGTATATCCTGTTGTTTCTAATCTGTTTTCAAAAGTAATCATTTTGGCATTTACAAACGGTTCTCTAGAAATCAGGATGGAATTTACAACTCTTGTAGCTGGTTATAAAAATTCTGCTTTCTAGAAAGTCATGCTGAGTACACTGAGATTTACTTTGAAGTAAAACAGCGGTGTAACAGCCAGATCCTAAAGTGTCTTCAATAAACTGTGCCTAAGGCTGGAATCTGTAGCTTAGTTTCTGGGATGTTGCTGCATTGAACATTTTATATTGAGCTGGCTTCTCCTTTTAAACTACCTGCTTTTAGATGTGCTTGATTTAAGGCTGGCAAATTTAATAACTTAGCAATATTTGAAAGGCATGTGCCTTTGTAACACGGGTGTGTAATGCTTGTTCTTAAAGAAGAGGGAAATAGGGAAATCACAAAAGAGGGATCAAAGAATAAAGAACTAGGGAAATGCTTGATCCTGCAAATCCACTGCGTGTTTTTCATGTTTTTGCACATACAGTACATCCTTGCTCTTTTGGCATAGAAAAACACTGATTCCTGTACCCAAGTGCCATTGTAGAGTAATGCCATTATTAGGATCAATTAAGATGTCACAAATTCATTTATCATAACTCATACTTTGACTTCAATTTCAGGAGCAAGTAAGGAGTTTGTGAATCTAGTACTGTCTGTATTGAGAGTGCACTATCTCCAGTTTTGAGCTGACACTAGATCAGTGTTAGGTTTTGTGCTCTCACTTCATTGGTTAAAAGGATAGATGCTTTAAAATGCTCTTATCTCTTGCATGAGGTTGAAGTAGATAACTTTAGAAGTTCCTTCCAATTTGATCTTTATATATAGATAATATTGGTTGCCATTTGGCTACTTGGAATGTGCAAGGGTAGCTTCTGTTGCTCTACAATTTAGTTGTATAGATACCATGTAGCTAAGCATAATGAACAACTACTGTCCTGCTGACTGTCATCTAAGACAGTTGTTATGCTGGAACCCACCACAGCATATAATACCATACTGGGTATGTATTGCATGTAAAACAGATCTGTTAAGATTGGAGCTCCTAAGAGGTCCTGTTTCCTAGTTGTTTAGAGCTTGAGTGAAAACAAAAAGCTCTTTACCTTATTAAACACATACCGTGTAAGTCTAGAACTTTGAATTTAAAACATTGACCCCCCCCCCAAAAAAACCTGGGTCAACATATCACTGGAAGTACCGTACTGTACCTTAACGCTTATCCAGGAAGGATCCACCCTCTTCTCTGAGTGGAATGAGAAAAGAAAAGAGCTTAGTCTCGCTTCGTTCTCTCAGGAGAACCCAAAAGAAACATTGGCTTTCTGTACTTTATCCCTCACAATGCTGCTTCTGGCCCTGTTGAATACATGGGTAGGAAAATGCCAGGGATGCCTCCCCCATTAAGACAGCACTGGCCATTCCTCTCTCCACAGAATGGCCCTCCAATGGTCACACCAAAATCCATAAATTTGGCTTCCAAACCTGCTCTCGACTAATACTTGAGGTCAGCTTATACACAACTATATACATGTAGGTTTTTTCTTAATTCAATGTACAAGTACTTTTTGGGTTAGTAGTGAGTCAAGCCAAGGCATCACCTAAGGGACGCATACGTCAGGCTGTATTGAAATGCCCATCCCCTCTTCCACTGCTATTTGATTTTCTCTGTGCCTGCTCTCAATAAATTTAGGTACTGCTTCTCTTTAATTACTCCCAGAGCAGTTGGTCTGTGTAAATCTTCATTCTACAAAGAGTGTCTGATCTCTTTTTTAGCATACACTGGAAGTGCTGCAGTCTCCAAGGTACCAAGGGTAACAGTTTTGCCTTGTTAACCAGCAGAAGCACTGTGTAATGGAAGGCTCTTACATGGATCTGTATGAGCACAAAAGTAAAGATGACAAATGGAGCATGTGTTGAGGTGCTCTGAGTAGATGCAGTCTCTCTGTTGTGATTTTGTAGCCTGTAGATGTGTTGTGGCTGGCTTTCTTTCTGGGTGGAAGATGATATCTCATGTTTCTTTGTCTCCTTTTATAATACAGTACTATTTGCTTATCCACATATTCAGTATCCATGGTCTATCAAAAATACCACCACAACCCCTGTCCTACAGTGTGATTCCATGGTATGCTTCTGGGCCAAAATATAGGATTTGTTATTATCCATGGTTTCAGGCATCCATGAGGGTTATTGGAACATATCCCCTGTGGATACAGGTGTTGTACTGTATTGTCATGGCACCAGTAGAGGCTGCAAATTAGAATTAATTCCTTCCCAAATGCATGACTTCAGGCATCTGTACAAATAGTGGGCAGCTGAGAAATTTTTACTCCTATAAATAACTGCCTCCTGGAGCACTAGTAAATCCAAGGTAGACCACCAGTGGTCACAAAGTAAAGTTTGGGAATGATCGGAATGTCTTTTCTTGTAAATATGAAATTTACTCTGTGGGTTATGAATGTTTAAATAGTTTCATTCTTCAGGGACTTACAACATTAATTCTTTTTGTACTTTTATTTCTCTCAGTTGCATATCTGTGAAGTTGCTTCTTGGTCTTAAACATCATCTGAAACTTCAGATGTTTTCTGAAGAACTGTTCTTTAATCTTGTGGTAAAGGCAAGCGTTCTCCCATTCCACACATCTTCATTTAGTGTATAGAGACGAGTGATTTGCATACCTAATGATGTTACATGGAGTCTCAGCTGTGGAAACCCTTTGTTGTGCATTAAATTGGAAACTCCTTGAATACTAGCCGGAAAGTACAACCACATATGGAGAGAAAAGGGCACCTCCTGAGAGAACAAATAATTGTCAGTCTATGAATAGTTAAGCTGACATTTTAAAATGGCAAATAAAAGAATAATTGTTGACTGATATTTGAAGGGAATTAAATTTGGCGGTGGAAATGTAATTTGGAAACCACCTAGTTAAATGGCATTCTTTGTACTTTCTACTGAAATACAGGACTTGAAAAAAAACTTTTAGAAATGTACATTAATTTCTACTTGCAATGGTTCTGCATGTAAAATTACATAAAGTTAGTATAATTAGCACTCCAAACATTTAGGCATATTTTAATGTAAATATCCACCCATCCCATTTCAGTGAGTGATTCATTTTTTATATTTGCCTTTTTAAGAGTAAGCTTGATTAATATTTTTACGAATAGGAAACATACATCTAACCCAAGAAAAAGGAGAAAGAGTGGCAGTAAGACAAAAAACTTATTTTTTGCTGATTCAGTCTGACCTGAAGCCTTCCTCACTAGTGGATCTTCTTCTTAGCTTTTTCTGAGATGGTTCCAACATTTGGATTCCCAGATATTGTTAGACATTAGTTTTGTTTGCGGGGAGTTAATTAGAGTGTGTATAACAATTGTGCTTTATTGTTAAGGAATCTTATTATGATTCCTCCAACATTTTCATATATGTACCATACCCAGAATAAATTTAATATATGCTAATTTTTACCTTTTTTGTGATTAAAATATAATACTAGTCTACTTTTCATCATAATTTTCATATTTATCAAATTGTTCTCACAGATTTTTCTGTAAACTGTGTAAGCCTTAAATTTGTGTTCAGTCATCTATGCATGCACTAGATAACGTCTGTAATTAGAAACTGAGACCATGTTAATTACAGATAAAGTGGGTGCATACAATGATAGGAGTTTACAGTCGTGTTTTGTTGTCGCCTTTCCGTTCCATATTTATGGTTGTGTGCTACATCTTCTTTGAAATTGCTTTAAATGTTACATTTTGTTGATCTATGTGTACTTCACACAGAAAGTATTAATTTGCAGCTCCAAAGGAGTGTGTTGGTTTGCTATAAGGTGGGAACATAAGATAGGATTGTTTAAAAGGGTGTCCCTGCAGAATCATCAGTCATTGCTGCTGATGGCTAAAAATCCTTACAAAAAGAATGCATAACCTGCAACCCTTGTTTTAAAGTTGACTGCATGGTGCGTTTCCTTTCTTTCTTAAAAGCGGATCATTGTACAGGGGACTGAGGATATGCATGGAAACTTGTCACAGGTGGAAGGGAGTAAATTAGATAATTTAGGCACGCTACTCCAAAATATGGAATATACAGTACTTGTTTGGGGAAGAACTACTTTTTTGGACTGCAATTCCCAGAAACACTCATCAGATTCTGGGAGAGGTAAAGGGATGTTTTCAAGAGTGTTACCAGCATTTCACATTGGATTCTCTTTTTTCTGTATGCATTATGCTGGGAATATTCAATTAATGTTTGTGTTAGATTGTCAGCTTGAAATATGTTTGCATATATGAAATATGTTTTCAGTTTTGTGCATAAGATCTTAATCCTAAAAGTCAGAAATTAAAATACTACTCCTACTATTTCAGAAGAATTCCTATTGTCCAGTTACAAGAGTGTGCAGAACAGTGCGTGCAAGGCTTCTGGACAAGGAGGAAATTGGCAGTAATTGATTCTCTAACTGTCCTAGTAGGATGCTGACTTGGCTCCAGGCTTTGGGTTCATTGTGTTCATGTTGTTGTTTATTCATTCAGTCGCTTTCCACTCTTTGTGATTTCATGGATCAGCCCACGCCAGAGCTCCCTGTCGGACATCACCACCCCCAGGTCCTTCAAGGTCAGCCAGCCATTTTAAGGATAACATCTATCCATCTTGCTCTTGGTAACCCCTTCTTCTTTTTTCCTTCCATTTTACCCAGCATCATTATGTTCTCCAAGGTATCCTGTCTTCTCATTATGTGGTCAAAGTACTTCTTTGCCTCTAATATCCTTCCCTCCAGGGAGCAGTCGGATTTTATTTCCTGAAGTTCCTCCAGCAACAGCAAGAGCATCCCTCTGGGCAGCTAAACCAGGCAGTCCCAACTGAATGCCCCCCCCCCCCCCGGTGAGGGTCTGCCTCCAGGGGCAAACCAAGAATGGGCAACTTGGAAGTCCCTAAACAGACTCAGAAGTGGAGTGGGCAGATCAAAAGACAACTTGGCAAGATGGCACTACCAGAAGGAATCTTTCACCTTGTGTGACTGGAGCAGAACAAACAATTCCGCATATGTATGCTTGCCTACAGTGTTCTGCCTCATGTACGGAGGAGGAATTGTTTAAAGCTACGGACAATGCAGTCGCTGTTGGCCGCTTTTGGTCTAAAACTATTTAGCTGCTTGTGATTCCTTTATTTATCACTTTTAAACTTATGTATTATGCAATGCTTTTGACACGATTTTTTTCCCCTGAAGTATGAACTGGTTTGATCTTCTTGCGGTCCAAGGCACTTTCAGCATTTTCCTCCCATCATCACAGTTCAAAAGCATCTGTCTTCCTTCACTCAACCTTCCTTATGGTCCAGTTCTCGCATCCATAGATTATTACGGGGAATACCATTGCTTTAGCTATGCAGATCTTCATTGCCAGTGTGATGTTTCTACCCTTAACTATTTTATCAAGATTGGTCACTGCTCTCCTCCCTGGGGTCCCTCTACACTGCCATAAAAATCCAGATTATCTGCTTTGAACTGTATTATATGACAGTGTAGACTCAGTTCAAAGCAGATAATGTGAATTATATTATGGCAGTGTAGTAGGGGCCTGGGAGAAGGAAAAGAGAAGTGTTCAGAATTACAGTATTGCTCAGCTCAATTGCCAATCTTACCAATGTTCTTCTGATGCCCTATGGATAGTTTTCCAATCTGCTTCTCCCAGCCCCATCTCACACTTAAGCATTCTGTCTTCAAAATTCATCCAGTGGATAAATAGAGTTTAGAAAAGTTACTTTGGGTTGCAAACCCCAGAATTCTATAGCCAGCCAGATTAATTTTAAATCTGTGAATAGCGGAGAGAGATTTTCAAGAATCAATCTGCGGCATTGTATAATGATAATATAAAGGGATCCATAAGCAATCTTTATACCATTATCTGCCTTCGTATTCCATAGAGCTCTTTGGTAGGTCTAAGCAGAAGTCACCGAGCCACAATTGAATTCTTTTTTCATTTTGGATTGTTTCCATTTTCTGAGTTCAAAGACTTCTTTCCATGTGGGCGTTGGGTCAACCTTTTTGTCTGAAGAAATTTCATTAACAAGTCTATAGGGAGGCAAATAAGGAGGATAGGCATGTTCTAAAATGCAGGGAAATTTGTAATGAACCTCTCACCTTCTTCATATATATTTTGATAAGGCATGGTTAGAGAATAAATTAGAGCCATAGTATGTTTAATTGAGCATTTCAAGCAGATTTGGTGATGACAGGGTTGTCATGACAAGTCTGAGGAAAGCATTTAGAGGGAAAAATTCACATGAATACCTGTAAGCTCTCTTATTATTTCTGAGAGGGTTCATAATGCATGTGATAGAATTAGCACTGCAAATATGGGGTGTACATCCTATTTAATGGCTGTTCTTGGCTTTTAATTAGCTTGGTTGATTTTAATGAGCATATTTAACACATACTTCCTGCTGATAATCTTACTAGGAACTCATATTTTTGAATATGCTAATCATGTATCTATTATCTCAGAAAGGTGGCAAGAATTTTAGCAATAAACCATATTGAAGGTTAGGTTATCCATAATAATTAAGAACCAAAGCAAATAATGCTCTCTTAAATTAAATCTTGACTCTTGGAAGAAGGAATCCTGTGGTGAAATTGGTGCAATATTGCCAATAAAATTTAAATTAGTGTCACATTAATGTGATAGCAGACAAAGTGCAGATTGGTAAACTTCTAGTATTTTCCTTGATTAAATCTTGCACAAATCAGTTTGCTACCAATATATTGTATATCTAGGGAGAATTTCCTATTAACTAAACAAATAATTAAATAAATATATTTTTAAATGATTATTCTATTTTGAGTCTCATATATTGTTAACTATTAAACATAATTGAACTAAGAACATCTGCCTCTCATGGATTCATTTATTGCTTTTTAGGGCTACAATTTTACTCTGGGGGCCACAGGGGTTTTTTTGCCCCACAGTGCCATGCACTTGAGACATTATGGAAAGTTGAAATGTCAGATAGTTTCAGCCACACTGCTGCCTGAAACTGTTACCAATGATGATGATGATGATGATGATGATAATTGTCAGCTGCCACTAGATACATCTGTCCCTGGATCCTTTGTCATGAGTTCCCCAAAATTTGAGATTGTTCCTAGTTTTGGTACTTAAAAATTAGGGAAAAATTCCTAAATCTTGGTTTTGTATGATAGATTTGATGCTGCTTCGCAGATTTGTCCCACCCTTTCTCCAAGCAGCTCATAGTAGTATTTATGGTTCTGTCCCTCCTTGCTTTCTTTTTACTAATGTAAAACGGGTTGGGCTTTTTGGCACAAGTTCTCAGAGTGAGAGCAGTCACCCAGCAGTGGAATATTTTGGGAACATTGGCTATAGGTCTGAAAGCAGCATCAAATCATGGAATCAGTCTGATAATCAAAACCCCTGCATATGGTCATTGCATTCAGTCATTTTTTGTCATGGTGGTGGCATCTAAAAGTTCTACGGCCATTACAGAAATTAGTGTTTCTTTGTGCATATTGCTGATGGTGTTATGTATCAACTCGTCTTTCTTTGAGTGGAAATACCAAGTTACATTTTTTGTTTTGGTCTTTTCATTTTAGATTTGTTTCCCATATTACATGGCAGTCTCTGATAAAATATTTTGTTCTATCAGTGGTACATGACACCACAAAAATTGGCAAAGTGCTACAAAAATATTCAAGACCATTGCTGGAATTGTGAAGACCTGGCCGGCACATTCTTTCATATGTGGTGGGGATGTAAAATGGCAAAAGCTTATTGGAAAAGCATCCATGAATCTATACAGGAAATAATAAAAATGAAATATCAAACAAAGCCAGAATATTATTTATTAGGACTGACAGACATGAAATTTGACAAAAACCATGACATTTTATTCAACTAACTGACCACAGCAGCCAGAATCACCTACTCGGGGAAATGGAAGTGTAAAGACATTTCAACTAGAGAACAATGCATATTGAAAATATTGGATATAATGACCATGGACAAATAAACATATTACTTAATGATTCATCAAGGTAAACCAAAGAAAGAAACAGACTGGACTCTATTGAAAAAATATCTGAAATCAGAAAAAATAACACATACGGAGTGGACAATAGGATACACTTTTAAACGGGCATTGTTCTCCGATGGAGAAATTGGGAGTCAAACAGTCTTTCCTCCAACCCCTGTAACTTCTGTCTTTTTATTTTTCCCCTTTTCTTTCTTTTGTTGTTTTTTTCTCTCTTTCCTTTCTCCCCCCTACACACATCTTCATCTAGACAAATATCACTTGTTTTTTAAACCAATATTGTAACCCTCACTTTTTCCCCACCACCATCCCTACCCCCCAATCTTTTGATGAAATAAAAATTATTGAACCGCATGGCAATCAGTTTAGGGTAAGAAAATACTTAAAATCCATTTGTTGATATTCTTGTATTATTGTTTTCATTAATGAAGTAGGATGGATCCTCGTATAAACAGAACCTAAATAAATGTCTTAGATTGTCATGTTGTACTCTTGGGGTACCCCTTATTACAGAGCACTGTTAAATTGATTCTCTCAGACTTCCTGGAAGATCTCTAAATGAGTCTCCCTAACAAACGGGGAGAAAATGTTTTAACTTTTTAATATCTCTTTGATTAATGAATGTCTCTTTGTACTACCGTTAGCATTGAGACTTTTCCCAGAACAACAACTGCTTGTTGAACACATAGCAGCAGAAAACTTGTAGTATTTTACATTCTTTGTGTTTTCTTTGTAGATCCTAAATTAATAGAAAAATGCCATTGTAGTGTCAGCTTTCAGGGATTTGTGCTGTGGTTTTTATGTCTTACCACTTGGTAAAACTATTAATTACCTTGTGATTTGGGGATTGTTAACTTGGAACTACTATAGATTCTGTTTTGAAATAGAAGCTAATTTCCTGAATAAGGTAAGTTAGCTTTGATTCAGTTCCCTCCCCACACTGTGCAGCATGCTCAAATTGGGTGTTTTATGAGTTGAAAGCATTTTCTGTGTCACTAAATCAGCAAGGCTAATGGGCATTGAATGAATCAGATATGTAGAAAATCTATTAATACATTCCACTATACAAACAAATATTGGAGTTCTTAATGCTGAGTGATCTATGTACAATGACTGACAGTTTGTGGAGTATATTATAATATAGCTAGTGAAATGTTATATTGCAGCACGTTGGTGGTCAGGAAATTACTTCCCAAGTTACAGCCTTAGGCAGCCAAAGTGCACATTTTTCCTAGTTAAACTTTCCCACTATGATGTACCTTTTATATGGATTATAATATTTGGATTGATTTTCAAGGCTCTATATGCTTTTGTTTGTGTGTGTAGGTGTATTTCTTATAAATGAACCTAAACACAGTGCTTTGAAAGTAAAACACCCACAGTCTTAGAATGAGACGTAAAAGGAAGAGTTAATTTAATATAAATTATTTTTCAAAAGGTCTCAATTTAAATTATTTACATCACTAGTAAGGAAGATTCCATTTAAGTGCATTATTATGGAACACAACCTCAGTACAGGTATATCACATTTAATGAAGTAGATGTGTTCCTAGGCATTATGTCTTTAACAGAAAATTTGGTACCAAAAGCAGGAATGACATGAAAAGAATAAGAATAGGTTTCTGTACATAAAAAACATGTTTTAACAAACTTTTTATTCAAAACTAACAATATGCACACATGAAAGAAAATCACCAGATAAAATAAGCCTTACATAAGTAAAAAAAATACATTTTGAACCTTATAGAGACACTTGATGTTTTCTTCCAAAATGCATCCAGGAATGACTTCTTCTTTCACTAGCTTTCACTTTCCTTATGATTTCCATTTTTGTGATTAAGCATACAGATCTATACTTTTTAATGTGTTGGCAGAGCTGGAGAGATAGGCTTACTGTCTTTCCCTCTTTTCTTTATTTTTCTTTTCTCCATTTTTCTATTTATGTATGTTCATTAGGGAACTCTAGAGGCAATTAATGTTTACTTTTCCTGCTGTTGGCAGGCATGCATTACTTTAGTAATATCAGCTAAAATAGAAATCCGTTGTTTTCCATTTCAAGCTTTTATTGCATTGTTTACTGTAGAGATACTGCTGCAACCCAGTACTGACAGTCTGGGAATTTCCAAGGGTTTCATTTTGTTTGTATGATAAACATCCTATAAATAATAATTAAATAACATATATTTGTCTAAGAGATAGCTTAGATTCTTAATTAGCTGTCATTACATATGTCAAATTCCAAACAGGCTTTCTGTAGGATTGATTTCAGGGCAACAGTCTTCATAGCAGCTAAGAGATGTTTCCTTTACAGTGAAGTTTTACTTATTATCCCAATTCTAATGTGTTGGTTTGTAGGTAATATTGTGTCCCTTTGTCTTTGTATAAGAAAGGGATGAGCAACTTTGGTGTGATTGGACAAACTCATATAGATCTGTCATCCTCCTCATCAAGATTTATAATATACAGCAGAGTCTCACTTATCCAACATAAACGGGCTGGCAGAACATTGGATAAGCGAAAATGTTGGATAATGAGGGATTAAAGAAAAGCCTATTAAATGTCAAATTGCATTATGATTTTACAAATTAAGCACCAAAACATCATGTTTTACAACAAATCGACAGAAAAAGCAGTTCAATACATGGTAACGTTATGTAGTAATTATCGTATTTACAAATTTGGTGTCAAAACATCGCAATGTATTGAAAACATTGACTACAAAAACATTGACTACTAAAAGGCAGGCTGCGTTGGATAATACAGAATGTTGGATGAGCGAGGACTTCTGGGTGAGCGCACATGGCGGTGGACATGGTTCGCTAGGGCTCTGGCGAACCGACCGATGTCGCGCTGCTCAGGGTCGTAGACCCAACCCCTCTTCGCAGATTGAAGCGAGAGGAGGTTGTCAAGCCGGTAAGGCTCATCCCGACGGCCCCAGAGATCCTCCACTCCTCAAGGGTGGGGGTTCGAGAGGGCCCGGGAGCTCCGGCAAGCAAGGCGCGGCTCGGGAAGCAGATAGAGTTCGACACAAGCCATCCGTCGCGCTCACTTCAATAAAGAAATGAAGATTGCAAGAAAATAAATATCCGGTGGACAGGGGGGCCGGATAAGAATGTGAGTAATACTTTTGAATCGCTAACTTCCACAAAAAAAGACTATATGACAAATAAATAAACAATATATATAGTTGTTAATAGGAGCCGGTCTGCCACAAGGACTGAAGGATTAAAGGATTAAAGGATTAGAGGTTTGAAAGAGTCGACCGCAAACTATAAGCGCTGGCTGTAGCTTTGCTGCTACAGAATAAAAACTAACTAAAAAACTAACTAAACCTATCAGAGTCTCAGAATTTGATACCCGATATCACTAAGATTGAGAAATTGCCCCCCCCCCCCCAGTGCGAGGAGAGAAAAAGCCTGGTGATGGTAGTGAATGGTTTGTTTTTTCACTAAGATTTCCACGCGGGGAATCAGAGGTAACCTCATCTTGGTGTGGCAAGTTTGCAGAAGGAAAGGAGAGGAGAGGAGAGGAGGAAAGGGAAGGGAAAGCCCACCATCCATCAAACAACACACTGACCTTGGAAAGAAGTGACGGAGTGAGGTGTTGTGTCTTTGAGACGCATCCCACAAATAGTCACGCGAGAGTTGGGGAGTAGTCCGCAACTTGAGCCGACTGCGAGATCTGCTCCTGGGAACAGGAAGCAGGGGGGACCCCTTTAAGAGACACACACCAGCGAATAGCATACCGGGAGAGCAGAAACAGCAATGCCGGATGGGCGGTAACTGCTGCATACTCACCAGAAGAGGTCAGTGGTGGTGAAGGTGGATTGCCGAAAAGTCAAAGACAAAAGTAAACTAACAAAACAAATAAGGCTGAGTAAAGCAAGCCCACTGGAAGAGTATTAAACAGACCCAGAGACGGCAGACAGAAGGCTGCGAGGGTACAAGTGTTTCTCCCCTCCTTTTATTTACGACAAACCCCCTCCTTTTCTATTACATAAGTCTGTGTGAACAAAGTAAGACAAAATGATGACACCTAGAGGGAAAAATGATAAAGACTTAAAAGATGTGAAAGCCATGCAGAGGAGGAACTCCCTGCCGGAGGAGGCTAATTGGAGGGAACTGCTACGAGAGATCCAGAGTATCTCAGCTAAGCAAGATCTCCTTCAGAAAGAAGTGCATGAAATAGCTATTAAACAGGATATTCAACAAAAACAAATACAAGAAGACATGGCAGATCTTAAGAGAGAAATCAAAGAGGAGATAATAAGGATTAAATCAGAAGTTCTAAACAATGCCCAAGAGATCTCTGAGTTAAAACTACAAAACAATAAGGTGGAGAAAACCCAGATGAAATTACATAATAAAATAGAGGCGATGGAATTTAAAAATGCCAAATTAGAAAAGATACAAGAAAAGTTAGAACGAAATGAAACAGATTACCAATTGAGATTTAGAAACATACTTGAAGATCCAAAAGAAAATATAAAACAAATCACTGCTCAAATAATAGCCAAGATATTGAACTGTTCTGAGGTAGAGGCTGCAGGACAAATAGACACAGCTCACAGAATATACACAAACTATGCCAAGAAAAACAAGACAGATACGAGATACAATTGTCCATTTGGTCAAACGCTCTACAAGGGAAGAAATATTTAGAAGGTCCAAACTCAACCCGACTACATATAAGGAGAAGAAAATCATGATCTACAAAGAATTTCCCCAATCGACCTTGAACAACCGAAGGAAATGTTTTTTTTAACGGATGAGTTAAAACGTCTGCAAATTAGATTCAGATGGGAGAGGCAGGAGGGCCTGATGTTAACTTATAAAGATGACAAAGTTTGGATAAAATCGGAAGAAAAAGCGGATGAATTTTACAGGAAGCTAAAAAGGGACTTGTCTCAGAAATCTAAAGCACAACCACCAAGCCTGGAAAAGAACCCAAGACAACCAAAGAAAAGAAGACAAGACTCGCCAAAGGAGATACAGTCATCCCTGTTTATTGACAACGAGTCAGAGGAAGTGTCGGAAGAAGAGGAGGAGGTAGTGAGCGACGCAGCTAAACATGAGTAGCTTTTTAAACTCAATAAAGATATTTTCAAACAATATCAATGGTTTAAATTCTCAAATTAAAAAAAGAAGGTTGTTTAATTATCTAATTAAAAATAAGTATGAGATCACAGCCTTACAGGAAACACGTATTACTAACAAACATATTAATCATTTAATAAATCCTGAATTAGGTATTGCTTTCCATTCGTTAGATACTAAAAAAAAAAAGGGGGCGTCACATTATATATAGATGAAAAACTAAAACCAACAGAGGAATTCAGAGATCAAGAGGGAAGAATTATTGCAGTTGAAATATTAATTGGTCAAGAAACTATTTTAATATGTAATGTCTATATGCCGAATGGTCCAAAGCGCAAATTTGTTAAATTTTTAAGGGCTATGCTCAATCAAGTTGAAGCGGATCACTGGATAATACTGGGAGACTTTAATGGAATTATAAACAGTAGCCTAGATAAATCAACACTAAAAAGTAAAAACAAAAAGATGGAAAATAAATCTCTTCCAAAAAATTTCTTCCAGCTAATAGAAGAATTTGATTTATATGATACTTGGAGAATAAAAAATCCAAACCAAAAAGACTTTACATATTATTCAAATAGGCACAAGCTATGGACCAGAATAGATATGATTTGGGTATCCAAAAGCTTAATGTCCAAAATAAATGAAACAAAAATATTAGCGAGGGATTTATCAGACCACTGCCCAATAGAAATGTTTATTAATAAGAGCAAGTCTAATAGATGCTGGAGATTAGATAGTAATTTGATTAAACAGGAAGAGGATATTGAGAGAATAAAACAAATGACGAAATAATATTTCTTATTAAATGACAATCAAAACACTAGCCCGCAAATAATTTGGGATGCTTATAAGGCATATGCGAGGGGGCATTTCATACAACAAAAAGCAAGAAAAAATAGGATTAAAAATCAAAAACTGCAAGAAATACAAAGGGATATTGAAGATTTGGAAAAGAAATTGAAACTAAATTTAGGTACAAGTAAAACATTAATAAAATTAAAATCCCTACAAAAAGATAAGACAAACCTGCAATTAGAGACCCTGGCAAATCAACTAAAATGGACAAGACAAAATTTATTTGAAAATGCCAATAAGCCGGGGAAATGGCTTGCCAGGACAATAAGAAAGAAAAAGAATAGACAGCAAATAATAACAATTAAAGCTAATGAAAAAGATATTTTTACAGATGATGAAATAAAGATGGCATTCGAGAAATTTTACAAAAAATTGTACGAAAAAGACACAATTAACTTAGAAGATATAACAGAATATATATGTAAACAAAAGCTACCCAAAATTTCAGAGGATCAAAGATTAAATCTAAACAAGGAAATTACAATAGAGGAAATTAAAAATGCCATTAAAAAACTAAATTCAGATAAAGCCCCCGGTCCAGACGGCTTCTCAGCCGGTTTTTATAAAATTGATCAAGAAACAGTAATTGAATTCTTAAGGAAAATTATGAATGAAGCCCTCAGTGAGGGAAAAATCCCTGACTCGTGGAAAAAGGCCGAAATTATTCTAATACATAAAGAAGGCACGGATCCAAGCAATGTAAAAAACTATCGACCTATTTCATTGTTAAATAGTGACTATAAAATTTATACCAAAGTATTAGCAGAAAGATTTACAAAATTTTTAAATATATGGATTGGAGAGGATCAAGCCGGCTTCCTCCCCAATCGTAGTACAAAAGATAATATTCGGATAATTCTCGATGCTATAGAATACTATGAACAAAATCATCAAAAAGAAGTGGGTTTCTTAGCACTAGATGCTGAGAAAGCGTTTGACAAGGTAAATTGGGATTTAAAAAAAAATTATTTAATGAATTGGATATGGGAAATCAATTTCAAAATGGAATAAACACAATTTATGAAAAACAATATGCAAAAATTAAAATAAACGGCCTACTTACAGAAGAATTCGAAATTAAAAAGGGAACAAGACAGGGCTGCCCAATGTCACCTCTAATTTTTATATTTACCTTGGAAATTCTTTTGAGATCAATAAGAAAAGAGGAAAAATTAAAGGGTATTAAAATAGGAAAACAAGAGATAAAGGTACGAGCATTCGCCGACGATGTGATCTGTGTAATAGAAAACCCAAAAGATAGTATAAAAGATTGGTTAGAGATAATAGAGAAGTATGGGTCCGTGGCAGGTTTTAAAATCAACATGGAAAAAACAACAATATTAACAAAGAATATGTCAGATAAAAGCCAGGGTATTTTGAAAGATAATTCGGGACTAAACATTGTTAAGAAATTTAAATACTTAGGAATTTGGATTGGAAATAGAAATAATCAAATATTAGAGCTTAATTACGGAGCAAAATGGAAGGAGATTAAAAAAGATTTAGAGAATTGGAAGAATTTAAATATTTCACTATTGGGGAGGATAGCGGTGATTAAAATGAATGTCCTGCCCAAATTATTATATCTATTTCGTAATATCCCCATTATCAGAGGCAAAAAACTATTTAATGATTGGAACCGGGTAATAAATAAATTTATATGGAATAATAAAAAACCAAGAATCAAGTATGCAACGATGACCACCCCAAAAGAAAGAGGAGGCTTTGATCTCCCCAATTTACAGCTATATCATGAGGCATGTGCCCTGGACTGGGTAATAGATTGGGTAAGATTGAAGAAGATAAAAACTTTAACATTAGAAGGACATGATTTGAGGTGGGGGTGGCATGGTTATTTATGGCAGAATAAAATCAAAATAGATAAACAATTCGGAAACCATTTCATTAGATCAGCCTTAATGGCAACCTGGATAAAATATAAAAGATTCCTCTATGAAAAAACTCCTCTTTGGCTGTCTCCTCTAGAGGCAACGCAACGTAGACTACTCGGTTGACAAAAATGGCCAACATACTCTGAAATTATCAAAAAAACAGAGACAGGAGCGATTGCACCCATTATGAAAGGATGGGAGGAAATCAAAATAGAATATGAGAATATTACATGGCTACAATATTATCAACTAACTGAGCATTATAAAAAAGACAAAATAATAGGTTTTAGCACTAACACTAACTTCTGGGACAATTTACTCAAAAGGGGAAAAAATTATAACAATAATATACAACAAACTATTAGAGTGGAACACAGAAACGGAAATCGTCAAAGAATCAATGACAAAATGGTCTAGAAATATAGGCAGGCCGATAACCATAGATGAATGGAATGACATATGGAATAAAAAGATTAAATTGTGTTACTCGACTGATCTAAAGGAAAATTGGCTAAAGACAATACACAGATGGTATTTAACACCCAAAAAATTAGGATTTATGTACAAAGATAAGGACAACAGATGCTGGCATTGTAGAGAACAAGTGGGGTCATATTTCCACATGTGGTGGAATTGTAAAGAAATTAAAAAGTATTGGAGAACAATCCACAATGAATGTAAAAAGATTTTAAAATTAGAATTTGAATGTAAACCAGAGTATTACCTATTAGGACTATATAATTTCAAAGAAGAGAGAAAGATAAAGTCAGAGAAAGAAAAAGACAGTAAGGAAAGAATATTTACTTACGCTGTTACCACAGCCAGACTTGTGATTGCAAGAAATTGGAAGGAGAAGAAAAATCTTTCGAAAGAACTGTGGCTGGAGAAATTAATGGACATTAAAAATATGGACAGGCTGACCTTCTTGATGAAAAAAACAACGGGAAGAGTAATGAAAGAGACAAATTGGTTGCTCCTTGAAGAATATATTCAAGATATGACGAAATGAAGAAATCAAATGTAATGAAGATGGAAGTTAGCCGATTGGAAGTCAACTTCCCCCCTCCCCCCCCCCCCCCAGCTAGGGTTCCTTTCCAAATTGTCGACCCCTTAATCCCTTTTTTTGTTGTTTTTGTTTTTGTTTTGTTTTGGGTTTTTCTTGTTTTTTTTTTTGTTTTTTTTTCTTCTTCTTTTTTTGTTCCACATGTCTCTTTCTTCTTGCCCCGTAACAACTTAGTTGCAGCGTCCCATGTCACATCAATCCCTTAGTTCACCCTCCCCCCCCCCGTATTTCCCGTTTCACTGTAAACTTTGAAATTTGAATAAAAAATATTTTTTTTAAAAAAAAATGTTGGATGAGCGAAGGTTGGATAAGCAAGACTCTACTAGTGAATATACCCAACGGTGCCTGAGCATGCATTTTCCAATGCTGTTTATTAGAAATATTCATTGTTAGCTTTATAATTTTATGAATGGTCCCATTGGGAAATGCATACCTGAGCAATACTGGGTACATAAGCTATTGTATTATAAAAGTTTCAGTACTCCACTTATCAGCACAGATTAACTCTCTGAAGATAGGATGCACTGCTCTGAAGATAGGATTCTACCTACATTTTGTCATCTTAGGGACTCCCCTTTCCCATCCACCTCTTTCTCTATCTGACTCTTTGAGAAGGCATCTCTTAATATGTCTAAAAGACAATGCTCTGGCTCTCTGAGAAAAGCTCTTAGGTTGTCACCCTGTTGACGCTCTAACCCTCTTCCATTTATCATCTCTCCTTTCTATCTATATAGTGCCTTCTTTTTCTTCGTGTACTCTGTGAATGCACACTAATGGAGAAGCTGCGCCTGCGCAGGTTCCGACGGAAACTCTTCCAAGCTGAAGTTCAAATTTTGGCGGTAACCACGCCCCCCTTCCCAAGGGGCATATAAGGCAGCCCCAGGCGCCCGCTCTCCAGTTCCTTTTTTTCCGCCGCAAGGTTCACTTCGGACTCTTCGCATGTCTACTACTCGTTTCAAGCGCTGCACGCAGTGTGCTGCTAAAATTCCTGATTCGGACGGCCACGCCAAGTGCCTCTTCTGTCTTGGCGAGGCTCATGTGGTCGGTACCTGCCGTTTCTGCCTAGCTCTCACAGCTCAGGCCAGAAAGAACAGAGCCGTTAGGCTTAGAGCGGCGCTCTACGAAAGATCTCTCGCGCCAGAACCGACTCCGTCGACGTCGGGTGCATCGTCTTCTTCAGCTCTGAGAGCGATGTCGGCGCCAACAGCCAAGCCTCCGACAACTAAAGCCTCCTCGGTCTCGTCCAGGGCGTCCAGGACTCCCAGGACTGCTAAACCGGCAAAACTGCCGTGTACTGTGACGACGGCTACTGTATCGACCCGTTCCGGGAAGGTGGGGCCTTCCTCGACGTCGAGCTCTCTGGCTTCGGTGACGTCGATTCGCTCTCGTATCGGCTCCCCACCTTCCTCCTCTGCCATTAAGATAGCCTTTAAGAGGGCTCACGAGGAGTCTCGTCGAGCGCAATCTGACTCAGCTGTGGTTCCTCCCACACCTGGCAAGTCCTTGAGGGTTGCATCCAAGCAACCGCCGACAAAAAAAACGGCTGACTCAGCGCTCCTCCTCCTCGGCCTCCTCAAGGAGAGACCCGCTGTCCTCCTCGGCAACCTCCTCGAGAAGGTCTTCTCCTATCGTGCCAGCCCAGAGGCCTAGAGACGTTTCTCAATCTCCGTTGCACCCCCTATCCGACGGGGAGCTGCAGGACTCACCCCACCACTCTACCCAAACGGTGGTCAGGGTGCCGGTACCGGAGCCGCCTGCGCCGCCTCACTCTTCGCGCCAACAGCTCTTCCCTCCCACCTCAACACCGGAGCGTGGTAGACAAACGGCTCGCCTGGCTCGGGCGGCCCAGGCCTCAGCCTCTAAGGATTCTCGGCTCCCGGCACTCTCTTCTCGCGAGGCCATGCCTCCCCCTGAGACTGTGCTTTCTTCTCCCCCTCAGTCCCCCCAAGGGCCTGAGGAGGAAGATGCTGACATTGACCGCCCAGACTCTGTTCTCTCTGCTTCGGTAGTCTCTCTCGGTCTCGACCTCTCTCCTCCTCACGATGCGTATGAGGCGGACCCGCCTTCTCCTACTGACAATATTCGTGCTTTCTCTGATCAAATGGTCAGAATGGCCGACGCCCTGGGTTTGGAGATCAAACAGACTTCCAAGGCAGTGTCTGATCCAGTTTTCAAAAGGGTGCAGGCCCAAGCTCCGCCGGCCACGCTACTCCCCTTCCTGCCTTATCTCTTGGATGTTATCCAGGCCTCCTGGAAAACCCCTTCCTCCATTCCTCCGACCTCGAAGAGGATCGAGACTTGGTACCGTACCGACGATGATACCTTGGAGTGGCTCAAACACCACCCCGACCCCAACTCCCTGGTCGTCAAGGCCTCTCAATCCTCAGGTCGTCAGTCGAACACTCCGGCCGACAGAGAAGGGAAGCGCTTCGACGCCGTGGGTTGAAAACTTTACTCTGGAGCCCTTTTGCTTTGCCGGATGGCAAACTAGGCAGCCTGCATGGGCGCCTACCAACAAATTATCTGGGAGAAGGCACAGCCCTTCTTCACTAAGCTGTCGGACGAAGACCGCTCCGTCCTTACTACCCTCCAGCAGGAAGCTGACTCGCTTGCCCACCACCAAATACAGATGGCGAAGCATACAGGCGATACTGCGGGCAAGATGATTGCTCACGCGATATCCATCCGTCGTCACGCCTGGCTGAGGTCTTCGGGTCTCTCTTCATCTTCCAGACAGGTCATTGAGGACCTCCCATTTGATGCACTCGGACTATTTAACTCCGGTACCGACGACAAGCTCAAGTCTAATCATGACTTTAAAATTCTTGCGTCTAAATGTGGCGACCAACCGCAACCACAGCGCACCCGCTGGTTCCCTCACCGCTTCCGCCGCTTCCCGCCACAATCTTTCCGACACCATTCTTTCAAGCGGCCCTCGGGCTCGAACAATCAAAGCCATCACCAACCTCGTCGGGGACCTCATCCGCAAAAGCAACGCGGTCGAACCACCCCCGCTCCTCCGCAGGCTATCCGGCGTGCCTGACGCCATCCCCTTCCAAAGCTCCTCGTCCGCTACCGCTGTAGAGCCCACGCTACCTCGACCCTCCTGTGCCTTCGCCGATCGCCTGGCCCCCTTTTACAGTCGGTGGGAATCCATTACTTCAGATGCATGGGTTCTTCGCATTGTCCAAGACGGCTACGCCTTAGAGTTCTCAGAGCTCCCACCTACAGGTCGCATTCTCTGTTCAACTCCTTCTCCAGAGATACTGGCCGAAATCGATGCCTTATTGGCCAAAGGGGCCATCCGTCCCTCCCCTCCCGAACTGGATCCTCTAAGTTTCTTCTCCAGATACTTTACAGTCCCAAAAAGGGGGGGCGGGCTACGCCCCATTCTGGACCTAAGGGCCCTCAATATATTCATTCGCCCTTCCAAATTCAGGATGGTCTCTATTGCCTCTATCCTCCCGATGCTGCAGCGGGGAGACTACTTTGCCTCCATAGACTTACGAGACGCCTACTTCCACGTGGCAATACGGGAGGCTCACAGACGGTTCCTCTGTTTCAAAGTTCTCGACCAAACCTACCAATTTACCGTTTTACCCTTCGGTCTTGTCACGGCTCCAAGGGTCTTTACCAAAGTCGTCGCCGCCGTAGCGGCCCACCTCAGGCTACATGGCATCACGGTCTTTCCTTATCTGGACGACTGGCTTCTGGTCGGACCCGACCCTGTTCTTCTCGAAAGCCATGTCTCCTTCACGCTGCGTCTTCTAAAATCTCTCGGCCTCCAACTCAACGCCGAGAAGTCAAATCTCTCCCCGTCGACCCAAATCCGGTTCATCGGAGCCCTCTTCGACTCCGTCGCAGAGACTGTTTCACTACCGCTCGACAGATTCCTAGCTCTCCGCCACCAGATCGCCCTATGTCGATCCGCCCGGAGGGTCAGAGCCCGTGCCATTCAAGTCCTTCTAGGCCACATGGCCTCCACGGTTCTCACGACCCCCTTTGCCAGGCTGCATCTTCGGGTCCTACAAAGGTGGTTTATAGACACTTTCAAGCCGTTCTACCACCACAACTCCAAGTACTTGTCGGTACCGTCGATCGTCCGGCAGTCCCTTTCATGGTGGACGTCTCACCGGAACGTGTGCAGGGGCCTTCCATTTCATCCAACCCCGCCCTCGCTAACCATAACCACGGACTCCTCCACCTACGCTTGGGGAGCCCACATGAGCGGTCTAACGGTCCAGGATCTTTGGTCCCCATCCGAGAGGACCAACCACATAAACTTCCTCGAGCTTCTCGCCATTCTCAAAGCTCTGAAAGCTTTCTCCCGCCTCATCTGTCACAAGTCCATCCTCATTCAATCGGACAATCTGGTAGCAGTATTCTACATCAACAAACAGGGCGGTACGGGCTCGAGGAAGTTGATGCACCTCTCCTCCCGTCTCTGGTTTTGGTGCATAGCCCACGACGTTCAGGTCTCCGCGATTCACCTTCCGGGTGCCCAGAACGACTTGGCGGATGCCCTCAGCAGGATGACATCTTCCTCTCACGAGTGGAAACTCGATCCCGAGATCCTCGACGATCTGTTCCTACACTGGGGACGGCCTACTCTGGATCTCTTCGCGTCTCCCCGGAACGCTCAGCTACCCCGCTACGGAGCGAGACTTCCCCCGAACTCCTTCCCCGGCTGTCTAGGGGACGCCTTTCTGCTGGACTGGTCAGCGGAGATGCTTTATCTTTTTCCACCGATTCCCCTCATACCGAAGGTTCTCGAAAGACTCCTCTCGATCTCGGTCACAGCGATTCTCATAGCTCCGGCCTGGCCCCGCCAACCGTGGTATCCAGCCCTTCTTCGTCTCTCCAGAGGAACGTTTCGCCCTCTACCTCCTTCGCCGCACCTTCTCTCGAGAGAGGACGGCCAAATTCTTCACCCGGACCTTCCTTCCCTTCATCTCACTGCATGGAGGATTCTTACCTAGCCTCCCTTCCGCAGAACCTGCAAGATGTTCTTCGAGCAGCCCATAAGCCGTCTACTACCAAGGCTTATACCTACAAACTCTCTCGCTTTCACGCCTTCCTTCGATCCCGTAACGTCGACACCTTTCCAACCTCGGTATCGGTGGTCCTCGACTTCCTTATGACCCTTGTCGAGAAGAAACTCTCTCTCGCTTCTATTAAGGCTTATCTCGCAGCTCTTTCCTGGTCTTTTCAACGCCATGGTCAGCCATCTCTCTTCTCTCACCACTTGATTAAAACATTTCTCCGAGGCTACAACAACATCTGCCCACCGTCGCTACCACCTACGCCGGGCTGGAACCTCGAACTTGTACTTTCTCAACTCACTTCTGCTCCCTTCGAACCGCTTGCCTCGACCGATCTCCGATTGCTTTCGTGGAAGCTGGCCTTTCTAGTGGCAATCACGTCGGCACGACGGCCATCCGAGCTTGCTGCTCTCAGGGTCGATGAGCCTTACCTACGTTTCCACCATGACCGCGCTGTTCTTCGCCCGGACATTACCTTTCTCCCTAAGGTGGTGTCAGCTTTCCACCTCAATCAGGACATTGTCCTACCAGCTTTCTTCTCTAACCCCTCCTCTCCTCTCGAGCAAAAACTGCACCTTCTCGACGTTCGCAGGGCACTCCTCTTCTACAGGGACCGTACCAAGGACATCCGTAAGACTCAAAGACTCTTTGTCGCCTATGCCCCGGACAAGTTGGGTAACCCCATCTCTTCCCAGAGGTTGTCCCATTGGATTGCGCAGGCCATTGAGTTGGCCTACGAACTAGCCAAGCGCCCTCCTCCTCCATCCATCCGTCCGAGGTCGACTAGAGGCCTCTCGGCTTCGACCGCCTTCCTTAGAGGTATTCCGCTTGACTCCATATGTAAAGCGGCAATCTGGTCGAACCCTCTTACATTTGTCTCACTACAGGCTAGACAATAGAGCCCTAAAGGACTCGGCCTTCGCAAGATCAGTACTCTCATCTTGCCTATCCTGACTATACTCACCCGCAGGTGACTCTCTATACCTCTCCTTCAAGTTATGGGCCAGTTTTTCTCCCCATACCTACCTCTGGGGATATGTTTTTCCCTGATTGTGTTGAGCAGTTGCTCTGTTGCTTTGTAACGCCTTATTGACCCTGGCGGGTATGTCAAAGGGCATAATGTTTTTCCCCTCTCCCCCCTGGGAGAGCGTTTATATGCACTATACGCAATTGCGTGTTTCTATTATGTTTATTGAGTATTTTCTATATGTTATGTTTTTCTCTTCTACTATGCTCATGTTTGCATTGCACTGGTCCTTTCGGACAACTTTTTGCACTGGTCTCTTGGGACTGTTATCTCAATGTGTCCTAATAAACTTATGTTTGGACATTCACTGGTTGTCGAGTTTGCCTTGTCCCACCATCCGGGACCTTAGCGTGTCAGTCTCCATTAGTGTGCATTCACAGAGTACACGAAGAAAAAGGACAGGTTGCTTACCTGTAACCATGTTTCTTCGAGTGTACTCTGTGAATTCACACAAACCCGCCCTTCCTTCCCCTCTGGCAAACCTCTCCCTTTCTCGTTGCCTTGGCGGCGTAGGAACTGGAGAGCGGGCGCCTGGGGCTGCCTTATATGCCCCTTGGGAAGGGGGGCGTGGTTACCGCCAAAATTTGAACTTCAGCTTGGAAGAGTTTCCGTCGGAACCTGCGCAGGCGCAGCTTCTCCATTAGTGTGAATTCACAGAGTACACTCGAAGAAACATGGTTACAGGTAAGCAACCTGTCCTTATGGTTGCATGTGGTTGAGTGTTGCATACATACATATTTATTTTTGAGGCCCTAACCTTAAAGGGATGGATTTTTAGTTGAAACACCACCAATATTTTAAGTTAGATAATGAAGGGTATGCATACCCAGTTTGGTCCAGATTTATCAAAACATGTAGGAGCCTTTGTGGAACATACATATATATTTTCACTTCTATAAATAGAATTACTATCATAATAAGCACAGTTTTGGCTTCATAAAATACACTGTAGAATGATACCTGAATTAATACAAATATTTTTCATGTAGATTGTTCAGCAGTAAGAACGAAATTTGTTACTATAGTGTCTTTAAACAAAGCAGAGATGTTTGATATGGTCACTTGGAAGTACCATATATATAAATATTTTGAGTAAATTACACAGCCAAGCAATGGTCAAAAACAAAGCAATAGATTCAGTAGTATTTGAGAACTCTAGTGGTAGACCCGTAACCAGGATTTTGATTTGGAGGGGGCTGGGATTTTGATTTGGGGGGGGGGGGCTGAGTCTAAGCGGGGGGGGGGGGGATCTACCCTAGCAAACCTTTTGTATCGTTATCCCAATACCCCCATGCATATGGGATATATTGAGCATGGTGATCGGATCATTATATGAATAAACATAACAGTTTAAATAATAAATGTAAGGCCTTCTCATGGACCACCCTGAGAATTTTGGGGGGGGGGGGAAGCCCCTCAAGCCACCCCCCAGCTACATGCCTGTCTAAGGTAAAGGCAAGGTAAAGGTTTTCCCCTGACGTTAAGTCCAGTCGTGACCGACTCTGGGGGTTGGTGGTCATCTCCATTTCTAAGCCAAAGAGCCGGTGTTGTCCGTAGACACCTCCAAGGTAATGTGGCTGGCATGACTGCATGGAGCGCCGTTACCTTCCCGCCAGAGCAGTACCTATTGATCTACTCACATTTGCATGTTTTCGAACTTCTAGGTTGGCAGGAGCTGGGGTTAACAGCGGGCTTTCATTCCGCTCCCGGGATTTGAACCTGGAACCTTTCGGTCTGCAAGTTTAGCAGCTCAGCGCTTTAACACACTGCGCCACCACCAGGGGCCCCACATGCCTGTCTAGTGGTATAAAATTGAATCTCTTTTCTTGCCTTCCATTTTCTGTGCTTAAGGAGCCATTAATAGGTTTGAAATAAATGATTGAAATCCTGTTGTGGATTTTTATGCAGAAAATATTGATCTTACATTTGGAACTCATCTATAGAACTCCTAAATGTAACACAGCCAGTGACGGTTCAACCGAGAGGCAAACTAGTCATTTGCCTGAGGCGCCATCTTGTAGGGGGCGCCATCAAGGCAACTCCTGCCTCCGCTGCTGTGCCTCTGCTCTGCAGAGCCCAGTGCCTTCCTCCCCAGAAGGAAGACGTTGGGCCGTTTGCAGAGTGAAACAGCACTTCTCCAGTCTGCAAAGCACCCAGCAGCTCCCTCTGGAGAAGGAGGATGTTGGGCAGTTTGCAGACTGGGAAGCCCAGCACCTCCCCCCCACTTGGCTGCAACTTGCCTTGCAGCAGCCAAACAGAAGGAATCAGGCTCCACGTGGAGCTGGCTTGGGTCCCTTTGATCCTTTTGCCTCCCCTGTAAAGCAAGCAGTGGGATTGGGGGGAAAGGAAGAAGGGAGAAGGGGGAAAGGAGCGAGGGAGTGTGGGGAGAAGCCAAGCCACTGTGACCCACTCACTGCCTTCCCATTTTAGTAAGTATTTTTCTATTTGTGAGTCCATTTAAGGGGCTTGTTTTGCTTGGGGAGGGGGGGGGCGGGGGGCCTTTGCTAACGGGGTTTATTGTTGTTGGAAGAGGGACCAGGCCTTGGGACCTTGGATGCTTTTTCCTTTGGGCCCTCTCTCTGTTCTCTTTCCTCCCAACCATTCCTACTACCTGCTGCTCTTTCTCTTTTCCCTTTGCAACATAAATGAGGGGGATCCTTTTGTTTGCAATGTGTGTGTGTGTGTGTATACATACATACATATACACACATATATACATAATATTGGGATTTACTATGGGAAGAGAGATGGAGATTCCCCCATTTTTGAATGTAAACAATCCCAAAAAGACTCCAAAGGCTTTGCATTAGCTCCTGAAAGTATCTTAGATTGGAAAGGGGGAACCCCAAAGGACATCTAGTCCAACCCCATGAAGAAAACCACAAAATCCAGCCCTGGTTAAAGAGATTGAGATAGATAGATAGATAGATAGATAGATAGATAGATAGATAGATAGATAGATATGTAATAAACACACTACTGTGCATATTAATATACATATTAATGTAATAAACACAATACTCTGCATACTGACATACATATTAATGTAATAAACACTATAATGGGAGTTTATTACATATTGATATACCTGTTAATGTGATAAACACAATACTATGCATATTGACATACATATTAATGTAATAAACACAATAATGAGAGTGTATTCATTATTTATTTATTTTATTTTATTTACTACATTTATATCCCGCCCTTCTCACCCCAAAGGGGACTCAGAGCGGTTTACGAATAATATTGTCATATTTACGTACAATGTATTATATTATCAGCATCGCACAATATTAGCAGAGCATAATGATACCGTAATAATAATACAGATTTTCAGAACATAACACAGTAATCATATTCTATATTATATTCTGATTCTGCCAACTTTGCAGTTCAAAGATGTGCAAAATGTGAGTAGATCAATAGGTACCGCTCCAGCCAACCAGGAAGCCGCCCTGAGTTCCCTTTGAGGTTGAGATAGGGCGGGGTAAAAATGCAGTAAATATATATATTTTACCCTCAGAGGTTGTGAGATCTGTTGGAAACTAGGCAAGTGGCGTTTATGTATCTGTAGAATTTCAACAGAAAGGAAGAAACCATGAAAATGAACAAAATCTGAGTATTAAAAAAGCTAAAATTGGGACAGTAAAAAAAGAACATCACTCAGAAGACAAGAAACAATCAGGGCCAGTTAACCCTTCCAAACAAGGGATTCCCGCAGGCAGGAAGCAGCCAGTTCTTGAAGCTGAAAGGCTTTTCCATGCAAATCAAGGTGGCCAATTCAAATATTCACACCTGCCTCAAACAGAAATGAGTTATTCCTCCCACCCTGAACATTCCACAGATATAGAAACCCCACTTGCCTATTTTCCAACAAACCTCACAACCTCTGAAGATGCTTGCCATAGATGTGGGTGAAACGTCAGGAGAGAATGCTTCTGGAACATGACCAGACAGCCTGGAAAACTCACAGCAACCCAATTAAAATATTAAAATATTTCATAACACATATCCGTGGAATGTTCAGGGTGGGAGAAAGAACTCTTGTCTGTTTGTTGGAGGCCAGTGTGACTGTTGCCATTAATCACCTTGATTAGCATTGAAAAGCCTTGCAGTTTCAAAGCCTGGCTGTTTCCTGCTTGAGGGAATCCTTTGTTGGGAGGTGTTAATCAATCAGGAGAGAATACTTCTGGAACCTGTTGTCAAAAGCTTTCATGACCAGAAACACTGGTTTGCTGTGGGTTTCCCAGTCTGTATTGCCATGTTTCAGAAGCAATCTCTCCTGATGTTTCGCCCACATCTATGGCAAGCATCCTCAGAGGTTGTGAGGTCTGTTCGAAACTAGGGAAGTGGGGCTTAATTATTTGTTGAAAGTCCAGGTTGGAAGAGAAAGAACTCTTGTCTGCTGGAGGCAAGTGTGAATGTTGCAATAGGCCACCTTGATTAGCACTGAATAGCCTTGCAGCTTCAAAGCCTGGCTGCTTCCTATTTGAGGGAATCCTTTGTTGGGAGGTGTGAGCTGCCCGATTGATTCATGTCTGGAATTCCTCTGTTTTTGTGTGTGTTGTTCTTTATTTACTGTCCTGAGTTTTTAAATACTGGTAGCCAGATACTCTTCATTGTCATGGGTTCCTCCTTTCTGTTGGAATTGTCCACATGCTTGTGGATTTCAGTGACTTCTCTGTTGTCTGACATGGTGGTTGTGAGAGTGGTCCAGCATTTCTATGTTCTCAAATAATATACTGTGTCCAGGTTTTACCCCTTAGCTTAAATGGCTAAGGGGGGAAAGCAAGGGGCTTGAGGCTGTTAGGAATTGTGGGAGTTGTAGTCCAAAACACCTGGGGGGCCAATGTTTGCCCATGCCTGGTAGGTAAGTGCACTTGCTGTTGCATCTTTGCTGGAAAATAATTCTGTGTACATTTAGAAAAGCATAAATACTACATATTTCAAGTAATTCATCATCATTTGATCATTTCATAGAATTCCAGCAGATTCTCAGAATGTGTAGGACGCATGGGGGTGGGAATTTATGAGTAGCTGTCACACAGCCATATAACCCAGAATATCAAGGCAGAATAACCCAAAATATCTGCTTTGAACTGGGTTATCTAAGTCCACACTGCCCTATATCCCAGTTCAATGTTTGGTGTTAAATTCGCAAATATAGTAATTCCTACATAACATTAGCATGTATTGAACTGCTTTTTCTGTTAATTTGTTGTAAAACATGATGTTTTGGTGCTTAATTTGTAAAATCATAACGTAATTTGATGTTTAATAGGCTTTTCCTTAATCCCTCCTTATTATCCAACATTTTTGCTTATCCAACGCTTTTGTTTTTCAGTGATTGGTTTTGGGGGGGGGGGGGCACCAAAATTCTGTTCGCCTGTACTTGAAAATTCCCTAGGGCCGGCTCTGAACACAGCAGATAATGGTTTATGGTAAATAACTGACTTCAAAATTAAGCTTATTTTCTCAGACCAGTGGTTGGCAAGTGATGTCAAGGACAGAACGCCACAAGATAAGATATAACAGAGTTTATTGGAGTAACAGAACCAAAAATGCCCGTAAAAGACAAGGGCTAGGCAAACATTGGCCTTAAAAGTAAAAAGACACAAGGAAAACGTTCAAAAGATAAACCGGATTAAACCGGAGTTTAATCCGGGTTAAACCAAAAAAGCTTACTTCAGCCTGGGACTTAAACAAACAAAAGCTGGTGAACAAAAGGTTCAAAGAAATGCAAATAACTGGCAGCAGATACTTCTCTGCTGCAAAAAGCTATGTTTGAGTAACTAAGAGGTTACTCCTCCACACAGCAAGCAATTTCCAGATACAAACGCAGCAGACAAGGGCAGAAGCGGTCAGCGAAGTTCCAATCCGGTCCGAAGGTCGTAAGGCAGGTACAGACGTTTGTAGTTCACCAGTTCCAACGATAATCACAGGAAGGAGAGTCCGAGGCCGTAGTCAGTCAGTCAGTCAGTCAGTCCAGAGTAAACAGATGGCGTCCGTCAAGAAGACGACGGAGGTCCAAGCTATTAAGATTAAGCACAGGTTGCACAACAAAAGCCCACACAATTCCTCCCGCCGTCTATGCCCAGTGTCCTTGGTAACTTACGTAGTCAGCAAACGAATCACACCCGTCTTCAGGAACTTCCCACACAGAGCCCAAGCGTTCGTCCAGATTACCTTGCCCAACGCAATTAGCCATTGCTTCCAAACCCCATTTTATGCCAGTTACAGCTCCTCATCGCTATCAGCTGTTCCCCTAATTCCGGGCGTCTCCTCATCACTTTCCTCATCAGAACTGAAACACCTTTGACTACGCCCCACAGCATCCCCAGCTGTGGATCCCGTTCCATCCCTCCAACTTGTCCACGGGTCTAATCCTGAAGGTCCCCAATCGCCTTCCATACTATCATTGCCAGTGGCACCCAAATCCTCCCTCACACGAGTCCATTCCATGTCATCCTCCTCTGAGCTAACCATCTCTTCCTCCATTCTCTTAGTAAAACCCTCAAAGGAGTCCTCGTCAGACGGTTCTGCAAATAAGTCCCGCAGCCGCTTCCTTTCTCGCTCCTCGAGAGTATCTGACTCCCGAGGAGTCTTACGACCACGTCTCCCAATATCGGAGCCATAAGGCTCAACCATAACAAGTGACATGGAAATGTTTGGCTGTTAATATATGAGAGAGAATCAATAAGATGCTTAACATAAATTAAAAAGTGATATATAAAATGATTTGAAATACATTGAACAAATGGAAATTCATCATACCTTTCATGGTTGACAGGATTTCTGGATTTTTGCTAGTTCTATCTCAAAAATTATTTCACCTTTTTCAGATACTGACATTAATATTGCATACTAATGTTAATATTGTAAGATGAAGTTCTAAAAGGATGTCAAGACCATATTATTATCTACTGAAAAAGGAAAGTGCCAAAGGTTTAAAACAAATAATAGCATTATTTGGACACTCAGAGAAAGAAGTTATTTCATCTAGCAGAAAATTCCACCTAAGTTAGGGGAGAGGCAACATTGGATCAAAGAACAATGGCAAAGGGGTTTATCTTTTTATCTGAAATGGGAATTAAAGCATTAAACAAAACATTAATTTCCCACATAAACTACACCTGAAAATTCCACAACAAATAAGTTTACGGTCCAGGGAGCAAAAAAAAAAAAATGCCAGCTGTCAACTGAGATCAGGAGAGAAAGGCATTTGTGACCACATTGAAAACATATATATGATAATGGAGTCTCCAAAAGAATTTTGCGAGGAAATCAGCATGTTCTTTATTAATTATAGCAAACCTTTTGATTATGTCTAATTATGAAAAACTATTGGTCATTATTAAGGAAATGGGTGTTACACAACTTCGATAGTCCCGATGTGTAACCTGTATGTATGACAAGAGGCCATCAGAACAGGATACAAAAAAAGGGGGGGGGGGATGATTTTCAATTGGCAAGGCAAGACTACATTTTTTCACATTATCTATTTAACTTGTACTCTATGCTGTTCGTATCATATACAAAGCAGGATTAGACTTGAAGAAAGGAAGTGTGAAAATTGGAGGAAGGAACATCAACAGTTTAAGAAATGCAGGTGGCATCATGCTGCTAGCTGAAAATAGCAAAGACTTTGAATGATTCCTGAAGAAAGTCAAGAAAGTACAAAGACAGGTTAACAATTGAACCTTAAAGAAACAAAATTAGTGACAACAGATTATTTACTTACGTAGTCAATGAAGACAATGCATAGCAATAACAAATTCCTTATCAGACATCATAAAGTACAACAGGAATGAATTACTTTTAAAGAATAAAGAATAACTTTCCAAGTTCTGATCATTGGCAACTCATGGAATCATTCCCTGACTGTATCACCTCTTCCTGGGAAGGAGCAGTAGTTTTTCTCTTTCTTTTCGTTCTCCTGCTTGGACATATCTGAAGTTTGATCCAGAAAAATGTAAGAAACAGTGATGACTGTTCCCGAATATTAGTGGATTCTTGGGACTTTTTCCAAGTATTTTCAATGTGGAAATTTAATAATTTGGACATTAATTACTTTTATGGAGTACTATTCATTTTTTCTTCTAAAACATATTGAATTCATTATCACATTACTGAAGTGTAGTTTCTATACTTATTTATCACTTTAGGAACTCATAGTGGATGGTGATGGGTGTAAATCACAAAAAATATGAGAGAGGAGGAATAAAAGGAGAGAGGAATAAAACACAGAAGAAAGGAAACATTTTGCATTGTGGTGGGAAATTTAATATAATTAAATTGGTACAGCTTAATTTGGTTGAATCTTGGCTTGTGTCTCTTTCAACTTTTCCTAAAGTAATGCATACTCTTGAATACAGAGTGTCAGTTTCTCAGAGAATCATTCATAGATCATTGGAAACAGCTGAGACTCCCAACTGGCTTTAAAGTTACATGAATCACACAGGTTCTACGCTAATTGGTGTGAAGTTTCATTTCACATTTTTTGGCGTGGGTGTGTGTGCGTATTTTGTAATATAAATTTTATTACTTCAGGGTTTCTCACCCTTCTAATTAAAATAAAAATGGCACCTTTGTTTAAATATTGTGGGTGTGAGTCACATCTGCAGGATTCTCAGAAATACCGTAGAGTTGTGGAAATATATATCTTTCCCATGTATTCATCTGGTATTCCCTTTGGCCTACACATATGTAACCTCTGTTGCAAATCACAAACAATATGCTGGGGGAGGGGTTTACATATTCCATATGCTGGGGGGAGGGTCTTACATATTCCTAGTCCCAGATGCTATGTAGAAAGAGGTGCAGGTTGAGTATTCTTTGTCTGAAATTATTGACACTAGAAGTATTTTGAATTTCAGATTTTTTCAGATTTTTTAATAACTGTATTTGCATGTACTTGTGTAAACATCTTGAAGATAGAACCCTGGTCTAAGGATGAAATCCATTTAAGTTTCATATATAATTTATACACATAGCCTGAAGGTAATTTTATACAATATTTTTATTGATTTTGCACACAAAACAAAGTTGGTGTACATTGAACCACCACAAAGGGGGCTGCCCATGTGAACAGTTTAAGATTTTGTAATGTTTCCATTTTCAGAACTCTAGATAAGGGATGATCAGCTTGATAATTGTAAAAAAAACCCCAGGTTTTATTCCTTTTCCTTGCCAGTCCCCTTTACTCTTTGACTTATTTGGTGCACTTTCAGCTTCCTGTTTGTGCAGATAAAAATGAAGTTTGTGTTTGTAGATTCTGTGGGATTCACTGCATGTTGTTGCACCAAGAAACAGACTTCATAAGCATATTTTGTCCTGGCGTCATTCCTGTGATGGGTTTTTGTTGATCTTACAGTTGCTTTGCTGAAACTCTTTATTGGATTTAAAATGCCTTTTGAATTATGAGCTTTTCTATTTGAACTCTGTTACATTTATTTTTGCCCCGTTTTACCCCTCCTCTCTTTTATGTTTAGGAATGATTTGCTTATGGTGTGTCGCCAACTGAACATGGAAGAGTCTGTGGCAGAGATCATGCAGCAGCTTGGTGGAGATGAAAATGGGAAAATTTCCTTTCAGGATTTTTCACGATGTCGTATGCAGCTTGTGCGAGAAATCAGGAAGGAAGAGGTGGAACTTTCAGTGAAATCAGATGATTCTTGTAAAAAGAAAACATTGAGGGACAGAATAGCTTCCTGGCCAACAAGTAGCGATAACAGTTTGGGTAAGTGTGACTTAATTACGTCCCTGGACTGAAAATGTGATGCAGGACTTTGAATGCTCTCAGGAATCTGTGCTAGAGCTTCTATAGTCTCCATTACCTTTTCCTTGCCAGCTCATGGTATTTCAATCATAATGTCAGTACATGGAGCTGTGCACTTAGTGTTCCTTAAAAAATGTTTAATGCTATGTATGAAGACTAATTATTTTTATGCGTGTGTACAACTTGGGGACACATGGTAAGCTAGTATTCTAGTACATGCAGAGGTGTTAAACTTTGACATTTTTCATGCATTATGCTAAATTTAGGAATGCACTTATTTTCCTACACAGCTGTGTTTGAGAAATGTGTGACCTGGACATCGTATTTCACTTTTCTCCTCTCAAGCATAAAATGTCAATGTTATGATTCTAACAAGCAACAGCAGTCTTCTCTGCATTGAAATCAAAAACTAAAATGAGGACATTTAGGCTATGTTCATTTCAGGCAGTAGTCTGTAGCTTTCCCCTTAGTGCAAACATGTTGATTTCTAATGATATTTCTCATATTGTGCTTTTTTTCAAAAAAATATTTACCCGTCACTTGGAGTAAATATGGCCATTTGTTAAGACGTGTAAGCAATGTCATAAATTCAAATAATTGCATAGTTGTCAAGTGATCATATTCCCATAAAAGTTCTTTATAGGGCAAAGTATAATGTGGCTTGAAGAATATATATGACTTATCTCAACTAATGAAATCATAGCATGTCTTTCAGGTAATATAATAATAATAAAACATAATCCTGAGAGTTTGCTGGTTGCATATAATTGGTTTTTACGTAAAGCTAAAGGCAGGAGGCATCACAGGGCTGTCATATAAATCAAGTTTATGAGTGTTCATTTTTCCTGGTATTGCTTTTGAAAATAACTGGTATTGTGGCAAGGTTGTTTAAAGAAGAGGAAGGAAAGGTATCCTTTCCATCCTTGCAGCAGCTTCATCTGATCTGATATTCTATCCCACCTGCCCACCTCAGAAGGCAGTGCCAGGTGCTGAGTCCTCCCTCAGAGAAGTGCAATCTTCGGGAGAGTGGGCTGGAAGGGGCAGTGAAGGAGAAGGGGCAATCGGCAGGGAGGGACACTCCCTGCTGTGGACCCTCCCCCTCTTTTCTGCCTTACAGCCCCCCTCATTATAATAGTTAATTTTAATGTATTTTTATGCTTTGATTTTAAATGTTTACTGTTTTAATGTATGTATATATTTATATAGTTATATTTTTATGGCATTGAATTTTGCCAATTTGGAAGCCTTTCTGAGTTCCCTTTGATGTGAGATAGAGCAGGGTAAAAAAAAGTAAATTACATACCAGCTGCCCAGCACACTGCTCCTCCTTTCCTCCTCTTGCTGTGCCATGTGCTTATGGCTGGGGGAGGAGAGGTGTCCCTGGCCACTTCTACTGCCACTTCCCTTTTCCAGTGTGTCCACCAGCCCTGCAAGACGCAGAAGGAGCTGCTGGGCAGCAGCACTCCACCTACACAAGCATCATAGCAGATGGCTAGCAGAAAAGGCCTGGACAGTGGATGCGTCAGCTATGGGGGCTTGAGATGGATGCCGAGTTCCAGGCATCATCCAGTTTCTAATGGTGGCACCCGGCAGAGTCTGCAGCCTCGCATACATGTAGTGTTTCCTATGAGGGAAAGTGTCATAGAGCCACCACTGTTTCCAGTTTCTCACATAGGCATTAAAAAGTCCAGAGGTGGTACTTCAGCAAAGGAAGTGAGAGGGGGTTAGTGCATCTCTTAGATTCTCCTGAAATGTACTAAACTTACTCCTTTAACAACTATTTAACAATTCTGTTCAGAGAAGAGGATGGTTCTCTTGTTAAGGTATTGGTTGATTATTTGAGTATCGTTCTTTAACTTTTCTGTGAATACTTCTTTCCATAGTACCCCTTTTAATTATAGAACTACAATTCTGTTGTTCTTTGGAAAGGTATTTTAGAATCGGCAAGTTGTACAGATTTCTTCCTCCTCACGAAAACAGGGAAAACCCGTTGTGGAGTTTCTCCCAGGTTGGTATTAGTGGATCTTCTGCCTTGCCACCATTGAAACCAAAATTATTGTTATTATTATATTTATTTATACCCTGCTTTATCTCCCCCAAAGATAATATCCTGTACCTGAACCATCTAGGGCTTTAAAGGTCATAACCAACACTTTGTATTGTGCCCAGAAATAGACTGACAGCCAGCGGAGCTGCTGCCACAGAGGGGTTGTCTGCTCCCTGCAGCCAACCCCAGTGAGCAACCTGGCTGCAGCTTTTTGGACCAGCTGAAGTTTCCAAGCAGTCTTCAGAGGCAGTCCAATGTAGAGTGTGTAACAGTAATCCAAATGGGATGTAACTAAGGCTTGTACCACCATGGCCAGATCTGTCTTCTCAAGGAACAAACGCAGTTGACACACAACTTTTAATTGTGCAAAGACCCTCACGTTCACTGCCAATATCAGGAGGACCCCCAAACTGCAAACCTGTGTCTTCAGAAGAAGTGTAACTCCATCCAGAACAGGCTGAACCCCTATTCTCTGGTTATCCTTCCAACTGACCAGGAGTACCTCTATCTTGTCTGGATTGTTTCAATTTGTTTGCTCTCATCCAGTCTATTACTGATGACAGGCAGTGGTTTAGGATCAGGACAGCTTCCTTGGCATTAGGTGAAAAGGAGTAGTAGAGCTGGGTATCATCTGCATACAAGTGATACCATACTCCAAAATTCCAGATGACCCCTCCCAGCACAGGAGTCCCCCAGCACCACATTCTGGGTACAGCCCTCCAGGAAGGATCGGAGGCACTGTAAGACAGTGCCAGTGAGACAGCCCAGGGGGATACCATGGTCAATGGTATCAAAAACCGTCGAGAGATCCATAAGAACCAACAGAGACATGCTCCCCCTTCTAGCTCTATGCGGAGGTGGTCATCCACCAAGGTGACCAAAGCTATCTCTGTTCCATAACCAGGCCTGAAGCCAGATTGAAATGGATCTGGATAATCCGAAATCCCCTGTTCGTAGTGTTGCAAAGAACTGACATAAGCAATGGAAGAGGGGGAAAAATGCATCTCCAATGCATTTTCATTCCTTGTATGCATGAGCTGATAGGACTTTGGAAAGGAAATTTCTTCACCAAGGACCCCCTTCCTTTGTCCTAGTTCTCTTCATATTCTTACCAAAGCCACCTTCACTGAACACATGAAGAGTAGTTATAACCCTAGTAACAATGTTGTTGGATATTTATGACATGATAAAAGTGATTTTTAAAAGTGACAGTTATCATTTAGCAAATATTTTTAGATGATAAGAAGAATTTAAAAATAAAGAACGTTTTCTCTTAAATAGAATTTGGTTATGTCAGAATGTTTTAGTTTTCTTTGATCTTTCAAGTCTTATAGAATCAATCTGTAGATATGTTTTAATCATCATGAAAATCATAGAATTATATAAAAGCAAAAATCCTAGCATTTGTTTATTTAAACAGCTATAAGGCTATGAAAAATAATGAGGTATTAGGTTGTGAAATATAATGGGTAGGTTGGAGGAAAAGGGTGTAACTGTTTGTAAAGCTTTCATTTTTGTTGCTTTGAATGGAATCTTTAACATATATGAAAATAACCTGCCAAATTGCTTAGAAACATGCTTTCATCAGAGGCTTCTAAAAATATTACAAGTGCTCAGATGTTTTATGGTTATCCCATATTTTAAAAGTTCCTTCAAGGATTCTGATTACTTAGTCTTTTTGCTAAGGCTTACATTAACCTCATTAGCTCTACTAAGTCTGTGATTTGTTATAGAGGCTAAGCAAAATGAGTAACTGCTATTGTTGAAGATCGCAGTTTGTAATCTTACCGGGACATAATCCTAGAATGTATTTTTGCCATGCTCATGTCTCCACATACCTGCCTCATGTTTCTTGGTCCAAACCAAGGGAATGTGGAGATTTTTATTTATCATAGTACTGCAACAAGTGTTTTGTGTTAAAGTCTTGCATTTATTTCAGTGCACACAATCACATGTCTATGTTCTCCTGACTATGCTGACTATGATCCAATTATTTTCTGTCTGTTTGAGAAGAGTTTCAAAGAAACAAGAGGCTCATGGTGCATATTTATCACTTCTCTGATCCTTTGTTCCTTCTCATCATTAGATACTTTGCAATGAGTAGGCTCTGAATAAAATGTATTTTACTGATGCATCAGGGCAGCTGTAGCTGACAATAATTAACATTATATGAGGCAAGATAACCATTATGTATGGAGTTTACTGACGATTTTGGCCTTTAACTCATGCCTTGGTTCATTGCACTACAGCTGTTCTCTGATTGCCCAGATATTTCTGTGATTAAATGACCATTATGGGTAGTTATTAGAACAGAAGATGTAGGATTAACATCTGAAGAACAAGACTATACATGCCTGTTTTGCTTCTATATTACGTTTTTAAAAACATAGATATCATTGGTTTCTGGAGGATATTATTACTCATATCCATATCATAACTTTATATTAAAATACTTTTGGCAACATACATCTTTAAAATGCTTCATCTTAAGCCTTCAGGAGAACATACAGATCAAAATAACAAAATGATAGTAAAATCATAATAAAGCACATTGCAGCAAATGAGCATAGAATAAAAAACCATCGTAAAACCAGTTCTGTACACATGAAATGCATGGACAGTTTTGTTTTGTTTTTTTGCACCACTTAGACTAAAATTAAAAATGAATGGCAACAGGCAAACAGTTTTAGAGAAGAAATGACAAAAAACCACATGCACATCTGCAAATACTTGTCTGCAAACTCCATATACCTCTCTTCATAATGTGAAAGGGCCTGAGGCAGGGCATTTGAGGCTGATATGAAAAGCACTCCACTGAGAAAATTTGCACATCACTTTGCAGATAAAGGCTAGATTTCCACTGCCCTATACCCCAGGATCTGATTCCAGATTATCTGTATTGATCTGGATTATATGAGTCTCCACTGCCATATAATCTGAGATAAGAAGATAATCTGGGATCAGATCCTGGGATATAGGGCAGTGTAGAAGAGCCATAGTTGCTCAGATTTGCTCCAACATTCATGCTGTAGTTGATACAATGCTGATGGATGTAACATTTGTTCCTGCTTGTCCGTTGTTATTGAATATTTTTCATTGCATTCAACCTGAAAATATGGACAGGCTCCTTGTAGGGGTGAGATTTTTAAAAATCCCAGTGTTGATAGCAGGTTGCAGACAGAAGCACAGTCTTTTAGCTACATTCTAGTGCAGTTGTTCTCAACCTGTGGGTACCCAGATGTTTTGGCCTTCAATTCCCAGAAATCCTAACAGCTGATAAACTGGCTGGGATTTATGGGAGTTGTAGGCCAAAACACCTGGGGACCGACAGCTTGAGAACCACTGCTCTAGTGACACCTTTCCTTCCACCTTATTATGAATACTGCTTGGTATTCTACTCATCTGTGTAAATCACAGAGATCATGAAGAAGGACAGGTTGCTTAGCCTTAACTGGTTCTTTGAGTAATCATATGTGAACTCACTTTCCCTTTCCCCCTCATGGTGTCATTTCTGTATTTTGACATTGCCAGGCTGTGCTGCATCAGACATAGAATTGGGTTCTTCAGTGGGAACCACCAATAATATTGCATTAGAGGGGAGAGGAGGAGTAATGGCTAGGATGCTTTTTCAACTAAGGTTCCACCAGTTGCTGTCTGGGTGCTAACAACTCATATGTGTAAGTTCACAGGTGACCATTCAAAGAACTGCAGTTTCTGATTTATAAAACCTGATATCCTTTTATGATACAATTTCTGACAATGGCTCTGTTCATGAAGATTTGACCAGATGATAATATATTACTCAATTTTATAATTTCTAGTGAGTCTTACTTGTTTTGTTGGTAGTCATTGTCATGATTAGATGAATATGGATATATAGTGTTCTGTTTAATGATAGTGAATGTGTTTTCAGTAATGCTTTATGCACATACATAATGTGAAATGTTCAATAAATAATTGCTTAGGCCCTACATATTCTCTATTTTAAACTATTTTAAACAATATATAAATTGTAGAACAACTGCGGTTTTTTTCAATTTGTGCTGACAATTTTTTTTCAGTTTGTGCTATCCACTTCTATTAGCTGTAAAACTAGAGAACCCTTGTTTGGGAACCTGTAATTGACTCTTTAACCATCCTAATTGAGTGTGAGGAGGTGCTGAAGCATGTCAAGAGGCAACTAATCCATGTTAAGTGGTCTTTGGCCAGAATAGAAGTATACTTATCTGAAAATACACACAGTCAAAATTAGTGGAAATTCCAAGTAGTTGGTGTAGGTTATTTGTTCATTCCATAGCTGTTAAGCTTACTACAAGACCCATATCTCAACACTATGATTTATAAAGGTTCAGTACATGCCAATATGGAAATATGCTTCTATGCACACAGTAAATAATGGATGTACATTTACATCTGGGATGTGGTACTATGTCCTAGAAAGAGTTGTTAACAATCACATTGAACAGATTTTAAAAGGATTAGATAGATTCATGAAAGTTGTGGCCATCAATGACTGGAAGGCTTATCAAAAGCCAAAGTTGCTAGGGAAAGTGATTTCCCATAGGCATATGACTGTAAAAACAAAAAACTAGATATATGTCATATCCTACATGATTCTTCTTACGTTCCTTACATATTTAGTTGACGAAGCAGCAGAAAAACAAAACAAGACAAAATACATACCTTCTAGTTTGGTGTATGTAGAAGAGTAATATATAGACAAGACTCATATTTAGCTGTGTTTGTTGTATAAAGTGGAGAAAGATGGCTCATAAAACAAGTGTATGAAATCCACAACACTGATTTTCTCTAATACAATCAAGTACTGGGGTTTCTGGAACTCCTTAGGTCTAAAAACTGATTGCTTCAGGCACAAAGAAAGAAATCATTATATTTATATTGTCTTCAGCGTGCAAGGTATTGCACAGACCAATGGCAAGCAGACAGATATATGGTTCAAAAAAATAATGTCTCAAATTCCCCCCAAGGCGAGTTGAGAGTGTGCAAGGAATATATATGCGCTCAAATAAAGTTATCTGTCCTTAGACTTAATTTCAGTAGGAGGATGAAGATTTTATGGCAAGGAAGAAGGTGAACAGAAAAGGCTGACGCAACAATTATCATTGGGGATTAACTGCAAAGGTATGAAGATATGTGGAATTGGATTATTTAATTCTTCAGTATGATCAGGCTTCCCCTCCCCTTTTTAGGTGCTCTTTCAGGAGCTCGAGAAAGTTGGGAATATGATTCTGGAGCCAGAGATCTTCAAAGTCCTGACTTGCACAGTCGATCAACTCTACAGAAACTCTTTGACCATAGCGGCAATGCCATGAATCAACAAGTTGGATTGCAGCGACTTCTTACTCAAGCTTCCAGCCTTAGCAATTCAGTTGGGGGAAGCTATTTGGAACTTGCTAACACAGTGAGTACACTTTTAAACTTTTACTATAAAGATGTTTTAAATTTATCTTCTTCTCAAAACTCATAAATCAACAGGAAGCTGTTTTCATCTAAGATTTATTTTTTAAAAATAATCAATACTCTGCCTTTGCTTAGTTATTAAGTATTTATATTTTAAATAATTTGATTCCATAAGTCATTTAAAGATTCTTTTATAACTTGTTTCAATTTGGGTAGTGTGACAGCTAGTTTTTAAGAATACAGTATATTACTTTTAAATTAGAGAACAAGGAAAGCCTTTATGTCAAAATCATGTGGATAATTTTGTGTAACAAAGGGGAGGGATCTAATCCCTTATTTATTGTTATTTCAGTTTGTTTCTTTATAATTTCTATAGTTCTTTGTTCCCTGTGGAAATTATTGGGATGAAAATACATTTTCTAAACTTAATACTAGTCCTTATATCTGTTTAGGAAAGAATTTTAATTATTTTCAAGCTCAATGAAAAATGGTGATTGTAGGGTTTCTTCTTTTTAGTTTAGATTTTATTGTAATAATGAGAATATGAGTGTGAAATCTGACAGTAAGGAATGATAAATAGAAGAATGACTTGAGCATTACTAAGAAGATTGCAGATATAAGTCTGTGAGTCTGTTTGTAGAAGAGGTGGAAAAGATGCCAATGCCACACTTGTAGGTCTAGTATGTTTGTTTATGCTATAGGCGAGGGGGAAGCAGAGTCTGCCTACAGAGACAACATAGGTCCATTGTTCTTTTGGCCACAAGGAACTGAAGACAGTTATCATATCCCTTTGTACGTTGCGTCGTATTTTGGATTGTAGGATCACTGTTTTTTTCTGAATGTTCTGTTTCACATGCCAGTGGTAGCCATGGTAACACATAACATTCATACATTCACAACACTCACAAAACAATTTCTATGAATATTTGAAAAAAATGTATGTTGAGCATTATGAACTTATTTTCAAGATTCATCTAGTTGTCTTTGGGAAAAAAACCTTTCCATATATGTCTAACTCCTCTCTTCTCTCTCCCAATACCATTGTTCTCATCATTTCCATTGTAATCTCCTTTTGTTTATTTCATTTACAAACATGTTCTGGTTTCTGGTTTCTAGACTATATTATTCTATAATACTGGAAGATACATGACAGAGTGAAATAATACTATTTATTTTCAGGCAAGTCTTTAGCCTTTAACTTATTGTGGCAGGATCTTTTTAATGGGACAGATTATGCTTTTATATTTTTACTATGTTTAATGTGTTTTTAATTCTTGTAATTTAGAATTGAATGAAACTGTTAACACCCTTTAAATGTCTGCATTAAATAAGTGTTTAGTGTACTTTGTTTTTCACTTGATGTAAGCTCCTTTGGATTCCGTCCTGAAAGAAATGTGGCGTGATGGTGCTGATGCCGATTTTGAACTATCTTTTTGGGTGGTTGTGCTTGGGTTATACATATACTTTTTGGTAACCTCAGAAGAGTTAAAAGACAACTCCCTTTGAACTATTCTTGAAAATCCAAAAAAAAATTCAACTCTATTGGCAACAGAAAAAGTTACTTCCCACAAAATCCAGGTGGTTTCTGTCCTGAGTCAGACTGCCTATCCGCTTTTAAGGCAGAGAACATTGAATCACCCAGAACAATGAAGGGGGGGGGGGTGGAAAAATGTTTTGCATTTAATGCTAAGTATTTATTGAGGAGGAAAGTGGAATGGGATATCCTGAAGAGAACATGAATGTTTGTGGAATCATAATAGTGTCCTGATAGTCTCTCCTTTTTAGCCCACAAGTGTTTCTTACTTCAAAACCTGGGGTTTATAATCAGTCTAATTTAGATTTCAGTTGCTGAATCTGCTTACGCAAATAGCTTTTCTCCACACTATAATATAAAGACTATCACTGATGACTGGATTTATTTTGGGCTGCAGTGCAAATTGATTTTGGATGGCTGCCCAAAACCCTCTAATGGTCAGCTTGTACTGAAATAATGGATTACCATTTGTCTATTCAAGGCATATAGCTCTAAATTGAGAACCAAAGGCTGGAGATGCAAATCAAATATTGCTTTCATATAACACACTAGCCTAATTCAGGCATTATCTCTGTGGAAATTGTCGATACAAGAAGAGTGAGAAAATGCTGCCTGTGTTACTTCCCCCCATTACCTTCTATGCTTAGATGGTGATAGCCTGAAGAGTGGGTGTACCCTCTGTAGAGGTTCTCGAGACAATTGTCTAGGGTTCGAGAGCTTACTTGATCTCAGAAGGTGCTCTTCTGATGCCATCCTCTATATCAGGCATGGGCAAACTTCAGCCCTCCAGGTGTTTTGGATTTCAGCTCCCACAATTCCTAACAGCCGGTAAGCTGGCTAAAATTTCTGGGAGTTGAAGTCCAAAATATCTGGAAGGCTGAAGTTTGCCCATGCCTGCTGTATATATAATAGGAGAAAGGTCCTGCCGTGGATTGCCTATGGTTCCAGAGCCTCCTTGTTGATTTACTACTTCTACCTAGACCTAATTTTGGGTATTTTTGTACAATAACATGAAATCCTAAATTTCTGTTACAGATTGATAAATTAAAAAAAATTAAAAAGCCTTTGTTAGTGTCTTACTACAATGCTATATCACAAAATGCTGCTATTGTGTTCAGATGTGTTTATGCATTTAGAGCTCTCAGCTATTGTACATCTTTGAATATCTTATCAGTTCTTTTATTGGTTAACTTCATAGTCGTTCAATCTATATGTTTGTCCGTTTTGGAGCAAAATACATGTATCATCCATTCAGTGTATTTCTCTTAGTGACTGGCAGGGGGCATTCTTAGGTAGCATTAATTCCATTTCTCCCTGTATTATCTCAGTGCTGCCTTCCAGTGTAAAGAATCATAAGTATAGTTTGTATTCAAAGTACAGGTTGAGTATGCCTTATCCGAAATGCTTGGACCAGAGATGTTTTGGGTTTCAGAGTTTTTCAGATTTTTGAATATTTACATTTGCATTTATGTACATAAGGAGATATCTAGGGGATGGGGTCCAAGTCTAAACATAAATTCATGTCTGTTTCATATACGTCTTATTTACATCACCTGAAATGAGAAGGAGGAGGAAGGTCTTTTACTTATTATTTTTTCTCACTTATTTGACTTTTACCCTTCCTCAAATTCATTTTGATACTACTGATCTCTGTAATAATCTTTATTTATATCCCACTCCCTCCCCAAAGGAACTCGGGGCAGCTCACAACACAAAAACAATATACATAATATCAAACAAAAGGCTGTAAATAAAAAACAAAACACAATAAATTAAGGTTAAAATGAGAGTTTTCCAAAGACTTGAAATATCCTACAACTGAAGGAAGATGGAAGCATGATTGATATATATGTACACACATGCGCATACATAAACGTTTTGCATCATTTACTCATTAGTACATTTAACTGCAATATTACTTGAACTGTATATAGAAATATAAAAGTCCTTCTTCACATTAACTTCTTGCCATGTGTGTTCCAATACTCTTTGTTGTGTCATGTGACTTAATTGTAGAACTAAATTTAATCGACTTTTTCATTGCTAGGAAATACGTTGCTTGACATCTCATTTGAATTTGTTTTTTCTCAAATTCTTGTGGAAGTATGATTAAGAGTCTTTCAATCTATCTCTGGGGGAAAAGAAACAGCTTAAAGACCAAGCTTTTATAAAGGAATAATCAGTAAACAAGCGGCGTGTGCTTGGGTCAGTATCTAATTTTGTCCAGGCTTTGCATTGTCTATCATATTAGAACATTCAGGGAGCATTTGCATAAAAATTGAATGGTAAGCTTGAAATGCATTTGGAAACTTGGCTCTCGGTTGCTTGTTCCTCTGTATCCAATTTTCTTTAATGGTTTTAATTTTCAAAAGAATGTTTAATAGAAAATACCCTGGCTAGATTTGTGAGTAAATAAATAAATAAATACTGAAATGCGGTCATCGGTTGCAAGCTGGCACTGTAATGAAAGCCTGTTTATTAAATATCTCTACGCAAGCCCATAGACTTAAATTCTTCCAAAATGGCTCTGCAGCTGCAGCAGAAGGAGTTGGCCATTGCAGATTTGTGTTTGTTCACTCTAAAACCGTGCCACACATAGCGTCACTAAATTTAAGAAAACCTAAAACTGTTCTCAAAATATGTCCCTTTTTAACAAAACCTTTTTAACAGTCTGGCCACATTGGAGGGCATTTGTGTGTTGTCATGTTCAAATATAATACATATGTTCAATTTATCCTAATATTTTGTTATTATGCAAACACATAATGATGAAATACATTTTCTTCTTTACTATTCTCAGCCCATAGGCTTTTGATGGTGGTGATTCTCCTTCTGGTAAGCCATGCTCTTTCTGAAAATGTTGCTTTAAGGAATATAGGATGGAAAGATACCTTCTCAGGGATTGGTTGTCCATAACCTTATGTACAAAGGTTTATGGCAGTCTTACAAGGCAGAAACATACACGGGCATGCACCTACCATTTATAATTGTTCTTGTAAAAGTAGTTGGAACAGTAGTCAGCACAGCTGCCTTTGTAGGGTTGGCTAGAAACAAATGCCATCTGGTATTCCTCTTGCTAATCTCTCTCCCTCCTCATGCTTTATGGGTTATGCTGAAGCCAGTGTAGCGTAGTGGTCTGAGCATTGTGCTATTACTTTGGAGAACAGGGCCATGAAACCCTGGCAAGTCAGTGGTCACTCTCTCTCAGCCCCAGAGGAAGGCAATGGGAAAACTCTTCTGAACAAATGTTGCCAAGAAAACCTTCCTATAGGTCCACCTTAGGGTTGCCATAGGTCAGAGACGACTTGAAAGCAAATAGCAACAACAATAACAATAATGCCCCAGAATAATTGAACCAAGAAGTGTTCACTGTGTTAGCAGGTAGTATGATGTTGAGGATATTAGGCATGTCCCTTAGAGCATATTATCTTTGCGCAGTGTCCTGTAGTGAGCACATAGTGAGCTTTGTGTAATTTTTCATATCCTCAGTTATTTTATTTGTGTAGTGGGCTTTGAGGTTCTCCACCCTTGACAGCTGTTTGGAAAGTGTGTGGATACTTGGAAGTCTCATAGAATTCATTGTGTTGTCCTCAAATTGGAGCCAGAGAATAAAAGCAATACAAGTGGTCTCCGCGCAGCACAAAGTTCTATTTTCAATCCATCCATTAGGCTTATTTATTCCATGCTACTGGTGTACTGAGTAAACTGCTGGGCTTTCAAAACAGTGTTCTAAATATTACTGTTGTATTTGTGCCACGAGCATACTCTAGATTTTGCCTGCTTCCTACAAAAACTAGCTGATATCTGTAGTAAATCTCATTTCCTGCTACCTATAAATCAGTACTTTCCCCTCATATTTATTATCTTTCCACATAATTTGTATTACATTTTCTTGATAATCTCCAGGTTCCTTTTGTTTGCAGCTGTTCTGTGGTCCCTGTTGCATAATGCTGTTTGGTTTAAAAATAAAGTGTGCTGTTAAGTTGTTTAAGATTTAATTTTGTTTTCATAAGGTTGTATTTGTTTTTCCTACAAAGTTATATTTGCATTTCTAGTATAAATATCTACTAAAACCTTTTTAGCATATTGCTACATTTTCTTGGTCACAAAGCCTTTCATCTTCCATGGCTTCCATACTGTTTACATATCCATTGCGTTTGATTGTGTTATCCAGTTTCCTATTTTCCTAAGCTTGGCTTTATTTGGGTTAATTCTTAATCCATGCTTTGTAATTTTTCCAATCTAATCTTATTATAAGGCTATTTGCATCATCTCAGAATATGTTGAACAAACCAATTTTAAAACAAACACTATCAAAATGGTGGTTTTTCCCTGTTCTACTGTATTTGATGTACAGTGAGAATATTTGACCGTAATTTGATCATAAAACACTCAGTTACAAATGCAAAATAAATAACAGTCTTGTTTCAAATTACTCTTGAGAGCTGGTTTATGTTAAATCCATGTGAAGAGCAACTGCATATTCTGAGGTCAGTATTTTAAAAATATTGTGCCAAATTTATGCATAACTGGAAGGAAATGTAATTTTTATGAGTGTAACTTTTTGGTCAATGGTTGCCTTACAATCAAATACTTTTTTGTCCCAGCCTGCTAAATTGTAAATCTGTTATGTTTCTTTCCATAGAGTCAGATATGAAGTATTAACTCATCTATATAGACCAGTGGTTCTCAACCTTTGGGTCCCCAGGTGTTTTGATGTACAACTCCCAGAAATCCCAGTCAGTTTACCAGCTATTAGGATTTCTGGGAGTTGAAGATCAAAACATCTAGGGACCCACAGGTTGAGAACCACTAATATAGATCAACGGACTGATTGCCAATGGTGTGTAAAGAAGTGATTGGTTCCATGTTGCAGAGAGTTCTGGCTAGAGTTGTGTGAAGAGACAATCTTAGGTTTGGTCAGTTAGTCCATAAAGAGAAAGGACTGAGGACAGAAGCAGAACATAGGCAAGAAGTTAAATAAGAGTGGCTAGGTATCTGAAGACAGAGGTTAAAATAGCTAAACAAGATTTTGTACCATCATTTTCTCCCAGGACTGAATTGCACTGAATTTTCATATGAGATTCCATTTGCACTTGTAGTTGAAGGAATAAATATTTGCTTTTCAAAGTTATACTTCAGTACCTCAGTATCCAGAAAGAGCATAGGGTAAGCAGAGTTAAACATCATCACTGACATGCAATTTTATATTTTACTTTAATTTTATTAAAATTAGTGGTAAGTTTAACTAGTCAGCCGCAATCTGAAATGAAGAGTTCACTGCACAGTTAAAAGAAGCTTGAAAAAAAATGGTTCCCATGGGTGAAAGGAGTCTCCTCCACTTACCTGCTGCAATCTTCTCTCAACTTACCTCTTGTTGCTTCATCAGACACTTGTATAGGATTGATTTACACCATAGAATTAATGCAGTTTGACACCACTTTACTTGCTATGGCTCAATGCTGTGGAATCCTAGGATTTCTAGTTTGGTGAGGCACCAGCGCTCTTTAGCAGAGAGGGCAACCAACCTTGTAAAACTACAGCTTCCATGATTCCACAGGATTGAGCCATGGCGGTTAAAGTGGCATAAAATACATTCATTCTACAGTGTAGATGCACCCAGGTTAATTTTCAACCCAAGCATGCCACAGACCTGCGCTGGAGGACTAAGAGATGCCCATAGACACTTCTGATAGCAGTGACCACAAGCTACTTAAATCACATAAAATGAACCTCTGGCTAAATTGATCTTATGGTAAATGATTTTTAATAGCTTATTTCTGTTATAGACAGTTGTAGTTATATGTCAACAACTTTGAAATAAAGCTTCTTTTAAAATAAAAATTGGTTATATGTATAGATTTGGCAAACAAGTTTGTGGTACAAAATAGACCTGCCCTTTTCAGTTGATCCAGTTTTGTGTTGCAGTGTTTGACAGTAGCATACAGGTAGCTATTGAGATGTATTTGTGTATCAAGTATTTTCAGCAGGATGGAGATAGTTTGGTCTTTTCAGCCTTTTATTAAAAACCATTATTTGTATTAGAGGTTTGGTGTTGGGTATTAGGTGTTATAGAGTTCAGTATTGCATTTATGCAAACTTTGCTTTTACATTCCTCAAATCCTTTGCTCAGTTGTTGGTTTTTCTTTTCTATTTTTGTTTTATTTTCCTTATAAATGAAAAGTGGATATGATTTTCTAGGATCCATCTGCATGCCTTTAAAATTTAGCATTCTCTTCTTTTCAATCTGATCATGACAGAAATACAGATGAATAAGAGAAAAAATTAAACTCATTGAGAGCTTATATTTTAACAGATGGTTGCCAATTGTACATCAGTGGTAGATTACTACATCAAAGTGTATTTCAAAAATGTTTGATAATGTATTTGTATGCTATGCTTGAAAGGTCAACCTGTCATTCGCTGCCTTTGTGGCTGATCAGAGCTCAGAATGGCAGGTTTCAAAGCACCATGTAAGGCCAATTTGTTTCAACAGCCTTTTTAAAGCACATGTAACAGACCCTTTTAACTGAAGCTTTTAATTGGATCTCTGATATGGTATGAGATTTTTCCATTATAGGAAAGTAAGACAACTTTCATCAAAGATAATTGGGCTATATGGTGAGACATTGTAAATGGATTAATACTGTAATTGTGTTGTTAAAGAACATATAAGGTACTGGTATGATAGTTATTGTAGTGTTGCTTTTGTGCATACTTTCAACTGTTCAGCTGTAAGCCTCGCATTTTATGTGCATTATATCTGATCCATATCTAGGCATGTTCCTGTTTCCTTGAAATACTTAGAATAGTTCTCATTCTGCGTTATGCAGAACTCTAGAGTCCCACAAAAGCATCATAAGGGTTTCGCGATTTAAAAAAAACCTTTTTAAAATGCACACACTGTGCCAGAGTATAAAGATCTTATTGAAATTAATTGTACCTTTGCTTTAAAAATGAAATTTGAATCTCTTTATTTCCAAACATACTACATTGTATAAAACACCCAGGCAATAAGAGTAGTCGAAAGAAGTAATAATTTTGTGGGTTCACAGTGCTTAGGATTCTGTGGGAAAATCAGGGACAAAGTTACGGTTCTGCAGGAGGGAAAAGTCTTCTGAAGGATGTCATAATTGGAAAGGTTTGGGAACCACTCACTTAGCGCATACATGTAGAAAGGACAAGATTATATACAATACATCACAATCTACAGAGGATCCTATGATGCTTCAGGTAAATATGTATTTGTTGCCAAGATAAAGACCAGAAGGAAAAATGATTACACACATCATGTTTGTGGGTTTGATTTTTCCACTGAAAGTTGACCACAGAATTGTCTTGAAGGACTAGAAATTCTTAAAGAAATGTTATCTCAAGTTAAAAAATAGCAGTTTTAAATATGTGGGTTTTCACTTTCGCTGAGGTCCTGTGCCCCTCATCAAAACAAATATGAATGACTGATTGAACTACTGCAGTATTAGTGCACCTCTCATAAAATCATAGAATAGTAGAGTTGGAAGAGACCTCATGGGCCATCTAGTCCAACCCCCTGCTAAGAAGCAGGAAATCGCATTTAAAGCACCCCCGACATATGGCCATCCAGCCTCTGCTTAAAAGCCTCCAAAGAAGGAGCCTCCACCACAGCCCGGGGGAGAGAGTTCCACTGCCGAACAGCTCTCACAGGGAGGAAGTTCTTCCTGATGTTCAGGTGGAATCTCCTTTCCTGTAGTTTGAAGCCATTGTTCCGTGTCCTAGTCTGCAGGGCAGCAGAAAACAAGCTTGCTCCCTCCTCCCTATGACTTCCCCTCACATATTTATACATGGCTATCATGTCTCCTCTCAGCCTTCTCTTCTGCAGGCTAAACATGCCCAGCTCTTTAAGCCGCTCCTCATAGGGCTTGTTTTCCAGACCCTTAGTCGCCCTCCTCTGGACGCTTTCTAGCTTGTCAACATCTCCCTTCAACTGCGGTGCCCAAAATTGGACACAGGTGTAGTCTGACCAGGGCAGAATAGAGGGGGAGCATGACTTCCCTGGATCTAGACACTATACCCCTATTTATGCAGAATCCTGTTGGCTTTTTTAGCTGCCGCATCACATTGTTGGCTCATGTTTAACTTGTTGTCCACGAGGACTCCAAGGTCTTTTTTGCACCTACTGCTGTCAAGCCAGGCGTCCCCCATTCTGTATCTTTGATTTCCATTTTTTCTGCCGAAGTGAAGTATCTTGCATTTGTCCCTGTTGAACTTCATTTTGTTAGTTTCGGCCCATCTCTCTAGTCTGTCAAGATCGTTTTGAAATCTGCATAACAGGATAGCCAAAGGCACTTTCGTCAAAATGTATGTGTTCACAACGATTACTGGAAGAAATAAAAAAGTGAAATGCCCACTGCCATGTGGCTGCTAAGAGAGTAAATGAGAGGAATTTTCCAAAAGTAAGTTCACGTTGAGGTGAGTTTGCCCAATGAATGCATGACCATGTAAGAGGAATTCATCACAATGTGCATTTTGTGTGTGGCACAATCAACCTCGTCACACGGCTCCAAATAAGCATCCTAGGACGTTTAGAGCCAGTTTTTGGGGATGGAGCCCTGCTGTAGCCATCAGACAATGTCACCTGTGGCTCTACCCCAACCTCCCCCAACCAGAGTAAAAGCGACACTAGGAAGCATCCCATGTTGTGCTGGCTCCAATGGAAAACATCGCAAGAAGGAGCTATGTGCGGGATGACAGATTCGCCTCACATCTACCTCTTTCCTCACCGGAAGCCAGGTGAAGCGGGTTGCTTCACCTGGTCTTTATGATATGGTTGTAACAAAGCTAACACAGGGTCTATATGGATCTGGAAAATACAGTGTGAATAAGGATTTTTTTTCTTGTGTAGATAGGTCCTTGGCTTGTAAGTCTGAGAAATATGTAATGATCACCTAGTGTTTCTGTTCCAGATATAATGGTCAAAGGTTCTTTGTGTAGAACTATGATTTTTAAAATGAAATTTACCACCTTTTTTGGTTTAGACTTTCAGTGGTTTTTTTGCTCATCATTTCTTTCAACTAGTAGATTTCATCATTGAGAACGTTGCCTCTATAACTCCCAGCCTCAAGAAAATAGCTTTCATCTAGAAAAAGTGCTGACAGTAGTCTGTTGTACTGGTTGTTTTAATTCCTGTTGTGTTTGGGTGCTAAACTAAAACATCTTCCAGAATTCTGTCTGTTGTTGATACTCCTGTTATTGAAGTGAATAAAATATCTGTTGAGAGGAGTGGATTTTTTCTTTATTATTTTAAATAAAAAGGCTAGTGATGTCTTCATTTCAAAGTACAAAAACATATCGCCATTTCCACAGTGGGGAGACAGATTATGTTTATGAACACAGTGCTATGTATTGGTAAGAGATCCTTTTCATCCTTGTGGGAAGCAATCAAACCAAGCAGTTGCAATTTCTGCAGTGGCAGTTGCTGCTCTGTATGTAGTTTGTTATATAAAAGCCTGATGGATATGTCCAGCTGAAGTCTTCCATTAAGTTAAAATTCCAAGTGTATTTTTAAAGGAGTTCTAAAATATTTATTTACTTAAAAGCTTCAAGAAGAAGATATGAATTGTACAGTATATGATTGTACTTTGTATTGCACACAAATCATTCTTATGGGTTGTATTATAGAAACAACCCTCCGTTTACTGGTCTATGGGTATCTACAGGCTCATATAAGGGAAGGGCACCATTTTAGCAATCGCTTTTGCTTCTGCATTGTGAATTCCATTTCTCATAAGATACTATTCTGTACCTTTATATTCTTTATATTTGAGAAATGGATGTACATATCATTGAATGCGAAAGTCAGATTATCCATGCCATCATATTTCCAATTTCTATGTATGGTTGCAAAAACACAGTGCAGTAGGCTGACAGGAAGAGGAACAACTAATTGTAAATGTGTTGGAGAAGATATCTACAGACACTTCTAAAAAGACAAATGATTGGGTCCTAGAGCCAATCAAATCTGAACTCTCCTTAGAAGCAAAGATAACTAAATTATAATCCTTATGACACATCACTAGACAACAAGACTAATTGGAAAAGACGACAACACTTGGCAAAATGTAAGTCAACCTGAAAAGTGGAATACTGTATTACAGGTAGATAGTCAATGAAGCCACATCCCTGAGGTTGCAAGACCTGAGCAGATCAGTTGATGACCAACTGATTTGGAAGTCTCTTAGTCATAATGTCACAATAACTTAAAGTTGGCTTGACAGCTTATAAGAACAACATTGAGAAAGAGAAAGAAAAATACATGCATACTTCCTGCCCAAGTTTCCCTTTGTCCAAATATTGTTGTTTTCCTTTTTACTTTCTACCTTCCATTGTATTTTGGGACATTTGGAGAGAGATGCCAGACAGGTTTCTGTGTAGAAAAATAGGAAAGAGAAAGAGTTGAGACTGTACCAATGAAGTCATACAGAATAGGAGCCATTTATTTTGGAGTGGAGAATGCTTTGCCCATACACCATCATATTTCTTTCAGAGAATTTGTTGGCTATTGAAGATTACTATGATTTTTCTTCAAATTAGAAGAATCAGAATCACTGAGAATCAAACTCTGTTGCAGTTAATACCATATTTCTTCAGTTATAAAACACTATCGCTCATTTTAATACCACCACCACCACTAAAAAAAGTATAATCCATGAGCTAGGATGTCCCTGGTTGAAATATTTGTTCCTCTATTGATTCTTTTTGCGGTTCTATTCAATCTACTACTGCTTTCATTTCCCACCTGTAATTCCCCAACTATATAGAGTTGTGACAGAGCGCCTATAGTAAGTAGCTACTAATGATTTACTCTGGAAAGTAAGCCACTTGGGGGAACTAGCGAGCACTTACTTGTATTTTCCAGTGGCACAGTAATTACAGCAATGTGTTAGTGATGAATAATTTAGTAAGTATCTTTCTAAATTGCATTAACAATAACCACTAATTACCTGTTGGGTGATCAGAGTAAGGAAAGAAATGAAATTTCCCCCTTTGAAAAACTGACATTCCAACATATGGGTTGTGATAAGCATTGCTAAGTGAATACTTACACAATAACCCATATAAATACCATGCATATTCACCCTTCATAGAATCAGAAAACAATAACGCTAGGAAAAGTTACTGTTTTGGACTTCTTCTCCTCAGCCAAACTACAATAGAACCAACTTGAATAATTTAAAATAGTATAGGCAGTGAAATTATTTTAAAACGCTAGGGAGTGGATACTGTAGGAATGAATGGGTGGTGAACATAGTAGTGCAACATGCCTGCTTTTTAGGAACTATATTGTACAAAGAAATTGTTTCTTCTGTGTGCTCCCCAGTAACTGCAACAATAGCATGAGTTTTGTAGATATGTTGGAATAATAATAAGAAAATGTTGAGATAAAATACATCAAAGTTGATGTAGGATATACTGAGAACACCAGGAAGTTAATAGTTTTAAATAAGGAATGTATTGCACACAAAAAGGAGTGGTTTAAGGAATAAAAATGAAATAAGTAAATAGTTATCTCTAGTTTTTACACTATTTCATAAGTCAATCCCATAAACCTGGCCTTTTTTCTAAAAGGAGAGTTGTCATTCTTACTCATTTTCTTAAACACATTTGTGACAGTTACTGTTTCAGTAATAGAAATTGAGAATAAAACGATGAAGAAAACTGGACAAGACTAATTTTGATAGATTAGTAAATGGTTGGTGGCATGAAATATTGAGAAAGGAGTCTAATATCAATGGTAAGAGAGATTAACATAGGCAGGGACATGACATTTTAAGTGGATTTACTATTTGAAATCTGCCAGGGAGGTTAGGAAACCGAGTGAAGTACAGTTTAGTGCATCTAGTAATGGAATTTCCTGTCTCCTTTATACTTCACATCTGTACTCTGTTCCACCAATTTATCTATTTTAGTAATAGCTTTCTGTTGGAAATCATTTGCGTGTTCGTACTTAGGCTTATTTTAAATTGCAACCTACTGCAGTACAGAAGCTCATATATAGAGTTTGATCATCACAGAGCTGTAATATCCAGCTTTTCCTTTCAACATACTTGTAAGGATTAAGTTTTCACCAATGGGTGTAGAAAGGCACACCAAACATTAGGGCTTCATAACTGATGTATGTTTTGTATTTCAGTGCAACAATCAATATAATGTACACAGTAGGTTGCTAGAATTCTTCTGAATATCGAAAACGAGAGTTGTAAAATCACTTGTATGCTGAAAATAGGCATTACAAATGGTATTTGTGAAATTTCATTAGTTCAATGTGTTGTCGAAGGCTTTCATGGCCAGGATCACAGGGTGGTTGTATGTCTTTCGGGCTGTGTGGCCATATTCCAGAAGTATTCTCTCCTGACGTTTCGCCCACATTTATGGCAGGCATCCTCAGAGGTTGTGAGGTATGGATAAACTAGGCAAGGAAAGGAAAAAATATGGTGTGGCAAGAGTCCTTTGTCACTGGGAAGCCAGCATTAATGTTTCAGTTAATCACCCTAATTAGCATTGGAAAGGTTTTGTCTCTTGCCTGGGGGGCCATCCTTTGTTCAATCAATAGCCGTCCTTGGGGCTCCTCTGCCCTCAGAGTGTTGGTTCCCATCTACTGTTTTGATTTTAGAGTTTTTTTAATGCTGGTAGCCAGATTTTGTTCATTTTCATGGTTTCCTCCTTTCTTTTGAAGTTGTCCAAATGCTTGTGGATTTCAATGGCTTCTCTGTGTAGTCTGACATGATAGTTGTTGGAGTGGTCCAGCATTTCTGTGTTCTCAAATAATATACTGTTTCCAGGCTGGTTCATCAAGTGCTCTGCTATGGCTGATTTCTCTGGTTCACTGCCCCCCACTTCCCTTACCCACTTCAAGCTCACTCCTCTCCCCCCCAGCTCACTCTTCCACTCCCCCCCCCCTACATTTGCTCAGGGCTTGGTGTGTGTGTATGTGTGTGTGTGTGTGTGTGTGTGTATATATATATATATCCATCCTTGATTAAATGTACACAGAACTAACATGGGAAGGGGATCCTTGCTGCTGTTAGTCCTTTTTTAAGGTGGCCAAGACTTAACCCCTTTTATAGCATTTCAGCCTGGTATCCTTGACAAAACTCTGAGTTCCCTAACTTTATCTTTTATTGGGTGGGGGTGTTCGATAACATTGAGACCAGAGTTTGAATCCCTGTTTGTCTATGGAAACCCACTGGATGATCTTGGGCAAGTACTACTCTCAGTCTCTGAGGGAGCACATTGGCAATCCTCTCTGAACAAATATTTCCAAGAAAACTGTATGGTAGGGACACCCCAGTGTTGCTGAAAACTGGAAACATGAAGCCCCACAATGGCAGGTTACTTTAGGGAAAACTGTTTGTTACTTGATTATGTCCCTTTGAGGGCCTGGCTCTTTTTTGTGCAGCTCTTCCAGCTCTACCCCACTGCATTAAAATAAGACTTTAAAATTATCCTCACAGCTTTCCTTTGAGGCCCAGGATATTGGGTGAAGATTCCTAGTCCACAATTAGACTTGGTGAAAATATCTGTGAAAATGACACATGAGTTGAAAAACACATCTGAATGTAGACCATAAAAATTTATTGCAGTAGTTGATTCTAGGATAAAAATTCTGATAACTATTCATGCATTCATTTAATAAGAACAAGTGTAAACCCAGGAATCGAAGTTTCTTAGAAAGACTTGTTGAAATACGTGGACAGAAAGTACAAAAACAATGATAGCTTCTTCTGAAGAGACAGGTAAGTCTGTAATAAGCTAGAGCAGAGATCTGAAAACACAGTGCTTCCAAACCTAGAGATGTTCTCTGACTGGGGGAGAGGTAAAGAGAAATAAATAGAGGAAATAGGTCCAAACATAGATAGACAGAAGATTAGACAAAAGCACATGATATGAACTCTTCAGGGCAGACTACCATTAAAGAAATTAAAAAATATTGAAACTCCCTAAATATTGAAAGGTGGGTTTTGACTTCTTGACAAGAGAAGATTTCTATGGAAGAAAATAAAACCTCAGTCTTAGGATTGTGATGCATTTCTGGGAAAGAGAATAGCAGATTTTCTTGCATAGATTTCTGATTTATTTATTTCGTGTCAAAAACATTGTACAACAAATACATTTCAAATAATGGAATTTTTTTTTAAAAAAGGAAATCACAAGCAACTAAATAGTTTTGGACCAAAAACGGGCAACAGCAACTGCATTGTCTGTAGCTTTAAACAACTCCTCCTCCGTACATGAGGCAGGGCATTGTGGGCAAGCATACATATGCTGAGTTGTTTGTTCAGCTCCACAGTCACACAAGGTGGAGGATTCCTCCAGGTAGTGCCACCTTGCCAAGTTGTCTTTTGATCTGCCCACTCCACTTCTGAGTCTGTTCAGGGACTTCCAAGTTGTCCATTCTTGGTTTGCCCCTGGAGGAAGACCCTCTTGGGGGGCCATCCAGTTAGAATTGCCAGGTTTAGCTGCCCAGAGGGACACCCTTGCTGTTGCTGGAGGAACATCAAGAGGAGTGGTGGTTCTCATGAAGCCCTTCCTTGATTTGAGTCTGGTGGGAGGAGGGTGATAGCCATGCAGTGGGTGGCTTTCACAATGTTCGACCTTTTTTCTCTCACCGTTAGCAGCAACTTCCCGTCACACGTCAGGAGGGGCAATGCCAGCTAACTTGATTTCTGATTAATGGATTGGACCATGTTCTGATTAATGGATTGGTGAAAGATCTCAGGATGTTTTCTTCTGCATACAGCCTTCACGTATGTTTATTTTCTTCATAGTGCCTAAAAAAAGTTGTTCGTGCTTTTTGTTATATTTGCTGCTTTCTACTAATGGATGAGTAACCTCCAAGAGATCCACTCATTAGTTGGCTTGGGAAACACAGAAGAAACTTCATTTTTCATAGGGAGACATGTGAATGTAATTCTTTCTTAGAAGGTGAGCATTCTAAGAGAATACACAAAATAGAACAGTGGTGTTGTTGTTGTACAGAGGTGATAAGAACAAAGATCGATGCATAAGTTCCATATGAAGAGGTTTACTTTAGGATAACATTGAAGAACTATCTGAACATTGTGCAGACAAGAGCCTGAAAGATGTGCATGCAAACTAAACCTACAGGGTATAATTTGTTTTGTAGCCTAATGAAGTTGATATGTGTACATGCCTTTACACACAAAACTACATTTTTTAAATAAAAAATCTTTTAATTTTTTTTTCTAATTCTGCACAGTGATATAGCCTCGTGAGATTTGAAAACATACTCACACCTATGAAGTAAATGCCTTTGCCTGAGCACTACCTTTTGGAGATTTATAATATGGAGTTCTGAGGAATCTAATATCGGATTTCTAAATGATAGATTATTGACCCATTAGATATGGCTCCTTTGCTATTTCTGCTGCTGCTGCGGTAACAGCAGCTTCTGACAATGCTGCTTCTCCTTCTGAAGAGGTGTAAGTTGAAAGTACAAGTCTGTTGCTTCAATATAGATACAAGAAAAGAAGAAATTGCGTAGATTCTGGTTAAAAATTAAAGTGACAATTCCTGATTTCCTTAATCCTGGATATCTTTCTCCTTTGATAGGTAGGCTACATTCAATTTGAACACATCAACAGGGTGGAACAGTTGCAATCTGCTTCAATGGAACAGCTGTGAAATCATATATCCTTATGGCATGTGTACACTAACAGTTAGGAAACACTGTATGAAAACAAAACACGAAATAGCTGCATGCAGTAACATCCTGCGGAAACTTATGCAAAGCACATGGGGTGCAAATCCAAAATTAATAAGAACATCAGCCCTGGCCTTGTCTTACTCAACTGCTGAGTATACCTGCCCCTGTCTGGCATAAATCTGCTCATGCAAAGTAGGTGAATATAGCACTGAATGAGACATGTAGAATAATCACAGGATGTCTTAAAGCTACACCTGTCAATAGACTCTAGAAGCTAGCTAGCATTGCCCCCCCCCCCAATGTGCAACAGGAAGTTGCTGCCAATTGTGAAAGAAATAAGGTTGAACACTGTGAAAGCCGCTCACTGTATGGCCCCCTCCCAGTAGACTTAAATCAAGGAAAAATGAGAACCACCACTTCTCTAAATGTTCCTCCAGCAAAAGCAAGAATATTTCTGTGAACAGCAAAATCAGGCAATTCCAACTGGATCCCCCCCCACACACACACACAAGGGTCTTTCTCCAGGGGCAAACCAAGAATGGGCAACTTGGAAGTCCCTGAACAGACTCAGAAGTGGAGTTGGTAGCTCAAAAGACAACCTGGCAAAATGGCACTACCTAGAAGAATACTCCACCTAGTGCAACTATGGAGTAGAACAAGCAAATCAGCATCTATATACTTGCCCACAATGCCCAGTCTCATGCACAGAGAAAGAACTATTTAAAGCTACAAACAATGCAGTTGCTGTTCCCCATTTTTGGTCTAAAACTATTTAGCAGTTTGTGATCCCTTTATTTTATCAGTTTTAAACTTATTTATTTATGCATTGCTTTTGACACGAAATCTATACACATAATAAAAATGAAAATACGTATATGTGTGTGTGTGGCTGGGGTGTCCACTTATACAGATAAGCTCCTGCCTCCACAAACAGCTATAGCTTCCACTACTTAGGAGACACTAATGGCCTTCCCTCTGATGCACCTTATAGTGAGTGCCATGAACATGTCCAAGAACCATACCTACAACTCCTATAAATCATGGTGAATTCTCCCCAAACCTCTCTAGTATGTATAGTTGCTGATCAATTCCTCTGTTTGCTGTGTGCCATAGAAAATAATAGGAAGGGTTATGGGAGAGGCAGTGGATGGGATCATGCAAATTCCACACCAATGGAGAGAGTTAGAAACATTGGGATGTCTATGGTGGAGGAAAAACAGCAAATCTAGGATGAAATTTTCCCCGTATGAAAGACTACCCTCGGGTGATGGGCAATATGGTGTTTGTGGAGGACATTGGCTTGCCCAACTTAACAAAGTACTAATGAAATTTCATAGGGTTAACCTGGCATGATGTCACTTGTAGTTAATCTACAACCTTATGCATTTTGTACAATTAAAAAACTAACTTTTTCAAATAACCCGAGCAACGCTGGGTACCCAAGCTAGTAAATGATGTTTTAGCCGACTACAGTTTCCTAGTAGATAGTACTTGTTAGCTAGTTCTGTTGCAGATAATATCTATCAGATCATGAAATACTTTTTTGAGTTATTATATTATCAGTGTTCCTTGTATTTATGTTCTGCATTTTTCTGCTGTATGAGCCATTCTATGAATTTCTATTGAAGAGTGGCTTAGAACATTCTATAATAAAAAAGTAGAACTATGCAATTGGATTTGAATGGGGTGAGTTTTCATGTAATACCATTTGGAAAACACATAGCCAGGAAGGAAAATGGACAATTTTTCATTATGAAATGAATAAAGTAGGTCAGCCAGATTTCCGAACACAAACAATAACAACAAAATCCCATCAAATCGTCTTTAAGTTGTAAACACAGTGGAGTTCTTTCATAGGAACGATGGTCTTGAATGAAAGGAGATCTCATAATTATTGTGCTCACAATCTGAGGCATGAAGCTCACTGCTTTCAGAACATTCCTTGGCTGTAAGTGAAGGATAGAGCAACAAAGCAAGTGAAAACTCCAGTAATATCTGCCCGGAATGCTTGTAAATTTTTAATTCGGCAGCTTTTTGTGAGTCACAAAGGGAAGGTCACTTTATTGGAAATAAGAACCTGCCGGCAAAGTCACTTCATTGACCTCCTCTGTGTAGTTTATTTTGCTTTGTTCCTTGGGATAGAGTAGTTTGCAGTGAGCACATACAACTCTGGAAGGAAAGATGCCTGTGATGCTTTCCCTCACATGTGCTGTGCTTCCTTCCCCCTCCCATCCTCCTCTCTGTCCCTCCTGTCTTTAGTACCGCCTCTTCCATGCACCCTGTAGCCAGCAGCAAGACAGCTGTGTTTGATCATAAACCACTTACAACTCCAGGCTCCCTGGAAGGGGAAACTTTAGCGTGAACAGCAGGATAGGTCTGCGTCCTGTTCAGCCTGCCACCTCCTGATAGGATCTAACCAGAGCTTTTTGAGTGCATTTGTGCTTGTGAGTGCTGACAAAGCGTCCAAGATCTTTCCAAATGCATAGAATTCCTTTGGGAAACGCTTTTTCCGATCTAGTTGAGGGATTGGGGATAGGAAAGGCATAGCATTGGAGCCCAGCTCTCTCCCCAGCAGTTTTGGGAGCCAGGAGATCGTTACAGCCTGTCTGCGTCCTGTCTGGCCATGCACTCTGCAGTATTTTAATGAGTATTTTGCACCAATGGATTTCTGTGTGAATCGGCAACCAGTTTTTGTGTGAGCGTCTCTCTCCCTCTCTCTTTAGGATTGTTAGCCTGTGCATTGTTAAATGTTTAGGCTGCCTAAATGTTGAGTGAAAATGGCTGTCTAGAGCAAAATGTGCAAGACAGGAAAAGCTCTGAAAAGAAGAGGGTGTTGAGTCTTCTGGAGCAACGCTTGGAAACCTTAAAATCCATAGAGAGAGATCAAACCCTGGAAAGTCTCATCATGAATTCTGGAGTTACCTTGAAATATGGAAATGACTCTGCAGAACTAAGCGAGGTAAGCAGCTTTAGTGTCCTTGTTTTTCACGCTTATTGAATTTTGTTTCTGAATTACAGTGTCTCCCCTTTGGAGTATCCACTCTGAAGGCAATGCAATTAAAAATTAATGGATATGTGTACCTTGTTCTGACTAGCAGCGCTGCCCAGGATGTGATCAGAGAGCAAGCCGTAAAGATTAAGTGGTAAAAGGCAAATGGTAACAACTGTAAAGAGGTTCCACCCCCACCTCTCTCTTTCACACATACACACACACATCCTGCTGTATGGAATCCCCCTCCTTCCAAGCCCAGTGTTTTCCATACAGCATTCCTTTCTGCAGTAGGTAAAATAGTGGAGAGGGATCCCAGTTGAAATCAAGCATATGGTAGCTAATTTAGAATGGAGCGTAAAAAAGCAAATATTAAGACAGCAGCTTCAGCAAGAAATCTCGTGCCACAGCTGATTATATTAAGGCACACTAGGGGAAGTGTTTGTAATTCTTCCTGGCAGGAGAAGTAAGTCCTGGAAAGTGGTGGTGGGGTTGTTTTAATAGCACAAATTGCATTATTTTTCTGTAGCAATTGCAGATTTATATGGTCTTTGTTATTGGACTTCTGAATGCCTGACAGCATATTGTGATTAAGACTAAAATCTTAGACATAGTTACTTTGGAATAAGTCCAAAGAACTTGATTGGATTTATTTCTGAATAAACTCACATAGAATCATTCTCTGTGTCATTGTAACTTTCCAGTTTTGGTAACCTTTGAAATGTCATTTGAAATGAATGGGTGGAATCTTATCTATAGGAAATGACTTTCACGGGATACAGATTTTAAGCATTCATATTAGTATCTACTATTTATATCTCCCTTCAGGTTTAAATGGATAGTTTTGTATCTGTGATCTTTAGTCCTTTTTAAAAAATAGTATGTACATATAAGATAATGTACAGAGGAGGAGAAGGAAGAAGGTTTTTGAGGTATAATTTCAGGCTTTTGTTTAGAGCCAACAAAGAGTAGAAAAGAGATTCACCCAGAGCACAGACCTGAAATGTAGAGGCACTAGAGAATTGAACTGGCATCACTGGGGAACAGGGATAATGAGGTAAGAGTGGATAAGAAGATAGTAGCTGGGTGACCATATTAATGCACTTCCTTTTAAATGCATTGTTCTTAAGCCTTTATTTTACAATACAAATAATTACAGCCTTTGATCTTGAAGTTCTTCAAACTTGTCTGATCAGCATAAAGGTACCAGGCACTTTTATAAGCAATGATAGCTTCCTTCCGAATTTGTAGCCAATTCTTGACACTGCTGTTAATCAGAACTCAACTTCATGGTTGCTTGTTTTCTTTCTATCTGTCATAGTCCTTTAAAAGCACATTGTATACTGGATGAAAAACATGGCACCTATTGTAAGCAAAGCAACAACTACAGGCATTTAAAAGCTGGCATCCGTATAAAAGCCATTGGGAATAACATTCAAGTCTGACCTTGATCATAAATGAATGGGTGGAATCCCAAACACTCTGCTCAAGAATGGATGGGCCCAGGTTAGATCTGTTGATTTATGGTGACCCTAATGTGAACCCATCTTGGAGTTTTCTTGACAAGATTTGTCTTTGCCTTCCTCTAAGACTGAGAGAGTATAACATACCCAAGGTCAACCAATGGGTTTCCATAGCTGAACAGGGATTCAGATCATAGTTTCCATAGTTGTGGTCCCTCCCTCAAACCATTACACCATCATGGCTTTCTCGGATTAGATTGTTCACACTCAATCCTAAAGGAAGATTTGTGTTACACTGTACTTATTTCCAAGGATTAGGTTTATACGCTACAAGCATATTTCTCCTCCTCAGTTGATACACTCCATATTGCTCTGGTGTTTCTTTATAAGTGACATGATTATTGTTGTCCAGCCCATCACCACCGTCATCTGTAGTAGCTTTCATCACAGTAACAGTAATTGTCCTACTGCAGATAAGTCTTGTTTGCTCCGATTAACCAGGACAGATTATCCTAGTTCTGCTCTGTTTAAACCAAAATACGTGTGAATCACTGGTTACACTGATGACTGGGCTTTGGGACCTTCCACTCTCTGAAAAATGTGGAGACTGTATGGCTCTGAAACAGGTATGACAGCTACTTTGTCAGCAGTAGGGACAAGTCCCCAAAGTACTACTTGTATTTTTAAAAGGTCTTAAAAGCTGCTTTGATGACTTTTAAGTGCAATTTTTGAGCAATGGATATGGGGTTGACTTTAAGTGCAATTATTGATGGAATTGACTTATGTTGTTTGTTTGTATGTGTGTGTATGTAAGAATGTGTGCACATAAATGTGTTCACACTCAAGCAGCTAAGTGTTGTCTAGATTTATTAGTATTAATTTTGCAAGTAATAGGTTAGGCATAATATTACTTGAAAGAGGATAATTAGATGATTTTATCACAAAAGCTACAATAGCATGATGCCCTTTTCAGGAATCAATTTAAATATTTCAGTTATGAGCCAGCTCACTCTGTGTGTACATGTAGTTTTGAATTGAACTGTTACTCACCTTCGGACATTTTTGTTGCCTCCTTTATATATACCATGCTGTTGTTATCTCTTGAGATTTCTATACTGAAAATGTATCTCTATTATATATGGAAGTCACAATCTGTCTGCTTCCCACATTTTCAAGTACAGTAATTGAATTGATGGTAGACAATTCATGGATACATGCCGATTCCAAATTCCATTGACCTGCCTTTGGTGTTATTATAATGCTTGGCTTATCCATTTCTTCTCCCCACCACAACCACTTTATTGTCTTTTGTGTGACTTGTTAAAAGATGTGAAGAGCTTCGTCTCAAGTGATAAAGCTTGCTGTCCTTCTCTTGCCTCTCAACTTATCTACCCTTTGTGTGTCATTTTCTCTCTCTTTCTCTCTCTCCAATGTGCTTGCCTGCTTGTTGCTTTTGATTACATGTACTTGGCCACCGGGAGACAGTAGTGGCATGACCATTAAAGAAGAAAATTGGTTGTGGTTTGGACTTTTACAGAGGTTGTGCAATCCTGATATGTAATTCCAGGTTATATACAGAGTATGATTCACACATGAGATAAAACAATAATATCTGCTAGTCTTGTGATGAAACAGACCCCAAATAAGCCTCCTTTTGTCTCTTAGTATGGATGATTAAGAATGTCAGTAGGCTTAAGCAGATCATAGTCAACAAATACTTTGATATAAGTCTCTTGTTCAACTGTGGTGTGTGTTTCTGTGTGTGTGTGTGTGTGCGTGTAACAATAAAGGGATTGCATAGTAACAGAAAATTTACAAGAGAAAATAGCCAGTGTAAAAACAGTATTGTGAAAATGGGATATTTGTTCACTAAATTCTCACTTCTTAAATGGGGTGGATTATCATAACTTACATAATATGAACAGAGAAAGCTTTCTGGCCATCGTTTTTAGATGGTGAACAGTTGCAGCTGCCTTATTTTAATGTTAAAGATCATTTCCTCCAAGAGGGAAATATGTTGAGAAGATACATGTTTCCTACACAGCTGTTTTATATATATATATATATATATATATATATATATATATAGAGAGAGAGAGAGAGAGAGAGAGAGAGAGAGAGAGAGAGAGAGAGATAATGATGTAACTTATTATGTTTTTTCTCCTCTTCAGTAGATAACTAAACTGCTTTGTTTTCTCAGTTTTGCTCTTGAGATGTAATGCTAGCTGATCAGAAAAATGCCCTAGCTTAATCCTACTGCATCATTTGCTATCCAAGAGATAGAGATATAGTCCATTTAGAGATAGGCACTCTAGTGCCCTTCAATGTATTGGCATGATTATTGATCAGAGGTCATGGAATCAGAGACCAAACCATTAGGAAAGCATCATATTGCCTCCCGCAATTTTGATTAATAGCATCTATCTCACTGTCTGTTTCTTCTAACTGGAAAAAAGGATTGGAATTTAAAATTTGTGTTAAATGCGGTGTGTTATTCACATTGAGGCTTTGGTGTTTGTCGTTGTAGACTACACAAAGCAGAGAACTGATCTTGATAATATATATATTAAGTCATATGACATGCATGAAGTACTGCCACCTTGCTGAATGTCACACGAGATGTTTATAATATCTCACTGTACAAAGTGCATTCCAAATTATTAATCTTGCAAAATGGAAATAAATGTTGTGTGGCCTTTGCTTTTTGTGCATACAGATAGGAGTATGGGCACTCCACTTGTCTCTTCAAAGGTTCAAAGCTTTGCGTCTGTCAAAGAGTGAGTCCCTTAAATCCAATTTTGATCAATGTTTTGAGATACAATCCTTTCGGCATGTGAAAAGTTCTGTGGGTACTCTGTGTCCAGGTAATGAATGCAGGATGTGATAGCAAGGAAGTGATATGGTAGATGTCTTTGTAATATATATGAATCTTTTTGACATTTCCCATTGATTTTATTAAAGGTTGGAGAACATACAAATGTAGGAACAATATGAAAAACATATGTAAAAACTGTATTTTAAAGTTTCCAACTCATGTATAATATTTCCCTAAGCTTTTTAAAATGGAAATCCCCCTCCACACACACACACACACACACACATACACATTCATAGTTGTGCAAGCTGTTGTACAGCAGCCAGTTTTGTTATATGGACTAAATATAGGATAAGAACATCTGTAAATTGTTCTGCTGAGGAGAAAGCATTGACTAACTATAGTGCTTAGTTGTCTACGGTGGAAGTGAAAAATAACGCATTTATTTATTTATTTACAGTATTTATATTCCGCCCTTCTCACCCCGAAGGGGACTCAGGGCGGATCACATTATATACATATAGGGCAAACATTCAATGCTCATATACACATAAAATCGAGACAGAGATAGACACAGAGGCAATTTAACCTTCTCCTGAGGGGATGTTCGATTCTGGCCACAGGGGGGAACAGCTGCTTCATCATCCACTGTGACTACACTTCCTCATTCCAACGTCGTAAATTAGTTAAATTTGCCTCCCCACTTTATAAGTAGTACCTTTTTTCCTACTTGATAGATGCAACTATCTTTTCGGTTGCTAGGTCAGCAACGAGCAGGGGCTATTTTTTATTTTTTAATTGACGGGTGCTCACCCCGCCACAGGCTGGCCTCGAACTCATGACCTCATGGTCAAAGTGATTTATTGCAGCAGGCTGCCCCTTCTTTCCTGTAGAAAGCTTCTGACTGTAGAAAGCTTCTGACTGGGTCTGGACCAGTCTCACATTTGTCCTTTCATAGAATCACAGAGTTGGGAGAGACCTCATGGGCCATCCAGTCCAACCCCCTATCAAGAAGCAGGAAAATCGCATTCAGAGCACCCCCACAGATGGCCATCTAGCCTCTGCTTAAAAGCCTCCCAAGAAGGAGCCTCCACCACACTCCGGGGCAGATAATTACACTACCAAACAGCTCTCACAGTGAGAAAGTTCTTCCTCATGTTCAGGTAAAATCTCCTTTCCTATAGTTTAAAGCCATTGCTCCATGTCCTAGTCTCCAGGACAGCAGAAAACAAGCTTGTTCCTTCCTCCCTATGACTTCCTCTCACATATTAATAATAATAATAATAATAATAATAATAATAACAATAACAACAACAACTTTATTTTTATACCCCGCCTCTATCTCCCCAAATGGGACTCAGGGCGGCTTACATGGGGCCAAGCCCGAATGAAAACAATAGCAATATAAAACACAACAATAGACAAGAGACATGCACAATTATAAAAATTAACCATTACCCAATAAAAAGAAATGACAAATCTAATAAAAACATGGATTAAAATGGAGAGGTTGTAAAAGTAGACTGGGTAAGGTGCACCATATCAATATTGTAAACACGAGGTGACTGATAAAGTGCTGCAAATTCTTGGAAGTGCAAATTGGGATGGGAGTAGATCCTGTGTCTATATCAAGTTGACAAAGGTAAAAAATGCAAACCGATACAAAAATGGTCACAGATACAGGATTGTTATGGGGATGAGCAATCCTTATCCAAAGGCCTGAGTGAAGAGCCAGGTTTTCAAGCTCTCTGAATGCTACCAGGGTGGGGGCTTGCCTGATTTCCCAGGGGAGCAAGTTCCAGAGCCGGGGGGCCACCGCAGAGAAGGCCCTCTCTCTCGTCCCCACCAACCACGCTTGTGACGGAGGTGGGAGTGAGAGGAGGGCCTCCCCCGACATGGCTATCATGTCTCCTCTCAGCCTTCTCTTCTGCAGACTAATCATGCCCAGTTCTTTAAGCCACTCCTCATAGGGCTTGTTCTCCAGACCCTTGATCATTTTAGTTGCCCTCCTCTGGACACATTCCAGCTTGTCAATGTCTCCCTTTAATTGTGGTGCCCAGAATTGGACACAGTGTGATTCTTGTGTGGTCTGATCAAGGAAGAATAGTGGGGTAGCATGACTTCCCTGGATCTAGACCAGGGGTCCTCAAACTTTTTAAGCCGAGGGCCGGTCCACAATCCTTCAGACTGTTGAGGGGCCGGATTATCATTTGAAAAAAATACAAACAAATTCTGATGCACACTGCACATGTCTTATTTGTAGTACAACAACAACAACAACAACAACAATGAAAGAACAATACAATATTTAGAAATAAAAACAATTTTAACCAACATACATTTATCAGGATTTCAATGGGAAGTGTGGTCCTGCTTCTGGCCAATGAGATAGTCAAGTTAATTAGGGTTGTTGTTGTTGTTGTTGTTGTTGTGTGCCTTCAAGTCATTTCAGACTTTGGGTGAGCCTAAGTCTAAAATTTATTTATTTATTTATTATTTACTGCATTTGTATCACACCCTTCTCACCCCAAAGGGGACTCAGTGTAGCTTACAAATTATATGTACATACAATATATTATATTATTAGCATATTAGCATTATATATTACTATATTGAACTATACCACTATACTGTAATATTATTAGTAATATTATATGTAATGTAGAATATATAATTAATATTATTATATGGTATTATTATTAGTGTTATATTGTATTACATTATAATATTATTATCAATATTATATGTATATACAATATACTATATTATAAAACTGAGGGCGGGGGCCAGGTAAATGACCTCGGAGGGCCGCATCCGGCCCCCGGGCCTTAGTTTGGGGACCCCTGATCTAGACACTATACTATTTATGCAGGCCAAAATCCCATTTGCTTTTTTAGCTGCTGCATCACATTGTTGGGTCATGACTGTACTTTCATGAAATAGCACATTCAGATAATTGTTTCGAGTCAGATTGTTCTCACCTTGAAGTGGAACTGATATGTAATTCAGAGAGTGAATGAATGAAGCAAGGAAGTACTGATGTTATACTTTAGCTAAGGAAAGCCAAATTGTTGGTAGAGGCAGTCAGGTATGGCTGCCATAAGATAAGATTCCTTAAACCGATGGTTCTCAACCTGTGGGTCCCCAGATATTTTGGCCTTCAACTCCCAGAAATCCTAACAGCTGGTAAACTGGCTGAGATTTCTAGGAGTTGTAGGCCAAAACACCTGGGGTCCCACTGGTTGAGAACCTCTGCCTTAAACTTTTCTTTTATGCGTAATCATTTTTATTTACATTATTACAAATATGTCCAAAAATAAATTGTACATATATATTTGAATGTGTTTGAAGGTAACGTTTAGGCCAAAGTTGCTAAAACAAAATATTTTAGACCTGGAAATCGACTCTCACACAAATAGATACCAAGGGATGGGGGAAAATAGATCTTTCCAAGCTGTGGTGTATATTAACCTCATGGACTAGAGATACAATTTTCCACCAAGACATGATTCGGCTTGTTACAAGTGGTATGCCATACAGGTAAAGATCTGCAATGTTTTAACAGTAAGCAGGTTTGGTGTGAATTTTAGGTTGGAAACAAAACATCATAGGTGTATTGTGCTGTCCTTTGTTTTGTGCTGTTGAGCTTGTTTGTCCTGTTTTTGATAGTCAGGAATATGTGTCAGGGCATTGCATTAAATTACATGTTTTAAGTTGGAAGTATCTCAGGACTCCTTATTAATAGCAAGCATGTGCCACCAAGTCATACAGAACTTTACTCCTTAAGAAAATGTGTCTAGTATCTTACCCAGAAAGCTAACTTTTGCAAAATGTAACTAATAGAGGTAATGCTAGAGCAGCAGTGGAAATTGTGTCATCTCATTTGGCCCCAAGCTCTTGTGATAGTATCAATTCTACATCTCTTTGATAATGTTGCAAATTATGCCTTTGACCATGTTTGAGAGAAAATGAATAATTGAGTATACAGAAAGTTTTTGTTGTTATTAACTGCCTTCAAGTTTACATCAATATATTGTGACCTTATGAATGAGATACCTCCAAGTCACTCTATCCTCAACAGTTCTGCTCAAGCCTTGGAGGCTCAGGGCAATGGCTTCTTTAATGCAGTCTATCTGGAATGCGGTCTTCCTTTTTTTAATACTGCCTTCCACTTCACCAGAAATCATCATTTTGTCTAGAATTTGTGCCATATAATAATTCTATAATCTCACAATTTATATGGAAATTAAAGGGATGTCCATCTTGAAACAGGATTCATCTTAATCAGATGTAAGCCTTCTGCTTATTCATTAGCAATTTGGTGAGGTGTAGACAGCACGTCTCCAAAAATTTGTATGTTTCTTCTCACACTCTTAATATTAAGAGGAAAACACCTAAGCAGGAAGGAAAAGGACAGAGGGAAATCAAATGACATTTTGTGATTGGCCCCTGTAGCTTTTAATCACAGGCAGTGGTTTCACCAGGATTCTCCAGTCAGAGTGTTTTGGTGCATTGTAAACAGCTTTTTTTGCTTTTTGGAAAACAGTTTATCTCTAGAGCAGGGTTCTGGCTGGGTATAGTATTTGGGGTTCGCTAATAAAATCTCAGATACTCATTTCCTTCTGTTTCTGTCACTGTGTGTTGTGTATTTGTGTAGGCAAAATGCAATTGTTATGCCAGTTCTCCGCAGCTTTAGCTGGTGTAGCCAGTTCTTGAAATTGCAGTCCAACAACTTCTAGAAGACTGAACCTCACTAATTCATTTCCCACACATACTTTGTTACATTTTTAGATGTTTGTGCCAGTTATTTATTGATTTATTGATACATATTCTGCTGTAGAAAAGATACTTTTGAGCCCCACAATTGGAACAATGAAGTCTGGCTAGCTTTTTTAAAAAATTGAGCGACTAAGAGTGACTTCTTCTTATCTCTGAGTTGCTGCAGATGCTCCTTGTCTCTTCTCCACCTTGATGGCCACCTCTTGCTCTCTGCTGGCTTCACCTGCCACCTTCTTGGCCACCTCCGGTTCTGTTCTTGAAACTTTATTGGCTAAGCCAGCAGCAGGAGGTGATGACAGTGGTGCTTCCATAGGGATTTTTAAAAAAAGAGCAGATCACTCAGGAGTGGAGCAGCAGCACTGGATCCAGGGATAGGGAGGCTTTCTGGGGGCTATGCAAGACAACAATTCTCAAACAGTTTGGCTGGACAGTGAGACAAAACGTAGGGTGAAGTGAAGATGGGAGGTAGAAAAAAAAAACCTTTCCTACATCCTCTTGGTCTCTCTTCTCACCCAGCAACACATCTAGCCAAATTTCCCTTAAGCAATTCTAAGAAAATATTCTAAGAATTTTTTTTTCAAAGCTTGAAATTAGTGTATGTCTTACAACTGATAGCATCTTAGAATTGATGAAATACAATATATACACACATACATATACAGTGCTCCCTTGCTAATCCGTGGTTCGGGTTCCGCAGATTCGCTGTATCGCAGATTTTTACATCCGGCCCACCCTCCCTTTGCAGGCACAAAAGGGCCCAGTTTGAGTCACGTGACCTGGCCCGCGTTTCTTCCTCAGCCGCCTGCAGGCAGCGCCAGTAGGCCCTGCCTGCACTTCATCACTCCAGGAACAACAAGGAAGACAGAACAGTATGTTTAAAGAGGAAAAAAGGGAGGCTATATTTATTGAAATAAATATAGCGCTGCTATATCGTGGTTTTCCACTTTTTGCGGGCAGGCCTGGAACCTAACCCCCGCCAAAAGTGAGGGGACACTGTACTGGGTATAGTATTACATACTTACATATACACAACATGGTGGAAAGTTTTTCCTTGGAGGCCTTTAATCAGAGGCTGGATGGCCATCTGTTAGGGGTGCTTTGATTGTGCTTTTCTTGCATGGCAGGGGGTTGGACTACATGGCTCATGTGGTCTCTTCCAACTCTGTTCTTCTATCATTCTCAATGATTCTACATGCATTCATGCATGCACAGAGATATTGATCCATCAATAGGGCTGACTCTTGTACTTTGTAACTTAACCTTTCTGATTAGAAAGTTCATGTGGGTTTTTCAAAACAGACATTATTAGATGAGGCACACATATACAAACAAGTGTTATATATGCTCATGCTATCTGGATACTTCAGGATTTCAATTTCTTGAAGCTATTCCTCACAAATGCAATGACAATTTAACTTTTTCATGCCACATAGTTTCCAGTCCTGGAAATTAAACCATTGAAAGACAGGAGTGTTGGGCACCCCATCTACGCAATCATCTGCTTTTATGTGGACATATCTTAATATTACTGGGATTTTTTTTCAAATTGACATCTCAAAGATGATGCAGCCAGTGACATCTGAAACTAAAGGGTTATCAGGAATTTTAATGGTGAAATCGAGATGGCAAAATTAAGATCCTATTTATTAATTGCTGTTTAAAATCCAGCTTATTTTTATTTGCTTTTTAAAATGAGAAATTTTAGATACACTGTAAAGTTTGAATTAAGTATATTTTTAATAGGGTAAGTGAGACATTCCTGACACTTCTGCTTACTTTCTCATTTGATATAAACTGAGTGGCTGAGGGCCAAGCTACAGGCTGCGTGGCAGATGTGTATAACGGCCCCCTGATAGCTTTTTTTGAAACAAAAATGAAAAACAGCTGTAGGAGACTGTGCATTTGACCAGAGGCATGATGGCAAGGAGGGAGTTATAAACCCATTCTTGGAGAACCATTATTTGTGCTCCGTTGCCTCCCAACTACTTTTTAAACTGCAAGAAGAAATATATGCACAGCTGTGTTTTCCCCATAGCAATGAAAAGGCTTCTTGGGAAATTATTCTGAGCAGAAAAGCAGACTGAAAGGGTTAAACATCACCATTTTTCCATTGTTGTGTTATTATGTCTTACTTGGAAGGGATTTTAAAGGTTATGTTGGCTTCTGACTGATACAGCAAAGACATTTTGACAGCATCCCTGTAGATAGTCTCTGCTTAAAATGCTCTGGGGTAAGACTCATCAGCCTTCTGAATCATTGTTTTGTAATTTTAAGCCAGCGAGGTGTAGTAGTTTTACTATGATGCTGGAAACCAGGATTTGATCTTCGTTCAGCCATGCAAATCCATTGGGTGATATTAGAGAAGTCATACACTCTCAGCTTCTGAGGAAGGCAATCGTAAAGCTCTCTGATCAAAACGTGCCATGAAATCCCTGGGAAAGGTTCACCTTAAGGTCTTGACTACTCCGCAAAGGAGGTATGACAAAGATCATATTGAGTAAGATTGCTGTTCGGCATCTTATGAATTTCAGGGTTTCAATGGCTGCTTATTAACTGATTTTAAATAATTAATTTGGGAGACTGTGTTTATGTATGTAGTTTGAGTCACCAGATAGTATGTTGTTATTTGTGCATATGCTGCCCATATAAAAATCTATGCAGATTCAGACTATATATATTTGCCCCTCTCCCGTTGGCTTGATGGGCAAATTCATAAATACAGGTTCAGTATCGCTTATCCAGAATTCCAAACTCCCAAATACCAAAATTGTCCAAATGGATGGCTGAGATAGTAACACTTTTACTTTCTGGTGGTTCTATATGCACAAACTTTGTTTCATGAGCAATGTTGTTAAAATATTTTGCCTCATATTGTGTTTCGGCTATGTGTATAAGGTGTATATGAAACATAAATGAATTTTGTGTTTGACTTGGGTGCTGTCTCCAAAATATCTCATTATGTGTCTGCAAGTGTATTCCAAAATCCAAAAAAAAAAAAATCTAAAATATGGAGCACTGCTGGTCCCAGACATTCTGGTAATGGGTATATAACTTGTATTAAGTCATTTGTATTTGTATTATGGTTCAGTACCGGTGGAAAAGTGTGTTAAAGCACTGAGCTGCTGAACTTGCAGACCGAAAGGTCCCAGGTTCAAATCTCAGGAGCGGATTGAGAGCCCACTGTTGCTCCAGCTTCTGCCAACCTAGCAATTCAAAAACATGACAATGTGAGTAGATCAATAGGTACTGCTCCGGCCAGAAGGTAACAGCGCTCCATGCAGTCATGCCGGCCACATGACCTTGGAGGTGTCTATGGACAACGCCAGCTCTTTGGCTTAGAAATTATGATAAGCACCAACCCCCAGAGTCAGACATGACTGGACTTAACGTCAGGGGAAACCTTTACCTTTACCTCAGTAGTAACATTTCTATTATAACTAGTAAATATATGCTTTTTGCAGCGTGAGAGATGCCCAATATTCAGGTGTATAAAGCAATCACTTCAAAGACTGTTTACTTTCTAGATTTGTGTGAGCTGCTTATCAGGCACACAGAATGTTTTTGACTTGCGTGTCATTAAACTGAAGCACTTTAAAAAGATTACTCAAATACCCAGACATTGTCAGTGCAGATAATGCTGTTCTCCAGACCTCCTCATGAAAAAATGGCAAAGATTATGTAACTTATCTGCCTGCTATTAAAATATTTCCAGCTAATAGCAGGGCAATATAGAAAATCCTCCATGGACTGGAGATTTAATGAGGCTGAGCATGTGTGGTGTGAGAATAACATTCCAAACACAGTAGATTCCCAAAGCAAATTTACCCCTGTATCTATGCAGCCAGAAATTAATTACTTTAAAGTTATTTGCATCTATATCAAAAGATCCCATAACCTTAGTGGGCAATTCAAGGTTGAAGTTAAATGGCTAGCTTGAATAATATTGAATAGTATTAAGACATAAAGCAGTGTTTGTAGTAAGTCAGCATGTTATATTGGGGCATAGTATAATTTTCTGAAGTTTTACAAGTTTCATATTATTTTAATTTCTGTGCATTCATTGACTTGTTCTGTACACAATGACTTGTTGGCTTTGTCATGGCACTTCAGAGAAATTATGAACATTATTGCATCATATTATATTTTCTTTAATACTAACTTTCTCCCATGCCTCAGCAAATGCAGGTTAAGCATCCTTTTTCCAGAATTCCAAAATCCCAAATGCTCTGAAATACCAAATTGTTCACTTAGGTGCTTGAGAGAATGATGGCTTAATCTACACAGACTTGGTTTCATGCACAAAAATATTTTAAAGCATATTAAAACCAGAAGAAATTCAGCACTTGGCAGGATAAGCTGTGTTATTTCTTTAGGAAGACAGCAAGGTTGGGGAAGATAGAAATAACCTTGAAATAACTATGAAAATTACTTCTGAAGCCCAGGTCAGTTAGCTGGGCTCCTTAAGCAGGACAACTGAGCCTAGGAAAGCAGAAAACAAGAAAAATGGTGTCAAATGTGGGCTAGACAATACTGCTATTAGGTCAATCTGTAATAGGTTAAGTGACAAAACCCAAAGGGTGCTCACCAATGATTCTTCTTCATCCTGGAAAGAAGTGACTAGTGGAGTGCCGCAGGGTTTGGTCCTGGGCCCAGTTCTGTTCAACATCTTTATTGACTTAGTTTAAGGTGTAGAGGGCATGCTTATCAAGTTTACAGATAACATCAAATTAGGAAGGATAGCTAATACTCCAGAGGACAGGATCAGAATTCAAAATAACGTTAACAGATTAGAGAGCTGGGCCAAAACTAACAAAATAAATTTCAACAAGGACAAATGTAAGATACTACACGTAGGCAGAAAAAATAAAATGCAAATATACAGCATTTCTTTGTGGACAACAAATTGAGCATGAGCCAACAATGTGATGCAGTAGCTAAAAAAGACAATGGGATTTTGGGCTGTATCAAAAAGAGTATAGTGTCTAGATCAAGGGAAGTCCTGGTGCCTTTGTATTCTGCTTTGGTTAGACCTCACCTGGAATACTGTGTCCAATTCTGGGCACCGCAGTTCAAAAGAGATATTGACAAGCTAGAAGGTGTCCAGAGGAGGGCAACTAAAATGATCAAAGGTTTGGGGATCGTGCCCTATGAGGAGCGTCTTAAAGAACTGAGTATGTTTAGCCTGCAGAAGAGAAAGTTGAGAGGAGACATGATAGCCATGTATAAATATGTAAAAGGGTGTCATAAGGAAGAGGGATAGTTTTCTGCTGCCCTTGAAAATAGAACTAGGAGCATTGGCTTCAAATTACAGGAAAGGAGATTCCATCTGAATATTAGGAAGAACTTCCTGACAATACGAGCTGTTCAACAGTGGAACTCTCTGCCTTGGAGTGTAGTGGAAGCTCCTTCCTTGGAAACTTTTAAACAGAGGCTGGATGGCCCTCTGTCATGGATGCTTTGATTGTGCTTTTCCTGCATGGCAGGGGTTGGACTAGATAGCCTATGTGGTCTCTTCCAACTCTATTATTCTATGATTAAAGAGATAAAGGGGCGGGTGGGAGCAGTATTCAAAAGAGCTTGACAGTTATAACAGTTTTCCACCGAATGCACACTTGTTTTCCAGTGGTATTTTTCACTGTAGAATAGTGTTAGTCATTGTATAGATGAGTCAACAATTTCCTTATGTTGTGGCTTTTGTGTACCTTCAAGCTGTTTCCAGCATATGGCAATCCTATCCTGGGGTTTTCTTGGCAATAGTTCTTCTGTCTCCTTTGAGGCTGAGAGAATATGATTTGCCCAGGGTCACCCAGTGAGTTTTCATGGTTGTTTCATATCTGGAGTGTTCCATCATTCAGTTCTTCCAGGTGATAGCTCCTGATTGTGTATGTTTGTTTAAGAGCTATGAATGCTCATGCAATTGAATTTCAATACCTATTCCTTTTGGAAGTCAAAGAAATACACTAATCGCCTTTCACGGATGAGCCGTTCTCTTAATCCTCGGAAATTGCTCTGAATTCCTATATTTCTATATTATTGGTGGGTTTCATCGTAAATCCATTTTTCTGTGTAAAATAGATGGTATGAAAAGCTAATAACTGATTCTAATCAGGTTTGGATAAGTTGCTACATTCAGAATGTCATACAGCAATATCCTTAGGTTAATAAGTCTTCAGTTTTCATCAGAGAGCTTGGCTTCAGCTCTTTATAGCCTTTACTATTAGCTTCCTTACACAGATGGCACGTGCATAAAAACACTTTTATTCATTATGAATAATGGTGGTATAATTTCTAAATACTGTACATGGTTTGAAAGCTAATATGAGGACACTTGGAAAAATCACAAAAATGTGATACCAGTGGCATCCATTTCAGAAGATACAAAATCTGAATTCGCTTTTTGAATGTTTTGCTTATTTGTGTGCCCCGCCCCCTGCCCCCTGCCCCACAAGAGAGAATTTCTGGAATGCTAAGGGTTTTTAAAAAAATGTTACCATTTCATATGATGTGATGGTACTAAAACTTGCCTTGCTGCATATTTTTTAAGATAAAAATATACATGCAAGAGTTAAAAACTCCAGTAGCGGCATGTACATTTTGCTAGGGATCAGTCAATGTGTAATATGATCCAACACAAATTGTACTAGAACCTTAACTTTGATACAAGATGTAAAGTGGCTGAGTGATCATTGACATGGATGGACAAAGTTGTGACTACGTTTTTGCCTGGCTCATGCTCTGTGGACTAATGAGGACCTGCTGTTCAGTGAATGGAGGTATTGGTTACTTCTTCATGCAAGTGTATAAAAAGAACAACAGCTGTTGTAATCTAGAATTATGAAAACAAAATGCCAGCATTTAATAATGGTTTCATTGTTAGACTGGGATTCTGGGAGACCACAGTTCAAATCCTGAGTCATTTTTTATCATGTCAGAAGCTACATGAGAACATATTGCAAGTCATTTCTGTTGTGAGAGAATTGGTGTGGTGGCACAATGGGTTAAATCCTTGTGCCAACTGGACTTCTGACCTGAAGGTTGGGTTGCTGACCTGAAAGTGGCTAGTTTGAATCCGCGAGACAGGGTTAGCTCCCGTCAGTCAGCTCTAGCTGAAGGGGACATGAGAGAAGGCTCCCAGCAGGATAGTAACACATCCAGACATCCCCTGGGCAACGTCTCTGAAGACAGCCAATTCTCTCACACCAGACATGACCCTGATGGGTGATTTTGAGCAAGCCACACACTCTCACCTTCAGTTGAAGATGATGGCAAACTTTCTTCAAAGAAATCTTGCAAGGAAAACCCTATGATAGGATTACCACCGATTGGAGTTTTCTTAAAGTCTCATAACAACAAACACCTGAACAGGATTCTATTCAGCACACATGTAATCTACTTGTTGAAAAGTTTGGAAAATATTCATTTTACAAAGAATGAAGACAAGCAATGTATAGTTGCAATTCTGTCTCATTTCATGCATATCCTGTCTTTCTGTTACAGAAACAAAGGCATATGTGCATAGATTTCTTAGACTAGATCTCATGTAGAAACCAGTTTTGTAGCCCATATTGCATCCATAATGTATATGATGTTTGCCTTCAGACCCTGCTCTGGGACCTATGAATTGGAATGGTTTCAGTTTCTGTTATGGTTGAGCCTTAAAAATGGTCCCCTCTGCCCTCTCATTTTAAAAGCTTTTAAAAACACAACTATGCACTTAAGCTTATGGAGAGGAGGAGGACTAATGACGCCTTATATGCACCCTCGCCTAGCTCTTGAACATCTATCTACCTTCGTTAATTTACTGCTTACCATCTTCACCCCAATTTTAAGTAGAATTTTAAGAGTTTTAAGGATTTAATGTTGTAATTGTGTGACTATTATGCCTTGTTTATTTAAGCTGCTTTTATAATTTTATTGATCTTGTGTTTGATTTGCAATACGTTTTCCTCAGCATTGAATGCTTTCCGTTGTGTTTTCTTTTGTTGTAAGCCGTCCTGAGTCCCTCCAGGAAGATAGGTCAGGCTATAAATAAAGCATTGTTATTATTATTATTATTTGAACTTATATTTGCTAGGTATCAGTTTAACTATCCATGAACATGTGTGTGTGTGTGTGTGTGTGTGTACATATATATATTCATTTCTTTGAACTTATACTTGCTAGGTATCAGTTTAACTATCCATGAACATGTGTGTGTGCGTGTGTGTGTGTGTGTACATATATATATTCATTTTTGATGTAGCAAACCTTTTATTTTATATATATATACACACACACACACACACACACACACACACCATTTTTGGTGCCTCTGTTAAGCTGTGGGGCAGAAACATTCGTTATACTGTATATAGAAAATAATAATTTACCAGTAGGTTATTGTTTACCTTACGTTATATTATTATTTAACTGATGTTAATGTGCAAAATGTTTTAGAATTTCTATTTTGTTCATTCTCTGAATAACTCTGCACATTGACCAGACATTTTTAAAATGGAACTCTTAGGTGTACCAAAAATAATTTGCATCTCTCTTGTGTAGAGATGATTTCTATCTCCAGGTTGCATAGTTTATTGAGACTTCTAGCACTTCACATTTAGTGTATGTAAAGATGTACACATGGAATCTTCTTGATATATTGTTAGCACTGACATCATTTGGGGTGGCATCTGCAGAGTGGTAAATTCTGGTATTAGGTATTTCCACTTTCACATAATCATTTCAAGTTGAGTTCATGATGCAATACTAGGAAAGCAGAATGTCTATATGGTAACAAAACCGCTAAATCTACAGGTTACACTTTGAATTGCTTTATTGCTTGTGTGGTGTCATAATATTAAAAATATTGTTGAATCACATGAAGGTCCCTAAAATTCAAGCCATTAGGAATATTATATTACATTGACTGTCTGGCAGCATATGAGATAAAGGCATTTTTCTTACCTAGGCTGCATATATTCAGTTATAGTTCTAGATTTATTTGATTCCAGAAAATTGAAAGAAATATCGTGCAATTCAGACAAATCTGTTAAATCTCTTTATTTAAGTGCTGAATTTATTTCAGGACCTAATTACATTTACAAATGAAATGTATAGATACTAAATAAATTCTACAAAACCACAAGTGGCTGAAATATGTCGTAAACCTTTGCTTTGAAACCAGCCTGAAAATATGTATTTTTATCAAATTAATGAAAACTTTTATTTGAAAAAACACGAATCTTCTTTTTAAGCAAATGTGTGCTTTCATTATTGTACAAAAGGCAACAAACTAGGTGTGCACCAACATGGACATTTCAGAGGAAAGCTGAATTCTGTTTTAATATATAAGAATTAATTCCCAGGTCACGTTTTTGCTTGTCTTTCTGTACTGCAACCTTTGAGTGGAGTTGTGGAGAAAACAACGTGGGAATCAAACGAGCTGATGAAAGTGGGCAGTTCCTCTTGACAAGACACTCAAATGGAAAATCGTTAACAACATCCTGGACCACTGAATACATGCCATAATTTTAATGTATTAATGAGTTTATTTTCCTTATTTGAATCACCAAATCATTTGTCTTTTGGGGTTTCCCATCTCTTTCACCCTTCTATTAGATTTTTTTTTTCATTTAATGCATTAACTTAGCTTATTGTAATTTTAATGGTGGGTATTTTATATGCTTCCTTTATACTTGCATACTGATTTGCAACAGTCCCTTAGCCAGATAGCTAGTGTGTTACCATATATACTCGAGTATAAGCTGACCCAAATATAAGCCGAGGCACCTAATTTTTCCACAAAATACTGGGAAAACGTATTGACTCGAGTATAAGCTGAGGGTGGAAATGTAGCAGCTACTGGTAAATTTCAAAATAAAAATAGTAATATTTCTGCCAGTGGTACAAGCTCTTGTATTTTATTTTACTGTGATCGCCTAGAAGCAGAAATATACTGGAATGGGTGGGAGGTCCTATTATATCGGGAAAAATTAATCATTTTCTTTGTAATACATTATATGAACTTTTAATATATTGTATTAGACATTTCTTCTAAACTGCCAGTTGCCTTTTCTTTTCAATTAATATCCATGCTGACATTTTAGGCTGTATTAGAGAAAACAATTGACCCAGATAAGCTGAAAGCTTTTTGGCCAGAGAGCAAACCACTGACATTTCACCAGTGCTAAACTGTTTGTGATACAGTAGAGTCTCACTTATCCAACACTCGCTTATCCAACATTCTGGATTATCCAACGCATTTTTGTAGTCAATGTTTTCAATACATCATGATATTTTGGTGCTAAATTCGTAAATACAGTAATTACTACATAGCATTACTGCGCATTGAACTACTTTTTCTGTCAAATTTGTTGTATAACATGATGTTTTGGTGCTTAATTTGTAAAATCATAACCTAATTTGATGTTTAATAGGCTTTTCCTTAATCCCTCCTTATTATCCAACATATTCGCTTATCCAACGTTCTGCCGGCCTGTTTATGTTGGATAAGTGAGAGACTACTGTATTTAGTATAAGTATGGTGATCATGTTGTTTGATCATCTTTTCTTGGGATAAGTCATTGTTTCAAATTGGCAAATTATGGTTCACCAAGATTGTAAATTGTTACAAATATGCTTAAATTTAATTCATGCATATGAGTCCAGATGTCTTTGAGGGGGAGGGGGGACACATTTTTCCTTAGGCAGGTTGTTTTCGCTCAAAAAGATGCAAAGCAAAAAAGCTTGATAAACAAAGCGTGTTTCCTTTGTAGCAGCTATATTTCAGACCATACATTTGAAGCCGAGTGTGTATTTTATAGTATAGGAATGTTTAATCAAGACTTCTTTCCTTTTTGCTAATTTTTACACTTTTAATTTTTAAATATGCTGAGACTCTTGAATAGATGAAAATTGTAATTGTCCAATGGATCCTTTTAATAACCAGACACATTTCCATTAGCTGAGGCTAAAAATAGTTTAGTTGTACTGCCCTCTTACATTTTAGGTGTCAAAAGGATTGCTTTGCTAGCAATAAGCTAAATGGAACCTCAGACTCTATCAGTCATAAACTGCATATTACTATTTGACATGTAGGATTTTCCTTCATATTGACTGAACTCATGTTCACCCATCTGCTTTTGTAAGCTCCTAAAACAATTGACACAGTAAAACAGGATGATCCCCCTGCTGTTGTATCCTGGATGCACTTAAAACAGTTTTCACAATTGACATTTGTTGCTTTCTTTATGGAAACAGTGTCCAGAATTTCTGCAGGGGCTATTTAATACTGTATGGCATACTCTGTTGCAATATGGTAGAAAAACATAATTTATATAATATTGGAGTCATTATTATTATTTTATCATGTTTTAATGTTTCCTTTCTTTATCTATTTTGGAATGGGAGCATATGGTAAAACAGTGGTTTGCTCATCAGGAATGATGTGGCCATTTGGGAAAGAACATCCTACTGTTTTTATTGTATCATTTATGGTTTGCCACAACACCTTTTTCTTGCTTACATCATACTATATGTGTTTCATTGTTTTATTCTGTATCAACATATACAATAGGGGCATCCACGTTCACTAGAGTTAGGGTTACACATCCCCCCAGCTAAAGTGGAGAAATGTTAATTTTGAGAAATGCTATTTTTTTTTTCCTGAGTGAACAACTCTCTAGGAACTTCTCAATCCTCCAATGCAGGTCTGTGGTCAACGTCCAGCAGAAGCTGACCATAGAATTGCTCTGGAGGGCATTAGAGATTTCTAGAGATGTGTTCTCTCTAGGAAACTCTCAACCAGTGGTTCTCAACCTGTGGGTCCCTAGGTGTTTTAGCCTACAACTCCCAGAAGTCCCATCCAATTTACCAGTTGTTGGGATTTCTGGGAGTTAAAGGCCAGAACATTTGGGGACCCACAGGTTGAGAACCACTGCTCTCAACCCTCCAGTTTGACTTTACGGTCAACTTCTCATGAAGGTTGATTAAAGAGTTATCCTGAAGAACCTAGAATTTCATAGAGATAGCATATTAATCAAATCCACAAATAATTAAATCCACAAAAGGAAACCCACAAATGTGTGCTTTCCATTTTTGCCAAAGATTCTAATATATGAACCATCTTTATTTTATGATGATGTAAATTATAATTCTAAAGCCTTTGTAAAAATTTCCCTTTTTTGTCTAACCCTTACAAAGTAAATAGTTCTGAATAATTTCTGAAACTTTTTGCAGTTTAATCACATGATTAAATTCATCACAGTTGTCATCAAGTAATACATAATATCAATTAAAGAAATCCTTTCCTGTAAAAGTTTCAGTGTTTCACGCAGTCCCTTTTCACAAATGTCAGAAAGCTCAGAGAAACTGAAAACATGAAATTGACCAGTTACAACATTTATACAAAATCCATTGTAAAGCTTTAGTATACTGGATTGTTAAACAACTATGTTCCTCACTTGTAAACTCAGCTACCAGTAGAACTCAGTAGTACTCAGCTACTTTGTAGAAAAGTGGTCATAGCATACCTGTTTGTGTGTGTGTAGTTACTGATAGTTCCCTGAAGACTGTCTGTTTTCCTACATCAGAAGTAGGATTCTAGAAGAAGTTCCTTTAGCTATGTATGATCTAGAACAGGATGAACATTTAAGATGTAAAATGTGAATTCAAATAGTTTTGGCTCCTTTTTATTCTCTTCTTAAGTTCCTCTCCTTCTCTCTCTCTCTCTCTATATATATATATATATTATTTAGAGTAAAAGATAAAAGAAAGGGAAAGCATTGGATTCTTGAATACATGGACCTTTTCATATTATTCTAGGGACCCCTTCTCTACGCTGATGTGCCATGAAAAAGGGATTTATTAACTATCTTATAAATGTGGTTAAGTTTTAACAATAGTTTGCATCATATAAGCCAACATTGTTCTAAATTTAGCAACTGTTGCAGTTTGTCTTCCATCTGGGGTTCCCCCCTGCCCCCAAGGAAATGTAGTTTCAAGGAATTCATTGTCCTCCCAACATTTCCCTCCATTTACAAGTTTCTGTATTAAGGTTATTAAAATGTTTTAATTTTTCCCTTCTGAAATACTAACTCTCACTTAAAGGGTTCATTCTAATCATTTTTTCAGATTCATTGAAAAAATATTATTTGAATGTGAAATGAAGCTATTAAATTAGTAATAATCTCCTGAAAACCAATTACTTGACAGTCACCTGAGAGACTTTGCTCTTTCTAAAAACTATGCTTTCTGTTAACACTAAAACTCATATGACAGTACCGAGCTTCCTAAGGAATGACTGTGGGCTAAATAAAATTGTTAGTCCTTACTAGCACAGGGCCGTTGGATAATGTGGACCTATCTACATATTCATTTACTATGTCTCAATCACTACATTTAGTTGGTTTGAGATTAAGAGTCAAATTTAGCTGAGTATGCATTGCTGAGTATTCTGATTTTTATTTTTTTTTTTGGCAGATTGTGATAAGAAGCAAAAACTCAGCCTTTCCTCCCCCACTGTATAGAGGTTGGCAGTGAAGACATGTTACTGATATATACAGAGTTTTCTAAAGAAAATCTTTGTTTGTGATTCTTCTGAATTAACATTCCCTCCAAGATAGCTGAGATTACACTAATTTCCCTACATAAGACATATTTTGGAATTTTTTTATTGTGTCAGAAGCGCTTTGAGAACATACTGCAAGTCTCTTCTGGTGTGAGAGATTTTGCCGTCTATAGAGACGTTGTCCAGGGGATGCCTGGTGTTATCATCCTGTTGGGAGGCTTCTCTCAGGTCCCTGAAAGCTAGAGCTGACAGACAGGAGCTCACCCCATTTCGCGGAATCGAACTGCCAGCCTTCAGGTCAGCAACCCAACCTTCAGGTCAACAGTTCAGCCAGCACAAGGGTTTAACCCATTGCACCACTGAGGCAATGAAAGAACAGATACATTTTCCATGATGAACTGTGTTGAGATATATAAACACTACATATAAGTGCAAGTCAGTATTTTATGACCTATTACACAAGTTGTACACAGAACATATAATATCTAGAATTGAAGTTGTACATCCATTTTAGATATTATAAATTGTGTGAATATTAAATTTTAAACATACCTAAATATGGTACAGTATGTATTCCTGAAGTTCATAAAATATTCCATTAAACAGTTTACCCATTTGCACTTATATGCGCTATCTTTTCCTTGATGGTAGTTACATTTTTATATAGAAGCCTAAAAGGGAGATAACAGCTTAAATTAAGTTCCACTGAGATATAACCATCGCTTCTTTCTATTGTTGAGTGATTTCCTGAAACTTCATAGCAGAAACTGTATAGGATGCAAAATACAGTAGTCTCACTTATCCAAGCTAAACGGGCCGGCAGAAGCTTGGATAAGCGAATATTTTGGATAATAAGGAGGGATTAAGGAAAAGCCTATTAAACATTAAATTAGATTATGATTTTACAAATTAAGCACCAAAACATCATGTTATGCAACAAATTTGACAGAAAAAGTAGTTCAATACGCAGTAATGTTATGTTGTAATTACTGTATTTATGAATTTATCACCAAAATATCACGATATATTGAAAACATTGACTACAAAAATGGCTTGGATAATGCAGAACCTTGAATAAGCGAGGCTTGGTTAAGTGAGACTCTACTGTAGCAATCACTGTATCTGGGCTGATCTAACTATATCATTCAAATAGCACAGCTTTTTCAGCAATAATTTTAGCCTTCCTGACCTATTGCCTTCAAGTAATATAGGGCCATCATTTATATTACACACAACCAGTATAGCTAAGCAGATTGGGGGAGGCTGCAATAATCAATTGCCCATTTAATAAACATAAGACAATATTACTTTGTTAATATTCAGTTTACTGGTTAGCATTTACTGGTTAGCATAGAACTGCCATTGATTTCAGCTCTCTTCCTCCTGGTATGTAAACTCACTTATATAAAAAGTCAGATTTGTTTAGGCTTTGCAGCCCCAGAGTTATTCCAGATGCTTTTTAAATCTTACTACATTCAGTGCTTCTGTGCTAGAAAGTGAGGAATTAATTTCCTTAAGATTTTTACCTCGTTTACTTCGCCTTTCTACTATGTGTGATGATCTAATTAAACATTTGTTTCAAAATGGGTAGCCACCCAGTGAAGTAACTTTAGCTTCTAGTTAGTGTTGTAGTTGAATATTCAATGCATAATTTTGAAGTAATCACTGTCTTTCAGCCTAGTCTGCATCACAGGATTATTATGAGGATAAAATTGATATGGCAGGAATAGCAATATAACTGTGTCCTAAATAACGTTTAGTACCATCTCATAAAAATGCTAAAATAAAGTTTAGTGACATGAACTTTAAAATTATAATTTGAGTGTGTGCATTTGGGGAGAACTTGGGACCTTGGATAGCCCACCAGTTGGAAATCACAGTGTTGTGAAAAACCATTTATTCAACCTAAGGGCAAGGAAAAGTCAAATAAGATCACATTCAGTGAATAAATCAAGTGTGGGAATAAACATGTAGCTTTTTCTAACAGGGCTACAATTGTTGCCCAGGGACACTGAGCAATTTTTGCTATCACTGCTGACAAGGCTCCTTGCTAATAGCAAGCCTGATCAGAATATATAATATCACCAATTTATACAGAACTTTACAGAATAGCAGTAAAGAAAACATGTTCCATATCTGCCCTAGAAAGCTTACTGTTGCAAAATATGAGCAGTAGAAAAGGTGCTAGAGCAGCAGTGACAAAGGAGTCGCTCTGTTTGGCACCAATGTGTTTTTATATAGATTTGCCTATAATATGCAACACATTTTAGCATGTTTTGCCCTCCTCTCCAAGTCTTGAAGTCTTTAAAAATTTTTTTAAAAAACTATGTTGACTTCTGGATCATTTCCTGGTTAAAATGAGACCTCTTACAGGTTTGATATATCCCTTTTCCCATAGCACAGTTACTCCCTAGAGCAGGCGTGGGCAAACTTTGGCCCTCCAGGTGTTTTGGACTGCAACTCCCACAATTCCTAACAGCCTACCAAAACACCTAGAGGGCCGAAATTTGCCCATGCCTGCCCTAGAAAAGTGTAGGGGGTGTTTTGAGCATGAAATAAAATAAAACATGAAACAGAGTTTTGCAGGTAAGTAGCCCACTTCTATGTTAGAGCAAGGAAGGGCGGAGGCAGAAGTGGTAAGTTTGGTTACACATACACAGCCTTAGTTACTTGTGAGGATGGTATACAGGAACTAAGCTAAAGACTGATGTTAAATGTAACCTTAATATGCCTATAGCATATCACAATATTTTTTATCTTATATAGGGATGGGAAAGCTTGTATGTTTGTTCCCTTAGCTCTTTGTACTATTGTTTCTGAGCTCAGATTTTGGGGGGGGGGGGGGGGTTGTACTTTTCAAATGTCTCACATCTATCCAAATTAATATTGTAATCATTATTTTCTGTTTATCTTAATTTTAAGAAGTGCAGTTATAATATTATATAGGCTGAGCGTCATCCCCTATCTGGAATTCCGAAATCCAAAAGTACTCTAAAATTCAAAATTGTCTACATGGTTGCTTGAGATAGTGACACCTTCACTTTCTGTTCAATGACACAAACTTTGTTTCATGCATAACATTCTTAAAATATTGTGTATGAAACAAGCTTCAGGCTATGTGGCATCTTGAGTGGCATCTTAATGGCCCAGTCATTTTCATGCATTATTTTCATGTTATTATTCAATTTATGTTTTATTGATCTGTTTTATTGATATGTTTTATTGATTGTTTTACTTTGATGTGTTTTTACTATGTCTGATACTATTTGGGATTGGCCCCATGTGAGCCACCCCAAGTCCCTTCAGGGAGATAGTGGCAGGGTATAAAAATAAAGTTGTTGTTGTTGTTACTATTATTATTGAGTGGCATCTCAAAGAGATCTAATGTGTGGGTATATGGATGGATGCTTAGATACCTAGCTAGATAGATAGATAGATAGATAGATAGATAGATAGATAGATAGATAGATAGATGCAAATAATCCAAAAAGATCTGAAATCCAAAACACGTCTGATCCCAAGCATTCCGGATCAGCAATACTCAACCTGTATTTTAATTTTATTGCTCTCTTCTCTTCCTCTTGCATTTTTCCTACATTGTTGAGTAAAAATGATTGGAATGTTTCCTTTCTGTTTTTCCACTCCTGCTGCTTCATCAGTTTCAGAGCAGTGTCATGGAACAATCTTCAGTCAGGGAAAGTGATGGATTATCTTTTTAAATGTGTACTGTAGAAGAAAGCAGCTTATACTAAGCCTAAAGGTCTGTCACCTAGTTGGTACTTCTTGGCAATTATTTATGTTATAGAGGGCAGTAAGCCATATTATAGTAATGAACCAGATCTGTGGTTTCTGTTATTTTCACTCTAAAATATGAATCCAGAAGCATGTTAACTCTTTTCTGATAGTTTAAAATGGTTGTTATTGTGTGCCTTCAGATCACTTCTGATTTACAGCAACCCTAAGGCAAATCCATCACGGGATTTTCTTAGCAAGATGTGTGCAGAGTGGGTTTGCCTTTACCTTCCTCTGAGGCTAAGAGAGTGTGACTTGCCCAAGTCACTCAGTGGGTTACCATGTCCAAGCAGGGATTTGAATCCTGGTCTTCAGAGTCATGATCCTATGCTGAAACAACTACACCATGCTTGCTCTCAAAAATAGACTAGATATTGGTTATATATGGAAGGGTTTTCCATCATAGATTGAAATCCTGTACATATTTACACGGGAGTAGACCTTGGGCAAGTGGCTTAAGAAGCAGGCAATGACACTCCCCCATCTGACAAAATTCTTCCCAGGAAAACCACATTATAAGGTTGTTTTAGTGTCACCATAAATTGAAAATCTTGAATGCAAACAAAAACAAAATCCCAATGAATTCAATTGTATTTGCATTTAAGGAGGCACACAAAGGTTTTCCTGAAAAGATGTGAAGCAATGATCTTTCAATTGCTCAATAGTGGTCATGGAAATCTAGCTCCTTTGCTTTGGTAATTTTATTTATTTATTTATTTACAGTATTCATATTCCACCCTTCTCAAGGCGAATCACAATGTACATATACAAGGCAAACATTCAATGCTATATGAACATAGAGACAGAGATAGAGACCGACACAGAGGCAATTTAACCTTTTCCAGCTTCCTGAGGGTATGCTTGATTCCGGCCACAGGGGGAGCAGCTGCTTCATCATCCACTGTGACATCTTGATGGAGACTTCCTCATTCCAAACGCTGCTGGACGATTTTTATGGTGTCGTAAATTAGTTAAATTACCCACATAGTGGTACCTAAATTCCTACTTGATAGATTCAACTATCTTTCAGGTTGCTTAGGTCAACAACGAGCAGGGCTATTTTTTTTTAATGGTCGGGTGCTCACTCCACCACAGGCTGGCCTTGAACTCATGACCCCTTGGTCATAGTGATTTATTGCAGCTGGCTACTAACCAGTTTGCGCCACAGCCTGGCCCTTCTTCTATAGCAGTCTTACTTTATGAATAGTTTCACTTGTATTGCTATGTAAGCTTTCTAGGGACATAACAAAGGAAAAGATAAGTGGGAACATTTGTTGTAATTGTTTATTACTTGATAATGTGCATCCATTGAAGTGTGGTCTGTATAATCTGTAAGCATTATAACATAATTACTTTGGATTGATGACTATTCCAGTATATTGACCTTTTTGGCAGTAGGAGTTTTTTCATTCAGTGGGTAAGTTTCCTCAATGTGTACTGTGCAAGAATTTTAACTAGATTGTTTTTGTTTGTCAGAAGAAATATTATACTTTATATTGTAATATAATCCATTGTTATTCAGACAGGTAGAGCACACTGTATTGCAGTCAATGTCAAAGCACACATTGATTTTAATGACCCAGGGCCATACCAAAGCAGTTTGTTTGAAATAGCTGATGGTTTCACAGGGTAAATTGCAATTATGTTTAGTACAGCTTTGTGGTATTTAAGCAGAGGTGACTGCATTCATCCAGTCTATTTTACACTACAGTGCTCACCCTTAGAAATATTGCAAAAAATATTCTGTGCATATGTTCCCTCCAAAGGCATGTAAGTTGTGTGCAAGTATAATTACAGTAATACTTTTAAAAACTTGAACTGACTTTGTTAGAGCTGCTCTGATGTGGTTAAACCATCTGCCATTCAGAAACTTTGTTTAATCCATTGAGCTGGTTCTTGTCTGGTGAACATTCCTGAGGTTTCAAAATTAATGGAACTATTCCTTTTTTCTGTGAAATATGTGTTACATTAGCATTGTGTCTGGTGAGACAACGGGAAGGGTTAGGCACCCCACCCTACTTAAGCTCTTTGGTTAGAATATCTTTTGCATGAGATATCTCAGAATAATAATGCTGTTGTTTTTTTTTTTTTTAATCTTCACAGGGAGACCTCCTCTAGTTCTAGAGAGCTGGCTATTGCATTTTTGGCTCTCTCCACTGGCAAAAATGGAGCTCCATCAGTGGAGGTCATTCCTAAAGTTCAGCGGAGTTGTTACTGCCCTGATAATGGTGCTCCATCGCAATTTGGCAGCATATAAGTATCCTCAACAAGACCTTTTATTGTCCTTCCCTGATAATCCAAGAATCAAAGGGCACATCTACACTGACCACTGAATGAGTTTTGAAGTCATGTTGAGACCACAACATTTAAATGACGCATGCCACAAATCCACACAGCAATACGCATTAAGGGCCTTAAAGCTGAGAGATAGTATGAAATAAACCCCGTAATGTCTATCAGCACGTTTGAAGGTAAAACACATTGAATAGTGAACTTGATTATGGGATTGGCACTCTAGCACTCTGCATATGCACATTGTGGTGGGGAGAGTTTTTTAAAAAAAATCCACAGCTATAAAGCCAGGGATTCTGCAGATCCTGGAACTTGGTTGAAGCCAACTCTCAGCCCCGAGTGGAGAAGTGGGTAAAAGCCTTGTGACTTGAAGGTTGGGCTGCTGATCTGCAAGCTGCCAGGTTCAAATCCCACCCAGGGAGAGCACGGATGAGCTCCCTCTATCAGCTCCAGCTCCATGCGGGGACATGAGAGAAGCCTCCCACAAGGATGGTAAAACATCAAAACATCTGGGTATCCCCTGGGCAACGTCCTTGCAGACAGCCAATTCTCTCACTCCAGAAGCGGCTTGCAGTTTCTCAAGTAGCTCCTGACACGAAAAAAAAAAAAAAAAACTCTGTGGTGCCTATAAGGAGGCCTTGAACTGGTTATGTCATCCACACATTGAAACTACTCCCTCTTCTGCAAGTTTCACAGTTACCTAAATGGTCATTGTAGATGTGCCCTTTGTCACACCCATTTATGATATAATACAGGCATGAGCAAACTTTGGCCCTCCAGGTGTTTTGGACTCAACTTCCACAATTCCTAACAGCTGGTAGGTAGGTAGTTAAGAATTGTGGGAGTTGAAGTCCAAACACCTGGAGGGCTGAAGTTTGCCCATACCTAGTGTAGTAGCTCCAACATGGATACACACTGGATTGTAGGTTTGCGCTGCCTGTTATGTCATTTTGGAAATAAATAGCATTGTCATGTATATAAGGGAAGATATTTTCCTGTTAACATCACACTTTTCCACATTTGAGACACTTTTTGTACTTTTTAAAACCATTTCCTGTTGTCTACCTTATTTGTCTAATAACTGCAGTTTTCAGCTGTAGTGAGAATAGGTGAGGTATGTAGTGCCTCAAGGGAGACTAGACTCTTTGATGACCTTTTCAATTCACTTCAGTGCTTTGATTTTATATACTCGACTTCCTAATATGATTAAGCATTGAGTATTGGTGCAGGACTCTATGAGATGAGGGTTCAGATCTTCACTCAGCTATGGAAGCTCACTGGGTGACTTTGAGCGAGTCACACTCTCTCAACCTTGGAGGGAAACAATGGCAAACTTCCTCTGAACAAATCTTGCCAAGAAAATCATGTGATAGCCTTAGAGTTGCCATATGTTAACATATCTACACATGTTAGAAGTTTCTATTCTTGTATTTCACTTTCTTTTCTTTTTTTGGCTTTTGCATATAACTTTTCCTTTTTTAATTTAAAAAAATATTAATAGTATCATTCATTTCAATATGAATAAAGCTTAGAGCCATCTGTTCCTCTGGTGACAGCTGATATATTAACCCAGTGAATTAACTTCCTTGTTTTTCATTACTCTGCTTAGACTAGAGGGCTGAGTGGGATTCTCCATGCTTTGTAAATTGTCTCAGGAAATGAGTTGTATTCTGGGAAAGAAATCTATTCAGCACAGCATACTTCAATTTATTTTTTAAATATTTTAGGATATTTTTAGAAATTGGTTGTATTAGAAAAGAGGATTTGTAGTTGTTTTCCTTTGGTGGAATCCTAAAAATGTTTGAAGTCCCATTGAAGCTTATGGGAGCTTTTGCTCTGCTTAGATCTAAGCATATGGATGTTTTTTGATAACTTGATTTCTCCCCTTTCCAAGTATGTAGCTAATGTTTCTTTTCCCCCTCTTGTTGTTAATGCCTTTATTCCTTTGTCTTACTTCTACCACTGTTTCACCTGATTTATTCAGTCTCACTGATCTCTGTAAGTAATGTGTCTTTGTTTTTAAAACCTAAAAAGCACAAGGTTGTCTTTTAAGGACATTTCTAGACAGGCTCCAAAATGCAGGGCCTGTCAGACTTTTACTGGAGGTGTCCAAACGACGCTTCCGGTAAGAGAGAATTAATTTGGGAAAAGCAGATAAACCCTGCGTTGTCCCAGATTAATTAGTTACCCCATTAAAAGGCCCGGGTCTAATGGGGCCTGTCAGGACTGACTCCTGGGTACTCCCAGGGGCCAGTCCCAAATGCCTTCTTGAGTTTTTGAGCTCCTTGAGCCCAGGGAACAGAGGGAGCTCCCACCCTCTTTCCCAAAATCATCCCCCCAGAAGCCCTAAAAAGTAGTAAAAACCTACCAGGCTGCCATGACACTCGTCCGGCAGGCCTCCTGGCACATAGAAATGAGGCACCAGAAGGTGGGGGGAGGCGCGATTGGGTGGGGTGGGGTGGCACGTTGGGTGACCCCATGCTATCCTCGAAACCAACCAGGAAAGCCCGGGTTTTTGGGGCAGCCTTGAGTTTTCCCTTCTGTCGCTTTGGGGAATTTAATATGTTCTGCATAATGATAAGTCCGTGCAACTTGTACAAGTCTTTTTGTTCTAGTAGCCAGAAATACTTAAACAATGATTTTACTGAAAGAGCAAATGCCATGAAGTGTGTTTTGAATTCCCAGTCAGTTTTAATTTTATTGTTGTTGGTGAAGAATGTAATTTGCTTCTTGGCTCTACAGAGCTCCTCTGGTAGTGTTTTTGCTCCAGTTATCATTGTAAGAATTCTGTGGGCTTTTATTTACTCTTTTCTTCAATTTGACTTGCATACAATATTCTATTCCTTTGTACAGGGCCGCAAGCACTTCTTAATATCCCTGCCTCTTTGAGGGATAATCCTTAAACAGTTTGAAAAAAATCCAACTTCCAAAATCAATCATGTTTTTATGAGGAATTACTACTGTAGGGTGTATGTGCATGATTATTCAGGATCAGGAGGTGAACTGCTTAGCAAGCAGGGAGTACCATTATCTTTTAAGAAAGCCAGGATTTGCTTCCTGAAAGCTGTCTCTGGCCCTTGTTGAAGAATCAGTATACCTCTGGTCTCATGCCTCTTTTGAAGGAGACAGTATCAAGACCTGAATGAGGACAAAAATATGGAATTATCGAAAATTAAAAATAGTTTGTAGTTTGGGAAATGTGAATAGACTAGGACTGACTGCTTGTCTTCTGTGCCCTTTTCTAGCTCAATTTATTTTTCTTTTCTTATATTGAAGACCATGTCCTATAGAGCAGCCTTTCTTAATTTGTTGCTCTCATAGGAATGAGAGCAACGAATCCACATTATACATATCTGACCAAGAAAATAATGCCTTGACATCACTATAAGTCAGCTATTATTTGAAGGCACACAACAGTTCACACTAGTCAGGCATTTTTATATAGTACCATTAGATATGATAATAGATTAATGGAAAATAAAGCACTATTGGCTGCTAGTCAGGGAATAACATCTGAAGATCTCCGTAGTATTCATATCCTGCTTGTGGGCTTCCAGTAAAGATATGTTTATCCCTTCATTACATAGATATATATCTTGGTTCTTTTCTGAAGTAGTTGCTGCTGAGTTAATTTTTTTAATTAATTAGGCATATAGCAGATCTCTTGTAGTGAATGATACGTTTTGGCAAATATGCTGCTTATGAAAAGGTAGTGGTAACTATTCCAAAAATACATAGTGAAACAAAAATAAAATCAGGAAATATTTTGGAGGCCAGATGCCTTAGGTGTACTGATTTTTAATAAGAGCAAGACAGAAAATTAGTTGAGTAAGAGACAGGAAACGACAGAGGGGTGTTCACCAGAGTTCAAAGTGGTGGTCCCTGAATTCAAGCCATCGTCTGCCAATCTCCAATGAGTTTCCAGGAAAGAAGGAAACATTATAGTCAGTGGGAACAAATATGGTGCCATTCTTTGGAACAGTGGGTGGGTGGGGGTAATTTCCAGTTCCCTACATCAGATACTTTGTGAATTCTGGCTTTAGGGTAGACCACCCAGTCCAATTGAAGAAAGTGTTAAAAATTTGGAAATTGGGGAAACAAGGAAAATAATGTGTCAGTGTTTACATTACTTAGTTCTGAATTTTGACAACTTTTGATATGCTGTATTTTTTCTTTTATCTTTCTATTATGTGGAATAGTAATTATATACAGATAGAGATAGAAACTGGCAATAGCTGTGTTGATAAGTCAATTTCACTGCATTCCCTCTGCACTCTTGCTATTTCTACAAGCCCCAAACATTTATCTGAAAGAATATTGTTGACAATCCATGGAGCCTCTCTAGGCATGTGCAAAGGTTGGAACATAGATAAAGAGGCATCCTAAGTAAATAGTGTATGCCAACCTCTCAACTGGCCCCAAGATTTCCCTTTGACTGGGCATATAAACTGAAACAGCGCTCTTACCTTCCCCTTGGTTGTTCTGGTAGCTGTTTTTCCTCCCAGAACAAAAAGACAGCCTCTAATGATGAATAAACATTTTGGTCTCTCTGACACACAAATATATGCAATGTGTTGGCCTCTGTCAGTTCCTGTTTCTTTTGTCGTGAAGCGAGCTTTTATGTTGGAAGCTGGGTGGGGTGGCGCTGAATTTCCTTAAGGAAGTGGCCAGATAAATCCAGTTCTTTACTCTGAATGCTTTGAGTCTCTTGCTTTCTGTATTAACTATAAAAGCAAAACATTGTTTGGTTTCCACTTTCCTGCTATGATGTTAAAAAAACAAGAAAGCTGGCAAAGGACTAGAAGAAAAATTGCACTTTATAGCCCAGTGCAAGAATGTTAATAAACACTTTAAATTGGGAGCAAACCACTTTTTCATGGTTGTCTTCTGAGAAACAAAATGCTGTTAGACACATGAGCAATTTTATCTTGAACATGGCTGGACGTTTTTCATCAAGAGGCACTGCAGACAAGCCACTGATGGAAACAAAGTAAAAGAAAAGAAGATTTGATTCAGACATTTTTTGTCTGAAGAAAATTGTATACAAGGAGTCAGGTATGTAGGATGCTGTATGTTTTATTCTCTTGTTTTGTTCTGATGTTTAATTTGAAAGGTTGGTTTTGATCATTTGAATTTGGGAGACAACTTGTGAACATGGTATCAAGTTGTCAAAATTCATGTGACAATTTGTAGTAGGCTTATGCACCAAAGAAAATGAAAAAAGTGTGAATCCTCATAAAATAGGTTTACTTCAAAGTATGCATAGAAGTTCTTAAAACCACTGACCTTTTGCTTTTCTCATTTCTTTTCAGTCTCACACCTTCCTATCTTTTCTGTTTCATTTCTTGAACCTAGAGAAAAGAGGAAGAGATATGATAGCAATAGAGATAGAGATATGTTTGCATAGATAAAGGTAAAGATTTTCCCCTGACATTAAGTGTAGTCATGTCTGACTCTGGGGGTTGGTGCTCATCTCCATTTCTAAGGCAAAGAGACAGTGTTGTCCGTAGACACCTCCAAAGTCACATGGCCGGCATGACTGCATGGAGTGCCGTTACCTTCCCACCGGAGCAGTACCTATTGATCTACTCACATTTGCATGTTTTCAAACTGCTAACTTGGCAGAAGCTGAGGCTAACAGCGGGAGCTCACCCCGCTCCCCGGATTTGAACCACCGACCTTTCGGTCAGCAAGTTCAGCAGCTCAGTGGTTTACCTGCTGCGCCACTAGGGGCATAGTATGATGAAAATGAAAGGGGAGATGTTGTGGAGAAATCAAAATTGGGAGCCATTCAAAACAAGTGAACAAAGAAGTACTTGTTTACATTGGACCTAGTGAAAAGGTAAAATGTTTTAAATTTGCTACCACAGGATGATAGCTAGACACCAACATGGATTACTTTGCAAAAAAGTTAAAGAAATTAATAAGTCCATTGCGACCAATTCCAGATAGCAATAATGTTTTCTGCATCAGGAAATGTGTTTCTGAATATAAGTTGCTGCATAACTTAAGAAAGTCTCATAGTGGCCTACTATGAGAACACAGTGCTGGACTTAGATAAGCTTTCAGTCTGTCCTTTTGAGTTCTGCCCATCTTAGTAAATCAGATATTAACCTCTGTCTGACTGAGAATCAAATTCCAGCCTGAAGTTACCAGTGGCAGAAGATAGTCTCATTTTCACGTGCTACAGCCAGGCTGTCCTTAAATACATATATTTATTGTCTGCCAGATAAGTGAATGCCTGCCATGCCAATCCATGCTGACAATTTAAGTTCTGCATTTTGGAACAACATGTATGTTTGAAGGGATAAAGAAACCCTGCTTGCTGATCCCAGTGCTGGATAACCTCCTTTTCAGACACTGCTGTATAATTTCTGACATACAGAGAGCTGTCCCTCTCCCTATATTTTACCCATAAAAAGGACTTTTACTCTACTAGTGATTATTTTTCAGGAGATTGGAAATACTTCTGCAGGGTAATATTTTGTTTTCTCACTGGAGTGACTACAAATCCAAGCACAATTTTCAGAATTTTTAAATGAGCTATGAGGAAGCAAATTGTTTCATGTCGAATGTAGGCTTGGAACCATTGGGAAAACAAGATTGGTAAAACGAAGCCTGACTCTCATTTTTGGCTCCACTAATTACTGATGTTTTATATAGCTATGGACATATTTGTATTTGAAGAGTGTAATACAGTTACATCAAATTCCTCCATACAAAGCTGAAAGGAGCCCCTTAAAATCATTGTTCAATTTGGCTACGATCCCAAGCATATTTATTTGGAAGATATTTTCCATCAGAGAAAGTCTCTCTGGTGAGTTGGGTTCTCCCTGAGATTCCCTTTGGGATGCTCTGCTTTCATTTTAATTGTATTTGGAAAGATACATGGTTAGTTGCCTGGCAAAAAATGTTTGCAAAGTGCTGTGGTCTTATGGCATTAATATTTTCTCTTAAACAAATATTGTTTCTTTAATGAATTCATAATTCTCTGTGCCCTGAGATGGTTAGAGTTATAGTATATGGCATTATTAACTAGCAGATAAAATGCTTGCAATTAGAGGAAGATGAAATTTCAAATCCTTTTTCAAGCTTTGAGTTCACTTCTCACAAGGCGACATCTTTATTAATAACTTAGACGAAGGGCTAGAAGGCATGATCATCAAGTTTGCAGATGACACGAAACTGGGAGGGATAGCTAATACTCGAGAAGACAGGTGCAGAATTCAAAACGATCTTAACAGATTAGAGAGATAGGCTGAAACTAATAAAAAGTTGAACAGGGACAAATGCAAGATACTCCACTTAGGCAGAAAAAATGAAATGCAAAGATATAGAATGGGGGACGCCTGGCTCGACAGCAATACATGTGAAAAAAATCTTGGTGTCCTCGTGGACAACAAGTTAAACATGAGCCTACAGTGTGATGCGACGGCTAAAAAAGCCAATGGGATTTTGGCCTGCATAAATAGGAGTTTAGATCCAGGGAAGTCATGCTACCCCTCTATTCTGCCTTGGTCAGACCACAGTGTCCAATTTTGGGCACCACAATTGAAGGGAGATGTTGACAAGCTGGAAAGTGTCCAGAGGAGGGCAACTAAAATGATCAAGGGTCTGGAGAACAAGCCCTATGAGGAGCAGCTTAAACAGCTGGGCATGAGAAGGCTGAGAGGAGACATAATAGCCCTGTATAAATATGTGAGAGGAAGTCATAGGGAGGAGGGAGCCAGCTTGTTTTCTGCTGCCCTGGAGACTAGTATGCGGAACAATGGCTTCAAACTACAGGAAAGGAGATTCCACCTGTACATTAGGAAGAACTTCCTAACTGTGAGAGCTGTTCAGCACTGGAACTCTCTGCCCCAGAGTGTGGTGGAGGCTCCTTCTTTGGAGGCTTTGAAGCAGAGGCTGGATAGACATCTGTTGAGTGCTTTGCATGTCATCTTCCTGCTTCTTGGCAGGGGGGTTGGACTGGATGGCCTGTGAGGTCTCTTCCAACTCTATGATTCTATGACAGTTCCATTGTAGCCTCCTACACACAGATATTGTGGGGACGAACAAAGATGACTGCATATGAAACATTCCATAAAATTAATTGGAGGGAGGGAAACTAATTTCATTCAGGTTGTACTCCTGCTTGTATGAGAACAACATGTGAATTACTTCATAGCGAGTATTGTTGCCAGCCAATTACATGGGCAGCCAGAAAAGGTCAGCTCACACGTCAGCTGACTTCTTTTATGAAGCATAAACAGCACCATATGGATCTCCCCATATGGTTCTAAAGTTAAAACAGCATATAAAATGCAAGAGGCTAATAAAGAGAAGGAATGGTTTCTGCAGGGTCAGCAGTGTCACTTCATGAAGACAAAAATCAAATTGCCACAAATTGAATTGTTGGCATTTCTAATCATAATAATGCCTTTATTTGTCTCTCAATAGGAAACCAAACATTCATCTCAAATGCTACCTTGAAATAATATATATGCTTTCAATGTGAGCCAGTTAACACCAGAAGCTGCCCCAAGCTGCATCCTAAGAGTATACTGAATTTAAATGAAAGAAGTAATGTTTGATTTATAATTTTTAATTGATATAGGAGTTCACTCTAACAATCAAACAACAAAACACAACCTATTAGAAACCATACACAAACCCGAAACCCAACCCACACAAAAAAAACACTTCCCCACACCACCCTTCACCATGACTTCCGTCACTAATGCACTATGAAGCCTACAAGCCAACCTGTCTATCCTTGTTCATGACTTAATCATAGATTCCTAATGGGCCTCCTCTGCAAACACATGTTTGCACATGGATGTGAGTTAAGGTGCTTTATTTTAGTTTACTTTGTCTGGAAAAACCAACTGGAATCTGCAAGCTCAGATCAAACTTATCTGACCGCTGCAACTCATGGCCCTATAAAAGCTGCTGAAGAGTCTTAAGCGATGGGTTTTTGGCAACGGATGTGGTAATGAAACTCACAGTAGCCAAGTTTGGCTTCCATTCTGTTGTCTTCAAGCCAGTAGTTTTGAGATAGTGTAACCTTTCTTTGGTAGATTGGAAAAAGTGACACCGATGAGGGATTCTTTGACACCCTTTATATAAAAGCTGGCTCTGAATAACATGGATCAGTATCAAACCTGAACTGACAGGCTGAAAACTGAGATGCATTCTTCCAGGGAATCCTCTATTCCTGCTCACACTTGCTTCTTTGTTGAAGATCACTTGTTAAAGAACTGTGGTTGCTGAAAGTCACCCTTTTTGTTTTGCCAATGGTAGTATCTAAAACATTCATTTGTAACTTATATTGATACATGATGTGTGTTTGGATGACCAGTTGGGATGTGTTATCATTCCAATACTAGAATATCTGCCTTTTAACAATCAAGGGAGCATGAATGATCCATATGTTACATTCCTAGACATGGATAAATAGTTTTAGAAATATTTACATCACTGAATACCAAAGAATACCATATTTTTTGTGTAATTATTCCTCCCTAGAATAAGGCAAGTTGGCAGTTCCATAACATATGGGTTAAAGAAGCATTGCGGTCCAACCAGTGAAATAACAAGACAACACAACTGTGTGGATTACCTAATGAGAACTTTTATTATATGTTACCGATCAATCTCTGTGTGATCTGCCAACCAATTTAAGGGCATGAACTTGAACTTGAACTTGGTGTGTGATTAAAAACGAGGCAGTGGCCATCAGAGACCAACGCATCCTCAAACAATGGTGAGACACCACAGCCTTCAAATGCAACCCAAATATTTCCAAGATGGCCCTTCAGGGAAATAGGTGGATAATTCAGTCCCAACTCCAGAGGATATTGAGGCCATAACTCTCCCCGTTCAAGGCTACTCCTGTTCACCCTCACCTTGTTTCGTTTAATAATAAATGAGGGTTCCCATTCATGGCCTACACCACAAATGGGTGTGCCTTAGGTGCACACCGAAATTTAACCTATCCCTGTTTTTCTCACATGATGTCTATTTAGGACCCACTCACCCAATTTGCCATGGATTAAACAGTGTAGGGCAGGTGGAAAAAAAACCTAGAATGCAGAGGGAAAACATTCCTACCCGGCCCCATTAGCAACCCTTAAAAATACACTGTTAAAGGGCGGGTGGGTAGGTCAGTGCCAAAGAAGGAATAAGGTAAAAGGCGAGGAGGAGACTTACGCTTGCCCCGTCCACAAGTCCTGGCCGGGACTATTTTCTCTCCCTTCACTGGAAGTGAGCAAAGCCCTTCCCTGCCCACATGGTGAAGGCAGGAAAGGAATTAACAGTGTTTCCCCTTCAACAATTAGTTACTGAAAAGACATTGTGATGACCAATATCCTCTGAACAGCACTTTTTGTTGTACAAATATGTAGTAATAATTGATATTGATGTTAAAGTTGGAGATCATTGATTGGCCATCATTTGACATTCCAGTTCCCTACTACCTTCCTACTGTCAATTGGGCATATCAGAAATCTTTAGTGCTCATCCTTTAAAATGTTTCAAGAAATATTTTCAGATACATGTTGCTTGCATAACATGTTCCCTGGACTGTTTTACTGACTGCTTAATAATTGACCCCATTAAAAGTGTATTTTACCAACCTCTTCCTAAAAAGGGAAGAGGTGGATGGACAAACATGCACAGAAACTGTTCAGAGCTGTTCTGTTTTGAATTCAGTAAGAGATTGCTTCATGGACTTTTTCCCCTAGAGGTTCTTTTTAATGCTTCTTTTAAAATGTTTGTTGCAACCCAGGTTTTAAATTATTTATAAAATGCTTTTTAATGTTTTAAGCTGATTTGTTTTGGCTTGAATAATGAATTACTGCCTTAAAATATGTTTAATATCACACATTTTCAATATAATATGGAGATTTGTCAAGTTGGCTGAATAGAGATACTGGAGTTTTATTTGGTACAGACAACTTTTTAAAAAAATGGTAGAATACATTTATAGTATCAGACAGGAAATACTTTTTGTATTGTCTTCTGCAGATAGAGAGAGAGGTGGAGGGCCATAGGAACACCAGATATATAAATCTCTGACTGATAAGGCTGAACTGAGACTATTGTGTCATGAAGACAGGTGGCCTGGCTCTTTCAACAAAAATAAGTAGGTCAGCTGGCACAGTTAGCGTGCTTTGCTATGTGAAATTGACTGTCTCACTGACTCTGTGACCATGATTTCTGTTTGTTTCCTGGACATAGAACAGGCTTTAAGCCAAATTCCTCTTCCTGTTTTCATGAATGCCCTGCTACAAATGAAGAAATAGCCCTAGTGGATATTTGAATAAAAAATCATAAGAATGCAGATATTATTTTCTGTATAGGAGATAAGTTTATTGCTTTATTGATCTAAACCTAATGGACTGATTTTAGTGCTCTGCATAGTTCAGGTTCCACAAACAGCTTGCATGGTTGTAGCTATTAGTGGAATCGAGTACCTGCCAAATTGAATGGAGCCGTCCTATTCAGTTATAGTGCAAAGCAGCTTATGTACTTGCATTCATATACAATACGTAGGGTACACCATATGTAATCTCCCTCCACACAAGATTACATTTTGACATTGTGAAATATTAGCTATATGAAATTATATGAAGCTATTTGTATGAATAAAATGTACATCTAGATGCCACTCTCTTTAACTTCTAAAAAAGGGAAATGGGATACTTTATTTTTTAGGATGCTTTGTCTTTTAATAAAAGGAAGAAATTGATTATTTTCAGCTTTAGAATCAGCCATCATGATGATAAGACCTTTCATACTTTTGCCTGACACTCTTTCATGCCTTCCTTTTGTCTTGACTTGTTTTCATGTTCTAGAACTAAGAGCACATCTGCACTGACCATTTAATGTAGTTTGAAATCGGCATTGAAGAAAGTGGTTTCGCTGTGCAGATTATTAAATAGGAAATTCTGGAACCAGTTTGAAGCCCAGATGGTGATTACACAAACCACAGAGCTCTGGTACACATTAAGGGCTTTCTTTTGCATGTTTTTGTGGGAGTTTGTTGTCTGGGCACCACATTTTGAACCTAGCTTTGAACTGCATTAAATGGTCAGTTCAGATTTAGCCGAAGATTGCATTTTGTTTCCTCAGTGATACAGGTTGTGCCTCTTCAGATAGCAATGTCATCATGTGAGACAACAATGCACTGCTCTTGTTTTAGAAAGTTACTTTTAAAGTCTATAACTACTGGCCAGAATCCTACATGGCAATGCTGATTGGGAAATTCTGAGAATCATAGTTTAAAAAACAATTTTTGGACTGTAGCCCTGAGTTCCATATTAAAACTGGGAGGAAAAATGATGCAACTGTGACAGCAAAGTAAGGTCTCTCTGCCTTTTGACCTCTGCATTAAAGCTTATTTTCCATTTGTGTGTGGCCAGAGAAGCATGCTTGTCCCACGTGGCATCAATCAAACCAACAGCAGCCATAGCAGTAGAAGCAGCAAATACAAGCAAATGTCAGTGCTGGTTATGGATGACATCCTAAGGCTTCTGGCACAGATTTATTAGCCATAGGCTTTTACATTTTTTGAGCTAAAATTAAATTTCAGATGAACTATCTTCAGAAAATCTCAGTTGGACATGCTTTTCTGTGTCATCGGGAAGGAATTAAGAATCATGAATCATATAGCGCCTTACGAATGTGAATTTTCCTGCCTTCCTCTAGTAGCTTTCATCCTTGGGAAGGAATACATTGAAATCAATGTTAAAACACATGTACCACTAACCAGGGTTAAGGATTAGAAATTGAGCCTTGTCAGGCATTAACCACATTTAACAGAAGTGTTAAAATAATCAGTAGCCATTACTAGTTTAGTGAGGGTGATATTGTACTCAAATGGGACACAGTTGTGGGAAAAAAAATGACATTCTACCTCATCCCCTGTGCCATCTAGTTAAGGAACTGATGGTGTTCTGTTTGCACTCTCCTCTAGTGCAGGGGTCTTCAAACTTTTTAAATTGAGGGCCAGTTCACAGTCCCTCAGATGGGCAGGGGGAAAAGAATGAATTCCTATGTACACTGCATATACCTTATTTATAATGGGAGAAAAATATGAAAGAACAAGACAATATTTAGAATCAAGAACAGTTTTAACCAACAAAAACCAGTGTTTCAGTGGGAAGTGTGGGTCTGCTTTTGGCTGATGAGAGAGTCAAGTTAATTAATACTGTTGTTGTGTGCCGTCAATTCGTTTTAGATTTAAGGGGACTCTAAGCCTAAAGTTTTGGGCGGGGATCAGGCAAATGACCTTGAATGGCTGCTTCTGGCCCACAGGCCTTGGTTTAGAGATCCCTGCTGTGGTGCACTGCTTCTTAAACTGTGCATATCAACCTCAAGTGGAATTTCCTTAGTTCAATGCCGGTGTCCCCAAAAAAACTGGTGACAGTGAAAGTTTTTGGAACATCACCTAGTGGCTGTTTTAGATACAGTAGAGTCTCACTTATCCAACATAAACAGGCCGGCAGAACGTTGAATAAGCAAATATGTTGGATAATAAGGAGGGATTAAGGAAAAGCCTATTAAATATCAAATTAGGTTATGATTTTACAAATTAAGCACCAAAACATTATGTTATACAACAAATTTGACAGAAAAAGTAGTTCAATACACAGTTATGTTATGTAGTAATTACTGTATTTACGAATTTAGCACCAAAATATCACAATGTTTTGAAAACATTGACTACAAAAATGCGTTAGATAATCCAGAACGTTGGATAAGCGAGTGTTGGATAAGTGAGACTCTACTGTATATACATGAATTTCTTATGCAGTGTTTACAGTAGATTCTGCAGAAGATGCTTCAGCTATACTTGATAAAAAGGAAAATCAGTCTGTTTAGCAAGCCTTGCAAATGCTGATTTGTTATCGGTAAATATTTAATGTTTATACCTATTTTAGATACCTATATACCCAAAGTTGTATAAAAACTTATCCGGCCAAAAAGAACTGAGTAAAAAAGTTTAAGGAGCCCAGCTGTAGTGTGTAGAATTGTTGTTGTTTACTCATTCAATCACTTCCGACTCTTTGTGACCCCATGGACCAGCCCACACCAAAGCCTCCTGTTTGCGGTGGCCACCCCCAGCTCCTTCAAGGTCAAGCCAGTCACTTCAAGGATACCATCCATCCATCAGTGTGTAGAATATCTGGATTCAAAAGAAAATTGCTTGGACACATCCTTCGGTGCATAGAGCATTACATTTTATGAAGAAGAATGTGTAATCTAGCAAAGAGTCACTTTTCTACGTATCTTATGAATAAAGATGGGCCATGCTGGTGTGTCTGAACAATTTTGCTTCTGTGTCTCGGTTTTTGGTTCTGTGTCTTTATTAAAAACACAAACAAACAAAAATTTACCTTCTGTTGGAATTGGCTATATATTCTCTCTTAGGTGGTAAACTCTTTGAAAAAAGTAGTCTTTCAGTGTTTGTTTTCCAAAGCTCATATATTGTGAGATCTTTTATAGCATGTAATACTGCCAAGTACCTAAAATATTCTAAGAGGATCATGCTTTTAAAAATGATTTGATCTCACTTGTGAGAATAAGCTAGGACACTTACTTCACTCTGTACTGGTGTATTTTATTTGTGCAAAGTATATCCACCTTCCCACTGGAACATTCCCAGCAATTAACTGACTAACATTATGGGCTTGTCCGTGCTTGCAAGCCAATCCTATTGTACTTTGTAAGACTTAATTCTGAATAAGGCTATCAAAATCATTTGCTAATTCAGTAAATAATTAAAGTAGATGTGATGTGAGAACAAAATATATGTGTGGGAAGGAACAAATATCCAGGTTTTTTATAGGAGCTTTGTTGGGATATTGGAATAAAATTCTCATCAATTATTGGTTAATAAAGCATTTCCCACCCACCTTAGTAAAATTCCTTCCCAAATTGACTGAGATTTTTTTTCCCCTTTTAGCATCACATATGTTGAAGCATGAACATTTATAATGATGGAGCTCCCTAACTATATGAGGTGATAATTTCTGCATGACTTTCTGGAAATTTAAAATGACAAGGGGATGTTATACAGCCTCCTCAGTGAAGGTCATTGAAATTGTTGGAAGATGCAGAATACTCTTTCATTCTGGGTCAACATGAAAGCTCTTGTTGATATGTGATTAGTCTTGATACTGTAAGTACAATCAAACAGGTATCCCTCTGATTGAGAGTAACAAGAGCCATTCATGATGAGCTGGAAGGTGAAAGGAAAGCTGAAATGGAGTTGCACTTAGTTGATTAAAAGGCAGCACAGAAGCAAAGTCTTTGAAGGGGAACGGACACCCGGTGTTCCTTTGCTGGTTGTACAAATGTAAAGATTGTTAAGAGTAGACCTCTGTGTTCACCGGTGGGAGAAATAAGCAGTTAAGTAAGGTAAGAGAGTTAGCCACACCAGCTAACTTGTGATTATTTGATTCATGATTTAAAAGCAATAAATGCTGCTTTAGGGAAAAAATGCTTTGTGATTTGGCATTGCCAGAGAAACAATTAGATAAAAATAATGTATCCATACATGAGCCTACTTTGTTTTTCTTGCCAGCCTGGCATGTTTTGAACAAAAAGGGAAGAGCATTAATGTGCCCAGAAAGCTCTGTAAAAAAAATAGGAAGAAGAGAATTCCCGGCCTTAAATAGAAGTCTGCTGTATTTTCTGACATTAGTTACAAACTGCAAATGAAGCAGAATCAAACGTGAACAGCAGGCTGGTTTGAAAATAGCATAACTGCTCAGAATGAAAATGATTGGAATACAGAATTTAGAATTGTTTTTTTTTCTTTTTTGAGGCTTAGCATGGTTTAGAAGTGTCAAGTATGTTGGAATAAAACCGGGGAGGAGCAAGGCTTAGATGACACATTAAACTAGATATTTTGAGAATCAGTTACTGTAAATACAGTAGAGTCTCACTTATCCAACACTTGCTTATCCAACGTTCTGGATTAGCCAACGCATTTTTGTAGTCAATGTTTTCAATACATCATGATATTTTGGTGCTAAATTCATAAATACAGTAATTACTACATAACATTACTGTGTATTGAACTTCTTTTTCTGTCAAATTTGTTGTATAACATGATGTTTTGGTGCTTAATTTGTAAAATCATAACCTAATTTAATGTTTAATAGGCTTTTCCTTAATGTCTCCTTATTATCCAACATATTTGCTTATCCAACGTTCTGCCGGCCCCTTTACGTTGGATAAGCGAGACTCTACTGTATGCCCATTCACTGTTGCAGAGTCTTTTTAGGAATGGCTGAACAAACAATGGAGCATGTTGTCCAAAAAGAAATGCATGTCCTTTTCTTCCCAAGCAAATCAGAGAAAAAATCTAGGATTTATGTTTGACTCCCATCTCTGTTCTGCTGGCAGAAAAGCCTTGCAGCAATGACTAGCTAACATTTCATGTTAATCATGGGGCAGATCACTGAAGTTTTGTCTGGTTGTTCCCATTGCAAGTGTGTATCACCATGTTGCTTCTCACTTCTCAGCCTTTTGGCTAAGATGAAGTGTGTGTATGTTGCTCTTAATTGATAAGTTTGGGTTCCTGTAGTTCCATGGGCATTCGATTTATCAGGTCATTCAAATTGCTCCTGGATGTTCACTGCTTACTGCAAAATATGCACATTAGCAAGCAATAAATGACTTGGCTGTCTGTTAGTAAAAGTACTGACTAGGAAGCTCTGTAAAAGAAATAGGAAAATCAGAAATAGGAAAACAAGTTTGCTCATCATGTTGTTTCCTCTCACAATTTGCTTTTTCCTTCCTCTTAGCCTAGGAGAGTGTGACATGCCCAAGGTCACCTAGTGGGTTTCCATAGCTGTGCTCACTCAAGATTCAAACACTAGTCTTACTTGCCACTATTTTCTCAGTCTGGATGCAGTTGGAGGTTCTGAAAGAAACAGTGTGCTAGGAAATGGAGAAATGTTGATCATGTCTACTGGCTCGTTTTCAGAATACACAGTATTTGGGAAAGTGGACAATGAAAACAGCTTCATAATTTTTGGCTTACATTTTGGAGAAAAGCTCTAGTATTCTATGAAGGGAGATCTTCCATGCATATAGAATTGTGCTAACAAATGCCAGTCTCCTTGAAATTGCAGTTTTCTAAAAGATACACAAAACATTTCGTTTTAGGAAATGTCCCAAAACAAAATCCACTCTGTTATTGGAAATTAATTTATTATTATTATTATTATTATTATTTAAAGGGATTGATTAATTTTAAAATAAATTGATTCTTCTCTTATATCTACATCTATTGTAAATCTGTATAAAATAATCCCATTTTAAGTATTAGCCGCTTTGAAAAGAGCTAGTAACTGGAATTCCTGAAATGCTGTATATCTTTCCTGAAGATGGATGCTTATCATGATAAAACATTACAGAGTTTACATGCACTAGTGGATAGGCTTAATTCAAAATCTTGAATTTGCTGAACATTTTACTGTCATAGACATTTAACTTGAACTGTTCTTTATTTGCACTTCCTGCATGAAAGAACACCAGTGAAGTTACCTAATTTGAAGAGATTTTTCTGAACTCCTTTTCAGATAGATCAGTTCCATGTGAATTCAATTAGGAAATTACTGGATGATTTTTTTTTTTCGTGTCAGGAGCAACTTGAGTCGCTTCTGGAGTGAGAGAATTGGCCCTCTGCAAGGACGTTGCCCAGGGGACGCCCTGATGTTTTGATGTTTTTACCATCCTTGTGGGAGGTTTCTCTCATGTCCCCGCATGGAGCTGGAGCTGATAGAGGGAGCTCGCTCATCCACACTCTCCCCGGGTGGGATTTGAACCTGGCAGCTTTCAGGTCAGCAACCCAACCTTCAAGTCACTTAGTCCACTACACCATCTGGGAGCTCCTACTGGATGATAAGAAAATAGTCTTCTTAAAATACAGTATACAATTTGAGTATCAATAAGAAAATTGTTCATGTAATGAATAGCATCCTAATTGCATGTTTGCTTACATGTGATCAGAAGGGGAAGTAGAGCAATAAAGAATACTACAGTCAATTCTCTTTATGTAGGAAGAGAGATCAGATTTTTTTAGAAACAACATTAAAAAGTAGGTCACATTTTTTTCAAATCTTTCTGCCAGGAAAAAAGACTTTAAAAGCCTCTATTCAAAGTGCATGTGATTTCATCATTGGTGGTTAGTGAGTGCATCTGATATGATTCGATTTCAGAAGCTGAACAGGTTGAGACCTGACCAATAAATAAATGTCTGAACAACTGGGAATTTCCTGCATTTTACCGTGAGCTCATTAGATGCAAAAGTAACAAATAACATCACTGTCATGATGAAAGAGCTATTTAATGTCTGCTGCGATTCTCCCCCCCCCCCCCCCCCCAAATGTTATAGTACAAGGAACCTTTAGACTCCAGGTAACACTGATCTCTTGTCTGTAGTCAGGAAATCTATTACATTGGGCCCTATTTCTAGACAGTCCATGAACTAAGCTGTTCTTTTCAACTCTGCAAGCTGTTTTACTGGGATCTAATTCTGCTCAAATATGCATAGACCTGAAATGTGCTTTGGAGAAATGTCGGAATTTGTTAAAATCCATTTGATACAAAAACACTTTATATTTAATAAGATACAAGGTGAAAGGGATTGAGATGAAGAAGAAAAAACATTGTAGCATTAATGGGAAAGAAGCTTGACATATACATTATCAGCCTTCCACATTCACATGGCACAGGTCCGATGTGAAAGTGAAAAATCACAAATAAAGAAATTGCTATTTTTAATCCAAGAGAACACCTCGCTATGAATTTCTGGGGACCCTATCACATTAGAAACACTCAGTTTCTGAGACTGTTTGAGAACGATTTTGAAAAGGTCCCATCACAAGACGTTTGCCCCATCCCATCAGACTTCCATTGGAATCCATTTTCAAAATGTCACAAACAAATTATTTGCACATGGGATTCCTTTATAAAGGAAAGGCATCTTGTTGTCTGTTGCTACTACAGAAAACAGATGCACAGATTAAACCTTTTGAATCTGTCTCTCAATTTAGGACCTCTAGAAGCCCTCGTTTGTCCCCTTTTAGTGTACTTCCCCACGTATTTCCACTTGATCAGATTCTGGATGTGAAGCAAGACTTGAAGAAAAAAAATATTAAAAATCTTATTACTTTGACATAATCCAAATATAACACCCCCTCCACACTGCCATACTTATATTAGTTCATGGGCACAAGCATATCATACATATTTTTTAAAAGAGGAAATGGTTTTTTAAACAAGTACATAACAGCCACTATTCACATATACTTATACTCTGAGTAGAGCGAGAAAAAGGAAGTATGGTATAAAATCATTTCTCTATTTGTACATAATTCTTCAGCATTGCATGTTGTTTGTGGATTTTTGGGGGGGTTGGGGCTACGACTTAAGTGACTATTTTCTTTACATTCAGTTTGTCTTTGTAGATCAATTTTTGTTATTTTCTTGTCTTACCTCACTTTCCATTTCATAAAATCAAATACTCATTGAAATATATTTTAAATAGTTTTATGCATATAAACACACAGAATCTTTTACTGTGTTTTTATTTCCCAAATTCCCTGGAAATTCTCCAGGATTCCATTGAATTCTTCAAAATCCTAAAGAAACAATATGGTTGCTTGCCTGTCTTCAAGAAACAATAAGGTTGCTTGCCTGTCTTCACCTTCAGTCTCAAAAAGAAGAAATTGATCAACTGTAGAATTGATTTGTCTCTGTACAGCTGTGGGGATTTACATATCCATAGAGGTCTTCTGCCTTGACAAGATTATTCAGTTTCAAAGCCTTTAACAAGGCACTGAGAGACTTGCTGAAAACCTTCACCGACAGCGGTGGGACAAAATGTTTCCCTGGGTGCCCTTTTCATTGCAGGCTTTAAACAAATAGACCTGTACTAGGCACAGTTCTTCTAGGTCATTGTCACAAAAACAGCAGAAAATGTCCCCAGATATCTGTCTCACGCCATTTACATTTTTTCTCCACAAGCAAAGGAAAAAAGGAAGTCCAGAATACAAAATATATTCTTAAAAACACAACAGACTCTCACATACATTTAATTTTTATTTTATTAATTTATTTTTGCCCCTGCTAATGAAACAGAATTAATCCAGGGCAACAAATTTAAATGTCTTTGTAGTTTTAGTTTTCATTCCCTCCCCCCCCCCCCCCCCCAAAAGCAATGATCCAGGTATGGAGATTCGGTCTCTCACTGTTGATAATGCACTCAGATTTATTTTGGGATATTTCCTGCTCTGACTTAAGCTGGAATTTGACCTTGATAGTAAAAATAACTTTTGTAAAGTTCTTTCTCCTAGCTCCTATTATTGCTGCCAGTAAGTTCACCCCTAAACATTTGGGAAACCAGTCATATACAGTACTTCAGGCACAGGGAAATTGCAGATTTCATATGGGGAATAGTGAGCTATTTCACTACAGGGACCTCTATTGAATGAAATGATGTTAGCATTATTTTCAAGACCTGGTTGTTATTGGTAACTGTTTAATCTTGCTGACTGACTGAATTAATTAATAGCTGCTGTTTTGGAAAAACACACAAAAACATAACTAAATCCCTAGTTGTCAAAGTAGTTGCAGGGCAAGGGACAAGAGTCCCTCTGCTCTTAGGACTATAACACCAGACTCGTCTTCTAATAGAATCACCCTGTTTTCAAAAGCGGTATGCCACCAGGACTGCTCTCTTCCTATTTCACCTTTGTAATTGTCACAGCATTGAAGCCTTCATTCATGCTAATACGTTATCACACATAGCATTTGGCACTGCCCACCCATTACCACCCAGTATCAACCCTTTTTCTAATTGGTCATACAAGCACAGATGCCACCCTACACACAAAGACATATGAATGATAAATATAAGTTAAAAGCAGGAGAATTTATTGATTCGGGGTTGACTAGATGAATCGCTGGCAGATTAGAGTAATTAACCTGCCAAAAATTAATCTGGTCTCCTCAGTCCCTGCTAAGCAAAGGCACATAGAGCCTACTCACTGACTACCCAAATTTGGCGTTGAAGCAGAATGAGATAATTGCACTGCAAATGGTAGCACAACAGAAGCAGGAAAGGAGACAATTCACTAAGTCTGTGCATTAATGAAAGAAATACTATCTAAACTGTCTCCCACTTAGAGAACAAGAGAACAGGGACAACATTCTGTGTCCTCAGCCAAAAACACAATAGTGCTGCTGCAATTTTAATTTAATGCCTTGGGTGATAAAGTCCTTGATTGTCACTCCAGCCATGACCTAATTGCAATAAATGCTTGCCTGTTTACCATTTTTGGTGAATTGCTCTCACTGAGTTTTTTATTTTGATAGATTTGTTGACATGAATTAGATAAGAAAAAAAATACTGTGATTTCTTGAAGTCAGTGAGGTTTGTAACATTCCTCCCAGCTTGTTATTGAAACAACAACTTGTATTTACACATGCAAAGGAGTGTGGAGTGGAAAAGAAAGATCTTTGATGTTTGGAGTTCTTGCCTGCAGAATATTCTGTTCACTGGTGAAATTATGAATAATCTGCAGCATTTTCTGTAGAAATAGTATTCTCTTTCTGTAATGGAATCAATTAAAGTTGTATAGTGTGATGTATTGTGCAGTCTGCTAAATTCTGGTGTAACTTTTTTAGTCTACTCAAGAGTGCTGTACACTTGATTCCTTCCTCAACCTCTTTGATTTCCATGTTCCTGAGATCAACATGAGTTTGGCGTGAGTCCTTTCAAGCTTTTATATTCAGTGTCACTTTTTTCATCATCTTAGAAAGAACTATTTGCATTACAAGCCCAAGAAACCCCCAGCCAATATCATCAATAGACAAGTTATCTGAGGGATTGGGAGAGTTGAATTCCAAGAAGTAGGCTTCCTTATTCATCCTTTTTCCTCCCTAACAGAAGATTACAAGAGCATTGTTGCATCACCCGAGGGGAAATGTTTTGCTTGCTGCATCACATTTCCAATAGAAATCAGTTTCATATTCAAAAGTCAGTATGGTGATTTTGCTTCAAAGGCATACTATTTCTAAACAGGAAAGTACCACAAACTAGTGGTTTTAGTAACCATTAATAAACCTATTCTGCATGAATTTGTTTCTTCTTTTTTGAAAAGGAATATGGTGCATTAAAATCCACAAATCCCTCAGTCCCATTCTTGGGAGCATGTATTAATAGGACTAGTTGATACACCTGCTTTTCCCCAAGATTAAATGTTACCTAAAACGGGGAGCAGACTGAAATTCATATCAATTATTACTAGAATACAATTTCCATAATCTCTAGCGAGATTTAACTAGTAGTCCAATACTATTTGTTGGACTTCCCCATTTGTTACCCTCAGAGTAGAATGACCAATGGCCCAGTGTATTCTAGGGTTAGTTTGTTTGTAATTGATCTTGGGGATCCTGATTTATATTCCTATTTTATGTTCCTTGATGGAACATTTCTGTTATGACTTGAGATGTGAGGAACTATCATATTGTTTGAGTCAATAAGCCCATCAGACATGCAATCTGTTTACAAATATATACAGCACTTTATCATTGTTCCTCACTCTATATGTTTTAGCACTTTAATGGAACTGTTCCCTTGTTCTTTCCCTATTTGCCCTGATTTTACCTATGGATCTTTTGGAATTCTTGCACTAATCACTCTCTGTTGTATGTAGCAATCAACGCTCAGGCTTTTAAAATAACTACTGTTTACATTGGTTGAAAGTCTATTTCTTGATTCTTAGCTTTAGGGCAATGCTTCAAGAGAACATTACAGTATTTGTTTGCCACAGCTACTTTGACATTTAGTATAGTATGGCCTTTCTGATATAATTTCTCTAATGGATAGCATGAACTGCTATGCCATCTTTACATCGCTTCATGCTGAGCAACAATACTTTAATAAACTGCTTTGATATTACATTTGAATATGACACATTGATTTTTTTCAAGAACAGATCCAGATCTACCAACTTTTAAAACTACATCAAGAGGGTTGGGCGCTCACGCTCAGATGGCTTCAACAACAACAATAATAACTTTATTCTTGCATCCCGCCTCCATCTCCCCGAAGAGACTCGGGCGGCTTATACAGGGACTAGCCTAAAAACAACAACACAGCATTACATACAACAGTAATTAAAACAGTAATTTAAAACAATATAACAAAGGTATAAACAACGTAACATAACAGTTCCTTTCCATCTATAAGGGAGTGCTGTTTATAGGGTGCTGTTTGTAGGGTGCACCTTGGTTCTTGGTTTTAACAATTGAAATGCACATTTCCAGGGTTTGCATTAAAATATTATTGGGGGGGAAAGCCAACAAATTTAATTTAAAAAACTCCACCGAATACCTCTAGAACTTTTGATGGTTATGAAATTTTGCATACTGTTTATACTTGGGTCAAAATCTAATTGTTAAAACCACTGAATCAGTGGAATTTACATAGTATTGATTTACCAAGTTCTCGTTGATTCCAGAAGTTTTATTCTAGTTGGGGCTAATAATTGGATTTAAGCTTCAGTGGCTGAATTGCACTACCTCATGCTTGTTGCTTGAATGAAAAGAGACTTTTGCTTGTCCAGAGTGCTCCTGCTCTATTTGCACTAGTTTCTCTTTCTTCCTATAAGATCTTATGGATATTTCTAGTGCTCGCATGACTTCATGTGTATGAGGGAATGTACATAGGGCTACAAATAGATAGTTTTAATATCTGTCTGCCACTTGTCATTTTACTTTTTGTAAAATTGATGCCGATCACAAGGAATTCAAAACCAATTTTTGGTGCGTGCTAAATTCAAAAACATCCTGCAGATTTTAACATTTCATTTTTTCCCCATGAATAGATGATCTTTGTATAAATAAACAGATTATTCCTATGTTATTTTCCTGTTCCATATACATCAGGAAAACCACAATGTATTTCAGCTGCTATGGTAAAATATTTGGTCCCAAAACAAGGCTACCTCTAAGCAGGGATGGATGGGATGGGGTGCAACCTGCAGAATAATGGGTTGCTTTTGTTATGCATTTTTTCTTTTTGTTTGGCTTTTTTGTATAGCGCCAATTTGCTTTTGTTAGAGGCAGCACACCAAGCATGATGGACCACACTGTTGATTATATGACAAGTCTGATATTCATAGAGTCTGCAGTTCATTTTAAGAGCTCTCTTATTTAATTTTGTGTGTGCCTCAGGATGATATAAATTGGCCTATATAGTCTAAATTGTTCAGTGGTGTCTTTGCATTTTCAATATAAAAATAGCTTCTCCTTTGTTACATATTCTATCACAGTAATTAGAGTATCTTGGCCAATTTATACCATCCTGAGGCACACACAATCATTGGGAGAGCATCAGAAAACAAATGGTCACTGGACCTACTCCTCTTATACGAGTAGTATTGCTCCCTCATAAATATTAAAGGCAACAAAACACTGTGATGTGCATTACTTCTGTTCACTGTTCCAGTTACTGTCTTTATTTCATTCTTCCCCCCCCCCCCTCCCACGCAGTCCTTTTTCTTTATTCCAGAATTAGGTCAGTGTTCCAGGGGCACTGGACATGGTTAGTCCTCATCAGAGTGTTTTGGGAGAGTGTCTGGAGTCTCTCCATCCAATGGGGCAGGACTGCTTCAGAAAATATTTTGGTTACTCTAAGAATACTGACATCTCTAAGTGGCAATTGTTTGCTAGTATTTTATGTATATAAGAAGTGATACCTCTGAATTTTGGGAAGAAAGAGAATGATATACCATGTTTCCCCCAAAATAAGACACTGTCTTATATTGATTTTTCCTCAAGAAGACATGCCATGGCTTATTTTCAGGGGTTGTATGGTGCAACAATCTGCATTTATGGGATGATCTCTCTGGGCTCAGTAGCAGACTGCTTGCTGAAGCTTTTCCCCTATCACCTGGTGTTTGTGTGGGGTGAGAGAGACCCACAGACTGTTGCTAGTTGGTGCTGGGGAAGAGAGACCCACTGTGCTGTGTAAAACGGCAGCCAAAGCTTTACTTCTTCCCCCTGAGGACACACAATACCTAAAGCAGAGCATCATGCTCCTCACACTTTATATGTCTCAGATTGCAGCATGCGCAGAATGACCGGGACCTGATAGGGGAAGCTGACCTTGTACGCTACATAGCCATGCCTATTACTATGCCTTATTTTTGGGGTAAGGCTTATATTGTGCAAATGCTTGGAAATCCTGCTATGGCTTATTTTATGGGCATGTCTGATTTTTGGAGAAACAGTATACCTGTTTTTTGGTTCTTTTGTATGCGCATGAATCTTACATTCACACCTACAGTTGCCCACCCTTTAGTTTACATAACCTTTAGCTTATGTGAAGAGTTGTGCCACTTACAAATTACCTCATGTACTGAAAAGCATGATACCATTTTTATTTATGGTTTTCTCTTTGACCATTCATGTCCAATCCTATTCTGGTGGAAGGACAGCTTCCCTCTTCCCATGTGTACACAGTTGAAATGGGGAAAAGTAGAGAATGCACTGGATTACATTTAAATTCCTCCATCTTACAACTTAATACATTGTAAAAATTTTCGTCAAATCAGCAAGATTTGATAAAATCTCAAAACTTTTCTCTGAACATTTAGTATAGCAGGACTTAACAACTTGCAGAACATGTGAGGGAGAAACTTATGTCACAAGACATTTTCTATGTCTTATGTATACAGCTTCTTAGGGGATAATGGTATGTCATTCTTTGCCTAGAATATCTGTCTAGGGTCACATTAGAAATTATCTGCATATTAAACATACACTTGCTCTGTTTACATACCAAGTATGCACTACATATTCCACTTATATAGATAAGCCTTCTCCTGCCAGGTGCTCTCAGGATGCTTAGACTACATCTTTAATAATCCATAACCATTAAACATGCTTCTGGGGCTTTGGGGAATTGTACTTGGGAGGACACCAGGTTCAAGAAGGCTGGTATAAACAGTACGTAGTACCCTATGCACCTGCTTTCTATATGAATTGAATGTAAATATGTTTAACATTTATACAGTATTCTGTTTATCTGTTTTGTTCAGGAGTGGAAGTGACATTCTGACTAGGGATGCTGGGAGAAGTAGTAAAACACACTTGTTGAGCACTAGGTTTGCAAATATAGTAGAACCTCACTTAATCAAGCTCCACTAATCCAAGCGTCTGTATTATCCGAGTCACTGGAGGAAGTTCCAATGCAAAATTTCTTCCTCCCATGCTTTCTTTGTTTACCTTTGAGGAGCTCAAAGGCTCCCACCAGCTGCTCTTAGGCGAAGAGGCGCGCGGAGGGCGCGGAGCTGCAAGGAGGCCCGAGAGGAAGCCGCCATCGCCGCAGTGCGGAAGGAGTTCCGGCAGGAAGATGCGAAGGAGGAGGAGACAGAGGAGGGGGATGCAGGCAGCCATGAGCGCGGCAGCGGCTTCCTCCTGGGCCTCCTTGCAGCTCCGCACCCTCTTCTGCATGGAGCCCACCCTGTCGTCCGCCGCCTCAAAAGAGCTGGTGGGAGCCTTTGAACTCCTCAAAAGTAAACAAGGAAGGCATGGGGGGGGGGGGAGAAATCTTGCATTAGAACTTCCTCCGGAGCCTGCCTCCCTACCTCAAGGCACCTTCTCCGAGGCCTGGCCCAGCCCCCGGCTTGGATAATAGCCCCCTCCCCCTATTATCTGTCAAATTCAGTTATCCAAGATTAGGCCCGCCCATTTAACTCAGTTAAGCAGGGCTCTACTGTAGTATGCACTTGGGAGTTTTTAATATCCCTTCTATATAAGAAACTATTTCCAAGTAATGTTATCATTCCATACATTTCCAATAAAATTGCCCTAGCTTGTAGATCTATGAACATGTATTTGTGTGTTCATGCACTTACACACGCACATACTTGGAAATTTGCTTTTCGTCTCATAGAACTACTGTTTTGGTTCTTAAAAGAGAGTTAATTTCGCTTCCTGTATAATTCAGCTACAAGGTCTCCCTTTCCATTGTCCTTGTCTTCCTCAGCCCCTCCTATTTGACTGTAAGGCACTGAAGGCTTCGTCTTGAGCTGGAATGAGTTTTGGATCTGTGTTCTTTCCGTCAATTTCCACTCCACTTGGAAAAACCTTTTGGAAAAAACCATCAAAACTGATTCCAGATGAGTTCTGAAAGACCACAATATATGTGGTCTCTTGTGCAATTACACTTAAGTCATTTGTGCCCAGGCTGCAGGAAAATGGTGAATAGCTTAATTTGATGATTTTCCAAGCTGCCTCTTGAAGGCAGTTGAAATATGCAGGCCAGCCGTGCAGATCTCATTTGGAAAACAGCCAGCTTGAGGCCAGGAAAGTTGGAATTGCTTCTTAAAGGCAAACACCTTCATTTTAATGTTCCTGCTAGCTAGCTTCTGGAAGCTGCTTTTCATTCCGGAGTAGAATTCTTTACAAATTTTAGCTAGATAGCGTACTTGTGTCACAGATGTTTTTCATCTGATCAATTAACCTTTGGGTAGCTTTGTATTTTTAAAGCATCTATGCCTGCTTTCGTTTTTGTTGGGTTTTTTTAACGAAATGCCCAACATATTTATCTTCAACCAAAATACCATATTTTGTGAAAGCAGCTTTCAGCCCTGCAACATGTCAAAGAGACCTGCTTGAAGTGGCACCGTGATGTGATTAAAGATAGACAGGTAGAAACTGGTGTCTACTGAAGCAGATTTTTTAAAGTTTTGGCTTTAGCGTTCAAGGGGAAATAAAGATTTATGGTCAATTTTAGTTGTCAAAGCCTCTTGAGACATCACTGATGGTATAGGAGACCTTCATTGTCTTGAGTCTCTGCTGGTTCAGCTCCCTACTCCACAGAAAGAAAAAAACTGTACCAATCAAGTGTGACTGGAGATGTTATATTTTTGATATTTTTGAAGCCATTGGAAGAGGGACATTTTTTCTTATCCCCTCCCCCAAGAAAAAAATGGAGGGAAGTTAAATGCTATATTGGTCTTTTTTTACAGTTTGACAGTCACACTGTTATTTTGCAAACATAAAATGTATTATGTAAAACCACCCCCTTCACTGAATGTCTACTGGGGTTTTTTTTCTGCCAGGCCATTGCATCTTTAGGTTTGACAGCATATTGCCTAGAGAGAGATGTGAGCTCCAACAACACCCAAATCCTACCAGGAAATGTACTAAAATTAATAATGCCAAGCCAGATAGTTATGTTGTGTATGGCATAACAGGGCATAATGGGAGAGACAGACAACACCTAGGTGTATCCCTGTCTGGTGAAACCTTTATCTTTTGGCCAGAGTATGGGAATGCCTATCAAACCTACAACTAACCATTTGCAATGAGGGCTAAGAAAGGCAACTTGCTTTCTACTTCAGCTGCTAAAAGGAGAAGTAACCAAAAGTTGGAGAGTAGATCGTGGGAAGACCATGTTGGTTGCTTGGTGGGAGCCAGAGACTATGGCTGGATCTACATATAATCCAAAGTAGATAATCTGGATTTTATATGGCAGTGTAGAAGGGGGAAAAGACTGGAAACTCATTTGTGGGTATTTGTATTGTCTTAAGAAATGCTTGGAAGTTACAAGAATGAAGTTAGCATGTGGAATTGGACACAATATATTAGGTTTCTCTAATTCTTAAATGGGATTTGGATGTTCTCTTACCACAACTAAGTCTCCAATACATATTAATGATGTTAGTGCCAAGCAGTATAATCTACTTTCTGGTCATGATTTCTTTTGTATCCAGTATTTCTATTAATTCACATGGTGATAGCATGCCAAAGCTTGATGGGGACTAACCTACCATAAAGATACTTACCTGCTCTTAAGAATGGTGTACATCTTTTTTCCCCTGGCATTCTTCTATTGATGTGTGTCTAATGTCTCTTGTGACTCATCTGATCACATGGACTTTATTAAAATAAGAACAATGGAATTTGTGCAATCCCACATGAGTTGGTTATGTGAATATGTGTATTATAGCTAATTATTTGTACATTGATAAAATACATAATTAAATTTTTACTTCATAATAATGGATTTGTTTATATTCTGCAAAACTGCATTCAGCACCACAAAGAAGAATTTTAAAAACTATTCAGAAATACAACATTCAGTTAAACATCATCAACTGAAAATTCAGGACCAGATTTTTTAAAGGGAAGATTAAATTGTGCTTGAACTCAGTGATGTACTGCCAGAGTAATATTGAAAAATCATTATGTTTTCTTGTCTATTTCCCTTGAACTGAAGGATTTGTCTCCTATTGCATGTAGCTGCTGCTTTGTTCAATCATTTAAAAAAACCTCATGTGTCCCCTGTTTCCTGTGGAAATCTTTTGCTGTTTAATAAATTACATTCTTTGGAAGCCCTTTTGTCATCTAGTCTAATATTTCCCTCTTAGTTTCACCCATAATTTCTGTTTATGTCAGTATATATGAAGCTAAATCATTTTTGGGGGGTTCTCCAGCTTTAAAAATGCTGTTCTTGTATTCTGCCTCTGGCCTTGCTGAAAGGTCTGATTTGTGCTGATTAAGTTCAGAACTGTGCATAGAGAATAAATAAATGCAAAACATCCAGGTAGGAAAGTCTGACGGTTGGGGAATTCAGCAGTCAAAATGCAAGAGGAAAAAAAACACAATTCTGCATACATTGCAATGCAGAAGTGGCCAAAGTTTAACTCTTCCAATACAATTGGTCTGCAACTGTGAATGTTCATTATTTCTAACTGAGCTGGCTAGGGATAATAAGAGTTGTAGTTCAGCGACATTTGGAAGAATCACCTTTTCCATCCCTGTTGTAATGTATTGATGAATGAGACATTCCAGAATAAAGGGAACAAGCAGTTTTCTTAAGTCAATGTGAATTTGACATGAGCAAAACAAAGGAGGTAGAAGAGCTGAAAAGCTGCATGTAGAAAGGACTAGGATAATAAAGTGCTCTCCTGTTGGAAAGAAAACAAGGAACTACATTACAAAATATGCAATACAATGTGTTGTATTTTATTTTTGTATTTATAATGTGGCATTGAATAAGCTGCTCTGAGTCCCCTTTCGGGGTGAGATAGAGCAGGGTAGAAATATAGTAAATAAAAAAATAATAAATACATTAGGAAGGAAATAGTGAGTAATGCTAGCTTGTAACTGAGGTCAAAGGCATAACTCCTGCTTCAGATGTATTACCGTGTTTCCCTCATATTCTCATATTAAATTTTGCTCCCAAAGATGCACTAGGTCTTATTTTCAGGTGATATCTTATTTTTCCATGAAGAAGAATTCACATTTATTGTTGAACAAAAAAATGAACATTTATTATATACTGTACAGTAGTTTATTTATTTATTTATTTATTTATTTCAATTATTTATACTCCGCTCTTCTCACCTGAGGGGACTCAGGGCGGCTTACAAGTGGCAATTGATGCCGTTACACTGATATACAATGAACTAAAACGTTAAAACAGTCATAAAATACAATATACAAAGTTTAAAACAATGTAAAGTGCTTATGCCATTCATCCAACAGACCTTTTACAAGAGCCGTAATTCAGACCGCGTCGAAGCCAACAAATGCTTATGCTTATGCTTATTTGTCATCACAAACCAGCATAACCAGACAAACTGTGAATCTTATCAAGAATTTCTTGTTACTACCATTATTTCCATGAACAACAATCTATGGTACATACATTTACCGATCCTGCATGCTCTAGTGTTCAGTTTGGCGGACGTGCTTCCAAACAAAAACTTTGCTAGGACTTACTTTCGGGGGAGGCCTTATATTTAGAAATTCAGCAAAACCTCTACTAAGTCTTATTTTCTGGGGATGTCTTATTTTCGGGGAAATAGGGTAATTGAGACATATTTTGAAAGCATCCTTAAATACTTTTATTCACGTTTGAGGCTCAGATGCGATTGTAGAAGTACAGATTTCTTTTTGATTTGTTGCCGAGAAAGCCATTACAACCGTTTCAGTAACAAATCAAAAGGAAATCTGTATTTCAGCTTTTTTGAATCCTAGAGCTTTTTATTATGACTTTTTCGTGTGTATTTTGTTGGAAGCCTTCTGGCACTTTTTCCAGTATGTTTTATTGGTCTGCAAAAGATACATTGGTGAGATACTCAGACTGGTTATGAGCAAAAAAGTATTAACGGCAGACTGCATTTGCAGTCATTCCTGCCTTCTCCCCTATCAAAATTAATACATCAGCAACTCTACATAACATTCACACAGACCTACAACAACCAAGGCTTCAGATCTTCATTTATAATGTGAAAATCTAGAGAGATCTATGTAGTGTGGATGATAAGGATTGTTTGCTTTCAGCTCAGCAGTGCTACTTTCCTGTGGCCAAACTGAAACCCAAGGGCCTAGCTCCATACTTGAAGCAGATGCATCTAACATTGAGTCAGCTTCCCTGTTTCGCTTTCCTTCCTGACTTTTTCTTCCATGTTTATTACTTTTCCCAGATTAGTCATAACTTAACTGCTGTCCATTCCCAGACCTATATTTGAAACTGCATTTTAAACTATACGGGGCTTGGGAATTTCTTGTAACAGCCTCCCTCAGTTTGGTCTATTTCAGCCAGAAGATTTGTGGGAGACCATCCTACACCCTGTGACTTGACAGAAGTGATTACCCCATTTTTAATTCATGAGATGGAAGCCAAAGAGAATTGTTGAATGTCTTACTCTTGCTGAATTGTAAAATGAATATGAATAAATAAGAAATTATTTCTTTTATATCCCACTCCCTTGGGAATGGGTAAATATGTCCACTTTGATTTCACACTATGACCCCTGAATCCATAGGCTAATTTGGAAGTTATATGTATTTAAAACTTCAGGAGAGAGAAAAAGGCTGGAAAATCTATGTGACTTGGCATGGCTCAGTGAAACCATTTGGCTTGTATGTGAGGAAAAAAATGACTAAATTTGGTATCTGTCCAAAGCATATTATGTAATGGCTAAATAATTAGCTTGGGTGACATAGGAGTAAGAGTTGGCTATACTGAATACACCAAAATAGAAAAGGTGAACAGGGAAATGGGATATTGCCAAGCTGGAATGTGTCCAGAGGAGGGGGGCTAAAATGATCAAAGGTCTGGAGAACAAGCCCTATGAGGAGCGGCTTAAAGAGCTGGGCATGTTTAGCCTGCAGAATAGAAGGCTGAGAGGAGACATGATAGCCATATATAAATATGTGAGGGAAAGTCATAGGGAGGAGGAAGCAAGCTTGTTTTCTGCTGCCCTGGAGACTAAGACACGGAACAATGACTTCGACTACAGAAAAGGAGATTCCATCTGAACATCAAGAAGAACTTCCTGACTGTGAAGGCTGTTCGGCAGTGGAACTCTGCCCCGGAGTGTGGTGGAGGCTCCTTCTTTGGAGGTTATTAAGCAGAGGCTGGATGGCCATCTGTCGAGGGTGCTTTGAATGTGATTTCCTGCTTCTTGGCAAGGGGTTGGACTGGATGGCCCATGAGGTCTCTTCCAACTCTATTATTCTATTATTCTATGATTCTATCTTTATTGTCCAATAAAGAAGCATTGACCTATTTCACTAGATAAATGAAAGAGATTTTTATGAAATAGTTATATAAGTATTTATATGCAGAACCAAATGGATGATATTTATGGGAAGAAGAGCAGTGAAATAACGACGAAACATTTTTAATATGGCCATTCCATCTTTTCTGCTACTATATGACAATACTTTTTCAACCACACAGGATTGAAAGCATAAAGTCTCATTTTATTGGCTACTCAGAATTACTAAAGCTTCATAGAGGTCTTGATTTAATGAACACATTGTGTTTTCTGTATACAAGTAAGAATACGCAATCATATACCTGAAAATATACGAAGCACTGTGAGAAATATATGTTTTGCTGCAACAGCAACTGATGTATTGTACTATTTTTGTTGCTTATTGTTCAGTCGCTTCCGACTCTTCGTGACCTCATGGACCAGCCCACGCCACAGCTCCCTGTCGGCTGTTGCCATCCCCATCTCCTTCAAAGTCATGCCAGTCACTTCAAAGATACCATCCATTCATCTTGCCGTTGGTCGGCCTCTCATCCTTTTTCTCTCAATTTTCCCCAACATCATTATCTTCTCTAAGCTTTCCTGTCTTCTCATTATGTGGCCAAAGTATTTCATCTTTGCCTCTAATATCCTTCCCTCCAGTGTACTATTAAGTTTTCACAAAATATATGCATCAGTTAAATGCATTAAACTTTAAGGTACCTCAGGTCTACTTTAAAGAGAACTAGTAGGGGAACCTTTTTTGTCTTTCTCATCAAAAGGTTGGACTACAATCACAGTTCTCACAGAAATACTAGGGTAATCAAAATCACTTGATCAATGCAGTAGATTTTTTTTTCTTATCACTGTATGCTTTCTGACAGCTTGGGTCTGACAGTTATGTGCTCCCCTTTTAGAAAAGGAAGCAAGAACAAAAAGCATACCATGATATTCAAATTATACAAAATTGTATGAGAAAATTATACAAAATTGTATGAGACAGAAAAAATCTGCAAGATTTTTTTTACAGTTTTGGAGGGGTAAATATTTCTCTCTTAGTAGGTTGCTGCTTCATGGAGAATAACCTAAATTGATTTACTTTTATTTTGAAATGATAGGAATAATTTGGTTTGTCCGTCAGCTTGCATTTCCATGGTGCCTGACAGCAGACCATGCTTCTCCTATGATTAATTTATAATGGAAAACAGGGCATTTTGAGATGGAGACGGGGTGGGCTTCCATGAAATGTGAACAAGCTGCAACCAAGATAAGCTGTGACCATATTTCAGTTCTCATCTGACATCCCTGCCTTTTTGATTATGAATAATATACAGCCATTTGCATGCCCTGAATGTTGGAACCTTGCCCAGTTGGTTTATACCTTGTTTTTCTCTTTTGTGTATCCCTAAATGGCAGTGTGTATATTCCAAACATAGATACAGGTCTTATTTAATTAATTCGTGCCTTTAAAAACCTGTCGGCCCTGTCAAAATAATCTGTTGTATAGAGAATGTGTTGTGAGAGGACCATTTTCCTGCTTGTCACCTTTTAAACGATTAAAATTGAGCAGCACTCTTTTCCTAAATAGACAATACACATAAATTGGAACCTCCTAAATGTCTTAATGATAGCACATGTTTTCTCTTCCAAGAATTCTAATTCTAGATACCTATAATAGGAAAATATCTTATACTAATAAGCTTTCTTTGGCATACTGTCAGTTTAATCCTTTTCGCAAATAGATTGATTTTAAAATGTGGCCATTATATAGTGACTCAAAATGTTATCCTTGAAGAAAAAATGACATACAAATTGAAAAAATAGTAATAATTTCATTATTGTAACTTTGTGGGAGAGTTTATAGCTTTGTTCATCTTTGAAAAACCCTGCTTCAGTTGCTGCATTGGAGAATCTATATTAAACATTAAAATATACACAGAAAAAATTGTCCTGTTCGGGGAGGATTTGCTGGAAGAATATCATGAAAATCTTTGTAGAGAATCAGTGATGTCTATTCTTCTATTAATTTATTCAGCCATTTAATTCATCGATAAATAGATTCTTGTTTGGGGCCTTACTGAATCACTGTGCTAAGTTCTGATATCTCCATGTTAGGTGCTTATAGCTGTGTTTAAAAACGTTCAAATGGAATCCTCATTTCTAATTCTTCCCCAATTTCGTTGCAAATATTATATGCTGTCTAGTGTAGAATAAATGGTAACGGTAAAGGTTTTCCTCTGACATTAAGTCTAGTCGTGTCCAACTCTGGGGGTTGGTGCTCATCTCCATTTCTAAGCCAAAGAGCCAGCGTTGTCCTTGGACTGCACGAAGCGCTGTTTTCCCGCCAGAGCGGTACCTATCAATCTACTCACATTTGCATGTTTTCAAACTGCTAGGTTGGCAGAAGCTGAGGCTAACAGCGGGAGCTCATTCCGCTCCCCGGATTTGAACCGTCGACTTTTCGGTCAGCAAGTTCAACAGCTCAGTGGTTTAAGCCACTGCGCCACCGGGGGCTCCAGAATAAATGGATCAATTAGGGTTGTTTTAAAAAAGAATAAGTAAATTTAGGCATTTGGTGTTGCCTAAAAACATACCACATTTCTGCTATGTGTTTTGCTTTCTTTGTTTCCTCTATCATTTCTTGTTCTCTGTTTTTTCAATGCATGCTTTTGCCAGTACCTTTCAACAGCTCCTTCCCTCTTTTTTGTCTTTGCTCTAAAAACAGCTCTAACACATGTTCACGGGGTCAACTGATGTGGCAGTTTTCAATTGTTTGGTCAATGTATAGTAGCCATTTATAGCTTTCAGAATTCCCTGGAGATGATAGCATCACATATCCACCTCCTTCCTCCCCCCTTGATCTTTTAAAAAATTCCCAGTTTTTAATTCACAAAGCAGAGCAAGAGAGTGTAGCTGAAGCTGTTTGCATCTTTCAGAGCAAACAGTTTCCATATGAGCTGGAGCAGTTTGACAAAATTATTCCCTACTGAGTTATGTTCTTGAAAGGTGAAACCAAAGATGAACCTGCAGAGAAAAGCAAACTGAAACATCCCAACTTTCTCAATTAACTTTTTTTTTTATTAATGTGTTTGTGGAGATGTATGTTTCTTTCAGCATAAAAAGTAATAGGAAAAGGAATCTATCAGTAGTTTGGGGCTGGTTTATTCTAACATGAGCTTGTCAGTCCTTTTCCTCAGATGTAGTACTTTTGTACAAAACCGTGAGTGATACAAAAAACGTTTTGGGTGCAAAACACCACGTTTTGTTATGTTAAGCAAGCCTGCTGGGTTTAAACATAATAAAAAAAGATAAATGCACATCACACTGCAATAAAAGATCCTTCTGCCTCATGGGTAAATAGCCAAGGTAAGTAAAATTAAAGATTTTCCCTTGACATTTAATCTAGCCGTGTCCGACTCTGGGGGTTGGTGCTCATCTCCATTTCTAAGCTGAAGAACCGGTGGTGTCCGTAGACGCCCCCAAGGTCATATGGCCAGCAGGACAGCATGGAGTGCTGTTACCTTCCCACCGAAGTGGTAGCTATTGATCTATTCACATTTGCATGTTTTCAAACTGCTAGCTTGGCAGAAGCTGGGGCTAACAGCGGTTTAACCCACTGCACCACCGGGGGGCTCCTAAATAGCCAAAGCCATACCTAAATAAAAAAGTATTTGAATACCATCAGAAAGAGAACGGAGAAGGGTCCAGCTGACTCTCCGATGGGAGGGAATTCTTGAGCCTGGGAACAGTTATTGGTAATAACATATTTGTTCAGTGTGTTTTTCTTTTGGGTCATAGTGGTTGTTCTAAAGCTCCCTCACATATATCTGAAGTCCATACAATTACAAGAAGACATTGCCATGTTTTGGGATACCTTCCTAGTCAGTTGTATAATCAGACTATAAAAATTTGTTTACAGCATATAAATTTATAGAGCAGTTTCTTAATTTTGCCTGTCCCTTATTTGCAATCTGTTTTGTTAATTGTAATGACCTGAACTTTCCATGCTAGAGGTCAGGCGTCTCACTTCTGCAAGGTTTACTAAAAGGGGTTGATAAGACTAATTTTTTTTCCATATAATCTTACTTACATGTCCTTTCAACCAAAAAGGCCTTATGGTTAAAATTTCCCACCCTATGTAAAATTAATTGTACTTTTTGGGCCATTTTTGTTGTCATACAGACAGGGTTCCTGAAAAGAATTATTAAAAGATGCACAGTCAGTCATCATTATATCAGCCCCATTTCCCCTTTAATTGTAGCCAAATTCTTTCTAGATATCTCAGTTCTCTCAAATTCATAGCTTTTGAAATTCCAAAAGGCTAAATGGGATTTTTTTCCTGAGTTATCAAAATAGTTGATGAACATGTTGGTCAGTTAGTTGGAAAGCTCACAATGGATTTCTTTCCTTTCATGTCATGAGCAACTTTGAAAAACTTCAAGTTGCTTCTGGTGTGAGAGAATTGGCTGTCTGCAAGGATGTTGCCCAGGGGATGCCCGGATGTGGGATACTTCTCTCGTGTCCTTGCGTGGGAAGCTGGAGCTGACAGACGGGAGCTCACCCCGCTCCCTGGATTCGAACCACCAACCTTTTGGTCAGGAGTCCTGCTGGGACAAGGGTTTAACCACCGGGGGCTCCTCTCATAATGGATAACAGCATACCTGTAGGTTTTTTGACTGATACACCTGTTAATAAATGGGCTTGTCTAACAAAGGTTCATAGGGCAAAGCAATAATTTACACATGGATAGACAGCTTGGTATGATTTTTGTTCTGTTCTTTAAAAACATAGCAGCTCACATGAATGAAGTGCTTAGAGCAGATAAAAGGGTGTTGCAATAGGCTTCTCTTGTTAAGATTTACGGTTCAATATGGGCAGCCAGCAAAATTCAAGATTTATGTTTCTGTAACATTAACTGAATTTACAGCCATGTCAATGGCAGCAGGCACAGAATTATGTTCCTAAAGCCCTCTTTCTAATGTACTGAGAGGTCATCAGAAGCAGGCAGACATTTTACAGTGTTGACAAGCACAACATATATCATGATACATATAATTTACAAGTGGTGGCTTGACTTCTTTATCTTTTTACTGCTTTGCTCCATTACATTGTTAAGTGGTAACTTCCATGGGCTGTGTTTGGTTTATTAAAAAGGATGTTGTGCATGATGTGGTTGTTGAATCTGAATGAAAGCACTCAGATTGAGAAATCTACCTAGTAACCTCAAACCTAAGGATTTTAATACAGTGTTTTGCTCAACAGCAAGATTTAGAGTTTCTGTAAAGGAGGCAGCATTGACCTCTTCTCTAGTATACAGTCAGCCCTCCATGTTTGCAGGTTTAACTTTTGTGAATTTGAGTATTCACGCATTTCATTAATATAGTTACTCTTTCTCTATGAATCAACATAATCCAGGATAACTTTATGGTCAAAATCTGCCAAAAGACAACCATAGGGTTATGCTGGAGGAATAGAGCTGTGGCTTTCAACCTGGGGTCCCACATGTTTCTGGCCTACAACTCCCAGAAATTCCAGCCAGTTTACCAGCTTTTAGGATTTCTAGGAGTTGAAGGCCAAAAACATCTGGGGACCCCAGGTTGAGAACCACTGACCGAGAGACACACCTAGAGAGAATATCTGTGGGGGAAGTTCACCACAGAGTTACATTGGAGGACCTAGAAATTCTTAGAGAGATGTTCCATAAGGTTTAAAAAGGCAGTTTTTGTTTTTATTTTTCCCACTTACACACCCTTAACACCAGCAAATGTGGAGGATTGACTATATGTACTTGAAGAGAAAGGAAAAGGTTTACAACATCACGCACATATGGGTGGACAACAACTTTAGCTGCAAATTACCAGCTTGAGTAGGGTGAGGTTAAGTTCAACTGAGGAGGAGTATTCCTCAGGTGATAATTGGGAAATGAGTGGAAATTATTTAAATATTTTTTTAAAAAATCAACCAAATCTGGACAATGGAGAAAAGCTTTTATATAGTAGCTCAATATTGTGTGATTTTGGAGCAAAGGTATAACACAACACATCCTTTGTCATGTACAACTCCAGAAAATATTTTGAGGAGGCTCAAACTTTGTTAGGGAAAAAAATTGAGTAGGGAGCAAAATATCACAACTGTATAGATAGGCCTGTCACAGTGCTGTAGATCCAGGACAATCTGTCTTTTATCGGGTGGGCTTTAATGCATCTCCTGAAGTGCAACCCAAGGTGTGATATTCAGGGAATCCCACATCTATGGGCGCAAATCCTGGTAACTTGTATCCCAAGAACTTTTAAGGAGAACCCCTAATTGGGGCCTAGACCTTGGAGCTTGCATCATTGCTCTGGGTAGGCTGTGGTGTCAAAAATGAGTCAAACAGTGCATGCAATTGGTATCATCCAGACTTTCACGTTGCTTTTGCTGTTGTGTTTTTGATAGCTATTTGTCACACAGCAACTTAAGATTTCTATGCATGTTGATAGAGAAAAGAAACTCTTTTTCATTTCTGTAAGTCGGGCTTTTGTCAAAGATATAAAATGTGGCAGTCCTATTGTGGTGGTGACAGGTAGCATTTCTAATAATTTTGTAGCTGCTCTCCTGATGTTATCATAGATACCTCCGGGATGGTTGTAACTGCCTGCGAAGACAAACTAGATCCAATGTGAACCACTTCTTATTTGCAGAGACAGCTGATGCTAATATACTGATACAGGAAAGTCATTTACTCCCATTGGTCTGACATATGTCACCATAACAATATTTTGGAAGCAAATTAAAGTTGCAAAATGACTTTACAGTATCCTTGGCCAGGGTGAAGTTTTATTAATATATTTTAAAAGGATAGAAGGATGCTTCCCCCACAAATAAAATATTTCCAATTTTTATCCCCATTGCAACTTTTGGGATAAGCTGAAGAGGTGTTTTCTGGACAAGTGATACACTGATGACATTACTGTTCTTGGTGTTCAAGCTAGTGAATTCCTTGTTATCTCCCAAGGTTTGTTTTCTGGGACCCCCTATGGATAATATAACGTCTCAAATCTCATTATATACAATGGCGTAGTAAAATGGTGTCCCTTATATAAAATGGTGAAATCAAGGTTTGCTTTTTGGAAGTTTTACAACTATTTTTAAGCCATGGATAGTTGAATCTGTTGGTGTAGAATCCACAAATATGGAGGGCCAGCTGTATGAGGAAATAGAGAATAAAAGATATAAGTACTGTATCAGTTTTAAATATAATTTTAAATGATAATACACTTGTTGCTGATACACTGAAGTCAGCTCTGTGGTGACTTTGCAAATTTGTAACACATTTGTTACAAAATCATTTTGGCCCTGCCCCTTTCTGACCCACATACTAATTACAAGTTGTCCAAAAGGTTGATGGTTCTGTGTGCAGATTCTTTCTTGTGCTACTGTAATGGGATTTGGAGTTTCCTGTGGAAAATGAGTAGTTTAGAATACAATTCTCCTGTTCTAAAAGTTTTATAAAACAGAATCAACCAATATCGCTTGCAAACTTCTCATGTATCTTATATACATCCTCCTTTATATGTCCTCAGTGCAAACATAAACTGATCTCTTCTTTCTTTCCAATTATAACTTTTCTCTCTATTAGATGAACAAGGAGAAGTACGTGCTTCCTTGTTGTTCCTTAAAGCAGCTTGCTCTTAACTCCTTCCAAAGAAGCCACAATTTGGGAGTCGGGCACATATTTGTACAACTAAATGCTGCTGGGTTGGGGTTTTGTGTGCAAATTTACTTCAGATAATTACATCAGAAGTTTAAAAAGAAAAAGAAATAAAATGCTCATTGTCCTGCAATGTACCCCACTGCTGTGTTTGCAATTCCATTTTTCATTGTAATAGTGTTGAATCAGGTACTGGAAACGGGGGAAAGGCATTACTGTTTGTTCATTGACATTCCTAAGTAAGGTGTACATGGAAAAGAAGTTATTTGCTCCCCCTGTTGTCCCACCGTTCTGCTCACTTTCATCTGAAACACCATGTTTATCTCTTCTAAAATGGCCTTCCAGGTAGTTTGCTTTTCCAAAGCTGGCATTTGTTTAGCCTGCAAACTGTAGAGTGTCCCTGATTTTGTCAATGTAAATATAGTCTATCTCGAAATAATTCTATGATTGGGAAATATTTTTAAAGCATCTGACTTCCTTAGGTTTGTTGCACTTGAAAATAAAAAGTGGCTTCTCCATCCAGTAAGCTGATGTAATCTTGAAAACCTGTTCTGTAGGAAAAATAAATTAGCACAAGGGAGTCTTCTTGCATCTCTGGTTGAATCTAGTTGTCACAGTGGTGTTTAAACTGGGTGGAGAGCTGTGCAAAAGTGGAAGCAGAGAGCTGGCTTTGAGCATAGCCACAGATTGAGGCTGCAGAGCAATTCATCCCCGAAGTTTGGAGTTCTTATAAGGTCAGTGTGATTATCCCCAAATTAAATGCCTGCAAGACAGGGACATGACTGGGGATTTTTGTCAATAGTGCTCACTCTAGATTGAGTTTGATAACAATGTACTATTATAGCAACAAAAAGCTCAACAAATCCGGAGGAAAATGTTTTGATACTGATGTTCTTATAAGGACAGACTGTTGCCTGGAAGTTCATTTTTTTCTTTTCTTCCAAATATACTTGTTTTGGGTCAGAAATAAAGGAAGAATGAGCAGCACATCTAGTTTTTCATAGGAAGCCTGTTTTGTATGCCCAGAAAGATAAATATCTGCTGTGTTTTTAATAAAAACATAGCCATGTAGAACTTAACTTAAGATATTGTACTGGAACAGCACCCAAATTCCTCCTAATTTTTTAATCTCTCTTTTTATATACTAAGTACTATGAAAAGGGAATTAGAAAGAAATTCTTTCCTTTTCCTTACAGTTTTTGTTTGTTTGTTAGTTAGTTTATTTCTGTTCCATGATTTCTGAATACATGGTGCTGTATGGAGTTTCTGTAGGGAAAAGGTTTCTTTGAGAAGCTTCCAACTAAAGCATAGACAACAACAGAGATGCCAAAAGGAGAGGAGGGACAGAAGGCTAACAAAGGGTTTATTTAACTGAATTCTGTTAGCATATATTTTCAGTTACAAATGAAGATTGTTAGGTTGAACACTTGGCCATGCTGTCATACACACATAAAATATGGCTTAGACTGTGACATTCTAGAATTCTTTGGGCATTGGGGTATTTTAAGTGATTGGGCCTTATGATTTTTTTTTTAAAAAAGCAGCACCCTCTTTCTACACTACAAATTAATTGCAAGCCTGAATTGATGGAGTCAGGGGTACATGATCATCTCTATATATTGAAATATATTTAATCTGAAATCAATTTTTAATTGTAGGACTTGGGATTCCTGGTTATAGTAATATTATTTTAATATATTTACTTCCCCAGTAGCACAGGGGGAAGGACTGATGACTTGAAGGTTGGGTTGCTGGTCTGAAGGTTGTTGGTTCAAATCCATCCCGTGGAGAGTGCAGATGAGCTCTCTCTATCAGCTCCAGCTCCATGCGGGGACATGAGATTAGCCTCCCACAAGGATGGTTAAAAACATCAAAACATTTGGGCGTCCCCTGGGCAATGTCCTTGAAGACGACAAATTCTCTCACACCAGAAGCAATTTGCAGTTTCTCAAGTCGCTCCTGACACGAAAAACAAATCAATAACAAAATGTGTATAACTATGATAGGCAAAACTTAAGATTAATTCATGTGGAGAGATTGGTGCTTTCTAAATCTAATGATTGTTACATTGTCCCAACTTAACTGCCAGGATGAATAAATAATTAAACTTTATTTATATCCCGCCACCATCTCCCCGAAGGAACTCAGAGCGGCTTACAAAAGCACTCCAGGGTGCAGCATATAACATAAAATGGTACATAAGTATAAAACAATATCACATAAACCAATTTTAAAAATGCAGAACATCTGCAGATAAAACTAGTTGCTATCAGTTCACAAACTAAAGTGTCAGAGTGTCAACCTCATATGGGCCCATTATAGCCTACTTGAGGTCAAAAGCCTGTTTAAAAATCCATGTTTTTAGGCTGGATTGGAAGGGTTGAAGGGTGGGGGCTAACCTAATCTCTTTTGGGAGGGTATTCCAGAGCCAAGGAGCTACCACTGAGAAAGCCATCTCTCTCGTCCCCACCAACCGTGCTTGAGATGGTAGTGGGACTGGGGGAGCTGCGCATGCGTCAACAAGAGTAGACGTGCCTAATTGCTCTCCTAACTATAAAGGTAATTAAAGCCTCAAAAAGCCCATAAAGGGTCATAAATCTCTCCTTAACTGGAGTCCGGATCAAAGGAGAAAAGAGAGAAGGCTGGGAGGTCACAATCAAAGGTGACTGAAGCCATAAATTTCAGAATTCAAACAGAAGTCTGGACAACTGTGAGTATGGCGGACAGAAAGGAGAAGGAAGGGGAGGAAGAAAAATTGAACAAAATTATAACTACATTGGAACATCTTAAATTAAACATGGAGATTTTAAGACAGGGAGATGAGCAGACAAGAGAGCAAATCACACAAATTAATAGTAAACTCGGGCTGATAGAGAATAAAGTGGAAGAATGCCAAGAAAAGTTTAAGGAGGCAGCAGCGGAGATCAGAAGACAAAAAGGTGAATTAATCATTCTGAGAGACATTAATAGAAAACTTCTAGATAAAGTTGCTGACCTCGAGGACAGATCCCGAAGAGCCAATCTGCGTTTGAGAGCAGCAGGAGAGAGTCTTCAGATAAAGGAGAATCTGAAGGGAGTTATAACTGAATGGCTTACAACAAATGCTCAAGTCCCATCGCAAGAAATCGAGAGAATTCATTGGGCTTTCAGAGGAGGCAGGAAACCCAAGGATATTTTGATACGGTTCACAAGGGAGGCTGAAAGGGACATTGTTTATCGAAAATTGCGGAAAATGAAGAACCTGACCTTGGCTGGCAGTAAAGTATGGCCACTCCTGGATTTATCTTCAGAGACATTGGGAAAGAGAGCAGAAATGAGGGAAATTACAGGAACTTTGGAAAGGAAAGGACAACGTTATACCTGGGCTTTTCCAGCCACCCTAATTGTATATAAAGACAATAAATTATATAAAGCTTCCGACTTGGAAAGTGGGAGGAAAATGCTTAAACAGTTAAAACTGGATACAGACGGAAAAGAAACAGACGGTCTGGAGGAGGAATCAGATAAGACCAAGGACAAGCCGACTGGACAAGAAGCATCGAGGGAGCTGGAGACTGCAGAGAGAGGCGGACCAACAGAGACAGACTTACTTCAGAGTCTATTTGCAATGGGAGATCCAAAGGACAGGGAAGAAAAGAGAACTTTAAGGAATTTGAAGGACCTGGATTTAGAACAAATTAAATCTATAGAAAAACAATTAAGAGATCTTAAAAAACAGAAAATTAGAGAGGAGAATAGAAGAATTGAAACGAGATCTTGTACAGAGACTTAAGAATGAACAGCCTAACATTTGTGAAATAATGAAATTTGGACAAATGGGGTTAAAGGGGTAAAATAAGATGCAGGAGGGGAGAGCAGTGGATGGCAACGCAGTCACCAGTGGGAGGGAGTCTGGGAATGGAAGAGAACAAAGGGAAAACTCTTTCAGGTCTCCCTCTGATGGGAGGAGGGAGAGATCTGGACTCTGGGGGGCATGGGGGAGGATGGGAAGACAAGCAGACAGGGGAAAGAAACTACAGGAGGGGAAATGCAAATAATACCTGGTTATGGGTGAAATAGTAATAATGTCTCATAATGTTAATGGTTTATCAACTCCACAAAGAAGGGCAAAAGTTATGAAAATGGTAAAGGATTATAAAGTTGGCATTCTGCTTTTACAAGAATGTCATAAGAGAAAGGACCATACTCCATTATTTAATGATAGGATTTGGGGACAGGTGTATGAATCGAGAGGTTCAAATAGAGCACGGGATGTGGCAATTTTAATTAAAAATACAATAGACTTCCAAGTGGAAATGGTAAAAAGGGATTCAGATGGGAGATGGGTAATGATTAAAGGGAAAATTGAAAAAATTAGAATCACTTTAGTGTGTATATATGCCCCAAACAAAAATCAAAAAAAGTATTTAAAAAAGCTATTTGGGGAAATTGATAAGTTTGCACAAGGAGAAGTGTATTGTGCAGGAGATTATAACCTGGAATTGGTAACAACAAGGCAAAATAGTAATAGAAAGTTAAATATAAGGGAATACAACATGAATGATTTATTAGAAGGGGAACCAGAGAATAATAGATGGACATATTATTCGGGAAGACATGACATATATAGCAAAATAGATTATATTCTGGGGAAAAATACAAACCAATCAGTGATTCTAGAGGCAAAAACACTTCCAATACATTTATCGGATCATGCACCATTAAGAGTAAAAGTAAAATTAGAAATAGAAAGAAAAGAAAGAACCTGGAGATATAACACAGTTTTAAACAGTAGAGAGGAAGAATATGAAACAATTAGGAAAGAACTAAATAAGTATTTCGAGACCAGTGCCAATGGACAAGTAACTAAAGATATCATTTGGGATGCAAGTAAGGCAGTGATAAGGGGTCACTGTATAAGTTTAGAGGTAAATCTTAGAAGGAGATGGAGGAATGAACAGGATAAGAGAATAAAAGAAATAGAAACCCTGCAAGACAAACATAAAAGGACTAAGGATAGACAGATTTGGAGAGAGCTAAAGGAGAAAAAAAAAACAATTAGAAGCATTTGAGGAAAGGAATATAATAAATAAATATCTATACGTTAAAAGCTATTCCCAAAGTTGGAATATAAAATCAATGAAGAGGATGGCTTACTATTTGAAAAAGAAAAAAGAAAAAACATGGATAAAGAGATTGAAAGACGAAAATGGGAAAGAACAAGAGGAGCAAAGTAAGATTAGGGAGATAATGGCAAAATATTATAAAGATCTATATAAGGAAGAGAGGGTAATGCAAGGGAACTTAAATATCAGAGAAAAAATTGCAGAGGAAGACAGAGAGTTATTAAACCAACCAATAACGCAAGAGGAAACAATAAGGGCAATTAAAGGGTTAAAGGGAGGCAAGTCACCAGGGCCAGATGGATTTCCAGCAGAATATTATAAAGCATTTATGGAAGAGTTGGCACCACACCTAACAGAGTTGTTCAATGAAATATACACTAAGCAAAAAGTCCCCCTAACATGGAAAGTATCAGAGATTATAACTATACCCAAAAAGGGGAGAGATTTAACACAACCAGGGTCATACAGACCCATTAGTCTATGCAATCAAGATTATAAAATATTTACAAAAATTTTAGCAAAAAGATTGGAAACAATAATGCCAAAAATAATCAAAGAGGATCAATATGGATTTGTGAAGGGAAAAAAATTTGGGGATCCAATAAAAAATGTAGTAATTGCAATGAATCATGCAAATTCGAATAAGAAAAAAACGGGAATTCTCAAATTGGATGTTTACAAAGCATTTGATAAACTCAATCACAATTATCTGTTAAGATTATGTCAACAGTTGAATATGGGGGAAAACTTTTGTAAAACACTGCAACAATTGTACAGCAACTGTAAAGCAAAAATAAGGGTGAATAATGGAAGGACAGGAGAGATACCAATTTTAAATGGTACAAAACAAGGTTGTCCATTATCCCCCACTTTATTTGTAATAGCGATAGAAATGCTAGCTGAACGTATCAGGAATAGCACCAATTGGACAGGGTACAAAATAGAAAAGGAAGGAGGACAAAAGGAAGAAATAAGGCTTAATTTCTTTGCCGATGATGCAATGATTATTACAAGTCAACCGTTAATTATGGTAAAAGATATTATTAAAAAACTGGAAGAATTTAAAAATATATCAGGACTATTTGTTAATATTAAAAAGTCAGAGATACTATGTCTTAATACCCCACCAAGGGAACAACTGGAGATTAGGAAAATATCAGGGTTAAGATTAGGATTAAAGAAGCTGAAATACTTAGGAGTATGGATATATAAAAACCCAAAGAGTATAGTCAAGGGGAATTATAAACAAAAATGGAAGGTAATAGAGAAACAGTTTAAGAATTGGGAAGGGAAAACATTAACAAGAGTGGACAGAATAAGGGCACTAAAAATGTTTATAATACCAAAATTGACATATTTATTTCAAACATTACCGAACACAGTAGATAGGAAGACACTAAAGACATGGGACAGGAGAATAAGAAAATGGGCAGTCGGAGGGAAAAGGCCCAGAATAAGGGACAAATGGTTAAATGCAAAAGAGGAAGAGGGAGGCTGGGGGATTCCAAGTTTAGAAGTCTATCACGATGCGTTTCAAATCCAAAGATTATTGGAAATACAGTATACTAAAAAAAATGGGCATATATGGAGAAGATAATAAATAATACTAAAGAAAAAGAAATAATATTTAGGGAATGGAGTAGGAGAGAAGAAGCAGAATTTAAGGAACCTTTTAAAGGAACAATAAAAGTGTGGAAAAAAGAAAGAAGAAGCTAAGTCCAGGCAATGAGAATAAGATGGCAACTGTATGGCAAATTAATTACAATAACAACGAAATTATAGACAGAACATTGAGATCAATTGAAAGTAGAGGGAAAAAGTTAGTGGAGGATTTGTATACAATAGATGGAGACCCTGTAGAACAAAAAGAAATTCAGAATTGGATAGGATCAGGGAACTGGATTCAAAGCTGGGCTATAAGACAGGAAATTTTTAGATTGAGAGAAAAAATTAGAGAACAGGACAGTCCATTTGTGTCACGACCCAGGCTGCAGAGCACCAATAACCATACACAGAGGCCAGAATCTATCTAATATCTTTATTAAGGAAATAAGTAAAGGCAATAAAAATAAGTGTAGAATATAGTTCAGAAGATGTCCTTTCAGGAAAGGTCAAATATAGTCCAGGAAAACAATGTCCAATATGAAATAGTAAGGTCCAAAGTTGTAATCCAGTAACCGAAACACTCACTTTGCCAAGCAAAGTGAGGGGAGATGACAAGGTCCTTTAGTCCATGAAACTTAGGCAAGGCAAGGAAATAGCTTGATTCAAGGCAACAAGGAACAAGGAACAGGGACAAGATCCGTGGTAATTACTTGGCAAGGTCCGGGAAGCAAGGCAAGGTCCTGGAAGGCAAGGCTGAATCCTAGGAAATCAGGCAAGGTCCGTGAAGCAGAAACAAGGCTGGAAACGTGAACGAAGGCTTGGAAACAGGAACGAGGCTTGGAAACGGGAATAGCGCTGTCCACACACAGCCTACTCCAGTAGCTGACGAATTGACTCCGCAAGATTCCTTCGGGGCAAGGAACCTAAATAGGGTCTCGTTTTCCCACCAAAGAACACTTCTCTGGGGAATCAGAACCGAAAGTCAATCTCTGTGTCCAGATGCATGACTCCCTAGAATTTCTCATGGAAGCAGTCTTAATCAGCTGAATGCCTGGCTGCGATTCTCAGGCTTCTGCGATTAGCCTGCTGAACTCCTTTTTGTTGTTGATAATAACTACGGCGAGAAAATGGGGGAGATTCTGACTCAGGGCTTGTTTGGCAGATTTCTGGAAGGCAAACCTCTTGCAGGTGCAAGGGCTCCAATTCAGGCTGGGAAAGTTCCAATTCTGGCTGAAATGGTGGAAAACCCAAGTTTTCCTCTTCATCTGTCACCACAGCGTTAGGAACGGGACTACATGGCCCATGAGTCATCACAATTTGAGAAGGTGATTAGGAAATGTTTGAGAGAGGAAAAGAAGGTGGCAGGAGATCTGTATGAACAAATTATAACAGTAAAAGAAGAAATAGTAGAGGAAGTTTTCCAAACATGGAGAATGGACATGGAAATTGAGAGGGAAGATATACAAAGGGAAATAAGTAACATAACAAAAGAAAAGTACAATGTATTAAGGGAAGCAAGAAGGAAAATGTTACAAAAATGGTACAGAACTCCTGCACAACTTTCACGGTTTTTACCAGGGATGAAAGATAGGTGTTGGCACGGTTGTGAACAAAGAGGGGTGTTCAATCATATGATATGGGAGTGCGATCGGGTGCAAGAATACTGGAGAATGATTGAAGGAGAAATCAATAGAATGCTAAATCTACAGATAGTAATAGTTAATAGAAATGTACTACATGCAAGGATAACAGAAGTGAAGAATATACAAAAAGAAAAAATGATTGACAAATTAATAGCATGTGCACAAATTGTTTTAGTGAGCGGTTGGAAAGATAAAACAAAATGGACTCTGACGAATTGGTATAAGTATATAGTTGATATGTTAAATGTAGAAATCACAAATTGCAAATGGAATAATATAGATAAAATTGAAAATATTGCAATAATCAAGGGGATGTGGGAACCAGTTAAGAACTATTTAGAGAATGTACTAAGATGTGGAGTGGAAAAATTAAGATTGAGATTGATATTTCAAATGTAACTTCTGTAGTTTGTTGTATAAAGAGTATGTACAAGGAGGGGAGGGTGGGAGGGTGGGAGTGGGATAAAATGACAAAACAACAATTAAAAAAAACACTAAAAAAAAAAAGAGATGGTAGTGGGACTGAGAGAAGGGCCTCCCCTACCAATCTCAGAGCCTGTGCCGGTTCATGGAAAGAGGTACAGCCTCGAAGATAGGTTGGACCCGAAGTGTATAGGGCTTTATAGGTAATAACCTGCACCTTGAATTAAGCCTGGAAACTTGTCGGAAGCCAAGGACGTGTCTGTTTGAAAATAAGATGCATGGTAACTATGTAAATCATTCTGCTAGTTTAGAGTTCAGTCTGTACCTTTTAAACTTCGATATAGTCAAAATGTTTAGATATAGTTTTAAATGGCGTGAAAACCTAGAGACCAAAAAGGTAAGTGGTATGAGATGAGAGTGTCACCTTGAATCCATTGATGCTTTTACCTTTTATCCTAGATTTTCACAAAATAATAGTTTTGTGGGGGCATTTTTCTTAAGCTGGAAGTCACTTGCCATATAATGATACCCTTCTTCTGCATTTCCCGGCTCAGCTCTTACTTTTTCAGAGATGTCTGCTTAAAAGAGTCAATTGATTGTAGTACATATTTCAGGAATCAAAAAGCAAGGCTGTCTTGGGGAATTCTGTCAAGTTTCTAATTCTTGAAGATGCCTTTCCTTTTATGTTGATTCCAGTCTTGACAGTGTGTTTGTTGAAATGGACTTTGATTGCATTCATCTGATCATTTGTGTCATAAAAATATGCCTTTCTAGAGTGTTAGCTAAAAAAGTGAGAGAGTACAAAATTGAGACAAAAATGGCTAAGTAAGCTGTTAATGTGTAGATCAATCACTTTAAATAATGTGTCTGTTTTAATAGAGCTGTCATTTGGTTGAGGTCAGATGCTCAAACAGAAACTGAGGAAAGATAGCAGAAGCATCTCACCGCCTTTGTAATGCAAATACAAAAGCACAAGTCTTCAGCACCATTTTCAGAATTCATCTTTTTCTTAGAAGAAGACTAAAAGTCAAGGCAAATTTTTGTCACACAGCATTGATTCACTCTGATAGGTCAGTCTCAAAGTAATGTTATTTTCTGAAGAAAGATCAACTGTTTTGTATATGTATGGAAGAGCACTTTTTTTTCATTTCTGCAAGGCATCCATGATTGTGTTTCCAGATTTTCCATTCCTTTGCAACACTCCATGCCTATCTCACACAGCCTTGTGTACACCAGGTAATGGTGATAGAATAAGGATGTAATTTGCATAGTAAAAAAGGAATTCTACCTGCACTTCTCTGGATTGATCCCAGAGACTAACATTCATAACATAATTTTACAAAATGCTTAGTGTTACTGAAATATTCCCCTGTTAAATTGTAAGTTATCCCACTTTACAAAGGAGAGATGCTTGATATTAAGAACTGAAAATTACTTGCTCAGCTACTCTTTTTGCTGAGATCTCCAATGGCTTCTTTCCAACACATTATAATAACAACAGTGTATTGTGAGCTAGAAACATCTTGGTGTACATATTCATTACAATATCTTCCAAAACTTAATTTTTCCTCTTGCCAGCTGTTACCATTCAACACTTTGCCATTCAACACTTTGAAACGCTTTGCACACCCATTTGATTGAACAGGAAATTTGACACCTCTTTAGAAATATATTCCTATGGTTAACCCAATGAAAGGGCGTGAGTATCAAAATCTTCTTGACCAATGTGTGCCTTCAACTCAACTGCCAACTTATGGTGACCTTATGCATTCCATAGCATTATTTTGAATTATGAAAAATCTTGCAGCACTTGATATTTTTTCAGTGGTGAAGTTCAGGAGATCATTTATTGCTGAAGATCAGAAAGAATTGTGGATATTTGTTATAATCCTACCTCCAATTGATTATGAATAACTCATCTAGGTTATCTAAATGCTAACATTGTAATGATAATGCTACCTTTATTTCATGTGTATTGTAGTGTATTTCCAAGTACTGTACTCTCATTTAAAAGATCTAATGCTGTGAATCAAGATCTAATCAGGTTGCCTTCCTCATGTTAATGCCAGATGGAAAAAATTAAGACATCCCTTTGGAATAAAACAAATTCTGAGTCATTCATTTGTAAAATTCAGATCACAGTTCTGAAATGTTTTGCTGTTCATTGCTGTGCAGGATATGATAAAGTAGACTGCAGTCTGTGAACGCTTTTACAAACTAATGAATTAGTGAATGTGTCCAGCAAAGAGAAAGTCTCCTTTATTAAACAGCCACAGACTAACATAGCACTGAATTTGAAGGTTATTCTGTCGTTAGCAATTATGGCGGCTACTGATGGACCCTTTAGTAGGCAATGAGATATTCAGATTTAGAAATCTGAGGAAAATATCTGTAGAGCCTGCAGTCCTTTTTCTCTTTCTGCTTGGCTGCTTTACTTGTATTCTTGTGAAATACTAAATCACCGAAACTTTTACAAGAGTCCTGAGATTAGCTGAGTAATTTTGTGCTGCAAGCATGCAAGGACATAAGCAATGTGGGTGGAGAAAAAAGGGTTGTGTGACTCTGGAGTCTCATAATCCGCTTACACTATTTATAATTATATTTCATTCCTGTCCTGGGATATATGGGTATTGTGGTCATTGGTTCAGTCTCCTTATTTTCCTGCAGTCACTTAAATATATTGGGGTTTTATATCCGGGCTGTGGGGTTGGGATAGGAAAGGCACAATCTGTTTTGATCAGTTTCAGTCATCACTATAAAATCTTCTAGATTTCCCGGTATCTCTTTTCTCTGTAAACTGATTGCTTCACTCTAAACTTGTCTCTGCAAAATGCAAATGTAACAGATAAGTATAGCCATTGCACATCTTCTCAGACACCTGATTTTCTTCTCTTAGTGAAATTGTTTCTAGAAAATGTCACACAGTGATTTACTAGTCACCAAGAGTCATGATCCCTTGATATTGCTAGCTTGGGCTTTTACTATTTTATTATTTCCTTTCGTTGAAATAGGAATCTACCAGAACACTGAAGTGTCTGTGGGCATCTATGGCTTTGTTGTTTACCTCCTTTCACTTCTTACACTTTCTCCAGAACTTAGATTTTCATGTTCTTTAAAATTTTGAAATTCTGAAATAATTTGCCTTTAAGAAATAATTATCTTTTAATATGTGTCTGATTTTAGTAGAACAATTATCTTTGTGTCTGAAACATAATTTAAAAATATATAAAGTATTATTATTTCTAGCTGAAAAAATGTGTCTACATTTTTTCTTCTCACAATTCTTTCTTGAGAGGTGTTCAGTTATGTCTTTCATAATCTCCAGTGATTGTGGCTACAAGTCATGGTCACTGGCGATAAGGGTATATCAAGAGAGCACAAAGTTGTGGAAGTGTGATCTTGCTTATACCAGCAAACACTGAACTTTTTGTATCGCAATGAAAGTTCAGTGCTTATATCCATAATCTTGATGACATTGATCATCCAAAAGACTGCAGATCTCTAATCAGGGTTATTGAAGGAAAGCATTCTGAAACTTTTATTCAATTTTATTCCCTTTGCACTTTATAGTTTTTGCTGGAGACATCTGTTATAGAAATAACAGTTGTCTTATAGTAAATTATGTACACACATTATTCAGTAATATGCTCCTTGTTTCAACTGTTACTTCTTTCTTCAGTTCTAAGTGCCTCTTTGCCTAACTGAGACTGAGCCAATAGTTTTGAGTAGGCATCTAGGTTAGGAGGTATAAGCAGAAGCCCTGATTTTGGCATGTCCACCACTAATGGGGCAGTTGCCACTTTGGGGCGGCATAAGAGTGAGAACAACCACTTCCATTCTAGATTGGGCAGGAGAATTATTTGCTTATTGACAACTCCCTTTTGGGATAACTTACCATTTTGGAGGAATATATTGGCCACAAGTTGTAGTAGAGAGAAGATGAGAGAACTATTACCTTCATACAGAGCAGAGAGATCTTATATCGTCTGAGAAATTAACTGAGAGAACAAAGTTAGTAGCATACTTTTTTAGACTAAGGATGCATATACACTGCAGAATTAGTGCAGTTTGATACCACTTTAACTGCCCTGGCTCAGATCTATGGACTGTTGGGTTTTGTAGTATGGTGAGGCACCAGCATGCTCTGGCAGAAAAGGCTAAACACCTTGTGAAACTACAAGTCCCATGATTCTGGAGCATTGAGCCTTGGTGTCAAAAATGTAGATGCACCCGCAGCCTTCTTCCTCGGATATACTGTATCTAAACAAGCTTATGCTGCCAACTTCCTTCTCTCAGCTAGTCTTTAAAGTGCTACAAGATGCCTTTGCCAACTGAAATTCCAGACTAACATGTTTTTTGAGTACAGAGTAGAGGGCGAGATAGAGATTGAACAGTTGAGGATGTTGTTTTGCCCTTAAACTTTCTCCCAGTTCAAACAGCTGGGATAGCTATGTCAACACTCTGCTTGTGTTGAAAACGCTTTGAATCAATGACAGGTCTGTGAACGGTGAAAGAACGGTGATTCAAGAGTTGTTTTTGGATGAGCATGATGACCTGGCCTGTAGCATGGTTGGATGGGGCTTGCAGTGTGGAGGGTGGGTTTCATCTGTCCACCAGTGAGCAGGAGCTGGCCAAGAGCTGTGGGATGGGAAACAAAGTTGTAATGATCTGTTGCATGAGGAACGGATCATTACAACTTTCATCCCACTGCCCAAATGCTCAGTCCCACAGTCTGTAGGGTTCAAATGTGTATATTTGGAAGTGGGGGATCAGCAGCCCCCCTCCTAATCTAGCAATTGAAAGTGGAAATCTTTCTGTTCCAGTAGGCTTTAAAGGTATGACTTTTGTGTTGTTTTCTGACTTGGTTTTGAATAGTTTTAATTCTGTGGATAGTTTAATTGTATTTTAATACTAATTATGTATGCTAAGTGCTTTTATCTATTTGTTTTAATTTTGTAAACCACCTTGAATCATAGCATTGATAGACAGGTAGTATATAAGTGAATAGATGACAATATTGGTTTTATTGTCAACCTGGTTTTAACGATTGCAGTTTTTGATCCTTGGTGATTCAGATTCCATTCAAGAATCCAGAAAACCAATGTTGAATAATGTGGCACACTCCAATAATAGTACTGTATTGTGATTTTAATGATTATAATGATTTAAGTTACAAATTCCATGTGCAATTAAAATTAGAATGTGGATAATAAATTGTCTATCCATTAATCTCAGATGCAATAGGTATTATGTCAGAATTGTGGACATTTTAACTGTGGCTTTTAAAGCCTGTGTTTCTAGTGCTACAGTTTGTCACACAAATAATTTTTAGAGTTGATGGAAGAGGATACTGGATTTTGCTTGCTTGCAATAATCACCCTGTCCGTTCCTTTGAAGGCTAATCTTATTTCTGTCTGCTGCCAGCTTAGTGCCTAGAAAGAAGTGCCACAAGTGGTGGCAAACATTGTGCATCTTGGCAATGGTTATCTGTGTTCTTGGCTCAGAACTACCTTTATTGAATTCTGAGAATTTTAAAGATAAAATTCACTCAGTTTTGTCTACTGAAGGGCCAGGGGGGAAGTCTGTTAGAACTAAAAAAATATATATTTTACTCCAGATGGCTTCAGGCTATAATCTGAAGCGTTTACCCAGCAGCAAGTCCCATTGATTTTAACAAGATGTTCTTGAGTAGGCAAGTTTGAAATTGTGTTGTTAATATCTTCATTCTGCATTACCTCAGGCACTTCTTCATTTGTACAGATGCTTAATGAATAATCAAATAAACATCTAATAGCAGTATTTCTGAACTGTATGTTCATTGAACTCATTGATTAACATATTACCAATATAACTGAAAATAATAATTTATTAATGAAGACCCAAAAGGCCAATCAAGATAAAGTGAATTTACATTTTCCGGATGCTATTATTTAAAGTTGTAAATTTGCTTTTGTTTAGGGCAGCATTTCATAAAAGTGGGAGAGGCTACGTGTTTCTGCAAAGCTGTATGCTGCCTGCAAATTAAATTCAGAAACCATCTGCAAGTGATTTATCCGGCCCTCTTAGACTACTACTGAAGTTCTGTGACAGAATGTAAACATCTCTTTAAAACAAGCACCTCTGCTTTTCAAAAGAACGTTTATGGAATGGAGGGGTCACCTGGTAGCTACATTTTGGCCATGAAATGATAAGGACATATTCCACAATAGTTTTGGGTGGATGGGATGCCAGTGGTGCTCAGTCCGTTTTAAAGACTAATGTGTTAATAATAGCAATGAAAGCTGTTTCCACAGCCATTATATTAGTGCAAGGCCATCCAGTGCAGCGTTTCCAGGTGGCTAAGTGTTTTTCACGAGCCACACCTGGAGATCCATGCAAGAAAAACAAAACAAAAACTTTGACTGATAAAGCTGCTGTTATCTACTCTGACGTTGACTCTTCTTTTAGATTAGGATCAGTGCTTTGTATGCCATCTGCATATTCTGGTTTGATTGTATAGACTTCACTTTGTTGAATCTGAGGACGTGTACACGTTGCTTGCAGCTACTGCCTTTAATTTATTTTAAAATTAAAATTTTCATTTAAAAATCAATAAAGGCTAGAAAGTTTACTTTTAGAAAAAGAAAGCTATTGAAAAAAACAACAATAAAGTAAAATAAGTACCGTACTGTAGTCTCACACAGTGGGGCATAAATGATTGCTTATTATCCAAGAAATTTCATCAAGACACTTCATAGGCAATTCATGCTATTGATGCCAAAACAATTGTCTCCGAATTGCCATCTTTTCTCAAAATCAAAGCTAATATTTCACAATGCCCATGAAACATACAGAAAGTTTGCCAGAGACTCCCCTATAAAATGTCCACATGCTTACATGGAGTGGGATAATTTCAGGCTTTTCTCTGGAATTGCATGTTAAAATTAATATTTTGTATACTGATTATCAATTGAAATGAAATTAACAACAAAAACAATATTAAAAGAGCTTGCATGTGTCATCACCATGACTTTATTTTTTTTAATCTTTTTATTGAGCTTTTGCCATACGGTACATATTGGGGAGGGGGAAAAAAACTAGGGAAAGGGAAAAGGAGACAGAAAAAGGGAAAGGAAAGCTTTAGGGAAGGGAAGGTTTAGACGTGGGGAGGGAAGGGGTATATTGATGGGTAAGGGGTAGGAAAAAAGGGGGAAAGGAGGGAGGGGTGGAGTATATCTGGAGACGGATAGGTGAGGGTGAATTGGGGGATAGGGAAAGGGGGTGGTGTTGACTTCCGATCTTTACTCTTCTAGTTTCTTTCTCTTTTGTCGCCGCCTACATCCATTTATTTCCATTGTCATTGCTTCCTTAAATAATCCTCCAAACAAGACCAGTCAGTCTCTTTCACCATTCTGCCATCATTCTTCTTTAACAGAAAGATTAATTTGTCCATGTCTTTTATATCAGTTATTTTATCGATCCACCAGTCTTTCATCTGTGGTTTTTCAGACTTCCAGTGTTTGGCGATTACCATGACTTTAAAGATGTTTGTCAACAGATCTGATCAAAGAATGCCCTGAGGCAATGCTTTCATATAATAATAAACTAAATAATAATAATAATAATCATCATCATCATCATCTGTATTTATATACCGCCCTATCTTCCGGAAGGGACTCAGGGCGGTTTACAACAGTAATACATAGCATACAATACATAATATATACAATACATAACAATATAAAAACAGATTATTACACAAAATAAAATGTTACACTAAAAATAGCAATCAATGATAAGCACAACAGGTTCCAATCAGAGGGCGAGGGTTCATAATCCCATAGATTAAACATGGTCCATAATCAGGAAAGATGAGACTATGCAGTATATATATCGGGTCAATAACCACAACAACAGCAACAACACTTTATTTATATTCCACCCTATCTCCCCAAGGGGACTCAGGGCGGATCACAGTACACATACATGGCAAACATTCAATGCCATTTGGACAAACAGACAGAGCAGACAGAAAGGAGGTATGTTGTGTCGAGGTCCAGATTTGGTGCCTTGGAAGTTGTGCTTGGATTCAGCCACAGGGGGTGCTGTTGCTCCATTCTCTATGACGAAGAGCCATCAGGACTTTATCCTTCTTTCTGGTCACTGGCATTTCTGGTCTTTTTCTTTTATGGTGTCATAAAATACCTCCCCCGCTTAATTAGCGGTACCTAATTTCTCTAGTTACAGCTCTAAGCTGTTTTTGAACTGCTTAGGTCAGTGGTTCTCAACCTGTGATTCCCCAGGTGTTTTGGCCTACAACTCCCAGAAATCCCAGCCAGTTTACCAGCTGTTAGGATTTCTGGGAATGGAAGATCAAAACATCTGGGAACCCATAGATTGAAAACCATTGGCTTAGGTAAGCAGTGAGCTGGGCTTGACAGTCGAGTGCTCACCCTGACTTGTCCTCTTTCGGTTGGTAGAGCTTATTACTGTTGGTGATTTACCAGCTATGCTAAAGCCCAGCCCAGATAATAGTTACGTCCTCGAAAATTAGATGAGACTGGAAGTTTTCACAAGGCTTTTTAGGTAATAAGAATAGCACTGGTAGAAGCTAATCTGTGGCCAAATTTTTTACAGAGGTTTCTGTTCTGGAGCTTTGATTTCATTTTATCTTACTATCTTGAGTGCATATGCCTTCATGTAGTAGAGCCTGTATAGAATGGTCTGTGTATAGTAGATGTAACATCAGAATCTGAAAAGCAGCATAGAAATGAGTGTTTCGTTTTAAAAACGTTTATGGCTTTTTTGTTGATGTTTTGATTATTTTAAAATAGTTTAACTGCTGTGACACCTACGGGAATACATTTCTTCAAATTTTGGCTCAAGTTACAAATTGTTATCTAAAACTCTATAGTAAAGGTAAAGATTTTCCCCTGACATAAAGTCTAGTTGTGTCCAACTCTGGAGGTTGGTGCTCAGCTCCATTTCTAAGCTGAAGAGCCGGTGTTGTCTGTGGCCAGTATGACTGCATGGATCGCCGTTACCTACTGTATTAATCTACTCACATTTGCATGTTTTCGAACTGCTAGGTTGGCAGAAGCTGGGGGTAATACTGGCTTCTCACCCCGCTCCCCGGATTCGAACTGCCAACCTTTTGGTCATCAAGTTCAATAGCTCAGCGGTTTAACCCACTGCACCACCGGCTCCAAAACTCTATACCAGTTGTTTGTAAACTATTATTTCTAACTATATGTTATTAATTAGAATTAGTACTTATCTTTGGTCAAACCTTTCTGGGATACTATTTAATTTGAGTAAAAGTGACCTAGAATATACCATGCAATTTAAAAACCTAAAGTGAACCAACTTAATATACAGTCATGCTGAAAGACTACTACTCCAAGATTTCTAGTTATTTAAAACTCTATTGTGTTTAAGCCTAACTTCGTATATTCTGATAAGAAGTGAAAGTTGAAATACGAAGTGGAAGCAGTTTAAGTGGAAGTGGAGCCCCAGTGGCAAAGTGTGTTAAAGCACTGAGCTGCTGAACTTGCAGACCGAAAGGTCCCAGGTTCAAATCCCGGGAGCAGAGTGAGCGCCCGCTGTTAGCTCCAGCTTCTGCCACCCTAGCAGTTCGAAAACATGCCAATGTGAGTAGATCAATAGGTACCACTCTGGTGGGAAGGTAACGGCGCTCCATGCAGTCATGCCGGCCACATGACCTTGGAGGTGTCTACGGACAATGCCGGCTCTTTGGCTTAGAAATGGAGATGAGCACCAACCCCCAGAGTCAGACATGACTGGACTTAACGTCAGGGGAAACCTTTGCCTTTACCTATGTCCCACTTCTTGATTTACATATGCTAAATTGTCAACCTTCACACCTGGCTTCAATCGCTTTTATCTCTTATGAAGTTTCAAAATAAATCTTAGGAACTGGTACATTTTGTAGACAACGTTTAATTTTAGCTATATTTTGCTTATGTGTTACAGCTCCACTTAGCAGCACTGGCATCTCTGAAAGGAGACATCGTTGAACTTAATAAACGTCTACAGCAAACAGAACGAGAGAGAGATTTGTTGGAAAAGAAATTGGCAAAGGCACAGGTTAGTGATTATTCAGCATGCCAACACACTCTTTACTCTTAATGCTTCAGACCTTTTTGACTGATAAAAATATGACTCACTTACAAGATAGTCATCAAATATGTTAAACCTAACAGTTATGTATAGCAAAGCTGACTCATTTGTTTGAGCATATTGAGCAGGGGGATGTTATGAAAGTTCAGTCAAAAACTATTTGTTTTACACATTCATGTATAGCTCAGTTAACAAAGTCAGTGTGTTTCTGGGCATATCTTCTTTATCAGAAACTTTATTACCAAAGGCAGAAATAACACAGAAAGAATAAGTTAGGTCTCGACACCACAGAAAAGAACAAGAGTTCAACAAGTTTCAACAAACATTTTATTCAAAATGAATGTGTACATTTGAAATGAAACAACCAGTTCATGTGAGCCTTGCGTAAGTAAAACAAAAACATTTTGAACCATGTAGAGACCACTTGAAAGCTTTTTCCAAAATGTATCAAAGGAGGAATTTTTTTTTTTTTTGCAAAACCTTTCTTCTCCAGCCCCACTTTTTAAACATGTTGGTCATAGTTGGGGAGGCAGGCTCATTTGCTTTCCCCTTTTCTCTCTGTGTTACTCTTTCAGTATATTCAGTACTGGAGACAGCTGCTGTTTATTTTGCTTGTTGTAGGAAGGACCACACATAGCTATAATAGGATTAAGTAGGGCAGAATCCCATCTTGTTGCTTCATGGCATTCTTTACTTCAAACATCTTCCCAAGGCTGGTGCTGTTAGGGGGGAAATAGGCAGCAATTAGACAAGGAAGAAAGGTGGGCATTACAAAGACTTTGTGAAAAGGACCTTCGTTGTCACAGGCTTTGTTACGTGAAATATGTCTGTACTTTGGGAAATTTAAAAAAAATAAAAGAAATGTTTTTTTTACCCAAGAGCCCCACTAAAACCAGTTGCTCCAAGTGTAGGCTACCATATCCACCTGAGTGAAGGGGAATCGTTCAGTAGATATTGTGCCCTGCATTTTCCCTGTCACTGAAGTAGATAGTCTGTTCTGTAGATAATATTTGGGACTTGCCTTGCAGTTGGAAAGCTTGCTTTATATTTAGTGTGTATCATTGATTTGCAAACACAGGGGAAGCATCCGCAGTGTTGATTATTCCTTTTATACTACTTTTCAAGCTGGTTGTGTCTGCATAGGACTAAAGCAGACTTTAGATTTCTGAGTCATAGTTTTTAGGTTCAATCATGATGTGCTCTTGCTCTTACTAAAATAAGAATAGGTTCTTATGAAGAAGCAGTAGACAGAAAAATATTAGATTACTCAGGCTGATACTTTCTTACTTTGCCTACAAATAAAATGCCAGTGAGGGCCCACTTATATGCCAGTTGTTTCCACCCATTTTATAATAGTGTTGCCCATATATTCTCAAGGTACCAGAGCACAGGCATTCTGACCTACCTCCTATCATAGAATCATAGATTAATACAGTTGGATGAGACCACATGGACCATCCAGTCCAACCCCCTGCCATGCAGGAAAAGCACAATCAAAGCATCCCTGATATATGGCCATTTAAAAGCCTCCAAAGAAGGGACTTCCATCTCACTCCAAGGCAGAGAGTTCTATTGTTAAACACTCAAAGCTTAAATATTTAGTAATGTTTGAACAAATGTCATTTTATGTCTCTTGTTATGTTTACACTGCAGAATTTCTGAAAAGGTAGCCAGGGAAACAAATGCTAACAAGCTTCCCATTTCTTGGATCAAGAAGAAGATACAATTCTGAGTCAGATTGTATCAACATTAGTTCACATACTAGAGTTGGTAACTTTTGGCTAGAAACAGACTGATTCTGTAAATTATGTATTTATCTTTTAGAAGAGTTTTGTTCTTAAATAAGAAAATTTGTTGGATTGGGGCTGTAAATTTGTGAGAAAACAGAAGATGAATAACGTATGTGTTTCATTCCAAAGTATTGGTGCAATGTCTAATTTTCTAGAGCAGTACACCAAGACCACAATATTGGCAAATACGTCACCAGATGTTTTTGGCCTTCAACTCCCAGAAATCCTAACAGCTGGTAAACTGGCTGGGATTTCTGGGAGTCGTAGACCAAAAACATCTGAGGACCCCAGGTTGAGAACCACTGGACTACAGTAACTCTTAAAGTGATTCAGGCTAACAAGTCTGTACATTTGTTGTCATTGTTGCTGTTGTTTTTATGTGTCATCAGGTTGGCTTTGATGTATAGAATACATATGAATAAGAGACCTTCAAGAGACCCTGTGATTAATCACTCAACTGAGGTCTTGCAAATTTGGAGTTATGGGATTCCATGATTGACCCTACTTACTGGGAGTAGTTTTCATTGCCCTCTAGTGGAACTCATATCTGAGTGGACATGTATAAGAACATAACACTTAGAGTCATAACCTAATTGAGCTAGCTTTCTGACATACTGTTTTGCTCTCACTGTTTTGCTTTGAAAGCATGCCAGATGCCTTATAGTGGCATTCAACAGATGAGGAAGAGATTATTCACACATCACATTGTTAATTATTTTCCTCTGTTCACTGCCACATTCAAGTATAACATCTCCTGAGCCAGCAAGAGAAGCAGTCTTGTGTGGAGTGTTTCCAACCGTTAGTTTTAAGATAGGAGTTGAACATCCCTTATTTGGAATACTTCAAAATCCAAAATTTGTCATGTGGTCTCTAGAATTTAGCAGTTAGTTTGATACATTACATGAATGATGTAAAGACATGCTGTCTTGATGTGGTAAGAAGCTTTTGTCAGTTAAAAATGATTTCGTCTCAGTGCAGCCATCTCTACAGAAAATGTTGCCACACTTAGGAACAAGGACATAAGAAATCACCTTTATAATGTTTTCTATCCCACCCTTTTCAACTCTGACTGGAAGCTTTCTGGCAGGAATCAATTTTTGCCTTCCTTGGAGATGTTGGTTGTCCCCTGTCCAAATACTCTCTAGGTACACTTAACTTCCAAAATCAAGTAAGATCAGATGTGTTCAGGATTATATATTTTCTGTCATCAAGTTTGAATTCAAACTTAACACAGATACTTTTCATACCTTAATATAAGTACGTTGCTTTTATATTGTAGCAAGAGAGAGTTTCTAGATCTTATAAGACAAGACATTTTAGTACCAATATTTCAAGACCGATATGATTACTGATATAATTTTTAAAGACTTGAATTCTGCTGCAACTGTTCAATTTTGTAGATTTTTTTTATTGCTTACTCAAAATCTCAGATAAGGTTTGGGAAGATGAGATAGAATTAAAATAAATACCTTGAATGTAATTTCCACATGGTCCACCATCATACCCATGCTCTGTCTTTCTCTTCTTCAACTGTACTTTAGTGTGAACAGTCCCACCTAATGAGAGAACATGAAGATGTGCAAGAGCGGACAACGCTTCGCTATGAGGAACGAATCACAGAGCTTCATAGCATTATTGCCGAGCTAAATAAGAAAATCGACCGATTGCAAGGAACTACCATAAGGTACATGATTTTCATGAATTGTATCAGTCAAGTACCAGTATGGAAGATATTACTCAGGTTTCATGGAATCATTTTCCTTTTGGAAACTGATCAGCTTTATTCACCCATTCCCTCCCAAAGATAGAAATCTCTTCAAATTATATTCCCCAAGTCTTTGAAAAATTTGGCTTATTGTGAAAACAAGGATTGGTGAAAAAACTTCAGTAGAGATACCTTTTTCCCCAGGAGTGAATTTCCCTTCCAAGGAATAGATTTCTCTCATATCCTGTTGTCTCACCCCCCATTCTTAACTATGAGTCATTTGTAAGTCAGATGTTTGTAGTTCTAAACACTTTATGTTAGGTATACAGCAAAAATCAGATCCAATTTGAAACACTCAAAAAGTGCACCTGCTTATAATTGTCTATAAATTGTATTGATTCAAGTGGATCCCTATTTTCACCATAATACATGGACCAAAACTTTTGTCTAAAACAGCTGATGATTGATTTTTAAGGCTATTGTGTGAGCTTGCATAAATGAGAAAGTGAAACAATTAAAATACAGATGTATTAGAAGATATCCACCCATATTTCTAGTATTTCCAAAACGTCATGGACCAGCCACTTAGTTAATGTTGTATTTGTTTTTGATTTTATATGGTACTTCCCTTCATCTCAGGCAATTGCATGTATCCCAAATGTGTTCCATGGTAGGAAAGGGGAGAGGGTATGCGGAGAGGATTTCCCCCTCCACCCCGAGGAGAGGTTGTGTGTAAGAGAATGAAAGAGGTGGTAAGTGAAGGGATATGTGTGTATATGGACAAATGTTTACCCTTGGTACATAGCTTTCCACCAATGAAGTGCCTATGAATCCACAAGTACTCATTTGCTAAATGCATCTTAGTGCCTGTATTGCCACTGTCACTGCTAAAATTCCAATTAAAACTGAATCTTAGCAGAGACATGGTAATACAGTTCTAGGCTACAGGGTTAAAAAAATACCACCACACATAATATTCAAATGGATGTATTCATTACTTTAAAAATAGTTACATTATCAATATGTTTAATTTATCTGCAGTTCGAAATATTGTCAAAACATTTTACTGACAATATTTGCTCTCGTTAAGGAACCCACCATTTTCTTATCACAATTCACTTGTCTCTTAAACTGAAACAAACCATTCCAACATCTGCCCCACTTAAAAACATCGAAAAAGATCTAAATCTAACGTCTGCCGCTGGCCAGGAAATTAGTAAAAGGATGCTGTGTTGTAAAAGTTATCTCAAATATTTCGTTCATACAGCTCATGACTACCTGGAACAATCTACAACTGGCAGACTTGATTCTTTTCCATCTGATGTCTTGTTTATCGACATAAGCTATTTGGGCATCTGTCCATAAGCCTCTTCTCAAAATTGGACGCTATATATTTTTTCTGTCCTAGAAGCCTCTGATCTTTTGGTCATGTCTGCTTTTTTCTTCAGTATTCTCGCTTAAGGCCTAGGACCCAGAGCTTAGGCTATCAGGCTGCCTTCTTTTTTGTCATGGCTGCTTAAAATAACCCCTGGGTACTTTTATGCTCCTTAGCCAGAATCCTCTGACCAGTACCTATTCAAATATATTGATAATATATGTTAACATATTGTTAGTTACCAGTCCATTGGATTGTATTAGTAAACCAACTGGTGTAAAGAGCATGTTTGTCAATGAACTTAGAACATCCAACGTATGGGAAGATAAAATATATCAGTTCTATTTCGGATTTTATATTTGTGTGTTCATATATTTCCTATGCCATTTCTCATCAATTCACAAATTTTAAAATGCATGAAAACATATATTAGGTTTTTCACATAAAATATGGCTTTGTATACATACAGGATTTAGATAGGTTTTTGAACCACCAAGTAGTATGTCCCAAATTTTTGAGAATGATACAAAATAAAGCATAACTTTATTCTCATGTCTTTGTCCAGGAAATAATAATAATGTTGTTTCACTTTGAAATATGAAGTAAACCACGTGTTGCATCCATTAGTGCTTTAATTTGATGGTCCGTGGGTGCAGAGCCTTTTTAGCCTAGAGCAGTGGTTCTCAATCTGGATCCTCAGGTGTTTTTGGCCTTCAACTCCCAGAAATTCTAACAGCTGGTAAACTGGTTGGGATTTCTGGGAGATAGGCCAAAACACCTGGGGACCCACAGGTTGGGAACCACTGCCCTAGAGTATCTTCCATTGCTGCAAAAGGGGTAAGTCTTTTCTCCACTCCCAGTAGAACAGAGTGATCTTTATGAGGATCTGTAGCGCTCCCTCTCTCTCTCTCTCTCTCTCTCTCTCTCTCTCTCTCTCTCTCTCTCAATTTTTCTCATGAGTTTATATGGGACTTTCTGTCCCAGTCATACAAGTCTCTCTTTCCTTCTTTTTAGCAGCAAGAAGAAATGTACAATATTAAATAAGTGAGAATTGGCAATGGTGTTTGTAATAGTGGTGGCTGGTAAAGGTAGAGAAGTGTAATAGGCATTGGAAATGGTGGAAAAGTGTAATGGTAACAATGAGATCAGCACTCAAGGGTTTTCCTACATAGCTTAAGGGTTGGATTGGATGGCCCTTATGGTCTCTTCCAACTCTGTTATTCGGGTGTCCATTCAGATGAGGAACTGCTGTTCCATTGTAGAAAATTATGAACAGCCTAGAGTTGGAAGATAAGACATGAGGATAGAGTTTTAGATTGAATATGTTTTTTAAAATAGTTATTCTTCATAGAGACCAGAAAGTTTGTAGTTGATCTGTCAATTTCATCTTCGATAATACTCTCAAAGTTTCTTTAATCCTCTATTATGATAGTGCCAACTTCTAGTTAAATCAAAGGGAAATATTTACAAATATTAGTGTACATTATAGATACATGATGGAAATGATCAGCATCTTATCTATCTACAATCTATATAATAAAATCATTAAACTTTACTGGATGGAGGCTACCAAGATGATACAGGAAATTACAAGAGATAATGAAACTTAACTCTCAAAATGATCCTCTTAAATGACACCAGATCTTTCAGGCCATGAAAGAGCAAAGATACGTTTTGCAATACGCTAACACTGGAAAAATGATTATAGCTAAGAACTGGGAAACTGTATGTAATCCATCACTATAAGTTCTGGTTCCAGAAAGTCTGGTTTGTAATCCTCATATGTAAAATTACATCTACTGTACATGCGTGTTTGGGAGGGAAATGCCATTGAAATGTTTGTGAGAAAATGACAATGATTTAAAGACTGTTGTATAAATATAGAACTGGATTGATGTTCATGCTTAGATTCTTGTCTATGACTTCTTTTTTATCAGTATGTAATTTTATATGGGAGTGACAAATTGAATTTCTTCTGTTTTAAAGCTATTTTCTTAAAAGACAAATAATCAATATCTGTAATGTTGCCCTGTCTTTCAAGAATCAGTAAATTTTTCTAATGGTGATGGTAGTGATTCTTTGTGAATCACTACCATCACCATTAGGGATGTGAGGGAGGGAGGCATAATTCCACCTGCATTTTTAATCGACAAAGTAGTAGACCAAAAGAAAAGATGTGTTAAAATTCTGCCATTTTGCATTTCTAATTATCATGCTTAGTGATTAAATATGCAGTATACCCGAGCAATCTTATACCCATGTTTTCCAGATTGTGTACATTGCAAAAATGATCTCTGACCCAGGTAAACAATGGTTTAATCCGAGTTCTGTAATTTTAAAAGAAACAAACTACCTAAGTTCATTTTTGAGCCAGCATAGTGTAAATGGTTTGAGTATTAGACTGGGATTCCACTCAGCCTTGGAAGCCCATCTTGGGAAATCACTTTCAGCAAAGCCTCTCTGAACAAATTTTGCCAACCTGCGATAGGGTTGCCATAGGTCAGAAATTACAGTAGAGTCTCACTTATCCAACATTCGCTTATCCAACGTTCTGGATTATCCAACACATTTTTGTAGTTAATGTTTTCAATATATCATGATATTTTGGTGCTAAATTTGTAAATACAGTAATTACTACATAGCATTACTACGTAATGAACTACCTTTTCTGTCAAATTTGTTGTATAACATGATGTTTTGGTGCTTAATTTGTAAAATCATAACCTAATTTGATGTTTAATAGGCTTTTCCTTAATCCCTCCTTATTATCCAACACATTCGCTTATCCAACATTCTGCCGGCCCGTTTATGTTGGATAAGTGAGACTCTACTGTACTTGAAACTATATAGTAAGTATAATGACGTTATTGAAATATGAACTAGAAGTTATTATTTTTGATCCAAGGTTCATTATTTGAAGAGTAGACGGATTTGCAAGGAAGAACACATTCATATTCTTTATAGTAGGCAAAGGTAAAGGTTTTCCCCTGACATTAAGCCTAGTCATGTCCAACTCTGTGGGTTGGTGCTCATCTCCATATCTAAGCCGAAGAGCCGGCATTGTCCATAGACACCTCCAGGCTCATGTGGCCAGCATGACTGCATGAAGCGCTGTTACCTTCCTGCTGAAGAGGTATCTATTGATCTACTCACATTTGCATGTTTTCAAACTGCTAGGTTGGGAGAAGCTGGGGGTAACACCGGGAGATCACCCCGCTCCCCGGATTCAAACCTCCAATCTTTTTGTCACCAAGTTCAGCAGCTCAGTGGTTTAACCCACTGCGCTTTTGGGGGCTCCACATTCTTTGTAGATCTGTTAAAATGCTGGTGTGCCATACTTCTGTCATAAGTGTGTAATATATCTCTCTTCCTGGGTTTTATGCAAACCACCATCATGCCTTTAACTGTGCATCTTTAATATCTCTTCTCAAAACTTGTTTTCCCCCCACTATTTTCAATTTTGATATATTTTAAATACACCAAAAACTAATATTATCTACTTAAACCCATAATTTTAAGCTGGCCTCGTAACATTTTGATTGTAACATACTTCATTGTTAAGACTGCCCTTTTCATTTCCTATGATGTTTTAACTAGGGACACTCATTTTTACTCAGTGTTGATTTTTATTGGCAGCCATTCCTTTTTACTTATGTTTTATGTCTTCTTTAGATTGTAAGCTTGAAGGCAGGCAACTGTCAAATTATTTATTAGGAAGCCACCTTGGAAACTTGTTTGGCTGAAGGGCAGGATATAAATACTCCAAGTAAATAAATAAGTATGTCTTGGGCTAGCTATCACAGAGTTGGATTACTGACTTGTTGGTTTTCAGTACAAAGGCTCTGAAAAGCTAAGATTTTTACTAGCACAATGTTATTCCACAGATTGTGTTTTTATTCTTTCCTTCTCAGACTTGGGCTGTCTCCAGTAAGAAAATGTTGAGTATAGCATTAGGAGTAAACAAGAGAATAACAAAAGATTGGTGTTGGATGGTTTCAGCCCTTATTAAATTAGAGTAAAACATTCCTTAATAAATCTACATTCTGAAAGCAGTGTAGGATGTTTGTGTATGTTTATATACCTACACACAAACACATTTTGTCACTTGGCATTTCGATTTGCACATCTCTCCAGTGCAAGTCTTTAGTTTATTGATCACCTGTTATGAAACCAATGAATTTAACAACAAAATTATGTTTGTTCTTATTGTAGATAATGCAGGTTGCTTGCATCAGTTATGCCACAATTCTTTTTACGTCTGAAACATATTGAGAACACCTCAAACAAGTCTAAAATAAGCAACAAGGGTAGTTCTTTATTAATATGTAATATTATACAGATAGCCAACTTCAGTCTTGTGAGCTGGCCTGTGACTCCCATTGTACTGTCAGGCAAAACGAGATGAATGCAAGTGCTTTATGGCAAACAATTACTGGTAGTTACATATTTTGTGGCACAAATTGGATGGTGGGAAAGGTGAATTTCCTTAACTTTCTCCACAATAAACAAGAAAATGTTTAATTCTCCATATTTTTCAGCTACTGAAAAAGCGTTACACTTTACCCATGTTCTATAGGAAACAAACATTTAATTTTGTGAAACTAATTTCTTAGAGGCACAGGTTGTCCATTCTGTAATAGAGTCAAACTAGTTGTGTGGCTGTCGTTCCATCATTATCGGGAGGAAATAATCTAGAAATAGAAGCTGTCTGTTTGTGTGAACATCCGACAAAAATATTAGCATAAATATAATTGTAACCAACCCTGCATTCACAGAGGACCTCACACCTGAGGATACCAAAGTGCTTTAGCAGCACTAATTAAAGCAGAATGACTGTTGGAAAGCAGCCAATGCCTAGATGGTGTTTGAAGCCATGAGAGAATTACTGTGTACATGCTGTCAACACCCTGAAGAATTCCTTAGCAATGAGGAGGGTGGGGAAAGCATCTATGTGCCATTTCTATAATGCCTTTTATTACCATTAACTCAGGAAAGCAAATCTAAAGACTAAATTGTAGTGCCCTTTTTGTTTCCCTTTTTAATTATGTATCCGAATAAATCAGTGCCCTAATTTAAGGCAGTTTTTAGTTAGTGTAATCTGATCAAACACCAGCTAAACAGTTTAGGTCTTCCTGTAAACCAAGGTGGGCAACTGTAGAAGCTGGAGGGAGGCACATTAGCCCCGTTGAGGGCTTGGCGAGGTCACAACCCACACTGAACTGCTGGAGGCTATTTTGGTGCAAGACGTGTTTTGAAACAAAAACAAAAAATCTTGAGAGGCAGGGGGTTCTATTGCTGGTGGAAATGCTCTCTACACACCCTGGCAAGTATTTTAGAATTTTAAAAATGACCTAGATAGATATAACACAGTGCTAGAAAATGACACTCTGAATGGTTTCCTTCATTCTGGTAAGTGGCTCTTGCTGATGAACTCTCAGAAAATGTTAACTAAAACTGAAGAGATAGAAGGATTAATTTTTAGAAGCTTGGTTTCTCTTAATTTCATGACAGACAGTAATAGAAATTAATTTTTGTTAATTAACAGAAATTAATAGTTCAAGACCAGCATCTACTGAGTGTGCAGTCCCATTTTTGAAAGGTACAATAACTTATAAGGGCCATTGTTGACAAGAAATTAGTTTGTGGTTGTAAGATAGAGTAAAACGTATAGGTAAATACAGAACCTGAATCATGCCATATAACACTGTGTGCACATGTGTGTGCACATTTTTATGGTTGATGCTTCTTTTGTCATGTCTTATACTTTAATTTTTTAAAAGTTTTATAATGAGCAGAGTTTCCTGCAACAGAGCAAGAGATGGCCTTTTATGGCCTTTGTTGGTTAGTTCAATGTTGCAAGAACATATATTAGTTTATAACATGGATAAGTAAAGTGTAGCCTGCAGTCAATATGTGAAGTCCTTAGGACCCCTAAATACAGGCCATAGGACATCCAGAAATCCCTCAGAAACCTTCACTTTCCCCCCAAAATTTGCAGGACTGGTTTTGAGGTAATTTCTTTGCTCCCATCGACCCTAAATCTTCCAAAACTGCCTAAAAACCCACCACCCCAAACAGATCCCAACATTGACCAAAACGATGGCCGGAAATTATAATCACGTCACTTGAGGTCCTTTGAAATATAATGCTGCAGCTTTCCAGGTGATCAGAGGATGGAAGAATGACCCATGCCTACTCAGTTGCCTACATCTGATGTAAATGATTTCCCCTCACCCGGTTCCACTGGATCTTACTGTTCTACCAATGGAACACTACTATTCTTTACTGCCCTATGATTGTCAGCCCCATTCTTCAATCAAGTTCTCTGAGTGGTATTCAGCAAGATTCAGCAAAAACTCATAGATCCATAAAAATCAGCTAAACACAATAGACCTGTTGCAGAATGATTAAAATAATATGCAAAGCAGAGTGTACAGATCATCGAAGCCTTTTAAAAAGAATCAGTTTAAAAGCTTGTTACAGTAGAAAGATCTTCAACCGTAATATAAAAGATAGCAAAGACATCAAAGGAGTTACCATGAGAGCTACAGTGGGGAGAGTGTTCCTGTGTTAAGAACAGCCTGATCATCAAAATATACATTAAGCCAAGAGGACATTTCTGTGGGTATTACTTCAAAGGAAGCAATGACAGTCTGTGTAGTTTGTTTCTGTATGATAAGCAGTATGGAGCTATTGGGCAATCGCTTTGGATGCTTATCTCTGCCATGTAGTTACTGAGCAGAGTTAGCCTTGAACTTTATTTCCATGACCAGTGGGAGTTCTGTTAATGTCTGATATAATGAAAATGCAACAGAGATTGACAATTACTCATCACGTTTTACATGCAGGAATGCAGTTTTGGTTCTTAACTTGTGGCTCAGGAACCCCGGAGTGGGACAATATGTCCACATGGCGGGCTGGGAAGGCTTGGAGACTGAAGTGCAGAGTTTGTATATGGAAATTTATTTATGTTATTTAGTAACCAAATTGTGTGCAGTTAGTCAACAAAATTGATGAGAAAATGTGTCTTTTTACTTTACATGCACTTCTGCATAAGACAAATGAATATATGTATTTCTTTTGGAGGTTTTACCAAAATCAACTGACAATTTGTAACATTCACCATGAAAAAAATAATACTGAGAGTTTGGATTTAAGCTTGCTTGACAAAAAATAAAAGCAAAGAAGGTTCAATACAGCTTGTGTGTATAAGTGTGTATAGCATTATGATTATCTCTTAACCTATTCTCTTTTCTACTCAGAGAAATAATTCAGGTTTTAAAATGAAGGACTAATTGCAAGGAACTGACATAAATGAGCAAACAAATTACCCTTCTGACCAAAAAAGACAGCTCTTTGACTGCATGGTAATTGTTTTTTGTCTAAAGCTAATTATTGTTGGCTTGTGTTATGCCTAATAATTAACTTATTCATAGAACATTAATCCACATTTCATTATGTTGTACTTTGATGCTATTTAGGGTTTGATATTCCCATCTGTTTTAACTGATATTGCACAACATCTTCAAATGTTGCTTAGATCTGAAGATAGTAATTTGTTACATTTTAGTATTTTCTTTGTGCTGTTTATAGACAATAATCCTTGGAGAATATATTTGTTCTAAATACGTATTGTATATTTGAGGTTTATGAATATGGGTTTATGAAGGGCAGTATGGTGAGGTAGTAATCATTCCTTTGTTTTGCCCATGATCTAAATGTGTGTTGTTGCAACTGACTTCTTGATAGAAATGACTGCACTCAGAATTGGTGACCATGTAAATAGTGACTAGAAAAGTTAGTGGACATTTTTTGAAATAATTCTGAAAGTGAAGCTAGGAGAGCCAATTCTTCTTACCCAATGTCATGTAAGCTATGTGAATAAACCATTTGTTTAACATGAATTTTAAAAGGCAAGCTTTCAAGTCTTCCAGGACTTCTCATCAGGAAGAACATGATACAGAAAAGTCCCCTTCTCTGAAAAAAATCTTGACTAGATGCTGAAGATATCTGCTCTGGGTCTTAGCAAACACTGAGGAGAAACTTCTGATTTAGATCTTGGGAGACACACTTATTTCCTTGGCCCATGCAGAATTAATTGCCCATACCACATTGAGCTGAGTGGGTATTGTGCAAGATTTGCAAAAGTGATGTTCTTTTTAAAAAGATGTTCCAGGAGATTTGGTTTTTTGACCCAAACCCAACAGCAATATCAAACTGAAAGCTGTCTCCTGGGAGCTTTTTGGGGTGGTGAAAAGCATCTCAATTCCGTCAGATTCCATTGTTCCCACAGTGCACATCCTGCATTGACCACTGTCTCTCGCTACATTTATTTGAGAAGAATTACTGAATATTTGTATCTCCTCTTTTCCCTAAAAGCATTTTACAAATTAGAATTAATGTGAGCAGTATATAGTGGATCCCACATGGATAGCAAAAAACATGAATGCTCATGTCACTATTAATACAATTTCATAGGGCAACGGTGGAAGCAGTGGCAAGCCTCATCATCCAGGCACACCAGCAAACACACATGCTTCATGCTGTCTCTGGGGAACATGCCAGCTGTGTGTTTCTTTCTTTGAGGCGGTGGCTGCCTGGGAATTCCCCAGAAGAATTTTCCAGGTAACTTTTACAGGAAGAAACAGAGTCACTGTAAAACTAGCTGCAACCCTCCCGCCAGCAAGATGGCCCAGAAAGATAGTATCAAAAGCCACTGAGAGTTTCAGCAGAACCATATCCCTGTCCAATTTCAAGAAAGGCTTGTCCACTAACGACACCATAAACAGGCATGAAAACATTGAAATGGATCGAGATATCTTTTTCATCCAGGACCCTCTGAAGCTGAGATGCCCCCATACATTCTGATACATCGTTCAAAAATGGAAAGTAGGACAGCAGCTGATAATTATCCAACAGAAGCCATGTGATTGCCTCCTTTATGCATGTTAGAAATCTGTCTTCTTGTAAGGAGTTACTTACTACTGTCTTCACCCACTTACTATTTTATAAGCAGAAGTTACTTCCACTGGGAATGTATCGACTATAGTATCCAAGCATAGCCATGGATCTCAGCATATTTTATTGTCTTTCAACATTTTTGCTATAGGCTGCATAGTGGGGCAAGTGTTCTCTTGGGCAAGACCACTTGAAACAACTCAACTGAACAGCTCTTTACAGATATAGTGGTGACAGAAAAGAATAATTTCTTTGCCACCTGTCCTGTCACAGTGTAAAACTTCAAATAAGTTCCAGCCTATCTTCAGTTGAACTTACTCCAAGTCTTCCACCAGTGTCAGGATGGTCTCCAGCTCATAGATTTTATCACTGCCAGTTCTCTGGAAATCAAAGGATAGAAAGAATGGATGCTCATGAGAACTCACATTCATCAACCTGAGATTAGCCTGGGCTTCAACTGAATTTCCTGCAAGGTTATAGAAAAAAGTGCTGTCAGGAAACTATCCCTGAACCATTGACCTACTAAAGTAGATCAATTAAATCATCCCCCTGTCCTTGCAGAGGTGTCCTGGTGAGTCTAAACTCAACTAAATACTGATCTGTCCAAGCCCAAGGAGCTACAGAAAGTGCCTCCACATGAAGATCACTATTCAAATTGGAAGATAGTTTGGGGCAAGAACATGCTATTATCCTTCCCCCTCCCATGATAATGCAACTCTGTACGTCCTGCCCTTACAAGTCTATTGGCATCTTCCAGATTTCTTCCAACTCCCCCTTCTATTAAAAACACATCTTTCTTTATTTCTTTATTTTTCTTTACAATCAGTCCATCAGTAAACAACATACTGGAGGACAGGTATTGAAAGCAAGTACAGTAGAGTCTCACTTATCCAAGCCTCGCTTATCCAAGCTTCTGGATTAGCCAAGCCATTTTTGTAGTCAATGTTTTCAATATATCATGATATTTTGGTGCTAAATTCATAAATACAGTAATTACAACATAACATTACTGCGCATTGAACTACTTTTTCTGTCAAATTTGTTGTATAACATGATGTTTTGGTGCTTAATTTGTAAAATCATAACCTAATTTGATGTTTAATAGGCTTTTCCTTAATCCCTCCTTATTATCCAAGATATTTGCTTATCCAAGCTTCTGCTGGCCCGTTTAGCTTGGATAAGTGAGACTCTACTGTACCAGGCATTCCTCTCTGTCTAACAAAGGGACAGGCTGTCTCACTGATGCATCCCCAAAGTGCTCCTGCCCAAGAGGAATCCACTTCGATGTTACCTTCTTCAGTAAAAACTCTGCCAACAGCAGATGTGCCCTTCACAAGTCCAGCTTTTATAGCTGGGACAAGTAAGGAAGCTGAGCTGTATGGTCAGCAGTATCTGTTGAATCAGTACCTGAATTCTGAATGGAGTAGCAAGTCCCACTGGTGAAGCAGGAGTCCAAGGCAGCAACAGACAGCAACCTCTTCCTGCTTGTTATCTTCCTTCTCTTCTCTAAGTGCTGCATAGGTGTGATAGATTGCTGTTTTGCAGAATATTTTCACATGATTACTGGTATATTGAGACAGCCAGACTATGGAATGGAACATAATGTGAGTTTTTTGGATGGAAAAGGAATGAGAAAATTTTCTGCTGGCCTGGACATAATGGAGATCTGATTTTAGCATACTTAGCATATGTGCTTGAATTCAATAACCAAAATGAATCCTCATCACTTTTATGTGCTGTGTAAATTTAGCTAAAAGTAGCTGAACCAAAATATTTGATTAGGGGAGAAATCAATAACCTGCAGCTGGTATGGTTCAAATCTTATATTTGAATATAATAATTTTTATTTGGAGAGTGTTTGTGTTGGAATAAATAAATATATGTTAAGACATGGCAATTCAGTAGCAAATAATTGTTTTTGATTTGTTAGCATGCAGTTTAGCGTGCCTCAAGAGTTGTACTCATAAGTGTGTGCATTTCCTAGAATGTTGGGGGCTATATTAACTGCAACTTTGATTTTGAAAGTTACTGTGTATTTTGATTCCCTTTTTATAGTGTTCATTAATTTTATTCCTAAGTAATTTCTGACACACATCAGGTTTTCCACGTCACATCACTAACGGTAGACTGGTCAGGTTTCGGTCCAGATCTCAACTCAGTCATATGTACTGGATGGCCTTGTTTCAGTCATACATACTCATCTTCACAGGAAAGTAAACATAATACCTGGAAAAATGATAGAAATATTTTCAAACAAAATCTACATTGCTAAACCAGCTATTGCATAAGATGGAATGGGGAACTCAGAGATGGGGAAACTTAGACTCTTTAGCTAGCCAGGAATTCTGGGAAATGCAGTATAAAACATCTGGAGGACCAAAGGTTTCCTGTATCTAGACTAAATCTTACTTTTCCATGCAATCTGTGGTGAATTTTCTGAGCCTTAAGTGTATGTTGACCACAGTGTTACAGATGTTGCTCATATCTATATCAGGCATGGGCAAACTTCGGCCCTCCAGGCGTTTTGGATATCAACTCCCACAATTCCTAACAGCCTGCCAAAACTCCTGGAGGCTAAAGTTTGCTTATGCCTTCTATAGTGTCGCTGAGCATAAAATGCAGAATAATTTTAGAGAGTGCATATTCTTCATTGTTATAATTATAAGACCCACATTGGTGCTTTTATTATTTTGTATTTATTTTGGTTGTTGTGTGTGGAAATCATTTATTTGTGAATTTCCCCTCAGGGAAGAAGATGAGTATTCAGAACTGCGATCAGAACTTAGTCACAGCCAGCATGAAGCCAATGAAGACTCACACAGCATGGACCAAGATCAGACTTCAGTTTCTGTCCCAGAGAACCAGTCAACTATGGTCACAGCTGACATGGGTGAGCAGTGTTCTTATTGCATCTGATGGAATAATATTTTACAGCTTTTGAGAGACTGATAAAAATCTTTACAGGAAAGATAAAAAAATATGATGGCATGGCTGATTAGTTGGCTTAGAACTGTGGGAAACTTCTCATCAAAAAGCAAGAAAAGTTAATATCCTAGTTTGCAGTCACATGGAGATGGAATAAATGCAATTTATTGTTGTAGCAATAAATGCAGAATAGTATATCTTGATTAGCTTTGATCCGACCAGGTTTTAAAAAGTACATTTTATTTTGTATTACTCAATCTGGGATATATTCTCCTGTCGCCACTGCCTATATCCCAGACCCGCCTTGTGGGAACTAGGGAGAGGGCCTTTTCTGCTGTGGCCCCCCGATTATGGAACTCACTGCCCATTGAAATCAGGCAAGCCCCCACTCTTTTAGCCTTTAGGAAAGATTTAAAAACATGGCTCTTCCGGTGTGCTTTCGGAGAGTAACTGTTATACTTCTTTTGTTACTCCCCCCAACATCTATCCTCTAGACTGTTTTTCTATCTTATGTCCCTGTTCCCTGTGGTTTTTATTCTTATCTTTTTCTCACCCCAAGTTTTAACTGAGTGTTCATGCGGCCCGCCCTGTTATATTGCTTTTTTGATTTTGTGTTGTACTGTACATGATTATTTATTGTATTATGATATGTTGTTTTTATATTTTGCTATATTGTATTGTCCTGGGCATGGCCCCATGTAAGCCGCCCCGAGTCCCCGTTGGGGAGATGGTGGCGGGGTATAAATAAAGTTTTTATTATTATTATTATTATTATTATTATTATTATTATTATTATTATTATTATTATTATTATATTCTGACCCCAGTGAGAATTTAATTATTGGGGGGGGGGGATATAAAAATGTCCCGTGTCTGCAGTTACATTTGTAAATGCACTATCAAGAATATTAAAAAAACAAAACATGCAGAGCACAGAAAGTACATTTACATATTATTAAACATTTTTTTTATTTCTCTGTCAGATTTTCTTTACATACACACATACAGAAATAATGACATTTATAATGATAATACTAATACTAATAATAATAACTTCTTTATTCTTATACCCCACTACCATCTCCCCAAAGAACTCAGGGCGGCTTACATATGGGACAAAATGCCCATAGATATAAATTAAAAAAAAACAATCAATCAGAGCAAAAACACAATCAAAATAATAACATAGTTAAATATAGCAATCCAGATAAAAGCACAATTAGGTAAAATACAAGAGTATAAAACAGCAGCTTTAAAACTCAATCAAACCAATTGCCGTAGCACAATGGGCATGACCAGGCTATAAAAGGGCCGGGCATGGGAAAGTGCAAGCAGCATATCATAGGGCCAGGTATCGGGTGAAGTGCAGAGAACAGAATATTATGATGGGACATAGGGACTGGGCATTTCTAACTACTGTAGGGACTAGGTGTTCTCAAATGCAAACTGAAACATCCAGGTTTTCAAAGTCCCTGCGAAAGGATGACAATGTAGGGCAGGGGTCCTCAAACTTTTTAAGCCGAGGGCCGGTCCACAAACCTTCAGGCTGTTGAGGGGCCGGATTAACATTTGAAAAAAAAAATGCAAACAAATTCCGATGCACACTGCACATGTCTTATTTGTAGTGCAACAACAACAACAACAACAAGAACAATGAAAGAACAATACAATATTTAAAAATAAAAACAATTTTAACCAACATACATTTATCAGGATTTCAATGGGAAGTGTGGTCCTGCTTCTGGCCAATGAGATAGTCAAGTTAATTAGGATTGTCGTTGTTGTTGTGTGCCTTCAAGTCATTTCAGACTTTGGGCGAGCCTAAGTCTAAAATTTATTATTATTTATTTATTTGCTGCCTTTATTTACTCCATTTGTATCACACCCTTCTCACCCCAAAGGGGACTCAGAGTGATTTACAAATTATATGTACATACAATATATTATTAGCATAGCACAATATTAGCATTATATATTACTATATTGAACTATACCACTATACTGTAATATTATTAGTAATATTATATGTAATATAGAATTTATAATTAATATTATTATATGGTATTATTATTAGTATTATATTGTATTACATTATAACATTATTCTCAATATTATATGTATATACAATATATTATATTATAAAACTGAGGGTGGGGGCCAGGTAAACGACCTCGGAGGGCCGCATCCGGCCCCCGGGCCTTAGTTTGGGGACCCCTGATGTAGGGGCTTGTCTAATTTCCCTTTAAAACTGTCTTTGCCAGTTGACTCGGAGTGCATCTACACAGTAGAATTAGTGCAGCTCAACACCTCTTTAACCTCCCTGGCTCAATGCTATGGAATTATGGGAGGTGTAGTTTTGAGGCATCAGTACTTTTTCACAACTCCCATTATTCCATAGTATTGTGTAGTATAGTGGTGTCAAACTGTATTCATTCTACAGTGTAGATGCATCCTCAGTTACCTGAAGAATTCCAAACCCACTCCCTTTTGGGGGAGACCCTTATGCCAGCTGACCTCAGCCAGCAGATCTCTCTGCTGGTTAACCTGTGAGATCAGCCAACTGATGTGTTTAAAAGCTCATCTGCATAAAAAACAATAAGATTGGTAGGTGAGTAGCTGAAATTCGATGAAATTATTTAAAATTCTTCAATTGACAATATTGTAAAATACATTTATATGGGTGGGAGGGGAGAAACATACTTTGAAAAATCAGTGGTGGTCCTAAGACCTACAATTCCTACTCTTCTTGCAAATTAAGTTCCATATTAATTCTGCAACAGATTGCAATTCTGGGGTATTCCAATGCCCACTCTGTATGGATAAGGAATCAAAAGAGTGAGGTACTTAGAATGGAACCTATCTAATCTAAAATTGGTAATGCATCTTGATTCTTTAAAATTTATTCATTTGCTTTATTATTTTAGGAGCCTATATTCTGGGTAGATGGAGTCTGAGGGACTGATTTGCAAGAAGTAATAAGAAATCTCATTATCAGCAGAGAGCAGTTTATAAACAAATAGTGGAAAGTGCTGAGATAAGCCATTCAATTATTCTGATATATCTGTTTGATTTTTTCCCTGTTGTTCAACATGATTTTTTAAAGTAGACCAGGCAGTTTTGTATTCTCTTATCTTAACTATTACACTCTGTTTTTATTTCTTGATTGTTCCTAGTTTCTTTTATGCAGCACTGTAATTGTATAATCCATGGATTGCCCGTGCCACAATTCAAATAGCAAGAAGAAATAAAAACCAATGTTCATCCAAGACTTGTTGCATTCAGAAAATGGTGTAATTTCTGTACAGATGGCAGGTTTCAAAGTAACATTTGGCTGAGAGCTGGGAAATGTTAAGGACATTTGTTTGTGTCAGAGTGACTCTAATAGTGATGGCTTTTGTCAAACTCCAGCAGATTCTGTGGTTCCAAAGCCTAGGCTTGAAGCCAGCACATTTCGTAGTAATAATAACCTGCTCTGAGTTTTGAGGCAGCGGGATTTCGGATTCTGGGAAGCATTTACTAGATTGTGAACTGTTAGTGATATCTAGAGGGACATGTTTCCAGTTCCCTCAGTAATGTGACTCTTATATATTAGTTGACAGCAAAAGCTTTGTACTGAGGTAGGATCTCTTTCCCTTTATGTAGATGGTATACAGTTCTGAGCACCGAGCTGTATGTTTGGCCACTAACAAAGAAATCATTCAAAAAGTGGAGGCTAGTGAAAGCGGAAGTCTGCCTTTTCGGAAGAAGCCTTTTGGTTATTTATGCAAGACTTTACTAACATGGGTGGTTTCATTTCAATCATGGATTGAAACGTTTTCTGAAATATGTTAAATGGCTCTTCTTTTTTTGTGGTGCCAGACCCTATCCCTATTCTTTCCATAATATATCTGCCTTTGATACAAAGGTTAAAGAAGCAACACCCCAAAACGTGTCAAGTTCTCTGACTGAGGTATACTTGTATTTCAAAATAGTTCTCCTGTAGTGAAATTTGCAAAAACTCTTTAGTGTGCCTCAGTGCCTGAGTATAGTCATGAGTATAAGAAAAATTGGTTCAATTTTTCATAGTTATCTATGGCAAAAATGGGAAAAATATGGTTATATATGTTGGATCACAACTTCCATTATCCATAATGATGGGTATCCCCTCTAGCTCTGATGAAAGATGTAACAAGATCCAAAGGGACACATGTTCTTCAGTAGCAATGTATGGGTTTTAGTCTTGTAGCTTCCAGAAGTTTTGTGTTATCTCTTATAATCCCTAATTACGTTATGTAACACGATTTTTGTTTCTGGGATATAAATAAAAAAGTGTATTAAACTTCATAAACTTGAAGCACATTTTGCTATAGTTTTTCAATGAATATCTATTTGAGTCTCAACCAATACAACATAGATTGTGTCAGTCACAAAAACAAAGTTTCTGGAGTATAACAACTACTTTCAAAGTAAGTACTGCACAATTTAACAGGAAATATCACTTTCAAACCAGGGTCAGAAAATTTTTCAAATTTTGTTATATAGTGCTATTATTGTTGTCATCATCATGATCTACTGCTTTTTCTCTCTTAAAGGCACTCAAAGCAGTGAATATTGGCCATTCTGGCTATAGTTTATGGAAACTAATTCAACAACACCTGGAGGGTACCAGCATGGCTATTCTGGAGATAATTGTTACAGAAAGCATAATCTTACATGTCTTCATTTTATTCTCAATGCTGCACCATTTGCCTTTTATTTTTAGTCATGTATCTCTTTATTACCTCCTTTTGCTAGATACATTCATAGTACAAATTCATCATGAGTTAAAAATGTGAAACTACACATTGCATTAATGTGTTGACCTCATTGACATACCACACTGCACTTGTATGTTATGATAGACTTGAAAATGTAGATGTGCCTCTCTACTGCTACAGGCAATAAAACATCAAGGGCTAAAATAGTTAATCTTTCTTGCTGTGTGTTGTAAATCCTATGGCTGGGTTTAATCTACTTTCTCCTTGAGATGTGGGTCTCTGTAGTCTTGTTATAAAGTCTTATTTCCTGGGAGGAAAACTGCCTGAGGGCTAAAACTTAAAATACGAGAGCTTGTTTGAGGAATCATTGTCTTGTAAAATGTGACAAAATGTGTACAAATTGTTAGGGTGCTTCAGGAATGCAGGCAAAGTAAATGGGTTTTTATCAATTCAGCAATCTCCTTGGTGCATCTGTGTCTGAAAAATTGTGTTTATAAAACAAACCCTTTGCAGATGAATAACTGCTAATGCAGAAAAATGGTTTTTAAGTGAAGCTGACAAGGCAAAGTATTTTTCATGGGGATTTTTAAAAGTGCTTTTTGCGCGTGAACAGATTTTAAGAGAGTCCCACATCCTTCTTTTGCGGATCTACATTCATAATGCTATGAAAGTTGATTCGAAGACCAATTTGCTCTGAGGGCCTTTAGTCAGCTTTACGTAGGACATATCTCCAAGACTGCTCTAAAGTGTGTATGGCATGCAGGGTTTGAACTATAGACCAAGGCTTCTTAAACTTTCCCACTCGCGCCCGGTTTCTCCCTTAGAAATTATTACGTGACTCCAGGTATACAGGCATATAAAATAGGTATAAAAATCAAACATTTACTGATAATAGGGCAGCATTTGCAAGGCTTGCTAAACAAGCTGATTTGGCTTTTTATGAAGTACAGCTGAAACGTCTTCTGCAAAGTCCATGGTAAACACTACACAACAGATTCATGTAAATGTTTAAAACAACCACTAGTTTACGTTCAGGAAACCTTTACTGCTGCCAAATTTTTCTGGACCCCAACACTGAACTAAGGGGACCCCATTTGGGGTTGGGACCCGCAGATCAAGAAACACTGCTATAGACTGTTCATTGTGAGCCCATTCTGTTTGAAAAAGAAGGCATTCAAAGGTATCCAACAATGGGAATACCCAGCAGCTTTGAATGTGAGGTTACGTACCGGTATATTGTTAGTGTTTTGAAGGACCACTGCTATTCCATTATTAACATTTTTGCTGTTCAGCTTTTTCTTTCTTTGCAAACTTTGATTTTAAACTTAAAATGTAAGTAATCAAAAACAGAAAAAAAACTCTTAAATGAGATAAAAAGTAGAGAATCCAGTTTGAGAGATAGCAATCTATCTTCCTTGCAACCCTATTTTTTATTGACAAAGTGCTTCTTCTCATCAATTAAGGAGAAAATCCTTGCATGACTCACCCATTTGCAGGACATCTGTGTCTTACAATGCATGTGACCTGGCATAATGTTTCATTGTGCTCACTAGTCCAATTTGCCCTTTTGCATGAAACATCTTCATGCCAGCACCAGCTGTCATCATGGGATCAAAGCACATGTGGGGATATGCTGTGGAAATGCAGCGGCTTAAGGCGATATGTTCTTCCATCTGAAGCACTGCCTTATGGAAGGATTTTTGAAAAGCCATCATGAAGAATGAACAATGCATGATTTGGCTTTCCAAAACAAAGCAACATATGAAGAATGCTCAACTACTACAAATACTTAGGAAAAGCACTTCCAACTTGATTATCATCAATACCATACTCATCCTCTAGAACAGGGCTTCTTACACTTTTTCCACCCATGACCCATTTCGCCCCAGGAAATTGTTTCGTGACCCTAGGTATATTGGTATAAAATAGGTATAAAAATCAAACATTTACTGATAACAGGTTGATTTTCCTTTTTGTGAAGTACAGCTGAATCTGTACTTGATTTGTGTAAATGTCTAGGTGTCACTCAATAACTGTTTACTGTTGCCAAATTTTCCATGACACCAACATTGCTAAGGGGACCCCATTTGGGGTTGGGACCTACAGTTTAAGAAGGGAGTGCTCTAGAATCCGGGGGGAGACAAGGGTCTTGGCTGAATTGTCTTCCTCCTAATATAGACATTAGATTCCATAATACAATTTTGCAGAAAGGAGAAATCAAAGAAACTATTCTTCCCTTTCCTATCTCTATGCAAGCCATTAGATTGATTGCTTCAGCCACTCCTCTGTTTGATCTTTGGATTTAGGGATGATACAGTTACAGCTCTACAATCCCCACATTGTTTTCAGTGAATGCTATGTGTGATTTCCCCTCACCTCTGGCCCTGAAGGAGTGTGTGAGTGCCTGTATATATTTGATCTTGAGCCAAATAACTTTCTCATGTATACATTAAGAGAACAAAAATAAGATTAAAAGCATTCTTGGTTTAAGACTCATTTTAAATGCTACAGTTTTTCTGTCCTATACTAGCCTTGTGTGAATCTGTTTGTTGATAGGTCTTCTTGTCCAGTTGGGTGCTTCATATCAGATTGTAACAAGTATGTGGGAATTAATTACTCAGACATCAATTTTCTCAGTTCTGAGCTCAAAATCAGATGTTGGGATGGGAATACCTTGAAGAGGGAGTCCACTCAAGCCATAATGATTTTAACAGTATGTTCATATTGATAACAGTTGCTAATATGACCCCATTTAATGTTTACCAGGTTGTGTATATATTTCATATGTAAAGTCAGCATAGAAAACATAGAATCATAGAGTTGGAAGAGACCTCATGGGCCATCCAGTCCAACCCCCTGCCAAGAAGCAGGAAAATCATATTCAAAGCATATACATTTATAGCTAGATTCCAAAAGGAAAAGGGTTCTCTGTAATTTAAGGAAGAAAGGAGTATACTTGCACATATAAATTAGGTTCCTTAGTTTAAACAGAAGTAGGCAATCAATTGCCTTCCAGATATTATTGATTGCAACCCCTATTATGGGATGGTAACAAGTTGCTTAATCTTTAAAAAAAATCAAGAATATAATAGGCCTTCCACTTTTTGTGAGGGTCATGAACACAGAAACCCCACAAAGATGGAAAACCCACCATTAAAACATTATTTTTATTTGAGAGAAAACTCGCTATAAATCACCAATTCCTCCAGGAGTTCTGTCTAGATACACCTAGATCCTCTAGTGTGACTCTTCCAGCAGAAATTGACCATAAAGTTGCCCTGATGACCTAGTTTCCTATAGAGAACATATTTGTCTGATGTGCAAATACCGGTAATCAAACCCACGAAAGATAAATGTGAAGCACTAGCTGTAGAACGCTTTCCACCATAAAACAGTTATTCCAGCAGAGAACACAGGGATCATTAAAATTAATTGCCTTGTTCTTCTTAAGCACAGCCTTTATTGGGAATCTTCCAAGAGGTGAGGGAGCATCTCATCCACCCACCTGGGACTATGGAGGGCTGAGCCCCTAGTTTTGGAGTCATGCCTCTATTCCAGTCAAAAAAATATATAACTTTGGCCAGTAATGTTCCTGAAGCCTATGTGGTAGGCCATTTCCCCTGGCTGTCTTTTACAAAAACAAGTTCTCCATGGCCCCAGGTTCAAATGAGCCTGCTGCCTCTTCTGAAAATGGCCTGAAAGGCCTAAAAACTGGGGTGCTTTTGACCATTTTGTGCCCGTTGCTAATTTAAGATTTATGGGAAATACTCTGATTCAGAATAATTCCAGAAGCAGGAATAAATCGCTTTTGCTGTCATCAGCTGGTAATGATACTGAACCCTGTGCTCTTCAGAGCTTGGTTTAACACTGTAATGCCTTGAACTCAACCTCCAGCATGGTTATCAGACAGGGGATTATAAGATTAGAACTCCAGGAAAGATAGGTATAAAATGCACCCCATAATGCAACACAATCCTGTAATTATACAAGGAGAAAATCTTAAGAGCAGCAGCAGTGGAATGCACTAGAGGCAATGGAAAACTAAGGGAGTTAGCAATACGCAGTATAATATGACATTCCTTTTGAAACAAAAACTGTCAGACCTGAAAGTTTTAAGAAAGACGACATTACTATTCATCCTTACATCGTTTCTACTGTTCCAAAACTGTCCAGACAAAGAGTTTCTATTAACTAAGTTTTGAAATGTGTTGTCAAAGGCTTTCATGGCCAGAATCACTGGGTTGCTGTGAGTTTACCAGGCTGTATGGCCATGTTCCAGAAGCATTCTCTCCTGACGTTCACCCATATCTATGGCAGGCATCCTCAGAGATTTTGGGGACTTTTGGAAACTATAAACCTCACTTATTTAGTTCCCAACAGACCCCTCAACCTCTGAGGGTGCCTGTCATAGATGTGGGCGAAACATCAGGAGAGAATGCTTCTGGAACGTGGTCATAGAGCCCAAAAAACTCACAGCAACCTAAGTCATGAAACATGAAAACCACTACTCTTCAATAAATACATCTCTGTAAAAATTGTGTGTGGTAAGAATCAGAGGAGATCAGAACTAGTTGCTTATATCTCATCTGGTGTAAGTTACATTTTACTAATCGAGGGGACATTGCTTATCGAAGGGTGAAATTCCATGGAGTATAACCTACTGTCATCATCATTCATCAGAAGTCTGACAAAAGTATACCATAAGCCAGAAGCGGTATTTGCTCACTTGCCAGTCTGGTAACAAGGGAATTCATTACAACGCTATTGCAGATGCTTACTGTTATAGATTGCTTTAAGAGCAGATTACTTCTCACGAGTGAGCCATGCCACATTCTGCATGGGCATGTATTAATAAAAGTAAAAGAGACACTACTAGGCACTCTTGCCTGCAAATCAGGAGATACTTTTTCCTGGCCTGTGTAATACATACAGCAGGCATGGGCAGTCCAAAACACCTGAAGAGCCAAAGTTTGCCCATGCCTGACTTACAATATTTTACAAAATCATTTCTGAAATGCTCTAGCTTCCATAGAAGTCAGTAGGAGCCCCAGGTGGCACAAGGGTTAAGTCCCTGAGCCAGCAGGACTGCTGACCTGAAGGTTGGATTGCTGACCTGAAGGTTTCCAGTTCGAATCTGGGGAGAGTGTGGATGAGCTTCCTCTTTCAGCTCCAGCTCCCCATGTGGGGACATGAGAGAAGCCTCCCACAAGGATGGTAAAATCTCAAACATCCAGGTGTCCCTGGGCAATATCCTTGCAGACAGCCAATTCTCTCACCCCAGAAGTAAATTGCAATTTCTCAAGTTGCTCCTGTTATAAAAAAAATAGATCTCAGTCCCCTATGAAAGACTCCTTTGTTAATATACGACTTCCTCATTATTTTGAAAGTCAAACAGACCGCTTTCAAGTCTGGATAGGTGTTAGACAATAGTGAATTAGTAACTTGCTGGAATAAAGCCATGATGTTTGTGAAGAGATACATTTCCAATTTAAGCAATCTGTGCGGCTTTTGTTTGCCTTCCTGCTCCCCAAGATAAAGATTGAAGGGTAGCACCTTTTTTTCTCTTGGTTAATTTGCATTGCATGTCTGACCTGTTCACCTTTATTCGCAGATACCTGCAGCGACTTGAACTCTGAACTGCAGCGGGTGCTGACGGGGCTGGAGAATGTCGTCTGTGGGAGGAAGAAGAGCAGCTGTAGTTTGTCTGTGGCAGATGTGGACAGACACATTGAACAACTCACCACTGCCAGCGAACACTGTGACTTAGCCCTTAAGGTCTGGCAAGATTCAATAGTCATACTGTATAACCTTTTGTGGAAAGTGAAATAAGTTCATCGGATAGCCCAAAATAACCCTAACCAACACACATTTTGGTGCCTCAAATGTTAGCCCTGTTTCTAGGTATGTTTGACCTACTGATTCCAAAAATGGTGCCAGTTTTCCCCTACCAGTGCTAGTCTTTGAGATACAAAACATATGCCATCTACCAGTCTTTGCCTGCTCACCCATAAGAAATCATGATAACCGTATCTAGGAAAATAGATGCTGATGCAGTCTATCCAGTGTAATTTTCTGAATCAGTTCCCCAAGTAACCCCAGGAACAGGTCTAAAAAATCAAGACACCAAGAAAAGTATTTTTTGTTGGGATATGTAATTTTATGACACGAATTGATGTAGGTAAGATATATGTCTTTAACCAAAGGAATATCAGCCACAAGGGATAAAAATAATATTTTGAAAAGGTATGAAAATGGGTTGTTCCTTAACTCTCTCTTTGCAACGTTCTCTTTATCATGACTGAACTGTTGATATTTGTTGCTAATAGCAATACATAAAAGAAATATGTGATGGACAGGTAGAGAAACTTCATTAAGTGTAGAGAGGAAGATTCTGCACAGATAGGTTGAACAGTGGGCTAAAAAGCTGGAGCCTAAAGAAGTTGGAGAATGCAATGAGTAAAAGAAGCCTATGGTTGTAGCAGATTGGAAAAAAAACCTGATGCGTCAAGTTAATTTGGCTTAGACTTTGGGGTAGGTGGAACTGCAGGCAAACCATCCTAAAGGCATTTCTGTTCTCTGTGTACTTGTCTCTTGATTGCAAATGAGTTTAGAAGTATGGGGCATTTTGATCCAGTCTGTTATGAAATACCATGTTGTTGCTATTGTGAAAATAGTGGTATGTTCTCTGTAGCTATGCATAGTTTTGCTTTAATACTGTGATGTCTAGAAATATTCTATATGAAACAATTCTATCCAAAGATATATTATAAGTAATATTAGAATGAAGAACTAGACTAATTTTAATAAAGGAATTTGTATTTGATTTACATTTTTCATCAGCCCTTGCCAGAATTGTTCTATGTGGGAGATAGCTCAGTATACAGAAACTCATCTGCATTTTAAACAAGAAAGAGGATAGGTACAAAGATCCTTACTCAAACATTGAGCTATATTCTTAGTTTTTGTGTTTGCTGCAAGAGTTTAATGTTAGATTATTCAAGTGTTTCTGTTTTAATTTATGTTTTTCTGCATTTTGTGTGTGCGTGTGTAACAAACACACACATGCCACATTCTCTAAGAACAAAAACTAAGACATCGAGGTGAACATAAATGCATGGAACATCTTGAAGCAGGCACTGGGGAAATGCAGCTTATGGGCCCTTAACATGCAACCTTAAAAGATCAAGGGGAATCTTCCCAAACTTCTATCTTAAAGAAAAATCAAATAGTTTCCCCATCGTCGTCTCACTCGTTCAGTCGTTTTTGACTCTTCGTGACCTCATGGACCAGTCCACGCCAGAGCTCCCTGTCGGCTGTCACCGTCCCCAGTTCCTTCAAGGTCGAGCCAGTCACTTCAAGGATACCGTCCATCCATCTCGCCCTTGGTCATCCTCTTTTTCTTTTTCCTTCCATTTTCCCCAGCATCATGATCTTCTCCAAGCTTTCCTGTCTTCTCATGATGTGGCCAAAATACTTCAACTTTGCCTCTAATATCCTTCCCTCCAGTGAGCAGTCGGGCATTATTTCCTGGAGGATGGACTGGTTGGATCTTCTTGCGGTCCAAGGGACTCTCAGGATTTTCCTCCAGCACCAAAGTTCAAAAGCGTCTATCTTCTTTCGCTCAGCCTTCCTTATGGTCCAGCTCTCGCATCCATAGGTTACTATGGGGAATACCATTGCTTTCACTATGCGGACCTTCGTTGCCAGTGTGATGTCTCTGCTTTTCAGTATTTTATCGAGATTGGCCATTGCTCTCCTCCCAATAAGTAGATGTCTTCTGATTTCCTGGCTGCAGTCTGCATCAGCTTCCCCATCAGCTTCCCCAATTACTGCAAAAACATGGCTACTGGGGTTACTTGCCCTCGTCCCTCCTCCCTAGCCCCCCAGAATTTGCCAATTTTTAGCCAAAATTAAAACTGGAAGTGATACCATGTCATTCCCAGAATGGCAGAAATGCATCCGTGTGACCCACCAGGCAAAGTGCAGGAGTGAAAATTAATTTTGCCTCATCATATTTGCCCAATTTCATTTTAAAGGATAACCTGGATTCAGAATCCTTTGCATTGTATTTTGTTTCTTGTCATATGTTTTTTTTCCTTTCTTTTTGAAAAAGGGCTGTGACTTCATTTCTCTCCAAGTCCCACTTCTGAAGACAAGATCTGCTCCTTAATTCCCCCTTCCTCCTCTGAAACCTGTCTGAAACAGACAGTAATCCTCAATCTATTCCTTATGGTGTTATGCCACACGTTTTTGCTTACTCAGCTCTTAGCAAATGCTAGAAATGGATTGTGACAAGTAGTGAAAGCTCAGGAAGGCCTTTCACATGTGAATACAAATGTCTGAATATGTGCATTTTGCATATAAAAGATGATTCAGATAGATTCTGCTTGCATTCTATAGTTCCCCAATTCCATCTTTTCCTGGCATTTCAAGAATATCAGAAACACCATTAAAATTCTATCAAAATTATTCATGCCCTTTTAACTGTACCATAATACACTGAGGAATTGTTTATAGTGCACAGTAGCTTTGGGTATCACCCTACTGGCAAACGTTAGACATAAATTGAATTCTATACTTTATACAAGAAAATGTTGGCTGCTTTACAGATAGGAAAGCCCTTAAATAAGGATACATTGTCTGATTTACTTTCTTGTTTATTTGGGACACTACTTTTAGACTAGGCTAAGCATTTTCCTACTGGAGGAGCTCCCTTAATTAAAAAGGGAGGAAAGAGTTGCTAGGTTTGTCATTCCTATCTCTCCTCCAAAAACAAAATAAAAAATGTCAAAACAAAAAAGTACCCTGTTGAGGAGGAAGTACCAACAAAAGCAAAATGTTTGCCTTATTAGGTTCCAGTATCATCAATCAGTAAATGAAATTGAATATATGCTAGTTTTACCTCCAAGGCATATTTATACAGGCATGCTTTGTGTGAAATGTTCAGTAAGTACGTTTTTAATGTTTCTTACTTGAAGGGCTATTTTTGGTTAATATTCTTCCATACCTTTCTCTCAGCCTTGATGCTTCAGCAGAGATTGCCAGTACTCTTCTGTTTAGGAAAGTCTGAAACAGTGCATTTGGGTTTCTGATTAGAGGCTTCCAGGAAGCCAGAAACTAAGGCCAAGGTCTAATCTATTTCTGGAACTGGATATCACTTTAAAAGCAAGCCCTTACCAGAAATGGTGTAATAGGCTCAAATTTCTGGTGCTAATATCTGACCTATCAGAGAATTATTCTGAGACTAGATTCACTTCCCAAATGACTTTGAAGTTACATTATAATAGAGATTCTAACCAGTTGCATCATTTTGAGGAAGACCTTACTTTCTGCACATGGTACTAAAATAAGATATTAATTACCCATTGATCACTTCCCTGGGGAAGGGAGAAATAATACTGGTATATGTATTCTGATGTCTCTATTGTCCTACATCATAAAATAGGGGTTCACAATGGAGGGGGGGGCTTCCAAAATCCTCCCCCTGAGAACTGTGTGTGCTTACTTGCTGCAGAATGCTGCTGCCTGATGGCTTGAAGGAAAATGGCAAACCAGTAGGGAGGAGAAATCAAATCATATATCCATCCAGAGCAGCACTCTCCACTGCAATGTTTATTGCTCACGCCCTGCCTACTTTTGTCCCCAGAGTAGGAAAACCATTCTCTGTTTAGCGTGGTTACATGAATGGTTTTGAACATGAATTTGGATATTTTTAACCATTTTAAATTACATTGATTAATTGTAGGTGTTTCTGCAAGCCATTTTGTGTTGACATTTTTATTCTAGACAAGCTATCACAATTCTCTTGGGCTTTTCTGTATGTTTTATTTGTTGTTAAAAACAAAAAGAATTCTAGTGCCATACATTTCTTACTTGTCTCAAGAGGTTTTTGTTTTATTCTCTTTTTGGTTACACTTCAGAAATTATATTCACCTATGCATCCAGAATCCTGAAACCCTCATGAAGTTTACTGAATGTAAAAGAGATATAATAATGCAGTTTCTGTTTCCATCTTTTATAATACATTTTTGGCCAGATATTGTACGTGATGGGTAATCTTAGAAAGGAAACTGGGACTCAGCATATTTTAAAATAGTCTTAGCACTCTACATTGAACAAAAGGTGGGCTAAAAATATTTCAGACAACTTTCCGAAACCATGCAGTGCAGAGTATGGAATTCATAGTCCAACACACCCGGAAACAGAATCTGGATAAATAAACAAATTGATAAAGCAATTCACAAACAAACAATCCTGGAATTACTATGGTGTTTACCACCATTTGAAGGGGAGACACATTCAAATGAATGAGGATTGTCTGTCTCCATCTTCTCCCCACCACAGGCACATACAAAGCACTGGCATCTGTCTCTGTCTCCTCCTCCTTTCAAAGTCCATTCTTGGAATTACAGGGGACACATTGATGTCCATGCCAATGGAAAAAGTGTGGTTTTGATTACAGAAAATGCTGTTGGGTATCTTTCAAGTGATCCATTCTACTGTTTCATTATGGAAACCTAGGTATGCATGGTACCAAGGAGGAGCTGTGTAGGAGAAATTGTCTCTTTGAACAGATATAACGACTGAGCTTTGGGAGCATAATGGAATTGTTTGTGTAGAGATGTTATAGGTTGTACCAATTAAGGTGAAAATAGGTAAGAAGGGAAGAGCCAATTTAGCTTAGTTGTTCCCATGCCTAATCTGCTCATGCATAAAAGGGGAATGGTGAATGAACATGAATCTTCTCCTTCTCAGCAGCTCCAAGTACTAAAAGTGAGCTTGGTTTGTGAAGCAAAATGCTTCAAGTGCTAAAGGACAGAGACAAGCAAATAGGAAATTTTGAAAAATAGCCTAGATTTGCCTAAAAAATTAGCCTAGATTTACCACATAGCGTCAAATCAGTTAAAGTTAAACCATCTTACCTTGATAGCTGGTACCAAATAATATGCCTCCCATGTCACATCTAAATTGTCTCTAAAGCAAAGCTGAGGAATCCATGACTCCCAAGATAATGTTGGAGTACAACCTCCATAATTCCTAATGACTGCCTATGCTGTCTGATACTGATGGTCGCTTGAATGACATCTGGAGTTCCACAGGTTCCCCACTCCACCCTAAAACAATCACAACCCCTATCAGTTGAAACCAAGTGTTGCCTTCATTTGTCCAGGCCCTTCTCAAAAAGATTGCTATTATGTCTTATTGAAAAGACTGGGATATTTTTTTCCAGTTTGAAACTTTGGAACACTCTTGCATACATTTAAAGGTGTGAGAGAGATACCCCTTTCAATCACAGCCTTACCAGCCAACCAATTAAATGTTTATGTTAATAGGAAGCAGCTTCCCTGGATAGGAGTGACTTTGGTTTGCTTAATTAGTTCATGAAAGTAGTCTATTTTGTATATCGATTGATTAAGTGGAGTGCACTCTGCTGCCCATTTTAGAATTTAATTAGTATGTTTGATGTACTATAATGCCTGGTGAGCAAATGTGCTTTATTAATGCCAGTGGCTTATTGTTGCATATGTTGGTGTAACAAGATATAAATGAAAAAGGTAATGCTGGTAATTTTTTATGCTTGTAATTTTTTATTTTAACTGAAGTTTGAAACTCAGTCTAATTTGGGTTCAAATATGCCCTGGGAAAACCATTAAAAATAAAATACTTGGGGGAAGGTATGATCCATGACATCATTGGGAACGGGGAAAAAATGCCTTTAATGAGGATGTCCCTTTTCAAGTGAAAGAATAGAGCTGAAAAGCAGTCATTTGGGTCAACAATAACTCTCAGTGTAAAGTACTTAATACCTACAAGAAATGTGTGAGATTTCAAATAAATGCCACCACCTTTTTCACACATTAAGCAACTGCGGCATTTTAATAATTATGTGGCTATAACAGTATGTATGGTTATCATGACTTGTGAATTAAACATAGTACAATAAGAGCAAATCTTACAGAAAATGCTGCCATGGCATTTATTATTCAAGTTTCAAATGTGGTATACAAATTGCCACATTTCACAATGACAGCTTGAGTACAGTACACGCACAGGAAATATATTATTACATCTATTTGTGTCATTGTGTTGAACCACAAAAATAAAGCCTGCAATCCTCTTGGGTGACATTAACTGCTCTGGCAGAGATGCAGCAGTGATATATGGAAAAGGCATAGAAAGTCATCTCTGTTGAGACAAAGGTGTCCTAGTGGTCCCATCTGCTTAAGAGGCAGCAAGGCAGTGTTTTCTTCTTTCCTTCCACTCGCACTGAACACTGATCCAGAAAGTGCCTTACTTTTGAGTAATATTCTAAGAACACAAATCAAAAAGAGGATTCCAGTTTGCACCTGCCCCTTTTAATGGGAGGTGTTGTTGTTGTTTATTTTTGAAAGTTTTGGGTCTGTCTTTCTTGACGGTCTCAGGCAAGTTTCCTATGTTTCTAGGCCAGGCGTGGGCAAACTAAGGCCCTTGGGCTGGACATGGTCCTCTTGGCATCTATGTCTAGCCCTTCTAATTTTCCCTGTTCTTTGGGCAAAGGCGGGAGAAGAAGGCATGTGATGGCTGGGAGCCCTCCAGAGCGCTCTCAGCCGCCACATGTCTCGCCCTCCTTCTGGCATAAGGAAAGGGCAAGTAGCCCCATCTTATGCCAGGAGGATGGCCTGAGGATGACCCTTCCCACCCCGCTCTCTAGTGAGGCTGCCCTCCCTCCTGGCCTGGCCCTACTGGCTTGGCCTACAGTATGGCCCCAGTGCAAAAATGTTTGTCCATGCCTATTCTAGACTGATCTAATTTGCTTTTGGCTGAGTTAACTACAATATCAATTGGAGTTTTCCCTAAACAATATAAGAATTACATCAGGCAGCATTCACTTCATTTCTTTATATGTTCATGCACACTCTTTGTTTTCAATTTTTTTGTATTTTCACAACAAATTAAACATAAAGTGAACCAATACAGGCACTAAAATAAGAAATCAGCAAAAGAATCCAAAACAAAAAATAACCCCATAATAAACAATTGACTTTTCTCCTCCTCAGACTATTTACATTCTAATTAATTGCATTTCATCTTCTGCTAAATATAACCCAATATATTTAAAATTATACATAACCACGAGTAATATTAATATCAACAAGTTATCCGTCTTAATTTACATTCGCATTCTTGTAAATTCATTTACTTCATTTCAAAAAAACATATCAGCATTAGCTACCATTCATTTGGAAGAATATGTGGAGAGTATCTGATCTCAAGTGTTCACGTCATTTTTAGTTTTATTATAATAAGCAATGACTTTAAAATTCAGTTTATGGTCTGACCTTACTGAATGCTGAAGGAAGAATCATCATCGTGCATCTTTTCTTTGGCACATAACTTACATGAGATCTCCTTCAACACGCAGAATGATGTTGTTCATACTTCTAGATTATGGACAAGGAAGCTTGATTTGTTTATCAGTGAGCCAACGAGAGTTAGGTTTTTCTTAGCTGATTGCTAAGAGCTTATTAGTTCATGTTTTCTGGTCAGAAACCTGTAAATATGTTTTTCAGCCACTGTACAGCCTCAGTTTTGACTAGCTGGTTTAAAGGCTATCTGAGGGCAACCCTCAAACAACCATTTGCTCAATGCATACTATAAACAGAGGAAAGTTGCTAGCTCAAGTTCTTTGACTGGCATTTGCGATTTGATCTGGCCACCTAACAAGATGAAAATGTGGGTTTCATAAAAGTATTAGCCAAACAAAAACTTAGAAGTAACCAATGAAAAAGAAATTAGTTTTGCTGACTTACAAGAACATTTTATGTGAGGGAAAGTTTTATTTGTAAATTAATGTTTGCAAAGGGGCTTTAGAATCATAAAATCATAGAGATGGAAGAGACCTCATGGGCTATCCAGTCCAACCCCCTGCAAGAAGCAGGAAAACCTCATTCAAAGCACCCCTGACAGATAGCCATCCAGCCTCTGCTTAAAAGACTCCAAAGAAGGAGCCTCCACCACACTCCAGGGCAGAGAGTTCCACTGCTGAACAGCTCTCACAGTTAGGAAGTTCTTCCTAATGTTCAGGTGGAATCTCCTTTCCTATAATTTGAAGCCATTGTTCCGCAGCTGAGACAGTTAGAGGGCCTTCTCTGTGGTGGCTCCCCGACTCTGGAATTCCCTTCCCAGGGAGATTAGGTTAGCTCCCACCCTCTCCATCTTCCATAAAGAACTAAAAACATGGATGTTCCAATGTGCATTTGATCAGACAATCCCCTAACAACCTGGCTCCTATTAAGATTTGAAATCTGTTCTGGCACTTTACTGTTGTTCTCCACCCTAAGTTTATTTTCCCCATCTTATTTTGCCCACCCTACTTATCTGACCTATGCACTTTATTCATCAGCCCTAATTTAAATTGAGCTGCGCCAATCCTCCCATCCATGCCTAGGAATGGGCCTTATTACAGGCTCACTGATGATTGGTTTGAGATTGTTTTATGCTTCTATAATGATATGTTGTTTTAAACTGTTGTTTGTTTTATCCTGTTTTAAGATATGATGTATGTGTTTTAATTTGATTATTTTTATGATGTTGATTGGGCTTGTCCCCATGTAAGCTGCTCCGAGTCCCCTTGGGGAAATGGAGGCAGGATACAAAATAAAGTTGTTGTTGTTGTTATTCAACCTGGCCTACCAGGTAAAATGTGAAAGGAGAGCCATGTACACTATATTAAACTTACTGTACGAAAGGAGGCATGAAGATGATATGTTAATATAACTGAGATTTTAGAATACTAATTAAAAAGCTTCATGATATTTTTCAGCTCTGCTGATGTCCATTTGATATCAGTTGTCAAATGGTGCTATGTCTGTAGGAAATTAGTAGCAGGTTTTCAGACAAAAAATGCTTCTGTGACATTGAAAAGGATGAATTAGAATGGGTCAATGTGTGCGCTATTGTTAAGATTGTGAGTATTTCTTTCTCTGTTGCAGACAGTCGAAGAGATTGAAGGTGTCCTTGGACAGGACCTGTACCCAAATCTTGCAGAAGAGAGATCTCGATGGGAGAAGGAACTGGCAGGCTTGAGGGAAGAGAACGAGAGCTTGACAGCAATGCTATGTAGCAAGGAGGAGGAACTAAATAGGACCAAAGCTACCATGAATGCCATCCGAGAAGAACGAGACAGGTTACGCAGAAGGGTGAGTGCACAAAGTTTTGGAGAAATACAACTGCCAGAAAATTTGCCCCATTTTGTAGGCCAGCCTCAACTCACTCTTGGCTTTTTATCTGATTTGCAACCTTTCTACTCTATGGATTTTTTGTGGTGGCTTCTTTCATCGGCCTCTCCAGACCTCATATTAATGGGCCTATTCTGAGCTTTCATGGGACCATTTTGTCTATATATACAGCTCTTTGTAACTGGGAAAGCTTGATACCTACCTTGTCATTTATTGCGCACCCAAGATACCACATAGTTATCCTTTATGAATATTTCAAATATGGAATAGCTAAGATATATTAGGTAAACATAGTAGCTCATGCATAAACATGTCAGGAGATAAAGCAGATACTTCCCTAGTGTATAGTCCAGTTTGTATCCCCTTCCTTCCCTACAACTTGCAACAAAGGAAGCCTTTGATAGGTTTTTTTTCAGTTTTAATTTATGGTTTAGTTAGAAGAAGAATTAGCTTCTTTTTATTTTTAAATGGGAATAATTTTCTTGAACGGATGATTTAATGGTTTGCATGTGTTGTTTCACGTTTCTCATTCTGTTTCTCTTCACTGGTTATATGATTATATGGAATTTACAGAAGTAACTGAAATTAGGAGAAGACTGATTGCAAAGAAACTAGTATCTCTGGTACACATTGAATAGATGAGGGACAGTATTACAGTACATAAGAAATGCTGTTTTGGGCTTCATAGGTGTGTGTTACTTTCCACAGAAGCATTGTTTTGCATGTAAATGGGAACTGAGTGCAGAGAGCTGAATTGTCAGTGTATTTTAATTACTTCCACTGTTGTCTGAACAGCCTTTCCTTCTTTTATGTTTGTTTCTTTATGACATTAGAGTTTGTTGTTTGTTATTTCCATTTTTCTATTATTCAGCTATACAGAGTATCTTGTTCAGCAAAGCTTCTGTCCAATATAGTATAATATGAGTATTCAGCTACTGAAACAGATTGCATGTGTAATCTGCTATGTTGTATAATTAGATCATCGGAGCTGAAACCTTTTTAAAAATGCACAGTAGTTGTATGAATGTGTGTGGATATCCATCTGTCATCACCACACCCGAGGGAAGATTCCACTTGGAAGGGTCCCAGATGCTACATGACCGCCATCTCCAGTGCCCAAAAACCTAGAGCCTGTTGTTGCTTCCTTCCTTCCTTTCTCAGGAAGAGTTAAATACACCAACAGAATCCAAACTCACCCTAATTCTCCTGCAGTACCTTAACTCTGTCCTTAAGCCTTGTAAAACCACAAAGTTCTTGTTTCTTCCATCTATCACTGTTGCCTCAGTGCTTTGTAAAATGTAATAAGTTTGGAAATAAAGAGCAAACATTTTAAATATAACCACAAACATTTATTTTGGTATAGGAAAATGTTGGATTCACACCTAAAATGATGAATGATATCTTTCATGTTTGAACTTAAAATGGTTTTTAAATTGGGCTTTATGTCTGACAGTTGAATACATAAATGGGGCAGCACCCATCTCACTCCAAAATTTGTTTTTGATGTAAGCATTACCTGAAAAGCCTGATTCACTTCAATAAGTAGAGACAAAATGAAGCATTGTTCAGATACTCTGTTTGGCTATTGACGGCTATATATCTATCAGGCCTACCCAAAAGTCATTCAGTGTCAGAGAGTCATATTTTTTTAAAAATGGATCTACATCGGATTTTCAATATGATCTTCTGGCAAAGACATTTTTAAAAGTTTTTTTAAAAAAGATTTTTCACAGAACACTTACAATGCTTTTGCAGAATCCTAGGGTTCTGTAGAACACAGTTTGGGAACCTCTGTTCTAAGGTCAGTAGACTGTTTCTACTGCATCTATAGTGGGCTTTCCATGTGTTTTCCTTTCTTCTTATTCAAACTCCTTCAAGGAACCTATAGTCGCACTTATCCCTGATTGCTCTGTTCTCCGTTAAGTTTGCTGCCAAAATGTACTTACAAGTAGAAAAGCTGTAATCATGGTCTTTTTTTTTTATTTATTTAATTACCAAAACACCTGCCTGTCATAGCACGAGAACAGGAGGAGGTAGCACAGGAGATACAGTATCCTCATGAGCAACCAATGCTTTGTCATCTGGAAATAAAATTGCAATTTCTTATCAGTATACATAAGCATCAGATTATGTATTATCTTTTTTATTAAGGGAGTCAGGTAGAGAAAGCAACTTCATAATTATTCCTGTAATGCTGATCGTCTTGTATTCCTAAATGCTTATATACTTTGGGGTTCTACAATCATGATGCATAATTGCAGCAAACCTAATCAAGAAGGTGTCTGATGTTGAAACAATTGTGTTTAACTACATTAGAATACCAAATTACACAAATATCATCAGAGAAAGTGTTATTGCTTGATAATAGGAAAGAACAAGAATTGCCTTCTAAAGGTTGCATTTGGCCTCCTTTCGTATCAGCTTTGCAATTATTTATGGAAGTTTATTAAAGTTTTGTAGATGGAATTCTAATAAAATTAAAAACAAAAAAACCCAGGAGTAGTAGTTCCCAATATTTCCTTTCTTTTCTAATACAGTCCTAAAAAGGACATTCTTCCCTGATATCCAGACTTTATTACTGTCTATCGAAGTCATATATTTTGTATTTTATGATATCACCACAGTTTATTTATTTACTTATTTACTGTATTTATAATCTGCCTTTCTTCAAAAAAGTTTGAGGTAACTCACATTAAGAGTGAATAAAAATATTGTTAAAAAGAGAGTAAGTTCATGAATTAAACACACAATTAAAATACAAACACAGGTCAAGGCAATAAATAAATTAACTAGCTAAAATGTGTACTCAGCTGAGCTGTTCTGCATAATCATTCAGCTCTTTTATACTAAGAAAACCTAACCAGATCAGGCCAAAGCTTTTGGATCACAACTCCCAGAATATCCCAGTAATTGGTTTGAATATCCCCTCTAAGATAGATAGGCAATGTCTGGATCAACGTGGGATCTTTTGGTAGAAATGAAACCTGTATGCTAACTAAAGAAGGAATACCTCATTGGCCCTACACATTAGATTGACATGTCAGTCCAAGTATAAGTCTCACATTCTCAAATACAAAATAGAACATTGTTCTCTTCCCCTTTTCTTTCCTTCACTGTTATTGGAAAATAGTGGAAAATTTTCTAAACAATATGCTAATTTGCTTAACAGCAAGTTTATTTCTCCCCGGAGGAGTCTGTTTATTACAGATGTCCATGTCAGCCGCACTATGTAACAGTGAGCACCAGGGAGCTTATTTGCATTTGTAAAACAGTCAATAGCTGCCACACAAATGAATGTTTCTCTTGACCTACTAAATATTTTATATATGCAACCCTGAACCAAAAGTCACTTCATATTATTTCCCCAGAGAGGCTGAGGAAGGAGCCCCTGCTAAAATTTAGTTTTGCCTGTACATGCATGAAATTGGGTAGATAAAAGAAGTTGAGGCTGAACAGATCAATAGGGCTGTTACTTTAGCCCAATGCCTGTAATCAAGCAAAGTGCTCTCAGCGGGGCTTCGGAGCCTTGTTAGGGGTTTAATTAAATTAGATATTTAATGCATCCAGTTAACAGATTGGGCTGCTTTGCAGTGCAATAACTAAGAAATGACATGTGTATGGATTTTTATCTCTTATTGGTCATTAGTAAATGGGGTGATTACTTATTTTTGTAAGATGCTCATAATGTAGTTCTGCCTTTTTGCAAAGGAGCCATGAGGGAGGGCAGTCTGAATACTTGGGAGTTTGTTTACTGTTCTGTAAAAAGCTGCTTCTCCTTAAATATACAAACATACATCTTTGTCTTATTTCTTTAAAACAAACACAGGAAGTAACATGAAATACATGACTATGAACAATGTGTGTATCTTGCTTCTTTACATTCATGTCAGTTATTTAAAACATCATACATTTTCTCTGTGCCAACATCAAAGACTCTTTGTCTGTAAATTTACTGTAGAGTCCAGAGAAATTGCATGACAGTACAGTAAAATCAATGTCAGAACAAAATATTCAATTCTTGTTTCCTGATTTTAAATAAACTGGTTTCTTGATATGAAGGAAAACTGATTGAGAAGAATGATACAACAGAGAAGATTTAGGACAGTTTTTACCTGATATTCACATATTCCAAGGTGTTTCAGGGAATCATACTCTATCTGAAAGCTATTTAGTCATCTGAATACAAGGCTAACACCTGCTAACATATATCTTAAATAGTTTGGCTTTCATAGAGAGAGAAATAAAGTATATAAAACCTTCATATGTGTATTGAAGTTGGTCAGCCACATACAAAGAAGTTGGATACTCATATGTTTGGAGTGTTTTAACACCTACAAATCTGACATAAGCAGATGGGATATATTTTCAATTAATGTTACTTTTAAAAGAATGTTGACTTTTCTTACTTGTTCAGGTCAGTATAAGTATATTCCTGTTGTTACTTGTCTTCAAGTTTGACTTATGCCAATCCTATCACAGGGTTTTCTTTGCATAATATGTTCGGGGAAGGTTTTCTATTGCTTTCCTCTGAGGTTGTGAGAGTGCGATTTGCCCAAGGTGAGGAATTCATGTTGTTGAGCAAAGGTTTGATCTCCTTAAATCATAATCTTGCATTTACACTGTTGCATCACACTGGCTTCCATGTAAATAAGTAGGAAGGATAATTTGGTTACTCCCATTAAATTATTATCTCAGATTTAATGATTCAGCCTCTGATGTGAGATGACAGGGCAAGCACTTTTACATCAGATGTACCTCAAAGGTTGTGCACAAAACACTGGACGTAAACTGGTCCTTTTAAGGTTTGTGTCATGATGTATTGGAGATTTTATAGTTTGATTTGACAAATGTCCAGACTGAAAAGAGCAATCTGAGGAAAGATTAAAAGCATGTGACAATCCAGATTCCCATTAAATTCCAAAGTTAATTTGACCAAAATGTATCATAGACATGACTGAAAAAATAGTTTGTAACATTTTCTGCCCTTATAAACTTCACTCCTGTTTTTTCTGGAACTACATTGCCATCTCTATGAGCATAATTGATGTGTTATATACTTAAAAAGGGAAAGGCTGAAGTGACTGTGGCCTGGTGTATGGGAACTGGACTGTATTCTTCCAGGTAAGTCATCCATGAGACATGTGTCCCACATGAATAAATCAATCCAGGAAATATATTGACTTTCTATTAGAAAATTTTATTTGTGTTTCTTAAGGTAACAATAACATATTCATCTACTCAATGGGAGAATTTATATAACATGGGGAAATGATAAGAGTGTCCTAAGTTACTTAAATAACAATGTGACTATTTGTCAAGGAGCTTTAAAATTAGTGTTCAGATCAGACTGACATTTTGTTTAAAAAGTGGAATGAGAACTAGGAATAGCTTAATTCTCTTTCATTATAAGAAACTGAAAACTGCTTCATTTTTTAAGTAATTTGTGTGTGGTAAAAGTTGCAATTATTACTAGCTTGTTACTGTAACTTTTGATTCAAACATTTAGAAAATATATCCAGTTATTCACAGAAAACTAATTTTAATAGTTTTTCTAATCGTTTACATAGCGTATTTTCATGTCAACTATTTGTGCAATACCTCAAATAACAGTAATGTGAAAGTACTAATTTGCATTACCGTATATACCATTGAATATTCATTTTGAGTATTCCTTGCCTAAGGAAATCCTATAAAATTAATGGGGTTGTCATATGTTGATGGCCACCTGGAGGGCACATCCATACAAAAGTGCTTATCTTATGGGTTGTCTTGATGGAATGGGGTTAAAGACACTGTTTTAAAGTGGAGCTGTTCATTCTTAGAATACTGGTTCCAGAAGGTGGGGATTGTGGGGTATCTGTTTTGTCCATGACCTTTGGCTTACGCTGTAAGTCTTACGGGATCGTGAAAGGCTGTGTTCCCCTCCCACCAATCTCTTTTAAAAATCAGTAGGAAAGCACTGAATGTGGTTATCCGGAAATGTGTCTTATCAGACTCTCGTGGTTGGAATATTACCATTGAAAGGTATAAGCTATTTAAAAGGAATAGAAGTGGCAGAAAAAGAGGGAGAGTAGCATTATATGTAAAAGAGAAATTTAGTTGGACAGAAATCCATGAAAGTGATCAGATTTAGCCATCTGAACACATTTGAGTAAAAATAAGGCAGAACATTCAGGCAGGAGTTTAATACGAGACATCAAACCAAGAAGTGGTAAAAATGCTTTTCAGAAACAAACCCCAAAAAACTCAAAGTTGCAAGAATTAGTAGTTATGGGAGATGTCAATCACCCAGATTTTATTTATTGTGCTGCCTTTTTCAGAGTGGGACCCAAGGGGCTATGTGTTTTCAAATATCTGTTGGAAGACTGCTATATTTTACGACTGTTTTATTGATGCTGATGTTTTATTGTTGAGTAATTTGTTTTATTGTTTTGCTATTGTTATTATATTTTTGTGTTTGGGCATGGCCCCATGTAAGCCGCCCCGAGTCCCTTTGGGGAGATGGGGCGAGGTATAAGAATAAAGATGATGATGATGATGATGATGATGATGATGATGATTATTATTATTATTATTATTATTATTATTATTATTGGCTCTCCACTTATTGCTGATGTGCCTTGCAGATGATTTCTTGTTTCAAAGGGTAAAAAAAGGAACAAGAGGATTGGTAATCCCAGACTTAATCATTACCAATAGGAGGAATTAGTCACTGGATATCGGTAATCCCAGTATTGATTATTATAGATATGTCATGGATAAATATGATGTATAGTTTGAATGCAGTTGTATGGAAGATGTATGAATGGGGCCTAATTGGGTTGAAGACACAATTCTAAAAATATTGGGGCCTGGAAAACAACTACACTCAGGAACTATAATTAAAAGTTGCCTATGAGGACTGTGACAATGATTAACTGTTGACATTGCTGACCTGATGAACTTTTGCGGGGGGAAACATCATGTTTACATTATCAGAGACAATGACTCTTTAAGTTAGGGAACTGTTTACAAGGTTCCTCATGTTAAGGAGGAAGTCAACACAAGGCTACTTACATTTACCAACACTAATTAAGGAGAATCAACATCTGTCCAGGAACTGATGGAATCAACATGTTTCAGGCTGGAAAAAATCTATCATTCATTTACAATTTTGGAACAACATTAGGAAGAAATATTGCTATATAAGAGACCTTCTAATAATTCTCAAGTGTGGCAGCTCTTCTCCATTGGAAGGAGAGAGATGGTGTACCTTGGGAGTGTCAGATCTGCTATGGAAAGCAGGAGTCTGGCCACTTGCCTCCTTTTCTCAAGGGAAGAGAAAGGAGTGTGATTTTGGGGTCATGATATGGTTGCAGGGTGTCCGTTCTGTAGGGAAAACACAGATCTGATCCTTGCCATTCTTTTTAGGGAAAGAGGATGCATTTTGGCGTTTTAGAATTTTTAGAAGTATTGAAAAAGTGGCAAATTTGCAAGGAAGCAATCTGACCTAAGAGGTGTGCTTCTCTAGGAGACAGTGGGAGAATGGTGATGTATGCATGAGGATTAATGAATATTTATATGTGGCAATGTGAATGCTGAGTAAAAATGTAATCCTCCTTTGTTTGTTTGTTAGCCAGTGTAACTCTAGGTTGTTTGTGGATTCAGTGTAGTCACATAGAATCTATACGTCTGTATGTCCAATGTTGTTCTTTATATAAAAGTTCTAATATACCCTCTCACACTGAAATTGCAATAAAAAGAACCTTTGTTTAAAAAGTATTCATGACAGATAGGAGGAATTGGTCGCTTGAATAAAAGTATTGGGTGCTTTCGAGGGAAGTAATTGTGTAATGCTAGAATTCACAATTGTAGAGTAGGGCAAAAAGTATAGTCAAATACAGACCTCAGATATTGGGAAAGCTTGTTTTAGTATTGTTCAGGGAATTATGGCGTGGAATGCCATGGCTAGATATGCTAAAGAAAAAAGACTCCTAACAAGGGTGGAGGAGTTGCAAAAAGCACAATCATAAACAATACCATGAAACAAGAAAAATGGAAACATCTGACAAAGCCAGTGTGACTGCAAAGCAAACTTATGGAAGAAGTGAGAAGAAAAAAGGAGTATGTATAGCATTGAAGGAAGGTTAAATTACCAAGGAAGAGTACAGATGTATATCCCAGGTTACATAAATAGTTATAAGGAAAGCTAAATCTTAGAATGAACAGAGATTTGCTAGGCTAGCAAAAAGCAACAAAACATTTTTTCCAGATTCATGTCCAGATTCATGTGAAGAAAAAAAAACCAAAAGGATAGTGAGGCTGCTGATCTATAGGGATGCCAAATGCTAACAGATCGCAATAAAATGCTATTTTGCTCCAGTTTTCTGTGGAATGCCATGGCTAGATATGCTAAAGAAAATGATGTGCTTCCTGGACAAATGATATGGATTTCAAATCAAGTTGGATAGGGATTTAGGAATCACCTAGCTAATCTAAATTCAAATCTGTAGTGCTAGATGAATTGCATCCCAAAGTACGGAAATAACTTTCTGATGTATGCTTTGAATCCCTTGCCATCATTTTTGAGAAATTCTACAGAGCACATGAAGTGTCAGAGGACTGGAGAAGGGTAAACATTGTTCCTCTCCACAAAAAGGGCAGAATGAAAGAAAGAATAAATCCAGGAAATGATAAACTAGTCAGCCTGACCTCAATACCCGGAAAAATATATTATTAGAACAGTTTATACAAGAGCCCGTCTTCAATCTTCTTGATGACAATACAGTGATCTGCAGGAACCAATATTGATCTGTCAAGAACAAATTATACCAAACTAATTTTACATCTTTTTAAATCAGGTTATCTGATGGCAGATGATGGGAACGTTGTGGATGTCATTTCCATGGATTTCAGCAAAGCATTTGATAAAGCCCTCCATAATATCTTCATTGGCAAACTGGTTAAAAATGGAATAGATAGGGACACTGTTAGGTAGATCCAAAATTGGTTGGAAAACCATGCCCAAAGAGTCAACATTAATGAATATGCTTCAAATCGGAAGGAGGTTTTGAATGGAGTGCCTGGGGTTCTATCCTAGGTCATTAAGTAAAGGTAAAGGGTCATTACTCAACATTTCTTTTCAGTGATTTCAGCATTGGGTGAATTCTTATCAAATTTGCAGATCCAAACTGGAAGGGATGACATTAGAATAGGAACAGCTTTGGACAAACATCATATGAAACCCTTGTATAGGATGAGAATCTAGACACCTGCGGTATCTTCAAGCTTAAAAAGGCTTTGCTGATCTTCCAATTTTGCTCATTTTTTAGCATAAGCAGAGTAGTCTCACTTCCATATCCATCCTTTATCTGTTAATATTTTACCTTCAGATTCTTCCTAGATTTGGTAGATTACAATATATATAAAGAACTCAAATCATCTCCCACCTAAGTTTTCTTGGCACAGAAAATGTGCTCTTCCCTTCTGCAGTCCTCTATAGCAAATACAAATTTGTGTAAAACACTGCAGCCAGACTTGTGCTTTGCTTTCCTCCTCCTCTTTTCTCCCTGAAGACTTTTTATACCAGCTCCTCCTTTGCAGTAGCATTATTTATTTATATGTGCCAGGCTCTCTTGGTGTCCTCCTTTAACCTACACAGTTCCTCCTCTGTACTAATTGAAAGTATAATGCCACTTTGTTTCACAGAACTTTTGTTTGCCAACTTCAGAGTTCTGAGCAAATGAAATTATTATATAGTTAATGCAAGAGCCTGGTGAATAAGTCTGTTTTCTCAAGGGGTGCATCTACACTATTGAATGAATGCAGTTTGACACCACTTTACTGGCCAGGGCTTAATGTTAGGAATCGTAGGAATTAAAGCTTTACAAGGTTTTTAGCCTTATCTGTCAAAGAATGTTAGTGCCTCACCAAACTACAACTCCCATAATTTGATAACATTGAATCATAGCAGTTAAAGTGGTGTCAGGCTACATTAATTTTATAGTGTAGATGCACCCAAGGTGAGGAGAGGAGCCAAACTGTATTTTTTTCCTGCTATCCAAACACATTTCTTTCCATACCATCCATTACACTATATAACAAAATTTGAAAAAGAAAATCTGTTTCTGGTTTGAAAGTGTTATTTCCTGTTTAATTGTGCAGTGCATACTTTGAAAGTAGTTGTTATACTCCAGAATCTTTGTTTTTGTGGCTGCCACAAACTATGTTGAGTTGGTTGAGACTGTATGAGATTGGAAAACTATAGCAAAAAGTGCTACAGGATGTCCCACAAAAACAGTTTAATAAACTTTTAAAATATTTTTATGATAGAACCAATTAGGAAATGACATTTATAACCCAGGAACAAAAATCATGTTACATAGTGTTATCAATGTATTTTCTCTATATTTGTATTGTATTGTTGAAGGCTTTCATAGCCTCACTGAGTTTTTGTGAGTTTATTGGGCTGTATGGCCATGTTCCAGCAGCATTCTCTCTTAACGTTTCACCTGCATCTGTGACTGGCATCTTCAGAGGTTCTATTGGAAGTGAAGCAAGTGGAGTGTGTATATATCTCTGTTTTGCACCTGGAATAAACCAAACTATCATAGTTTAATTATTTCCTCATTTTCCGATTGTAAAACTTTTCTGAAGAAAGTCACTCTCTCTTAAATGTGGTTTGAATATTACTCATTTTTCTTTCCATTATACTTTGTGGTGTATTGTGGTTAGCAATCACTGTTTGATAAGTTGTTAGTGGCTTTACTCTCAGTACTGGAATTCAACAAGCATTTATGGCTAAAAGACTATCCAGATGTTCGTTATTATCTGTAGTGTAAGTATGAAGGAAGATCAACGTTTTAATAAAACATTTGATAATATGTGTTAAAGTTTACACAGACTTTCCCTTTAATTCCATTTTAATAATGCTTAACTTAGTGGTTGAGTGTGAGCTTCATATGCAAAAGGTCCTAGGTGCCAGACATGGCATCTGCAAATAGAGAAAAGACTGGAAAGTAACTGCAAATAGATCAGGCGTTGGAATATTATTATTCTTTCCAACGTTCTTCATTGGTTACATTGACTGGGCCAAATAGAAATCGCAGTCCAGCAAGATTTGGAGAGCTGCATAAAGATTTCCACCTGTGTTATCAGTCAGCTTCCCATCTTTTAAATTGTAACCACTTTTGACCATCAAATTTGATGTTTCTATATGAGTATTACTCATCAAATGTAAGATTGGATGGGGATTGTTGGAGAACTTGCAAGGCTTTCCAGTCTTTGGTTTAAACTACTCCAGTGTTCTGTTAGCTACATGTTTCAGTTTCTTGTTCTCGGAAAGGTAAACCTGCACTCATTCTTGGCTCCCTGAAATACATAAACAAGCTTTATTCTGGAATTGCTGTGGATTTGGCTCTTGCCATCTTCTCCCTAATCCTGGTTCAGTTCCAGAATTCCCATCAAAAAAGGACATTTCCCAACATGATGCTTCCACTCTCATGCTTCAAGGTATTGAGCACTGTTACTTTTGTGCCACACATAGACCATGATTCTGCACTGGACATGTAATTTTGTTGTTGTAGCTACCATCTACCTCCTGATCGATCCTTGGAAACCAGTCTTATAAGCTAGGGAGCTGTGCCAAATCAAGATGTTCTGTGGCATTGGCAGGCTGACATTGAATACATCCAGCTCCCTTCTCCCAGCAAGCTACATTACGATAAGCAGAAATAGGCATGTGTCACAACTTATTGTACTGCTGTTTACTGGGAAAAGGTGGCTGGGCATATCCATCTTTCAATACCCCAATAGTCAGAGCTCCATATCTCCTTCACTTGATAACAACTGCCTGGATTTTAAGGTCAGTCTAAGGGGCATTTGCAATCATAGCAGTGGTTCCATGATCATAAATGTGAACATGAAACAGATATAAGATCATATGTTGAACTTACAACATTGTAACTGCCTAATTGGATTTTTATATTAGTTTGTTTCAGCGTTGGCTCTTTTCTTACCATTCGTCCATAAAGCCCAACTTTAGCATGTGCATGATAGTTGACCCTTTGACAGTTCTTTCCATCTAGGCTGCAGATCTCTCTAGCTTTTCAGAGTTAGTATTGGCTTTTTGTTTTCTTCCCTGACTAATGCCTTCCTTACCTTGTCACTGAAATCTGGTGGATGGTCCTTTCTAGGCAGAATTGTAGCTGAATGGGGATAAGAATGCTTTAAGGCAGTGGTTGCCAATCTTTGTTCTTCCATAAGTTTTGGACTTCAGCCCCCAGAATTCCTGACTGTCAAGTCAAGCTGGCTGGAACTTCTTGAAGGCGCATCCAAACACCTGAAAGAAGAAAAGCTGGGAATCACTGCTCTAGGGCATGTTCCTAGTTTATGCCACACCACTTCTATTGCAATGTTTTAGCAATTATATCAGTTTTAGAACATGGTTCAGAATGTTTTAGATATGCAAGCAGTCCCCAAGTTATGAACAAGATTCTGTAGGTTTGTTCTTACCTAAGTTGAATTTATCTGTAAGTGGAAACATGTACATTTTTAAGGGGAACTCCAGCCAAATATTTATGTCTTTTAACTTTGGATCGTATAGGGAAGGGTTAACACCCCTGTGGGCTTTATTTTGCTGTCTGTGCTCCTGTTCAGAAGATTTCACATCACTTTCTATCTCTATGATAACCGGATTGTAAAAAATTTGGGTTGTACTGGAAACGAGAATTGGGTTTACTGGAAAACCACATGTAAGAAACTGATTGGCTGAACCTGCAGAGAGCTAGGAATTTGATTGGATACTTTTTCTGTCATGCTGCTGAAGAACCGGTCTGAGCAGGTTTACCACAGAGTGTGTGCAAGCTGACTGTAAACAGCCAGGAGAGAAGATGGCTGCCAGCTCTCAGAGGCCCTGTTATTTCTAAGACTCTGAGGCAATTTTATGGACTTTAAAAGAACTATTTATTCCTACTGTTCTATGTAAGCAATCAGAGATACTATTGTAAATATTATTGCTCTGTTTGATCATTTTGAAATCAGTAAAGTTCCTGCTAATTGTTCTACAAAGCTGGGTGGCACATCATTACCCTGCAGGGTGACTTTGGTTCACAAGTGGACGTAAGAATTTCTATTTAATATCATCTACAATCCCTTCCGACGGGTAGATTTTTCTCATTTCCTATTGTCTAACTCCCATTCTTAACTATGAGTAATTTGTAAGTCGGATGTTTATAACTCTGGTAGTTACATCATTTCAAAACATTTCTTGTGTCTAAGCAAACTGTTTTCATCAACATAACTCTACCCCATCATTGCCTTGTGGTCACTTTCTAACTTTATATTCCAGCTCTGATAGATAATTATGACTTATATTCCTTTTCTGCACTATTTCCCCTTTCATGATAAGAGGCCTAAGTGATTACTTTATCTATCTGTCTTTCTATATGGCCAGGGCTAAACAAGTCAAGACGGGTTTCGGGTGACTTGGAGAGAGATTTTGGATGACCTTCTCAGAGTTAATTAACTGCCACTGTATATATATGGCTCTCTCATTTATTCTTACGTTTTTATGTGCTTGAGGGATTTAATTCAGTGCACATCTCTATTCTATCTGCCTCTATAATTGCTAAGGTATTTGTTCTTCAGTAACCAATCTGACAGCAAGAGAAATTCCCCTTCCAAATCAACACTCATTTCTCCTTTTGGTTTTATGATAGTTATATAGTAAAGAAATAAGGTTCCTATAACTCTAGCTGCTTTGCAGAATAAAAACAACTAGCTGTATTTTGTTGTTTGAATTATTTTTCTGAGACAAGCCATATAATCTTATATCAAAAATGCTATTTTCCTTTTGCAAGCTTCCTCTTCCCAGCTCCTTCTATAGATTTGAAGTCTGCTTCATTTTTTATAATTACCTTCTTTGTTTAAAATTGTGTTCTTTTACTGCATATAATAAGAAAAATGCATATGTTGAAAAATGAATTAGGATACTGAATTCTTCAGCTGATTCAACTCGGAGGGGGGCTCCTATTTCTTAGATTATCTTTGCATTTTTATTATTTATTCACACTGTAGTATTCTATTTTGTGTGTACCTTCAAGTATTCATGTTTCAATCTTTACTAAGTAATCATCATTATTATTATGATTATGAAAATGATTGCATGGTTTTTGTGTGTTTGTTTTATCTGAATTATTTGTCTTCAAGGTGTATTGTATGGCTTTAAATGCACATGTATTTTAGATTTCCCACATTTGTTATGATATCATCTCATTTAACATCTCATTATCATCTCATTTAACAAATCAGAATGATAAGAATTCATTATGAGAAAACACCCTGACCTCAAGCCAGCTTTCAGGTGAATTTTAGTGCTTGTGTAGAAGGGCCTTACTTGTTACTCTCTAGAGTGACATCTCCCTTCAGTAGTAGTAAGACTTTTGCTGGCACAAATTGAACAAGCACAAACTTGTTTAAATTAGAATGATGTAAACTAAACTATTTTGCAGAAAGGAAAATGAATTCCAAACTAAAACTTTTGTGAAAACTTTGTTAGTTACATAACTGTTGTCACTATGAGGCTAACAACACAGTCTTTGCTTGAACTTAGCATGTTGTAAGCATTCTTTTTGGTTACTTAAATTGATTTGATAAATTAATTTCCAGAGACTCTGGACACATTTCTGGAACATAACTAATATCCAAGTTATGCTAATTAAAATGATTATTTTACTAGTTTGAGGAGGCTACAATTCTCAAATCCTCAATAATTATCCTTTCCCTTTCTCTGCTACATCTTTTTCCCAAGTTAATTCCCAACAACAGCTCAGCTCCATGCCAATGAGAACTATCCAAGAAAGAAATGAATCTATTATTTATTTCTGCCAGTTTTCAGTTTTTTGTATATTCTCTCTCAAGTGTCCAACTAATTCGGCCTAAATGTATATTATTCTCATGGTCAAGTGTTCACTTCAGGAAAGATCATGTTCACATCAAGTGAAATTAAGTAATATAAGGAGTTGCTTTGTATCAAGTTACAGTCAGCCCTATGCATTTGCTAGGATTAGGGGTGTAGGGCCCCCGTGAAATGAGGAAAACTGTGAATTAAAAGCACTCTTTTACCTGAAATACCTCTCTAGGTCCTCCAGCACAGCTCTGTGGCCACATCTGGTGGAAATCTACACTGGAGAATCTAGAGAGAACATTTTAATCAACTTCATGAATAATCAAACCCACAACAGTCAAATCCGCAAATGTGGAGGGCCAGTTATAGATATTAGTGGAAAGCTTTTTAACCTACCATAAGGTAGATCAGACATAGTACAAGGAAAAGCAAATCATTTTGACTTAAATGAATTATTATTGTGTGTTCTTGCAGGTCCGAGAACTGCAGACGCGCTTGCAAAGTGTCCAGGCAACTGGCCCATCAAGTCCAGGTCGTCTCACTCCCGCAAACCGTCCTATTAATCCAAGCACTGGAGAGCTCAGCACAAGCAGCAGCAGTAATGACATTCCGATTGCAAAGGCGAGTCCTTGTATATTGCTATGGTACCTCCTGTTGTCTGGAAGAAGCAAGCAGCTTTTGTTGAGCAGAGCCGCTGAACAGATTTGAAATTAGCCGGGAAGTCTTAGCTGGAGTGCCAGGGGATTTTTGAAGGATCCTGAGTGAGTCCGCAGACTTGAGCTGCAAGGAGAGATAAAGTGCTAAGGACTTCAAGCCTCTCTTAATAAGAGCACACACATGCCAGTTTGTAGTAATCAATTTAACATAGGATTTCCTAACACCGTGAATATGCGAGAAGGGGGAGTATTTTGCATAGGTGTGTGGAAGCTCTGCACAATACTTAAATCACTTATGTTCACAGCAGGCTTTCCTCTTTTCCAGATCGCTGAGCGAGTAAAGCTCTCAAAGACAAGGTCAGAATCATCAACATCTGACCGCCCGGTCCTGGGATCAGAAATCAGCAGCATAGGGGTGAGTTTGTATAGTGTGCTTAGCAATATGCTGCTAATTGATAGTCATGATCAAGGTTGTCACAACAAGTAATATGAAGTACCGTAAATGCACAATCAACTCAGCCCTTGATTTTGAATTAGGCAGATTCATAAAATGTGAATGTATTCCATTCATATGCTGTATTATTTTATCTTCTACGTTGCCATTGAAGATTATAATTTCATTATCACCAACAGAAAAAGCTCTATTTATACATAAAAAGCAACCACAATTCTAAGATGCATCCCATTTATTGAGCAGCCATGTGCAAAACTGAACATTTATTGTTGTGTTTCAGTTATGTTTACTAGTATCTTTCTGTTAACATTACATAAAAGTTATTCCATTGAATTATAAGCACCAAAATCCTCTTAAGATATTTTGGGAGTTTGATCCAATAAAGTAACTTTTCCAAGCCTTGTATTACAGCACGCATCCTTTCCAAAGGGACACTCATTTGTGACCACCCATTCACACAGTACAGTAAACATCTAACCTTGTTACAGGTATCCAGCAGTGTGGCAGAACACCTTGCACACTCTCTTCAAGATTGTTCCAACATCCAAGAAATTTTCCAGACACTTTATTCACATGGTTCTGCTATCTCTGAAAGCAAAATCCGAGAATTCGAAGTAGAAACTGAACGATTAAACAGGTACATTAAAATGTGTGTATGCACAGTTCTCTTTTGTTTCAAATTGATTACTTTTTCTTGTTTCCCAATTAGGAAAGGCATATTGGAACCTCTGTGACTAATCATAATTTCACAGATGTGTATTTCTGAATTTTAACTACACAATTTCAATTTGTTGTAGAAAAATTGTATAAGATGGTTTGAGGGGCTCACTCTGTTTGGGAATGCTCTCTCTCATGAAGCTTATCTGCTGCCAACATTGACACATTTCTGTTATCAAAGGCATTTTTTCTTCTCCCAGAACTTTAAAGAGCTTATTCTTTTTATGTTTATAGGACTGAATTTCACTAGCACTGTGCATTTTTCATAACATTACCTAAACTTAGAGAAGTAGCAGAAGTGCTAAGAAACTAGTAAATTGCTATGATAAGTAACAGGACACCAAGAAGACTGTCCCAATCCACATTGGGACTCAATATTCCAGTGTCCTGACTCCCATTGTACTTCAGTCCCTCCCTTTTGTACTCCTTTTAGTAATAACATAACAGCGGCCTTTTATTGGATACTAGCTGTGCCTGGCCACGCGTTGCTGTGGCGTTGTCTGGTGGTGCTGGTGAGAAATTGTTGAGGTAGTGGTGGTACTGAATGTCTGTTGTATGGTTGTCTGTATGTTTAGTATGCATTTGGTTGTTTGTATACTGTGAAAGTGGTGAGGATCCTGTGTAGTATTGTATAGTATTTATACGTTGTCCATGTGTTGTGAATGCTTGGATTGTGTCCTGCTGCATAGTAGAAAGGGTTGGGCTGGATGGCCCTTAGGGGTCTCTCCAAACTCTTGGATTCTATGCTTCTATTATCATCATCATCATCATCATCATCATCATTATGTAGAGGCTGGATGGCCATCTGTCAGGAGTGATTGGATTGTGTCCTCCTGCATGGTAGAAGGAAGTTGATATGGATGATCCTTAGAGGTCACTCCAAATCTTAGGATTGTATGATGTTGTTGTTGTTATTATTAGTAGTAGTAGTAGTATTAGTATTGAGAGGCTGGGTGGCCATCTGTTGGGAGTGCTTGGATTGTGTCCTGCATGGCAGAATTGGGTTGGACTGGATAGCCTTTAGGGGTGTCTCCTAACTGTCTGATGGTATGATTCGATGTGTATTATTATTGTGCAGATATTGGATGGCCATCTGTCAGGAGTGGTTGGATTGTGTCCTTCTGCATGATATAAGGAAATAGAACTGGATGATCCTTAGTGGTATGTGCTAACCTTAGGATTGTATGATGTTCTTCTTCTTCTTCTTCTTCTTCTTCTTCTTATTATTATTATTATTATTATTATTGTTATTGAGAGGCTGGCAGGCCATGTGAAAGGAGGTGGAAAGAGGAGTTTTTGGAGGAGCCTTTTTTTCCCTTTAAGGCTTGAGTTGGCTGTTTGCTGGGTTTCCTCCGTGAGGAAATGTGCCTGGGGGAAGAGGGCAGCGGTGGCAGAGAAGGGCGATCTGGCTGGCTGAGCCCTTCCCTCCTTTCCCTCCCAGATCGTCTTTCCCTGGGTCCCCCATACCTTGTTGTGTTCTGAAGAGATTTTATTTTCCTTTGAGGTTTTGGGGGGGGGGTGGAAAGAGGAGTTTCTGGAGGAGCCTTTTTTTTTCTTTGAGGCTTGAGTTGGCTGGGTTTCCTCCATGAGGAAATGTGCCTGGGGGGAGAGGGCAGCGGTGGTCAGAGAAGGGCGATCTGGCTGGCTGAGCCCTTCCCTCCCTGATCCTCTTTCCCTGGGAGTCCATACCTGTTCTGAAGAGATTTTTTTTTTCCTTTGAGGTTTGGGGGGGGGAGGTGGAAAGAGGAGTTTCTGGAGGAGCCTTTTTTTTTCTTTGAGGCTTGAGTCGGCTGGCTTTCCTCCGTGAGGAAATGTGCCTGTGGGGAGAGGGCAGCGGTGGTCAGAGATGTCAGTGTTCGTAGTCAAAGGGGTTTGGGTGAGTGAATTGGGCGGACTGGCGGGAAGCAGGAATTGGCCGTTTTTGCACATGCGCAGATGGCGCAGCGTCCGTAGTCAAAGGGAAGCGCGAGGAGGGCTTCTTTGAGCAAGCGGAGATGGTGGGTTGTGGGTTGTGTGATTTTCTGTCCCTGTGAAGGTGCATGATGTGATTTGTCATTGTTTCAACCTTAAGGCGTGGATGTTTCATTGTGTGGTTAAATTTCTATGTTGGGGGGTGTTTAATTTTGTTGTTTTGCTCGGCGCTCGAATTCCATTACTCTTTTATATATATAGATGGACATTGCAGAACTTCAAAGTTCAAACACTTACAGATATAAGTCCACTTATAGAGATGCATGTTCTCAACAAGATTTCTGTCTTCCGTTTTAATTCAGTCCATCTATTGATATATGCCATCTTTCCCCTAAAATGGGACACAAAGCACCTTTATTATCAATCAAAACAGTGTCACCTTAAAAGTTTAAAAACAGTAAAAAAATTGGCCCAAAACCTAGGTCAACTTTTCTATGGGTCAGTGTAAGTACTGCACCTCAACTCTTATCAAAACAGGAACTGTCCCTTTCTCTGAGGATAGTGGCAAAAGGTGAGAATTTTGGCCATCTTGAGAGAACTTTAAAAAAAGTACCAACCACCTCAGCTCTCTCAGCTCTTTTGGTTTTTTAAAATGTGTGGGCAGAAAAATGGCAGTGGCTGGCCCTGTGAGGCACCACTAGTGCCTTTCCTTCTCTGTAGAATGACCCACAGGTCATATAAAAATATATTACTTTGGCCCTAAAACCTGCCCTCGCCTTATGCGTGAGGTAAACGGATGCATAAGTATCTATGGTAATTGGTGTAATTCTAGACATTTCACCTGCATTTTGTTTATGTAAAACATAAAATAAGAGTATGCCTGTGTGTAAATGTCTTCATTGTTTTGATAAGTATATACCATTCTTCACAAAGCTGTATGTTGATCGTCATGAATATAGGTAAATATTTTTTATATTTAACATAAAATAATATTTGTATACCACTCTTTGTTACCTAAATACAGGGCAATGTACAACATTCATTAAGCAAATTTAAATGTTGATACAAACATTCCCAATAAAAGTCAAGGTGCACGGCAATTCTTTTAAGAACATCTTCCCAATATTTGGTTGCCAGGACATTCGAGAACATGGTATTAGTGCATAAATCTTTTGAGAATCTGTTGCATGTATACATTATTCATAGAAATAATTTTGCATATGTATATAGGCACAACAGTGATTCTGTATCTGAAATACATTTGAGACCCAGCTTTTACTTTCAGTTGATTAACTTGTTATCCCTGTTGTTTTGATTGGGGTGAATTATGCTGATGCCAGCTGCATATAAATGTGGAGAAATATGGTGATGAAAAAGAGGACTTAATCTAAATTAATAGCTTTCTTTCAACAAGATAATTTAGTCATCAGCATTAGGCCATAAAGTGATTTGTTAGGATTTGCATGTTATTCTGGGAATCCTAGCAACAGCTGGTGTTGTTTCTCGAGAAACCTGAAATGCAGCTTTTGACACTGGTTTGTATAGCAATACCTTTGGTGGAGATAAGTGGATGCTGCCAATGGCCATGTTAACACAGGACCACCTGGTAGAAACCTGAGACTCCACAATGCTGTGTAATCCAGGAAGCACAAAAGTAACACAAGAAATAGCGGTGCTGTTGGAAAGACACACTGCTCTATGAAGCACAGCTCTGCACCATTAGCCATGGCTGCAGCGGAGTGTCTTTTTAATTGAAACAATTTCCTGTCGTTTTTCAAGCGTGGCAAATACCATATAGGATCTAACTTCACTTTGTAGGGGGAAAGACTGACTCCTTGCCCCCTTGTTATTCCTACATCTTGTTGGCCCTATGTCCCCAAAGTTAGTAGGTTTTTTCACCTCATATTACTTTTTACTTCTACTAGATTAAGGGAAATTATTTCAATTCAAAAAATGTTTCGTTGGCCAAGAAAACAATTTATTTCTCAGCACCTGCCAATAGGCCACTGCTTAACCCCACCAGTAGAAAAGAAGACTGCTCCCACCTCTGTCCTATAATTTAAAAGAAAAGGTGAGATAGTAGTGGAAAGCCCAGTGAGCAGAGACTAGGAAATTAAAGGAGGAGACAGCTGAGGAGGCAGCTAGTATTGGGAGATACCTCCTCAAATATATCAAAATACCTCTTTATCCTAGTTTATTTTATCAGACTTTGGTTAAGAGAAGCTAAAACATTCCCTGTTACTTCATAGCTTGTTCCTAGTGGTCAAACCAGTGTGGTATAGTGCATATTCTTGAGTCAATCCCTCTCTCTCAACCCAACTGAGGGTTCTCAAGAGTGTTGCGAACTCTGGGCTTTTGTGTGTGTGTGTGTGTCAGGAGCAACTTGAGTCGCTTCTGGAGTGAGAGAATTGGCCATCTGCAAGGACGTTGCCCAGGGGACGCCCGGATGTTTTTGATGTTTTTACCATCCTTGTGGGAGGCTTCTCTCGTGTCCCCGCATGGAGCTGGAGCTGATAGAGGGAGCTCAACCGCACTCTCCCCAGGTGGGATTCGAACCTGGCAGCTTTCAGGTCAGCAATCCAACCTTCAAGTCACTTAGTCCACTACGCCATCTGGGGGCTCCACTCTGGGGGTAATGAAGCTATCTATATCACCTTTTGTGTTGTGAAGGGAAAGCAAGATGTAAACAAACAAAATAGATTTTAAAAAAAACATGGTTTTGATTATCATGTGAATTTGGTTGTGCTCCTGAAATGTTTACCAACTTCTGTCACAAATATATAAGTGGTTTCTCTTTTAACATAACACTGTGCTAATGACCTAGGGAGCTCCATTGGGTACCACAATCCTCACACTCAATTATTACTCTGTTTTACTTCTCTAAAGGCTGCTTTTGCAAATGCTCCAGTTTTGAAACTCAGAACACTTTCAAAAATAGTTCGCAATGCAACATAAGGAAAGGGTTTTTGGAAGGTGTGTGAACAAGCTGAACACTGCACTTGTGGGTTCACCCATTTGAAATTATTTTTGGGATTTTAGTCTCCATTCTGAATATCGTTACCCAAAAGTCTGGAAATAGTTCTCTGCTAAACAGTTATATAGCTTGATATCACTATAATTACAATGGCTTCATCCTGAGGAATTCTGGGTTTTGTAGTTTGCTGAGGTGCTTAGAATGATCTATTAGAGAATTCTAGTTTACTCTGTAGTAGTGTAGCAGAGGATTTTGATGAATTTGAAATTCTACATTTGTAAGATGGGACTATGGTAGTGGAAACACCATCAAGTTGCAGTTTGTGTTTTCACATGACTAATTTCTTGAGACTATTGAAAAGTTCAGTTAAATAGGAGAAACAGCCAGGAAAGAACAGAAGAATGAGGTAAATTATCATTGTTTTTTAAAAGCATACTTCCCACAAAAATAGCTTTAAAAGTACCAGAGTCTGTTGTAGATGAAACTGCAGCAAGCATTTTATGAAGTCTTTAATATGGCTTTCTTTTCTACAGCCGCATTGAGCACTTAAAATCTCAGAATGATTTGTTGACAATAACTCTGGAAGAGTGCAAGAGCAATGCTGAAAGGATGAGCATGTTGGTTGGAAAATATGAATCCAATGCCACAGCCCTCAGGCTTGCATTGCAATACAGGTATGTCAGTGGAGAATGCAAGATGCACAATAAACATAGTGTCAAATTTTCATGTATCGTTCATTCTTCTGTAAGAGAGGCCAGTTGTTAGAATTGCACAGATTGTCCTATTTCGTTGTTTGTATTTTACTTCTCTTGCTTTGTACCATTACTATTTAGTATTCTGTAACTCAGCCTGAAGGGACCAGATCCTATTAGAACTTGGAAACTAAGCAGAATAAGTTCTGGTTAGTATTTGGAGACCACCAGCAAATACTAAGCTATAATTCAGAGGGAGGAACTGGCAAAGCCACCTCTAAGTATTCCTTTCATAAGAAAAATCCTATGAAATTCATGGTGTTGCCATAAGTCGACAGTTTTCTTGAACACACATACACAAACAGCGAAGGAAAACAAGATTTCCATTTTATGCTAGTGTGCTGAAGACTATAAAGGCACATTAGAGGAAATGAAAAACACACACACTAGGTTGTATTGTTATGGTCAGTGCTAGAGTAGTTGAGATAAGCAGGTTTTCACTTGTCCTTCATTTAGCATCCTGAACTGCCATATTCTAGTTCTACAAATTTTTATAGAATTATAGGGCTCATATTTCTAAATATATACATTTACCTTTAGACGAGAGAAGCAATGGCTTTAAGTGTAGTTTAGAAAGAAAGACAATGTGAAATGCAGCAATAGATTTGCACACTATTTGTTCAAGTCATCCTTAATTAAATTTTATGTGATTTTTATAGTCATGCCATCCAGTCAGTTTGACACTAACATATCCTTTGAGGTTATGTTAATTCATGCTGTTAATTAAAGAAGTTCGGGGTTTACAAAGCATGGAAAAATACCCTTTTTGGATGACAGCTCCCAGAATCCCCCACTCAGCACGAGCAGGGGCTATGCTGGCTATATGATTCTGCAAACTGACATGCAAAAAACATAACTTTTCAAAATCCCAGGGCAGGATAGGGTTGTCATTTCTAGACTACAGGAAGATAACAGATTTCCAGTGTAACAAACTAGGTGGAAATGACATACATGACTTCTTTCTTGCCTTCTTTTTATTGATGTTGATTTTCCTCTCTGTCCTAAAACACATATGCTGACTGGATTTTTTTTCTCCCCCAGTGAACAGTGCATTGAAGCTTATGAGCTCCTGCTAGCATTGGCAGAAAGTGAACAGTCTCTCATTCTTGGACAATTCAGAGCTGCAGGTGTCGAGTCGGTTGGTAAGAAGTCAATGAGTCACTTTCTGTCTAAATCCATTCTGTACCTCATTTGTCATCCATCACCCTCAAAGCCTGTGTTGCAATCATGAATCATCTCATGATCACCTTCTACTTTGTCCACCAATCAAACATGGTTTCTTTCATCCTCAGCAGCCAAGTAAAACTCTGACAAATGGATTTTGAACTAGAATTTCTTTAAATATGAACAGTCTCAACGGTTATGGGTTACAGTCCAGGAAAGCTATTTGAGCAATAGCTATATTTTGAAGGTGGTGATGTGGTTGCTCTCTACAAACCGTCAAAAAGGCAATCTGAGTAAAGCAGGACACAGTACTTGAAGCAATAATTGCTGTTTAAGTTTATCTCCAAATATAAAGATGTATAATTTAAAAGTTACCTGCCTGCTTTTCAGTGGTGAAAAAAATAGTGTGACACTTGTCTACAAGATTGAAGAGGAAAAGTGGAGGGGAGGACAGTAGTGTTACCTTAATTATCCGCATTTTAAACTTGGATGCCTTATTGACATCAATAATCTTCTAGATCACTGTTTCACTTTTCTCCCTCAGCATACAGATGTTTTCCCAGAAATAGTAGAAGGAGGAGGAATGGACAGGAAGTGAACAGGATTAATGCAGAGATCTACAGGATTGACTAGCATCAGTGAGATTTACAAAATTGAAATGCTGACAGTCAAGCTAGCATCATACCTCCACCTTTTCCATACTAGTCCATCTATGTAGAAATATCCCAAATCAGTGTCCAAAAATTAACCCAATCTCTGTTAACTCCTGAATAGCCTTAATCCGTGTTTATCCCTCCTTCTCTTCACCAGTCAACACCATAGAGACTTGCCTTACCGGATTCTCGCCCTTTTTTCGTGTCTTGGCTCCCTGTTTTCCCCACCCTATAAGTGCTAAATAAAATTATTAGGTACAGTAGACTCTCACTCAACCAGAACTCAAGCAATCAGAACTCTCAAGCAACTAGCAAAAAATCAAAGAAATAATATTTTAAATAAAAATTAAAATAAAATCAGTTTTATAATATAGTAAAATCAGCTTTTATACTGCAGTATAATTGTTATATTAAATTTATATTTATTTGTCTTTGTTTTATTACACTATTTCAATATTAATACCAAGTCAATACAGAGTTTATGGTATGGTATAGTATGAGGTATAGTACCAGTTAGGCCTATTTTTAATAGTAACTCCCAGTCAACTAGAAACTACATTTATCTGGCATCTACCAATCTCCATGAATGCCAGTTAACTGAGAGTCTGCTGTATTTCTTTTGGTTAAGGGGAGACATGAAAAAATTATTGAAGCACTAAGGGAGTCATGAATTAAGAATATTTGAAAACCTCTGACCTAACCACAACATAGGAGTTATCCTTCTTATTCTGTGAACTCTTGTTTTTATCCTGTTTTAGTACTATGGCTGTTGTGGGGGACAGATTCCCAAATAGGAAGATGGGCCAGTTTCTGTACACATTCCTAAATAAATAACATGAAATTATACCAGAAAGATAACTTCTTGTTTGAAATTTGGTGATTCCACATGAAAGTACACCAGTCTATTTTATAGTGACCCTTTTAACTCATTCAGGTAACAATCTGGTGTTTATAATGTCACAGAAGGAATATGAAAACTCTCATTAACATGGCTTTTAGGCTTCGCCATGATACAAAAAGTACTTGTTTTAAAACTTAATTAACTACTAGTTTTGGTAGCACCCCAAAATATAATGTGAAAGTGTTAAAAGTTTAAATGACCTTTGTGCTCCAGTATTAAAACATGATTTTCAGACAAACTAGAATCAGTATCAATACTTTTTGTGGAGATCTATTTTTAATCTCTTGCAAATGGACCAAACTTTGCTTTAGAAGAAACCATAATTACTGGGTTGCTGTGAGTTTCCGGGCTGTGTGGCCATGTTCCAGAAGCATTCTCTCCTGATGTTTTACCCACATCTAAGGCAGGCAACCTCAGAGGTTGTGAGGTATGTTGGAAACCAGGCAAGTGGGGTTTATATATCTGTGGAATGTCTTTGAGACAAGTGTGAATGTTGCAATTGGCCACCTTGATTAGCATTGAATGGCCTTGTAGCTTTAAAGCCTGGCTGCTTCCTGTATTGGGAGGTGTTAGCTGGCCCTGATTTATTCATGTGTAGAATTCCTGTTTTCTGAGTGTTGTTCTTTATTTACTATCCTGATTTTAGAGGGGTTTTTTTTAATACTGGTAGCCAGATTTTGTTCATTTGCATGGTTTCCTCCTTTATTTTGAAATTGTCCTCATGTTTGTGGATTTGAATAGCTTCTCTGTGTAGTCTGACATGGTGGTAGTTAGAACGGTCCAGCATTTCTGTGAATGCTTCTGGAACAAAACCAAACAGCCCAGAAAACTCACAGCAACCCAATGATTTTGTCCATGAAAGCCTTCGACAACACATTAAAACATATGAAATTTTGAAAATGTGTTTCTTTTTTAAAAGAACAGCCAAAATTAGTTAAATAATTAGAGAAATTTAATTTAAAAGCATATACAGGGACAACTTAACAAAATAAATATGACAGGGTTGCCATCAGCCTAAAAATACCAGCAAGAGTTTTATCAGTGACATTATAGAAAGGCACGACTGAAGGAGGTTTTCCTAGATCTTTTAAAATTAAGAGATTTCATGGAGAAGATCCTAGCAAATACAGCTGGGTATCTGAATTTTGCTTTAAGCAGCCTGTACATATTTGTGGATTAAGATCCTTTTCCTTGTTCCTTTTATTTTAGTAGTATGCAAATATATGGCAGGTGTTCGTTTTCTTCCATTTCCAAGTTATACGAGAGAGGTGTAAATCACATATAATGTAGGTGATAAAATATAACAATGTTTCTCGCGTGCTGAAATAATGTTTCTACCAGAAAGTCTGCATCACAGGACGTTGCAGTAGCTGTAAAACATCACTTCAATGTGAAATTGATGTTTATTTTCATTTTAACATGTTCAGCACTAACTCCTCACAAGATGTTGAGCACTAACACCTCATCTGCTCACAAAATACAAGATGTAGTCAAACAAGATGAGAAACCATTTTCAATAGCAAAACATGAACATTATTTCAGCTACTGATATAATGTGTGTGGGAGCATTTAGGTTTTTATGTTTTCTTCCTCTGTTTAAAGCCATGTAGGAAGGGTCCACACCGGGAAATGTTACCTATTACGATCTGTAGGCATCCAAAAAGAATTTCATGGATGTGCTGTGGATCCCTATTTATTGCTTCAGATTTCCAATCACATTTCCCTGAGTTGTGAGACTGTTTGTGATACGTTGTGAAGGACAGTTTCCTTGAAGGGGAAAGGAAGGAAAGAAACATGGACTCTGGTTGGGGATTTCACCTTCAGATCACAACCTGTTTAGCCTTTTCATAATCCTAATGTATCTTAGCAGACTACTAAGTAGGTGCTAATGTCTTGATGGGAGCACAGATGTCAGCGTAAAAGCCCATCTCCTCATATTAATGCTTATTATCCTCTCCAGGACTATATAACTGTGATTGTTTACTTGTTAACCAAACAGGGGACCAGCCAGGTGATGAAAACATCACCCAGATGCTGAAGAGAGCCCATGACTGCAGGAAGACAGCTGAAAACGCAGCAAAAGCCCTGCTAATGAAATTGGATGGCAGCTGTGGAGGGGCCTTTGCCGTCACTGGCTGTAGCATTCAGCCCTGGGAGAGCCTGTCGTCCAACAGTCACACCAGGTAACTATGGCTCATTGAGTTTGTTAATCCACAGGCCTTTGGTGTCAGAGTGAAATAGATTGTGTTGTTTTCCATTTATTTATCTAGCTATCCATCCTCACATCAATCTACTGGGACATATTGGTGTTAGTTTTAAATGACTTCAGTGCCTTGGTGCCCGCATTCTGTTTAGATATTCAGCAAGCTCTCTACAAAGAATATTGTACACGTTTGCTATATTTGTTTGATTCTAATCTCTTTCATAAAGAGCAAACCAATATTGTTTGTTCTACTTCAACCATTTTTCTGCCTTCTCTTTGTTTCGCAGTTCCTTCTTCTTCCAAATTTAAAATATACACTATCTGTCCTATTATAGGAAGACAACAAAGGTTTCCAGTGGTTAGTAATTCTGGAGTTCTTCAGTTTGTGAATTACAGAAACATAATAGAAAGAAATATTTTCCCAACTCCTCTCTGTGATTTTTAATAGGAAAGGCACATCCATATCTATCTACAATAGGTCAGTAAAGGAGGATTTGTAGGAGACAGTAGAATTAGAAATTTCAGGTATTTTATTTACTCTTATTTCTGATTTATAGAAATGTGTGCATTTTTTTCCAAATGGATATTACCAGCATTGAATTTAGTGTCTTCATGTATGAGTAGTGAAATCATTATTTATCTTACTTGAAACTGGATTTATAAACATTGTATACTTGCTTAAACCTATGCATTAGGGAGATCGTATTTCACCAGGTTCAAGGCTCCATCAAATGTAAGGTGCACCCAGTTTTTGAAGTACCAGTTTTAGTAAACCATTGTCTTAATAATATTTATTAGAATTTCCCCTGCATGTACAATACCTTGTTTTTGTTTCAAACCAGCTTTGTAGTGCAAGCTTTCCTGTGGGGTGAAAAGGGAGTGTAAAGACACCACAATTAACCTTAACTCTGTGGGCCAATTGGGGAGGCAGGGGAGCAGGAAGCGGTGCTTAGCTCAGCCAGATGGTAAACAGCTCTCTGACTGAGGGCGAAATGGTGGCGGCTGGTAGAGCCGTTGAGGGCTGGGGCCCTTCCTTCTCCTCTCTTGGATGTAAGACAGTTAAAAAAAACAACAACAACAACCAGAACCGATGACTCTAAGCCACCACTGAATCTAAGACACACTCTATTTCTGAAAGCTTTTAAACAGGGGGAAATGCACCTTAGATTCGCTGAAATACTGTATATTTCTACTGTAGTTTGGTCAGTTTGCGTAAATAACAAAAAGTTAATAAATATTTTGATTATGTACCAGCCGCTAATTTGGTTAGATCTGGAAGCAGTGTCTGTAATTCCCAGACAGTCTCCTATCCAGATACTGATAAGTTCCAGTCTTGCTTGTCTTGAGCTAGTTGCTGTGTCTTGTGCTCTTGGAGCATGTATTAATGCAAAAGTAGGACTAGGTCATGGATCTGAATTAGAGAAGCACACCCATGACTGTTTAGTATTCCTGGACCTTTCAAAAACCCAAAACTGCCCTTTTTTGTGGGTGTGGGGGATGAATCTTCTAGGTGCATAGGTTCATCTTTTTCAATAGGTTGCAGTTCCCACCTTCAGTCCCTCCATGATTAAAAGTTCATCTATGATCCCCACCGTTTCCCAGGGTGGACAATTGACCCCAGAGTTGCCACAGTTGCCCACTCGGGCCTTAGGACATAAGAGTAAACATTCAATTCCTGAAGAGAACTAACTGCTAAAGAATATAGCTGTGTAAATCCCCTGAATTTGTCAGTCAAACAGTAGCCTCTGACAGTCATTCAAAATGGTAAGTCTTTTATAAACTTTGTGAAGGGAAAAGCAGTGGTATGGAAAGAGAGAGAGAGAAAACTGTTCTCCTTGGCAAAGACTTTTCATGTCAAAGTGAATAATTTCCTCTGCAGTTTGAAGTCCCTCAGAATGGGAATTTGTAATGGAAGTGTTGACACAGACTTAACTCCAGCATCAGGAATGAGTTGCTGAATGTCAAATTGCGGAACGCATTACTGGGAAAAAATGTACAGCCAGTCATTGGTGACAAGGGGGTTAAAGATAGTAAAAGGGAGCAACTGCAACGAAATGGGTGGTGAAGGCGGGGGGGGGGGGGGGGGAGAAGCAGTGCAGAAGCTGCCCGTTACAACTGAAGTGAATAAAAATAATAGCATTTCTGTTTGTTGTGCTGGCATCACTCCAGCTAGATTACCAATTCCTTTGTGAGAATAGAAATAGATTTGTGGTGTATTAAGAAATCGTAATTGTTTTAATGGAGAACGCCTAACCATGAATCATGCCCCTAGAAAGCACACAACTGACAGCATTTATAAGAAAGAGGTTGAGAGAGAGAATAAAGACAGGGTTGAGGGATTGCTGCCATGTAATGATGAGTTCTTGCTTGCTATGTGAAAACAACCAAGTACTTTGAAGACTAACAGTTTAATTCTAGCGTAAGAGTTCACGCTGCGCAAAATATATCAGATGGAGTTCCATCCATAAAACTTTATGATACAAAAAGTCTGTTTATCTTTGAAGTGTCCCAAGACACTTGGGTGTTTGGGTTGGTTGGTTTTGTTGCAACTAGATGAGGAATAAAGACTTCTAGGCTGGCAGAAGACTGGTTTGCAGCACTACATTTCTGTCCCCACTGAGATGTTTGTATTTAAAGCCTGCTGCTTGTTTCTGGCAACACCAAAAATAGATGAACTATCTCTCCTTGAAGTCTCCAGGAAGGATAGTTTACCTTTTAAATAAGTGGGAGACATTCTCAATGCTATTTAACATTTTTAAAACTACAATTGGTCAAAAGAAGAAAAGTGCTTCCAGCCCATTTCAGATTTGTTGGTTAGAATGGAGAGCATTTTGGCTGCAAGACCCACCCCAGTTGCCTACTCCAGGTTTTGTAGACACTGACTTTCTTAAAGAAGATACCTTAATCAAACATTTTCAAAATATTTCTGATACATTTGCTATTTGAATCAATCTATTTAGCAATCAGTAGGGTTCAAAGAAGGACAGAAATCCTGATCTTTTCCCCATCTTAATGGATGAGATGCAAATAAAGCATTGCCTCGGCAGACAGAGTCTAAGCATAAAGGGTGCAGAAATTGTGTCACCCAGACAAGATCTATGACATATTTAAGCCTGCTGTATTTATGTATGGTTAATAGATGGAAAACACTTACAGGATTGGCCAATAAATCCTTCAGACTATGATACATCATTCTGTACTGTTTTCAGAGGGGATTGCTTTGGCAAGTGTTTGAAAGGGCAGGTCAGAGGGAGCAGAGCTGAGGTCAGTAGAAAGGTCCCTCTCTCCCCATTCCCCCAACCCAACATCGGAAGCATGGTTGTGTTTCATATTATTTAATTGTAGGCACTGGAACTTTCCAGATGTAACAGCACCGGATTGGCACAGCATCTATTTCTTGCCACTGCTGTATGTGGCCCAATGCACCTTAATTTCAACATATCAGTTTGGCCACAAAACAATAGCAATAACAACTAAAAAGTTGCCTTCAAAGCAACAGCACGAGAGCCCCCTTCTCCTACTTGGACCCCTCACTCAGGAAAGGAGGAGATGCAAGAAAAGGTGAAGAAGCTGCAGCCCTCCCTCATTACCGAAAGCAAAAAGGGAACTACAGTTTCATGTATTGGGACACAAGCCAACCATGCAAAGAATTAAACTGGGGAACATGTTTGTAGGTATGCTATTAATAAAATAAACCAAGATATCAGGTTAAATACTTTGATTGGTGATCTGTTCTGAGAAGGCACAAACACCAGGGCCCTTTGAAGGAGGGAGAACTACACTTGCATGCAGAAGATGACAGTTAGCTAATTCACATGCTCCTGGTAGCTTGTTAACTTTGACTTGCATTGCTTTTCTTGCATAGCTTTTAGCAAACAGTGCAGATAAAATGCCTTGATTGTTCTTGTGCAGAGATGGAGGTTGAATCTGTCTTCTGACACTTGTGGCAACTGCTCTTGATTAAATCCCAACAAATGCATTCTTAGTTCTCTCTTTCCTTTATGCTAAAGAGATGGTAGCAGTATTAATGATAATGGTAATAATAGTGGTTGTGGTGGTGATAGTAGTATCATGTCTTTCTCCCAAAATTAAACTGAAGGCAACCTAATAATAATAATAATAATAATAATAATAATAAACTTTATTTATACCCCGCCACCATCTCCCCAATGGGGACTCGGGGCGGCTTACATGGGGCCATGCCCAGAACAATACAACCTATTGAAATACAGCTTAAACATGCAAAATTAAAAGGAAGTAGCAAAAACATTAACCTCCATAGAATTGGCCTGTAAGAAAAAGAGGACTAGGGATGCACTGATCCTGGACTTGAGTGCACTGTGTAAGAATCTAACAGGATTTTCTTGGATTAATTTTGCATACATAATGTGGTTGGCATTACAAAATAAGCAGTGAATATAGTGAAATGGACTAATTGCAAAAGAATAATGGGTCATCATATATTGTAGGTGGCTTCCAGATAGAGGGCTTCTAGCATCATTTGTCTTTCACTGTAAGCTGCCATTAGACTTCCCATTGATTTTCCAAATACCCTACAGTCTCTTATTTATTGAGTGTATTAATTTCAGTATGTATTTTCTGCCTTGTGAGTACCATATAGGCAAGTGAGCATTGTTGTTTCTTAATGACTGCAACAAGCATCTTTTCATGACATTTTGAAGCAGGTCTAGCATCATTTACTCAGGTAAATACAGATAGTAAGACCAGATTCCTTGTGGCCAGTCCAGCTGTGGTATTTCTTCACTTGTTGTTGTTGTTTTTTTCCATCACAGTGAGCCCTTAGGATCTACTGGGTTTTGGTTCCAGCCCTCACACCCTCATCCCCTTGTGGATACCAAAAACTTGGCATGTCAAGTCTCATTATACACAGTGGTGTGCTAAAATGGTGTCCCTTATATTAAGTAGAAAAAATAAGATTTGCTTTTTTGGAAGGTTTTCAAAAATATTTTGGAGTCGTAAATGGTTTAGGATGTGGATACAGAATCCCTGTATATGGAGGGCTGGATATAGTTCAAAATCACTCCTTGATTTATTTGGTTGCTTTCTCAACCAGGCTGAAAAACTATGTAATTTTATTGCATCCTCAACTGATCCCACTGTGACCTCTAAAGGGGCTCCTTTGATTTAGTTTATCTCATAGCTGTTTATTTTAACAGGAATCTTAAGGCAGCAACTGAAACTTTCACTGTTGCCTTTTCAAATCGTAGAAATAAAAACAGGCAACTCAGAGTGTGCCAGTGTGCAATTTCAAAGTAGCCTTATACTAGCATTGTGATTTTTTAAAAATAAATCTGTCAAGTTCCAATAAAAGGAATGTAGCCCTAAGGCAAGAATCCACTCATGATGGCTCAGCAGTCAACACTACTGCATTCAAGGGAAACTATTCCCACTTTGTAAACTAGAGGAGCCTTGGGAGCCCTTGCAGGGCAGGAAAAGGCTGTGTGATTCGTAATGCACAGGAAGTAACACAAAGAGAAGAGTCATCCCCAACACATCATCCACCTACCCCAGGGAAAACCGAAGCCTTGTGCTATCTTAGAGACTAACAAATGTGTTATGACATAATCTCTGTGGAACCGTGCCACTTCTCTGAGCTCCCCAAACTCTGTGTCATATTTTCTAGTCCATACCTGCTGGAAAATTTGCACTACTGCAAATTAGATTATTCTTCTGAGGTAGAAATAATACATGGTGGGTAGGTAGATAAACAGTCAAAAAATATGCAGATCTGATTATAGCCAATAGTGTTGGGTAATATGTACACACATACATACATACATACATACATACATACATATATATATATATATATATATATAAGCATACATATATAGAGACATGCAAGCATGCACATACACACACTTACATGAGTGTTCATGAACACACATGAAAGTAAAGAAGAGGAGGATAGATGCAGCAGTGGGAATACAGTGGCTATTGAAAGTGAGTCTCAAGAATCAATCAGGGCCAACTAACGCCTCCCAACAAAGGATCCCCCAGGCAGCTACTACTGACACCTCCCAACAAAGGATTCCCCAGGCCTTGAAACTGTGGGCCATTAAAATGTTAATTAAGGTGGCAAATTGCAACATTCACACGTACCTCAAGCAGACAAGAGTTATTTCCAACTCCCTGGACATTCCACAGATATATAAACCTCACTTAGTTTCCAACAGACCCCTCAACCTCTGAGGATGCCTGCCATACATCAGAATGGGCGAAACATCAGAAGAGGATGCTCCTGGAACATGACCATACAGCCTGGGAAACTCACAACAACCCAGTGATTCCGGCCATGAAAACCTTCGACAACACATTGAATCACAAGAGTTTGTCTGAATGATGCATAAAATTCCATGGACAAAGCAGGGCAATTGCCAAGTAGAAGTCTCATTTTAATGGCTAGTTTTCCCCTTTTAAATCCAAGATCTTAGGATTAATGAACTATGCCTTTCTAAAATAGTCAATGATGCCTAGACCCAGAAAAGTTTAGTATTTTATTTAGAATTCTTCAGTGCTGTCCTTCAGGTCTTTGAACACTTCAGTGCTTCTCTTTTCAGCTTAAGTAGTCTAATGAGTTTGTAAAAGACGTTGGGTAATAATTCATGAGTTGTAATATTCAGATCTTTCCCAGTACCCCATATTGAAGCAGAATTAATATTTGTTCATAACTTTGAGATAGAATAGAAAGGGATAGTGGATACTTTGTGCAAGATTTTACATTTTTAATAAGAAGATAGCCTAACTATGTTCTGATATTCTTGCCAAGGAAAAAGAACAGTAAAATAATTTGTTTGCTGCTTTTTCACATGGTGCCTATTATCCCTCAGAGAGATTGGAAAAGGGCTGGCTGAAATTAGCAAAAAGCTGTAATTTAAAACCATGTAATGTGATCATTTATGGAAGGGAGCAGCTCAGGGAAACCTTTGTATCGCAGCCAATTCAGTATGTTCCTTTTTAGATACAGAAAACTTGGCGGTCTTTACAAGATCAACAGGCAGTTTGTCTGATTCACTTCTTTAACATGTACCATGGTTTTGAGCTTAACAATGGGAAAGGGAGGCAAGAGAGAAGCTGGGAGAGGCAAGAGAGGAGCTGTTTCTTCATGCTTTATTTAAGAAGAGGCTTTGTGAATCATAGAAACTATGCATAGGATGCCTGGTGTTCTCCCCCCCCCCCCCCCCCCACTCCTTTTGTAAAAACAAAGACTGCAAAATATTGCAGTGATTTATTCCCCTGCTGATAACTGAGATCATCCAGCATTCCAGACAGGCACAGCTAATGGATGACTTAACCCTCACCCAGCGGCTGATTACAGGTCCTCAGGAGACAGCAGGCAGCTTTGTCTCTGCAGAAAACGCAGGGTTGTTTCTGTTCCTTTTTTGTGTTGTTGTAATTATGTTCAAGAGCAGAATGTTAAGGAATGGGTAGAAGCTTTGCAATTAACCTCTACAAATTTCAGGAAGATAGTAGTCAACGATAAACAACAATGAAGTCAGTTCCTAGACTTATCTAGGAAATCTGTATATATCATGTTTATTTTGTGTTGCCTTTAAAAAATAAACCTTGTGTATGTTGAAAGGTCAAATAGTCTCATTCCTCTCTCCCTTATTTCCTAATATGAAATTGTGTCCTATGGAAAGGAATAAGAACAGGCAATGGATTTTCCATGAGCTTGTTCTGAGTAGAAGCAGATTATATTGTAATGGATTATGTTGTCAAAGGGTTTCATGGCTGGAATCACTGGGTTGCTGTGAGTTTTCCAGACTGTATATACAGCCTGGAAAACTCACAACAACCCTATAATGGAATAAATATTTAGTACAAGGAGAGAGCTAATGCTTAAATTTGTGAAGAAAGTTGCGTTCTCTAATCCACCGTCTTTGGAGTCCTTTACTAGTCTAGAAAGTGTGGGTCAACAGTGATGGGAAGGCATCCCAGCAGAGACACAATTGTCTTCAAAGTTCCTTTGCAAGTTCCATAGATCTGAAGTAGCATAAAGAATGGATTTAAAGCTAATATAATCTAAGACATGCAAAGGGACTAGCCTAAACATACGATAGGGTAAGGTGGTATGACCCCTAAGTGGTAGATTTTGGACTGTGCCACTTGAGAGTACAAATATGATGCCATTTTAAAGTGTCCTCCCTGTAGCTGATGTTTAATACTGACCTGCAAGTGCAACACTGACAACAGCCAGAAGGGAGAGTGTAGCCAAGTCGCTCTAATTTTCTACATACAAGGCAAGTGTGTGTGTGTGTGTGTGTGTGTGTGTGAGAGAGAGAGAGAGAGAGAGAGAGAGAGAGAGAGAGAGAGAGAGAGAGAAAGAGAGAGAGAGAGAGAGAGAAACACGAATAAGAATTAAAAACATGATTCCCTATCCATGGTCCAAAATGGTACCATCTGCTTTAGCATATCATTATGTTGTATGTGTAGACCAGGCATGGGCCAACTTTGGCCCTCTGGGTGTTTTGAATTTCAACTCCCACAATTCCTAATAGCCGGTAGGAAGAGAGTAGGCTGTTGGGAATTGTGGGAGTTGAAGTCCAAAACACCCAGAGGACCAAGGTTTGCCCATGCCTGCTGTAGAATTTGTTGGGTTTCAGAATTTAAGGAGGGGTGTGCAGTAGTAAACAGCTGGTTCCATCTTCTATAGGTGATGTATGGAGCTGCTACCTTTTTGGCCCCAAAGCCCAATACAGTATTATTTATTTATTTATTTATTTACAGTATTTATATTCCGCCCTTCTCACCCCGAAGGGGACTCAGGGCGGATTACAATGAACACATATATGGCAAACATTCAATGCCAACAGATAACAACATACATTAGACAGACTCAGAGTCATTTTTTAAACCTTTTTCCAGCTTCACGATTCCAGCCACAGGGGGAGCTGTTGCTTCACCGTCCAGTAGTGGCTGTACTTCCGCATTCCTTTCCTCGTGTTTTTGCTGGCAGTTTTATGGTGTTGTAAATTAGCCTCCCGCATAAAGCGTCCCTAAATTTCCCTAATTGACAGGTGCAACTGTCTTTCGGGGCTGCATAGGTCAACAGCAAGCCGGAGCTATTAATGGTCGGAGGCTTAACCGGACCCGGGCTTCGAACTCATGACCCCTCGGTCAGTAGTGATTTATAGCAGCTGGCTACTAGCCAGCTGCGCCACAGCCCGGCCCCAATATTTACTCATATTGGCAGCAACTTTCCAAAGTCTGAGCATCGTGCGGAGTATCCCATCATTTTTTAAGGACATATAAACAGTTCAGGACATCTTTATTTACAAGTTTGAAACCCTAGTACTCCATTAAGAAATTGATCTTGTACTCAATGCTTTTTTGTTTGTTGTTGTGTGCCTTCAAATCAATTCCAACATAAGGCAACCTTAAAGTGAATCTATTTAAGATTTGTTGAGAGGAGTTTTGCTTTTACCAACTTCTGAGGTTAAGGAACTGACCTGCCCAAGATCATGCAGTATGTTTCCATAGCTGAGTCTGGTTTCCAGAGCTGTAGTCCACTATACTGCATTCTGAAACTGCGTTACATGGCAGTGTAGATGGAGCCTGGATCTACCGGATGCTTAATGCAACACAGTTTGGACAGTGTCTTAGCGCACATTTTATTCAGTAACAAATGGGTCTTTCTGAATGTCTACTCTTGCATTTCAAAAATTGTGCTTGGGTTTTTGTTACTGTTTTTATACATCGGCTGTTTAAACATACCGTTTCTTACATATTTGTTTCTCCTCTTTTAAGTACAACTAGTTCTACAGCAAGCAGCTGTGATACAGAATTCACAAAGGAGGATGAACAGAGGCTGAAGGACTACATTCAGCAGCTGAAAAACGACAGGGCAGCTGTGAAACTGACAATGCTGGAGCTGGAGAGCATCCATATTGATCCCCTCAGTTACGATGTCAAGCCTCGTGGAGACAGTCAAAGGCTGGATCTAGAAAATGCTGTACTCATGCAGGAGCTTATGGCAATGAAGGTATGAAGGATAAATTTCAATCTGTTTAGGGGGGGTTTTTTTGTGCTTAAGCACATGTGTGGATATTGTTTACCAATTACAATAAAGTGGCCATTATGGGAATATCATGTACCAGTTATGCAAACATTTCTTGTTGCAAACTGTAGCATGCTCCTCTGTGCCAACAGGAGGAAATGGCAGAGCTGAAGGCGCAGCTGTACTTGTTAGAAAAAGAGAAAAAAGCCCTGGAGCTGAAGCTGAGCAGCCGAGAAGCTCAAGAGCAGGCATATCTGGTACACATTGAGCACCTGAAGTCGGAAGTGGAAGAGCAAAAGGAGCAGAGGATGAGATCTCTCAGCTCAGCTAGCAGCAGCAGTAAAGAGAAGTCAAGTAAGGTGAGGTGCTGTCATAGATCTTCACATGATGACTTATTCAGAAGGAGCTGCTGGTAAATAAACCCCAGACTTAGTGGCATCTGGTTGGATGCCATTTGAAAAAAAGGCACTAGTTGAAGTCAGAGATCGAAAAGCTTTTATATTATGACTCTTAGAATTCTTCATCTTGCACACTCACCTATTCCAAGCTCTGGAATGGACATGGGCAAACTTTGGCCCTCCAGATGTTGGACTTCAACTCCCACAATTCCTAACAGCATTGTGGGAGTTGAAGTCCAAAACACCTGGAGGGCCAAAGTTTGACCATGCCTGCTCTAGAATCATTGGAGTCCAGCAGGATCATTCCCATTAGGATCACCCTGCTAGGCTTTCCGTAATCCTTATGTTCTATTTGAGTGTCATATCTGTTTCATTCCAACACTTCAGCTACTATCGACTTCATTCAGGCTTTACTGAAAGTTCGGGTATTGAGAGAAGATTTCTTGAGCTCAGAAATAAACAGTTTTGTTGTAATTAGTGTCATCATTTTTTGAAAAGGGAGAGGGGAATTCTAAAATGGCGATTCATTCATGCCCACTAACCACAGGTAGCTTTTGTGAAAGGAAATATTTCCAAAAAAATTAAGGAAGACCATAGAGCTTTTCTCTTATAGCACAATGCCCTCATTGGGCTGATTTGCTGGGAAATTCCCAAATCCTTATAGGTGAGTGGATATCTCTGTGGAAACAGTGAACTCCTACCTGAAGCCTCAGGGGAACACCTGGCACTGTGGAAGTATGTCACCTGACAAGCCAGGGAGCAAAAAGAGTTGCTGTATATTACAGAAATATACCCATATTGTGTGGTAGTTTGAGCCTGCCTTAAGCTATAGAAAACTGGAAATAAAGTATAAGTGTTCTTGCTTGTGTCAAACACTAAACAATGTGCACAGGTCTAATCTTGTGGTTCTAGCAGGCCTCAGAGTTACAAATGAAAATAGATTAGAAGTCCTAGAATTCTCCTGAGAATGGAAAGAAAATACAAAAAAGTAGTCTCATCGCTGATTTCTGTCTGCTGGTGTAGTAATAAGTCGAATACTAAATGTTAACAAAGAGGCTTTCATAGCCGGAATCACTGGGTTGCTGTGAGTTTTTTCGGGCTGCATGGCAATGTTCCAGAAGCATTCTATCCTTTCACCCGCTTCTACTGCAGGCATTCTCATAGGTGCCTGCCATAGATGTGGGCAAAACATTAGGAAATAATGCTTCTGGAACATGGCCACACAGCCCAGAAAACCCACAGCAACCCAGTCCTTAAATAAAGGTAAAAGTAAAGTCCAGCAAAGTCCTGACGTTAAGTCCAGTCATGTCTGACTCTGGGGGTTGGTGCTCATCTCCATTTCTAAGCCGAAGAGCCGGCGTTGTCCGTAAACACCTCCAAGGTCATGTGGCCGGCATGACTGCATGGAGCGCCATTACCTTCCCGCCGGAGCATTACCTATTGATCTACTCACATTGGCATGTTTTCGAACTGCTAGGTTGCCAGGAGCTGGAGCTATCAGCACTTCGCCACCGGGGCTCCTCTAGTACTTAAATAGTTCTTTTTAATTATATTTCATATTTGAAGCCATTTTGGTAGCAATAGTATAGTTGGGATGTAACCCAAAGAACTAAGGCTTAGCCCACTGGTTAATATGGAAGTCATACTTGAAGGGGTGCAGGCATTTCCCTCAGCACCTTCTCCCATGCCTGCCTTTGCTTTGCTGGATCTCTCATTACATCTTTCCTGTTGCCACTTCTGAGGTTTGAAATTCTCAACCTTAGACAAAAGGTTGCTTCCTGTATTTACTAAAATGGCTGTATCTGTCAAGATGGTACCATCTTGCCCCAAAGCAGTTCTGCTAGCCAAGGCAAGAAAGCACCTTTCCAAGGCATTTCCTCCATCCAGATTCAAAGCTTGGTAGTCATGATATCAGAGAGTGAGAGGTGCATGGAAAGGGTGTTGTAAGCGGTGTAGTGACCTTTGTGCGAAGTAGAAGGGAAGAAGCAAGGGAGGGAGGTGTGTTTACAAGGTGTATAAACAAGATTATAATTATGTGTAAGTCAAAAAGGGGGATAGTATAGCAGAGGAGGGTAGTTGCCTGGAAATGAGTAGGAACAGCCAACAGAAGAAAAGATTCTTTTTTCAGAAATTAATCTGAATGTTTCAGGATCCCAACTTGCCTTGTTTAATTTTCCAGGAGTGCACAGATGGCAGTACAGCCTCATTAACACTTGCTGAGTTGAAACCCTACAGTGAAAGTGAACTCACTACAGAATTGGCAAATGCACTTCGACGGTAAGCATAGTATCCTCCTCCATGATTTAATTCTGGACTTTGAATCAGTCAAATGCACATAGTTTTTGCATATCTGTGGTCTTCTAATCATTCCTTTTCTCTTGTACTTTTCTTCAGCACTCATCAGCCTAGGCACTCGTCCTCAAACATCTATAGACTAGGAGCTTAATTACTATTGCTAATTCCCGTATCACACATGAAAGCCCCAAGGCACAATGTAGCTGAGTCAGTTAATGAAAAACCACCAGGGAAAGACTTGACAAATCTGGGGATAGCATTCCAATATCATCTCAGCAAGATTAATTCCCCGCAAGAATAGGCCTCCAAGTTTTATATAATATGTACTCTTCAGGACTGACAGCACTGTTTCATAAATAGTGGATAATATGATGTTTTAGGTTTTTAAAAAATAAAACCCACAAGCTTAAACGTCAAGTTGCAAAAGACACACTAATTAATAATATATGGGAAGAGGCATCAAAAGCAGGAAACAAGACTTAAAAGGAATGCTACCAATTGCTAGTTGCACATTTGATGTCAGACACATGTTTGGGAGTATAAATTACATTTACATTTTAAATTACATTTAAAAGTAGCACTGTTTGACAGTAGACATCCAAGTTCTAAAGGATTTGATCATGAAATGGCTGAGCTATTAACTAAAATACATAATTTAATGCTAAAATTAGTCTGCCTTGGACCTTGATCTACCCTGACATCATTCAGGAAATTACAGCCTGCCAGCCCAACATCTTCCCCAGGTAAATTGGAGGAAACTGTTGTTAAATTAAGGTTAGACATTAAATATAGTGTGAAGATGTGTGTGTGGGGGGGGGGGGGGGGGAGAGAGAATAAGAGGCTTCAGTGAGTACACTGCCTTTATTTATTAGTTTCCCACATGTGTACCCCGCCTTTCTCACCCCGAAGGGACTCAGGGCAGCCTTATAACAGGCAGCACTTTGATGCCAACAACATACAATTCCAAAAATAAACAGCTACAATTAAAACCATACATTAAAAGATCAATTATTAAAACATCAATTAAAATGATACAAATTCAAATCATAGTCCAAGGCCTGTCCATTTGTCTTTTCTTTTTTTTTTTAATCTTTTATTTATGCTTTTAACATGTACATAAAATGAGAAAACATAAGGAGAACATAATGGAAAAAAAGGGAAAAAAGGAAAAAAAAAAAGAAAAAAAAAGAAAAAAAGGAAAATAAGACGAGCAAGACCCATTACCACTTCCAGCTCCTCTGCATTGTATTGTAAATCAGCCTTAGAACATTTATTATTTTTGGCGTACCGTTCTATGTAACCTGAAGTCTAAGAATTCCTGTGTCATCTCAGTTCTGTGTTGCTTCCTGACAAATATTGACTAAATTTGTTCCAGTCCGTCCCTTGCCTTGGCGAGATATTCTGTGATACTTTCTGTGTTAATAAATCCATATTTTTGATGTCGATTAGCTTCAGTGTCCATTTCTCTATTGTAGGAATTTCTTGCGTTTTCCATACTTTGGCAATGCATATCCTGGCCGCTGTTACCATGTATGTAAAAAGTTTTTCCGTGTTGGAGTCCATGTGAAAATCAACCATGCCTAATAGAAAATAATCTGGTTTTGTGTTAAGTTTAATTTGCAATATTTTCTCAATTTCTTTCCTTATTTCCAGCCAGAACTTTTTTATTTTTTTACATCTCCACCACATATGCAAGAAGTCTCCATTATGTTTTTGGCATTTCCAGCACCTCCCGTCTCCTTTTCCCTTGCTAAACTTTGCAAGTCTTTCTGGAGTGAGATACCATCTATAGAAAACCTTAAACCAGTTTTCCCTAATTTCAGTTGCATATGTAAGCTTTTGATTCTTCATCCATATCTTTTCCCAGTCTGAAAACATAATCCATTTGTCAATCACATTAATTCACTCTCATTATTGCACTGCTTCAATTACTGCTTGAATACTTGGTCCACAGCTACATCTTAAGTCAGTGGTTCTCAATCTGGGGTCCCCAGATGTTTTTGGCCTTCAACTCCCAGAAATCCTAACAGCTGGTAAACTGGCTAGGATTTCTGGGAGTTGTAGGCCAAAAACATCTGGGGACCCCAGGTTGGGAATCATGGTCTTAAGTCTTAAGCAAGGTCAGTTTCACTCAGAAAAGTATACCGACAAGTAAATCTCTGATACAAAATCATTTGTATCAAAATCTCTGATACAAAATCATTTGTCTTGCTACTCTGCATTCACTAATGCAAGCCTACACAACCAGTGGCCCTTGAGGTGTTTTGGATTCACCTCCCAGAATCCCTGACCACTGGACAAGCTAACTAGGGCTTCTGGAAATTGGAGTCTCAAGCACCTGGAGGGCCAAAGTTTGTGCAGGCCTACAAGACCCGCTCTTGATAATAAAAGTTAAACAAATAACCCATGGATGTATGTCTGAAACCTCCTACGGCCTCAAACACCCAGGAAAAACTAGGTAGTGAGTAAGTTTGGGGAGCCTGAACCAACATTTGATTTGTTCATTTGACAGTTGAACATGAAGATTGATGAACACAAAGGTGGGCTCCCAGTTCTGTCCATCGTCTTAAAATGTGTTCAGACAAATAAATGTAGCCGTATCTTCAGGTTTTGACTCAGTGTGTTTGGAGACCATGCACAACATAGATAGAATTTAGTTTATCTCAGGAATGATTTTTTTAAATGTATTTTCGAAATGTTGTGAATGTGTAAAGCATTTGTTATAGGCACAAAGAACTTTATATTTTCCATAGTAACCAATGTGAGACAGTGACTTTTAATCCATTTTTAATGTTTCCCTCATCACTCCGTCAAATTAAAAGCATGGGACTTCAGCCTGTCCTGAACACTATGTAACAAAATTTGAAAAAAAAAATCTGTTTCTGGTTTGAAAGTTCCTGTTTAATTGTGCGGTTCTTATTTTGAACGTAGTTGTTATACTCCAGAAACTTTGTTTTTGTGGCTGCCACAAACTATGTTAAATTGGTTGAAACTCTTACGAGATATTCATTGAAAAACAATAGCAAAATGTGCTGAAAGATGTCCCGCAAAAACACAGTTTTTGCTGTTTAATAAACATTTTCCATCTTTTTGTGATAGAATCAATTAGGAAATAAAATTTGTAACCCAGGAACAAAAATCATGTTACATAGTGTAATATATGCTTATGCAAATTTAAAGAAGGGCAGTAATGAAGATCAAGGGGAAAGAAATGGTTGACAGAGAACTTGAGTTCCATTGGGGAAATAGGGCGGGATATAAATATATTATTATTATTAATTTTATTATTATTATACATGAGTATATATGGATACTCTTTGGACAGTTTGTCTACTGATCTCAGCTTCAAAAATACCGAACCTGATTGCAGTTATCATACTTATGAAACTGTAGATGTAGCAAGAATTCCATCTTATTCTCAACTCAGTGTCCATAACATTGGTGTCTCAATTAAGCCTGTGTTATTATTATATGCACTTCTTGCTTTTATAGCTCCTGGTTGCTCTTATAGAACATTTGACCAGTGCAGTCAGGCTGAGCAAAGACATAGTTTGTGTCTGTATGGCTACTTCATGAAATATCATCTACTAACCCTTTGCTTCTGCTTAATATTGCCCATCTATGATATTAGGATTTTGTTCATTTTCTTCTGCTGAAGCATTTGAATTTATTTCTTCTTACAATAGTGCTTCTAACTAATGAAGATGGAATAGAGAGACAAGAAAGGCAATTTTTGACAGAAGAACATTTATTTATTTATTTGCGATATTTATACCCCGCCCTCTCTCACCCCGAAGGGTACTCAGAGCAGCTTACAAGTAGACAACAATTCAATGCCACAAAAACAGACATAAAATAAAATCAGTGTATACACTAAAACCCAAAAAGTTAAAACATCTCACAATAAAATCAATTGTTAAAAACAACACAATTCAAAATCATTGTCTCAGAGGCATTCTGGTCATAATTGTGCTTATTCCGTATTCACTAATTGCACTGCATTTCCTGTCCAAAGGCTTGGTCCCACAGCCACGTTTTTAATTTCTTTCTGAATGTCAGGAGGGAGGGAGCTGATCTAATTTTGCTGGGGAGGGAGTTCCATAGCTGAGGAGCCACCACTGAGAAGGCCCAGTCTATCCTCCCATCAACCACACCTGTGAAGTAGGTGAGACCGAGAGCAGGGCCTCCACAGAAAGATCTTTATCTTTGAATGAGATTTTCCTGCTTCTTGCAGGGGGTTGGACTGGATGACCCGTGAGGTCTCTTCCAACTCTACGATTCTATGATTCTATGATTCTGAGATGGTTCATAAAGGGAGATAACTTGAGACAGGTAAGCTGGGCCAGAAACATTTAGGCCTTTGGCTAAAGCCAGCAATTTGAATTGTGATGGCAAGAAAAACACATCATTACCCAGTTATTTTAGGAGTTGATTAGTATGGGCTTTCCTCTAAAAGGGACAAGAAAGTTTAGAGAGATGTTTTAATAATGTTATTTTTTTAAATACAACTCCTAGAACTCTTCAGCTAGCATGGCTATGCTTGTTTTGGGTTTCTGAAGGTTGTAATTCCAGGCTCTGCAAAGGAGTTGAATGTCCTGCAGTCACATCTGTGTAGGAAGTTCCATCTTGTGTGAAGCAGCTAATAGAAGCCAAGCGAGATCTTATGAAGCAATTCCATCTATGCTTAGTACTTGCTGCTTTTTAATGGTAAAATCACTAAAGCAAGATTTAGCTGTAAACAGTAGTGACAAGGACATAGATATGTAGGTAATTTCATCCTTCTTTTTTCTATCCACCAAGAGCCTGGCTTAGAAAAGCCTGGTATTGAAATAAAAGTGGACCAAGAGCAGGGAGTTCATGCTCATTTGGGTCTTAACATTGTAACAGCCCTAATACCCACTTTTAATTTAACCTTGGCTTCCTTGTATTTTTGCAGAAAGATGTATCATCATGTTTTGTTTTGCACTTAGTTGCTGCCTTGTGAAGGGACTTGTGTTCCTAAAGCACCGATTGTTGAAATAATTTTTCATATGGTAGGATATATACCTTGACAAAATAGTGGAAATTCTCAAATGGCACAATCCTAAATATTACACATATATAAAGCGTTCATTGTTTAGGATATTTTTTTCTCCAGGTAGCGTGTCTTCCGTAGCCTAAATATTCTGTTGATATCCCACTAAAACTGAATGTCATTAACATGAAAAATACAGTGCCACTCTGCCCCACCCAAAATCCCATTTCATTTGCTGGTTTGCTTTATGAAGTGATACCATTGCTGCTGAATTTCCAGTGGTATAGCATGATGAAAATCTTTCATAATATAGCTTTGTGTCTCGGTTGACCGTGTACTTTTAACATTTATTTCAGCCAGACCTTCACTAATATTAGAACATTTCCACTAGTAAGAATTGTAGAGGAAAAGTGATTTATATTAATATGTATCAACAGACAAACCGTGCTGTGTAAATTGAACTAAGATGTGAGTACTAAATCATGGGAATATCATGTCATACTGCTATAAATTGCAAGCCATATAAGAAAAGAGGTGTTTTTTTTTTCAGCATGGCATTTTCTGTGTATAAAAAAGGGAAATGTCTGAAGGATAGTTAAATGAATTACAGCATTATCCCTTGAGGAACATGCAGACTTTGGGATCGTGTTTTCTTCACTGTCCATTTGGTGACGGTTTTGCTTAGCAGGCTGTTTCTGACATTGCCGTTGTGCCTGTTGGACTTCATCCTTAATAAATTCACCAACAGGTCAGGAGTAGTTATAGCAGTTACTCCACAGGGAGGAGAAAATGAGAGAAATGTCCTGTAGGGAACAATCAGGCCCTGGCAGAGCTGAGGAGGAGATGATCTAATAGAGGGGCTTTTGTAGGGATGGTCTGTCTCGGATTTCTACAATTCCATAAAAAATTGATGAGAACAAGAGGAACATTTAGAATCTGTTAATCCTTAAATGCAGACAGAACTGAAGTAAAATATTCCTCCCGTGCATCCTACCACATCCTACCTTACTATTCACTGCATAGACATTTATATGTATGTGAAGGAACATTTATACTGATTCAATGCCCATATTGCAGGCAAGGACAAAGTTCAACCCTCCAGGTGTTTTGGGCTTCAACTCCCACAATTCCTAACAGCCAGTAGGCTGTTAGGAATTGTGGGAGTTGAAATCTAAAATACCTGGAGGGCTGAAGTTTTCCCATGCTTGATATAGTGCTATAGATGATTTGTTGTTGTTACGTACCCTCAAGTAATTTCTAAGTTATCTTACAAATCTTAGTTCAGAAGGAGTTTGCTTTTGTCTTCCTCTGGGGCTAAAAGTGTGCGACTTGCCCAACGTCATGCAGTGAGTTTCCATGGCTGAATGGAGATTTGAACCCCAGTCTCCAGAGTCCTAATCTCTACCATGCTGGCTCTCATTGTAGATGACTACTAAGGCCTCATTTACACAGACGGTTGAATACAGCAAGACAGCAAACACCCATGAAAGAGAGCATAAGAAAGCCTTAATGTGCATTAGTGCTTTGTGTTTATATATAATCACCATCCAGGCCTCAAACTGGTTTCAAGATTTCCTGTGTAATCATCTGCACAGCAAAACCTACTTTCTTCAATACCAGCTTGAAACTGAATGGTCAGTATAGATGTGCCCAAGTTTAAAAATACAGAATACAAAATTATCCAGCTTCATTTTCCCAGTTCAAGTCTACACAAATCATTATTTACCAAATTCCACTTACAGATTGATTGCAAAAAGGAAAAACAGTGATTTCGGGTTATTTCCCTGGAGACTTGTGTCTTGTCTTGCTAAAACATCCATTCTGTTCAGCATTAGTCTTGGGGAAATGTCAGCAGGGAGACCAAAGAAGCACGGAAACATGTCTCCTTTAGTTTGCCAGACATGCAACAAGGTGAGATGAGGTAGAAATTGGCTGACAGTGGTATCTAATTCATTGGCTATAAGGTGAAATGAAATTCTTAGTTTTATTGCTTGTGATTTGTATCACATATTATCTATATCACGAGGCGAGATCCTACACTGCTTCAGCACAGAATAAATATCTGCCACTGAATGCAACCCTTACATCAATGTCAATGTGCCTGACTGACAAACCATAGTGCATTTCCAATGTGCAAGGGAAATGCGTGGAGTCATTGTTTATTCGCATGCTACTCTGTGTACTACAACAAGCACAAATGGTCTTACACGTGCAACTCTGGTTATGTCATCATCTGGATATGACACTTATTGTCCAAAAATGCATATGTAGTGCACCTTACACCTATATATGTCACTTACTTACTTACTTACTTAGGCGATCCCTCATTGTCCGAGTATGATGGCCTTCCAAGTGTAGTGGCCAGTCCAGTGGAATTGATGGCATAAGAGCATTGCTTCAATGCTAATGGTCTTTGCTTCTTCCAGCATGCTGACATTTATCCACCTGTCTTGCCAAGAGAGTTGCAGGATTTTTCGGAGGCAATGCTGATGGAATCATTCCAGGAGTTGAGTGTGATGTCTGTAAACAGTCCACGTTTCGCAGGCATATAACAGGGTTGGGAGGACAATAGCTTTATAAGCAAGCACCTTGGTATCCCTATGGATGTCACTTACTAACAGGAAATCAAATGCCACTCACATTTCTGTTCATCTCCATCTTGCCAGAGAGAAAATAAAATTGGCAAAAGGGAAAAAAGGAGAATTACTGTTCTCAAAAGTTTCCAAGAGAACTAGTTTTCCCTTTAAATAATACCTCCATGCTTTTTTCAAGTTAAAAAAGACGCTCCCCCTAAGAAAAAGCCCCTTTAAATATAGTTCAGGCTACTTGTGAAGTTTTTTTAATAACAAAAAACCATTTTGAAGAGATTTGGTGAATTCCAGCAGTGGGATATTGACCTCTAGGGCTTACCTAGATCTTGAACAGAGAAACTGATTACATTTGCTCACTTGTATCTCTCTGTTAAAGATAACTCACTGGTTCACTATAAGTGATCTATTCCCTTTGGTTTTCCAATGACTAGAACATTGGTCTTTGACCTGGAAAATGCAGGTGGGCCCTCGCACTCAGACATGTTGTAACTGTGTACAACTCACATACACCGATACCAGGTCACAGATGGTTATACGATGATACAACTCCACTGAGCTCCTTAAAAGAGTGGAATTAACAATTACATTTTAATTTTTAAAACAATGAAGTCCAGAAGCTCTCTGTCCTCTGGACCATACTTGGTTTGTGTTAAAATTTTATTTTGGCCAGATATGGTCCCCTTTCCATTTTCACCAAAAGAAAAATATAGAGAGAGGGTTTTCTGCTTTTGTTTTATTGTATTTTGTGAGGCTTCCAAACTATCCAAAATGTTTGAACCTCCATTAAACAAGTGATTCTGATGTCTAGATTTCAGAACTTTATCTGGGCTACTTTTAAACATTTCTGTATTTCCTGGATGTAAGATCATGTTTAACTGTTGACAGACGGTTGATCTTAATGTCATTCAGAGGGCTATAACATAATAATCTACAAAACATGCTGCCATTTAAAAAGATTTCTTCAGGAATTTAAGCATTGTTTCCTGTTTTAGTATCCTCTCCTTTCAACTTGAGCCACTCTTGGTTATACCATAGGTAAAGACGCTTGTATACAGATGCTCAAACTGGATGCACAGCCAAAATCAACAGAACGAAAAGCTGTTCTGATTAGTGCTGCAAACATCCCATAAAACATGCAGTGCCAATTTAAAAGTGATAGCAAAATTGTCAGTTTTGTTACCCTGCAGTTTGTACACAGATGCCAATCCAAATTGTGTATGAAAGCAAATCCATTTGCTCCTCCCATAGCTTTGTGTTCACAGCTTCTTGCCAGCCTTCATTCCTCTCTTCACTCTTTCCGTGACCTAATTACCATGTACGTTAAACAGCGGGGGACCCTGGGGGCGCTGATGCAGTTGAGCGCCAAGTCCTGAGACAGAGTGCAATCGAGGCTGTGGAGCACATCGGGAAATGGGGCAGCCATCTGCAGGACTGAGGGAGCCCTGCCTCCTCATTAATCCCATCTTCACTCAAGCTCTCCTTTGCCCAAAGGCATCCTAGTCCCTTGATGGGCACAGAGTCCATTGCACCTGGCAGTGGAAAGGCCAGTTTCCCACCAAAAGGTTACTAAGACAGAAGCTGCAAAGGAGACTTTGTGAATATTATAAAATAGCAGATAGTATTCTAGGATTTGTATATTTGCGTTATTGCCCTCACTTAGAGAACTTGTGCTATTGGTAACAAATCCTTGCTTTCTTGTTTGTGCAAATACGTTTCACATGCTGCTAGGTATAGAATTTATCAGCCTTTTGTTTGACAGACATATACTGGAATAACAGAAGAGTCCTTCTGTCATCAGAATACAGGCAGATCCCAGCCAACGCCTCTGACCATTGCATACCTGCAGAAAACGATGCAATAACTGCGAGGAATGTACTAATCGGTTACACTATAGCCATTTGTGTCTGCCTACAACAGGCAAGATAAGCAGCAGCTGTCCCCAAAATGCCTTATGGAGCATGTGTGAACAGCAAAATAAAAATAGAAAGGCAGAACAGATTGCAGCATCAACTATGTTCACTGTGTTTTTAAAAAGAGCACCTATCTGTTTCATCATTAAAATTCAAATTGTAACAAAAGTGAAAGCTGTAAAGGAAATTATCCTTGGATACTTTTTGGAAGATGTTTTAAAGTGGTCTTTAGAAGATGTGAAGTGTTTTTATTTACTTATGCAAGAACAGTGGCACTTTGTATATAACAAAGGGCGGTGTTAGAGAAGGAAGGGAACATGATATATCATTTTCTGTTCTAGTGCCTTTTCTATATACAGATAGGCCTTTAGTGTGCGCTGGTATGTGATTCTAGAACTTCTGCAGATACCAGAATCCATGGATGCTTGTCCCATTTATATACAATAGCATAGTAAAATATGGAGTACCTTGTATAAAATGGTGCTCAACTGTACAATGGCATAGTAAAATATGGTATACTTTATATAAAATGGCGCTCAATTGAAATGCGTCATTGAGAGTTTTTTTCTAATGTGTTTGAGCTGCGGTTGGTTTTAAAACGTGTGGGCATGGAAACTCATGATAAACATTTGTATTCCAAGATGTTTATTTTTACATAGAGACACTTGCTGTAGGAAAATTGCGAAGCATCCATTAAACTGAACAAGCCAGCTCTGTAATTTTTGAAAAGCATGCTTTTAAAAGAAAAACTATTTCAAAAATCTAGTTCTTGGTAACTGAGTAGCAGCTTAATTTCCATATATATTCCATCACCAGTTGATACATTTGATTACCCTTGGGGCGGAGCAGTGAGACTGGTGGTCTTCAGATGGGCAGGGATTGCTAGGTCTCCTGAGGCTCTTGATTAATACTAGATTGACGTCCTGTGTCTGTCCCTGGGCAGCCTAACAGCTGAAAAGTTAACTGATTAGCCCTCCAGCTTCAGGAGAGAAGATGACGCATGAGGCTACTTCACAAGGATTTTTTGTCTTTGTGTGCACTTTGTAAAGTCTTTTTGGAAGGAAAAAGAATTATCTGTGAAAGAACTAGATTCTAATTTATAGACAAGATCCTACATTAAGCTTATAAAACGTAACTTCACAATTGACAGTTACAACATCACTTTGTTAATGAATTGCAATGTTGGGCAGATGAATTCACATTGAAATCTGCACGAACAGTGTGCATCAATGTGCAGTGCATGTGTGCAACTATATGTGAGTAACTCTGCTTCCGCAACGCTGAACTGTTGTATGAACTTTTTTTTAGTTTATTTATTTGGGTCAAACAAGTAGAGTATAACACAGGCATGGTCAAACATCGTCCCTCCGGGTGTTTTGGACTTCAACTCCCACCATTTCTCACAACCGCAGGCCCCTTCCTTTTCCCCCTTAAGCGGCTCAAGGGCAAAAGGAAAGGGCCTGAGGCTGTTAGGAATTGTAGAAGTTGAAGTCCAAAATATCTGGAGGGACGATATTTGCTCATGCCTAGTATAACATAATCACTTTTCCTTATGAGGAAATTTAGAAAGTAACATAGGTGAATTATATGGTCTATATATTTTAACAATTTAACAAAAAAAGTGATAAAAAAGTTCATATGTAATCTCCCTCATCCCCTGCTCGTATCCATCCCTTTTCCACTATTTTCCCCCTCCCTCTCCCATGCGCCCCCTCCTTTCGGAACTAGTCATACATTTCCTTTATCGTTCATTCTGTTTGTTGAATTGTAAGGATTGTCTTACATTTCTTACATTTTCTGTTGCCCTTTGCCTTGGCTGTCACTTTCTCCCATTCCCCTTCCCATTTCCTCCTGAGGTATCCATTGGTATATTTATTTTTCCTAACCATGATGTAATCTTGACGCATAAAGTCTGCTGAATTTTCATACCAATTTTGTATATCCCATTTTTTATGTTCTTTCCATCCCAGGGCGACCATGGCTTGGGCCGCAACTAGCATATATTTAGTCATCTCAGCAAAATCTTTATTGCTGCTTTTCCCTTACGGTTTCAGAGTGACAATCTGTTTCTTATTCCACTCTATTTTTGCTAATAATTCCTTCATTTCCCCTTTTATTCTTCTATAGAATTCTTGTACCTTTGCACAGACCCACCACTAATGAATAAATGTTCCCGTTTCCGCACATTCATGACAACAGCTTTTAGATGTTCTTTTTGTAATATGGGCTATTTGCTGGGCGGTCCTATACCATTTTGTCAGTGTTTTCTGTTGTATCTCATTGATCATTAAGTGTTTTGGTTTTTTTTATTGAATTTATCCACATTTCTAAGTTCTGGTTACAGTGTATTTCCTCTTTCCATACTTCAAATTATATTGGTTATCTAGTCATTTATCATATATGAATCCCATAATTCTTTTCCCTTTCTATTTTCCATTGTAATATTTGATCTAAATCAGTCTTGGGACCTTCCTTCTTCTTCCACTCTGTGATCTTTTGTGACAATCCATGCCATAACAACCAATTGCTTGTTCCACATTTGTCTCTTTAACTTCCCCCATTCATCCATATTTAAAAGATCCCCTATCTTTGTTATGCCATTTTTAAAATTTATTATCACTTTTCCAAATACCTGATCTTTTTTATTATCTAATATTCTTATTAGGAGTCTTGTCTATTTTGTTTCTTGACAGTTCATACTTTCCTTTAGACATGAATAGTGGTTCCATTCATTTATTGAATTTTCAATTCTTACCCATCTTTTTGTTTGAACTTAGCGTGTCTTATTTTTATGTTTTATTGCATTGTCAGCCAGCAGAGTGGAAAGTGGAAAGAAGAAATTTTGAAACATATTGTTGAATCTGTGTGTGTTGACAAGAAAAGATGACACAATTGAATTCGGCTTTGCAGTCCAGGAAACTGCTAAATATAGTTGAACTTTGCTTGCAGAGAAGCCCCTGGTAATGCAGTGGGTTTAACTGCTGAGCTGCTGAACTTGCTGACCAAAAGTTTGGTAGCCTGAATCCAGGGAGCAGGGTGAGCTCCCACTGTTAACCCCAGCTTCTACCAACCTAGTTCAAAAACATGCAAATGTGAGTAGATCAATAGGTACTGCTCCAGCAGGAAGGTAACAGCACTCCATGCAGTCATGCCGGCCACGTGACCTTGCGGTGTCTACAGACAATGCTGGCTGTTTGGCTTAGAAATGGAGATGAGCACCAACCCCCAGAGTCGGACACAACTAGCCTTAATGTCAGGGGAACACCTTTACCTTTATCTTTACTTGCTTTGCAGTCTGGAAACTGTTGCATTGGAGGTTCATTCTGACTTGCATAGCATGCAGCTATGTTGCATGTGTGTAATGTGAAAATGCCCAAATTGGTTTCTTAAGAATATCTCCAAGGGTAGACGAAGGGGCCCTCAAATATTCCAACTTCACTGCCAAATCTAGTATCAAGAGAGGGGGGAAATTCTCCTCGGATGAGTTAGGTATTACAATAATTGAGCCCGTATCTGTAACACACATTTAATAAGCTGACTAGTTCAAAACTGCTAATTTCTACCATACCTTTTTAGCAGTCTTTTGCCTAGATCAGTCTATTTTCAAACAACTGCAGGCGCTTGAGGCTTCTTCTGCCGTTGTAGAGCAGTGCCACCCAAAGGCAGTCTAGGGCTACACTTTACTTAAAACACAAAAAAGTGGATATTATGCAGAGACAGTACAGGCTGTGTCAAATTAAGCTGGCAGATGCTTTTATTTTTCAGCTCCTTGAAAGTGGCACTGAGCTCTCACAGACTCTGCAGGGGCTTTCCTTTCTAGCATTCATTTTCATTATATCACTCTTTTCAAAGAAGATCATTCTAAATCTTACTTCCAGGACTGGAACAGAGACCCATATTCATTGTAGTGACAATCAAATCCTAGCAGTTAGCTCTTTTCTTCCTTTCTTACAAAAACTATGGGATGCCCCTTTCTGAATTGCCATTTCCATCTTTCACAAACTTTTCTGCAGGATTTTTCTGCTTCACTTTTTTGGGGTGAAGCTAGCATTGTAGGAGTTTTTCAAGGCCGTAGCTCCCACATTTGCTTATACATACAGTACACTCAAGATGTGAGAGCATTGGACATGACATTCTTTCCCTCCTGTATCTGGGGTTCTGGAGATTGTTCCCCTAGTACCTTTTAGATCCAGGAGACCAATGTGTGAATGTTTCACTTTGGTTATTTTGGCTACACTAGTGAAGGCCAGCTGTCCCAATTGTGCATGCTTCCCATAGACTGGGCTTTTCTCACCGCTGCACTACATTAACAGCAAGGAAGAGAGTGAAGCACTGTCCCTTCTCATGTTGAAACAGCTTCACTAGCAGTTTGTCCATGTTTTTGACCTTTAAAGCCCCATACGACTTAGTTCCAAACTATCCAAAAGGCCATATCTCCCCACATGAGCCTGCCCAGGTCTTCTGGTTTTCCGAGGTGGGTTTTCTCTCCCCATTAAGACTCGCGCAGGCTCAGCTGGGGAGAACATGGGAGGGAACCTTCTTGGTGGCTGCTGCTATGCTTTGGACCTCTTCCAAGGGAGATTTTATTTGCCTTCTATCTGTTGTCTTTTTGACAAGAAGGCAAACTTTTTTGAACAGACTTTGACTGACCAGAGTGGAGTGGTGTACAATTTGAGCATGCAATTTTTAGTATATGATGTTTATTTTAATGTTTTAAAAGTAGTACATTAATTAGATGTATCGCTTACTGTTTTTTACACTTTTATACTCCATATTGGTTTACATTCTAAGTTATTTTGGGTCCTATTTAGGGGGGAAGGGGAGTATAAATCAATAAATAACTCCAGAAAACGAAGTGTGTATTCTGCCTTTAGCAGTGTGTTTATATACTGTCTCCACCAGACTAGCAGAAGAGCTCCTGTAATTTCCAGTTGTGCATTTGTTTTGCTACATTTCCTATTGCAATTTAGGTTCTTTACTTGCATTTTGTAAGCTAAACATAGTTTGCTTTGCATTTTTCAGAGAAAAGAAGCTGAAAGCCAGAGTCCAGGAGCTGGTGAGTGCCTTAGAACGACTGACCAAAAGCAGTGAAATCCGGCACCAGCAATCTGCAGAGTTCGTGAATGACTTGAAAAGAGCAAACAGGTAAAGTGGTTGCCCTAGTAAATGTCAGCATTTGTATACTTTTCCCCACATTCTTTTTTAAGAGACATTTATGACTATAAATGAGTCAGACATGACTGGACTTAACGTCAGGGGAAACCTTTACCTTTACTTTATGACTATAAATGCCCAAATATGCAAGGGATTGCCTGTCAGTCTGCTAATACACCTTGAAGCAGACCACAACTTGGGACAAATATACTGATAGGCAGTGAAGGACTGGGGAACTGAGTCCCTACTTGGTGCTCATGCCACAATTCAATGGCAAAGTGCATACTTTGTGTAGAAGAGGTCCCAGGTTTAATCCCTGACATCTCCAGATAGGGCTGATGATAGTCTTCTGCATGAAAACATGGAGAGATGCTGCCTATTGAGTGTTGATGATATTGGGTTAGTTGAATTAATGGTGACTCACTAACAGGCAATATGGAGCATACTCCCATTATACTGGGACTGGGGAATTGAAATCAATATTGAGAGAACATAGTTTCAACAGCCTGGTCTTAAAAATTAAAATCTCTTCTCATACTTTCCATTAAGATCATCCGTTACTGATGGAGCATGATTCCACCCAGTGTCAAATAGAAATCTGCATCTCTAATGTCAACTGCTGATCTTTCTTACAGTAACCTTGTGGCTGCTTATGAGAAAGCCAAGAAAAAGCATCAAAACAAACTGAAGAAACTGGAATCCCAAATGATGGCAATGGTCGAAAGGCATGAGACTCAAGTGAGAATGCTCAAACAAAGAATTGCTTTGCTGGAAGAAGAGAATTCAAGACCCCACACCAATGAAACATCACTTTAAGAGGGATGATAAAAAAAGGAATCAATGTGCCATTGAAAATATGAGTCCTTATAGGACTCGCTGTATATGGTAGGTGCGAAAGGAGACCAGAGACAGCCTGGGCCAAGATGGAAGACAGTGCATCAGAGACCAGTTTGGGCTTCGACAATATGCAATCATGAACAGGAGCCAAAAGGAGTAAGGCTTTTGGGATGGCTGTGCATAATCAGACAGTGCCTGATGGTAAATGTATCTGTTTATCAAGGTTCTATGTAATTATTTTGTTCCTGTGTTACATTTTTTTTTCTTCTTCCAGACTTGTATGGGTAAGAATACTTGTGTTTTCATCAATCACATCCTTCTGAGTCCACTGTAATTTTGAGGAAATGATCAAATATCACCACACAGGTAGCTTTCATCTGGATCACAGCATTCCTTCTTTCCATCTCCTTTTTGCTGTTCATCTTTTCCTCTAGGCTGACAGTGCACAGCCACTTGCAAAGTCGGTGGCCATTCATTTATTGATAGCTGGTGTCTGTGATTATAGAGTGCGCTAAGAATTGGCACTCTCCCGTAAGTGGCATCTAAGGAAGCAGCAGCGCATGCATGCCGTGAGAGTATGACACTCCATCCACAGTCTGTTTCAGTTTTAAACTGCCTTTGCATTACCTGCTGCTTTTAAGAATTTTTGAAGTGTGCTCACTTGATGCCTGATAGCCTACAATTTGGAAGCTCTTGGCAATCCTCTTGCATATTGCTTTCAGTCCCAACATGCAGGTGGATCAGAACAAGTAGTTTGCAAGTTCCAGAATCAACTAGAATAGTGCACCATCGTTGTTGTCTTTTATGTGATGCTTGTCTGTCCTTCATGTTTTGCTAACTGCTGTTGCTGGTGAAGCAGCCAGGTAGAAGTGCTCCAGAGTTAAAGTGGTGTGCTTTAGTGAATTTGTTGCCTCCCAAAAATCTAATTTGTGGAGGGAATGTAATCCATATTCTGACAATAACCATTCAGTTATGTATCTAAACATACATATCAGTACACTTGTTCTCCAACTCTGCCCCCCCCCCCCATATATTTGAGCCATCATCTTACAGAATTCTTGAGCAATGCATTGTCTGAAATGTCTAGGAATCCAAAATCTCGAAAAACAAATAAGAGCTTGAGAATCTCTCCTGTCAGTGCAGTGTCATTACATCTTGGTCATGAGATGGTATATTAATTTTGTAGGTGTTGTGCATTTTTACAGCTAAACCCTTTGGAAAGAGTATGGTGCGGGGCTGGTCAGGACTGACACGTTTCTTAGCAGCTGATTTCCGAGGACTGTTGTAAAACATTTGTAGCAGTTTCCATCAAACTCACTACATCCTTGCTGTACAGTATCAAAATAACTCATCAAACTTCACTTATGTTATTGTGCTTTTAAAAAGCCTAGGATATAAAGAATGTGCCTGATTGAATGAATGTACATGTCCACCCTAAAAAGCTATTGTCAAAATTGACTTTCAATTGCAAGTCTACTCTGCCTGATAAAACCATTGTAGAAGGAGCAATAGGCAGAGACCATCATGCAAAATAGTTGTCTACATTTTAAAATAAATAAATAAATAAAACTAGAATGGTAACAGTTCTAGATCAGCTACTTAGTTATGTACCTATCTTGATCACATAGCTAAATATCTCTTGGATTAACCCATTACCAGTATTGACTTACCAGGCAGCAGCCACTACAAGCAAAAGGAATCTGTTCTCCTAAAATTCAGGGATGTATTTGATATTTCCACCACCCTCTCACAAGCTATCTCCAGTGTGACAGTCACAAGCATGACCCCAATGGTAATTCCTCCTCGCTTTGGAGATCATTTTCAGGAGTCAGATGGAACTGTCAATCTGTTGTGTCCCAACTGACAAGAAAACAGACCTCTGTTACTCGCATTGGCAGCTGCCTATTAAGTCTAGATTGGGAGACTTTAAATCCCTACACACTCTCCATGCTATTGAATATGCAGAAATTGTCACTACAAACCAGTCCTGAATGTGTAACTCTTCATAACAATGATCATGAATTCCAGCCAATGTCTCTATTAAATGCAACCAGTTATTAATGTTCTCTTGTAGTTATAGATTCAGCAATAACTCTCTGGCATGTCAGATGGAAGAATAAACACTGATCTCTGGTAAACCAAGAGAGAGGAATGTCTTGAGTTATGGCACATTGTGGTGCCTTGTTCTTAAAGGATCTTCTTTTTCTTTCTTGCACTTTGATTCTTAGACCACTTGCAATAAAATTAGCAATTTGAATACAATAACCAGCTAGGGTTTTCTAGCATTCTTCCATATATTTTCACTGAAGATGATATGAAGTGCTTTTCAAACTGAGCTTTCAGACTCAGATTGTTATTTCTTGTGCTGTAATGTTCGAGCCACTGATCATATATTTTTAAAATAAGGTGGGGTATTTGGTACCTCTGGGATAGGTTGTTTTTGTTTTGTACCCTGAGTTGCACAGCTGCCTGTAATAGGGATCCTGTTTGTAAGGAAATGTTTTCAGAGGTGTGTGCATTTGAAATGGCTAAGCAACTACTTTATTAAGTAATCAGTGTTTCATTCAATTTGTACCTTAATTTGTCACCTTTCTGCTCATTTTCCAACATAGCAAAAATATTGCTGAGGCAAATGTGTATGTAACATAATTTCTTCTCATCAAAAGTTGATGGGACATTTATTAGTAAAATCTATCCTACATTAAGAACTAATGTTCCCCAGAATAAAAATCAATCTTTCTAAGGTATGATATGAGCTGGATGTAGCCAACAATTGGGACATCCCATAGTCTTGTCATCACTATATTTTTGTCAATACTACACAAGTGATAGTCTGTGAATTAAATCAAGTCATTCCTATTTTTAAGTTCACATTTGCATTACATAGCATTTATTATTCTATTTTTATTCTAGTTAGGTTCATTGGGTTTAATGGCCTAAAGCATTGTTTCTTAAATAAGCATAGCAGTTAATACTGTTCTGATGTCTTTCCTTGTATTGGTAAGGAAGGTCTTCCTTTACTGGCTATATTCATATCTTTCTTCTTCTTTTTGAGTCTCATCAGTTACAAATCTCCAAAATTCTACCAGTAACATTCTGTAGTGCAGATGAGCATTTACCATACCTGCCCACTATTCCCAAAGGCCTACGGTATTTAAAATCAAGAAATTAATCTGCTTTGAGTCTCCTTTGTGGAGAGAAAAGGCAGGGGTAAATAAACATAATAATCATAATCTCCCATAACAATGCAAGGCAAAAACAAAAAGTTAAACTAAAAATAAATAACATACCTGCAAATGGTGCTACTGCGGAGGTCTATTTGAAATGTCGGTAGGATTCATGATGTCATGGATGTCAAAGCTTATTTCCAGTTGGGCCTAAAACTTAGTAATTTAAAAAGCAAGCCTTGTCCCTGGTTCATATGCAGGGAAACTTTGAGTGTGTCTTCTCCATCCCAGCATTTTCATGCTAAATGGTTTTCTTTGGGGCAGCTCTATTTAAGCATCTGTCAAGTTTCTCCTCTTTGGTTTTTCCCAAGGTGAAACAGCATTGCTTTTAGACCCCTTGAACACTGCCATATAAAATCCAGATTATCTGCTTTGAACTGGATTATATGGCAGTGTAGACTCATATAATCAACTTCAAAGCAGGTAATGTGGATTATCTGCTTTCATAATCTGGATTATATGACAGTGTAGAAGGGGCCCTTGAAACAGGGATCGAGAGGTAAAGAGAATCAAGTGTCTTGATATAACTAGCTAGAGCAATGTGTAGGAAGACAATGCATTCTGTTTCCCTTTGCAAGAATCAAATATAACCTTGTTCAGGCCACCAGTTGTCAACTGTGTTTTCAGTACAAATCACTTGGTTGTGGCAAGGTATAGAAATAGTCCATGTTGGTGATACAGGGTGACACGAGCCTCCTTAAACGAGTGTATTAACTTGTTCATGAAGTAGCTATCCTTATACCTTTTTGTGCAATTCCCTCTACCCACTCAACTCACTGGAGCGTGTCCCAACAGCCCGTCAGTCGCCAGGGGCTTCCAAGTACCTTTCAGTTGCATCTGTGCAGCTGGAACCCAGCTCAAGCCACGGGGAAGAACAGTGCTGGAGATTTATGCTCCATCAGCTACTGAACGTAACCTTGCCAGGAAGCTGCAAAGGACAGCCAGAATTTCCACCCTTCAGTACAATACTGAAAGAATGCCAATTTAGAGTAATTGGGCGGAGGGAAATTTTGACCTTAAAACAAACGTTCAGGGGTATTTAAATCTTGTATTGTTGTGTGCAGCTGTAGTGGCAAGCGTTTCACCACCATGTAGCAGTCAGGTCACTGGAGGGAAAAATATGGTAGACATTCAGTGGTAGAAAAGAGACATATCTACCGACAGACTAAAGGACTGTGAATTTTAGATTAATAGGGTGTATGAGTATGTTATTAGCTCTTAATAGATGGTATAACTGAAGAGGAAATACCAAAAATAACTCACTTATGCAACTGTTTTTAAAACTGGGCTGAAATTTAACATAGCTTTCTGTAAGTGGGAGAGATCCTTTTGTCAATTGGAAAGCTTTGTTTCCAGTAAAGATCTGTCCTGACAAAAAGGCTGTGGTAACAGGAAGAACAGTTAAAAGAGTCCTTCCATCAGCCTGCATGTGTTAAGCAAGGATATTTCTGCCTAAAGGAGCAAAGTCAGGATCCAGACCAATCTCTGTGCCCAACATGCCAAGCATCATCCGGCAGATGGGCATATTGTAGTGACTTGAGGTCATATTGTTCATCCGGTTCTAAAATTCATTCCATGTATTAAATGATAATGTTCCCTCCCCATGGCAAACTAAGTCAGTTGAGTCATTTTTGTCTAAATGTGACCAGTTCAGTTGTGTTATTAGAGGAGGGGTCTAGAAACTGATGAGTTTGTCATACGGCCCATGGAACATGTTCCAACTCTTATTTTTCCAGCTAAGGTATAAACATTTTTACACCAGCTTGAATGTATTGTTCTTTACAAAGCACATATTCATTTTGCATAAATGTCAGTATTGGTTTACTGTTTATATTGACATTTTTTTCAGTGAAAAAAACATTTTTTTCTGATTTTTCCAATAGTTTCAGTTCTTTAGCTGCTGTAAAATAGCTACTTTGTGTTGGTTTGATATATAGAATTGTACAAACTGCATTTATTTATACAGAGGCATTTATAATACTTTTACAAATGTTCTTATATTCTGAATAAATTTCTAATGCCGAAATGTCACAAAGTCTCCATTCTTATGGGTCATCCTTAAGTATTTCTTCTTCTTGATCAAGTTACAGGTTACTGCCAACATTTAGGATAGGAATGTGCTTTCCTAACTTGTATTATTATGTACTTCCCCTTTTGTTTCCAAAAACATTACACAAGAAATCAACATTTTAATGATAAATGGTAGAAGCATTATATATTTATTCAGTACAATGCTCATGTGACAGATGTTATCAAATTTGTCTCTCCATCCTCACATTTAGTGGATGCCAAATTCAATTCCACAATTTTAAATGAACACATGGTACAATTCTGAAAAATGCTTCAGTGTAGTCTTGTTGAAGCCACAACTCATGTAGAGGACATATGCACCACTTTCAACACCTGACATCCTCATGTTCACCAGGGTCTGTGTTCAACACAAAAGTCTAAAGGGGGGGGGGTTATGGGTTCATTTGTGTGTCTGTAGAAACCTCCCTTCAATTGGGAGTCCCAATAAAAATGACAAAGCGGTTTCTAAGCTGTTCAATAAAATGTGGCAAGAAACAATAGGCACCAGGGTCTGTACATGTATTATGCCATCTCCCCCAAACATGCTCAAATTCCCTGTTCAGTCATAATGCTTGAACTGGGTTTCAACTGACAATGCAAACAAATATTGCTGCCAGGCAAAGCAACACAAGTTGCGGGCTTTTATACAATGATTGGCCTAGCAGCAAAAACAAATTTCCAATTCGAGAAAGTAATCACATTTGATATCATTACAGTTATCTGCAAGTCCAACACATCTTAGCGGTAAGCATTTGTTTAAAAATACATAAGTAGTATTAATAAAAAAGGGAACTGCCAAATAACCATACATACATGAGAAGGCTGGGCAGCATCTAGCAATGTACTTTCAAGACCAAATTCAAACTACTGAACGTCCTTCAACAAATGGGAAAAAAATACTTTTCATTCCTTTCACAAATACAGCAAGAAATACATATGTGAGAGCTCGGCCACTGCTCCGTCTTCATTTGAGACCAAGAACATCTGCTCTTACAAATATGGCAGAAGAAATTAAGATTCCTAACTTGAAGACTGACCATGCCAATACCTTGCTTCCATCAAAGCTTATCTAGATATTTCTGGGTTTAAATCTAGCCGATTTAACTCATTATATCAAAAATTATAAAATAAATTCAGTATTCAAATAAGATTTTGATTACAATTTCTGAAAGTATCCTGGGTGATACTTTACACATTACCCATATATAAAGCAACCCCTTGCTCTAAAGTTCTTTTTTATAAACTAATTCAATAAACAGACTTTCACAATGTTTAAACAAACACATGTTGAGTTTGTTAAAATGCATTCATGCTACAAACCATTTAAAATGTTTGTTATGCTTTACTAAAGCCATCCAACACTGAAGAATAAACTACTTTATTCTGAAGAACACTGAAGAACACGCACCTGTTACTATTATATGCTTCAGGTACCTTACTATACAAGGTAACATGCTTTATTTTTTCTACAAAGCAGAGATGAGGGAACATGTTCTCCAGGTGATTTTGAACTGCAGTTCCCATTACCCCTCAATATTATCTAAGTTAGCTAGGGATTATGGCCATTGCAACTCAATAAAATCTGGAGGATCACATGTGCCTCACACTAGCTCTGATGTATTGCTTGTTGTAATAAAGTTCTTTGCTGCAAAATTTAGTCTTCTTTCTTGATCTGATCTACAACTTGCCTTTTAATAACCCTGAAAACATATTGGTCCTATGTTTTCAAACCGCAATACAATGTGTAACAGTTTAGCTATAGTGACAATACTGAATACTGTTTTAACTTCATTTTAAAAAAGAAACCTAAGGGCCCATCCAGAAAGGGCCCATAATGCGGGAGCTCCTGCGGTTTTACCAAAGGTGTCCAATGTCTCTGGTAAAACCAAATTAATTCGAGACTCCATTAGACTCAGGTCTTATGGAGTATGAGCCTTGTGAGGACTGAAGGGGTCAGTCCACACAGTCCAATTTGCTTCTCTGGGCCCCATGGACCCAGAGAAGCGAAGCAGGAACCCTACCCTCCCCAAATACCCCCTAAACCAAGTTACAATGGGGACAATCCAACCCCCCCCCCAAAACCCCATGGGCCCAGAGAAGCGTTAAAAGGAGAAAATAGTGAGCAATTAAAAGGAACAACCAGTAAAATATATAAAAGACTAATTAAAGACATAGGGAAAAAAAAGAAAAGATTAACATTAAGAGAATCATGGGAGGAGGAAGTAGGAACAAAGATAACGGAAAAAGAATGGGAGGAGATATGGAAAACAAGACAATTAAAAACATGTCAATTAGAATAAAAGAAAATTATTATAAACTAATTTGGAAGTGGCATTTAATATCGAGAAGATTAAATATTTTGAATAAGAATAATAATGAAAAATGCTGGCGAGAGTGCCAGGAAATTGGAACCTACATGCATATGTGGTGGGATTGTAAACATGTAAAAGATTTTTGGGAATTGGTTATAAGGGAAATAGAAAGTATTATGAATATAAAAATCAGGAGGAATCCAGTGGAAATATTACTTTTAATTTAAAAAGAGGATGAGAAAGATAAGAGGGGAAAAATTTAATAGACATGCTATTAACAGCAGCTAGATTACTAATTGCAAAATATTGTAAAGGAGAAATGAAAATACAAATTAATGAATGGCATAAAGAAGTTTGGCAAATAGCACTGAATGACAAGCTAACATCAAATTTAAAAGTAAAGAAGGGATTATGGGGGGAAATTGTTTTGAAAGTATTTGGAGAAAATTTCTAGAAAAGAAGGCAGGAATTTACCTCCAAATGAAGAATTGAACTTTTGGTGGGACTACAGAAGAACAGATGGCTCTAGGGAAGGGGAGCACAGGGGTGAATGTAAATAAAAGAGGGGGGATGTATAGAATATGTTTATATAATTGTAACTTTTTCTCAAATAATAATAACAATAAAAATAATTTTTAAAAAGAAGTGAAGCGGGAACCCAACCCCTCCCCAAATCCCCCCTAAAACTTTTAAACTAAAAGAAAAACTTACTGGGCTACCATTAGTCCTTTTGGCATGTTTTTTGTAACCTTTCAATGTAGTGCTAAGCGGGGGGAGGGGATCACTACTGGTCCCCGTCTCTTAGCGCTACATTGGTACATCCCAAAAAGCATGCCGAAAGGCCTAATGGAGGCTGAGTAAGTTTTTCTTTTAGTTTAAAAGTTTTAGGGGGGATTTGGGGAGGGGTTGGGTTCCCGCTTCGCTTCTCTGGGCCCATGGGGTTTTAGGGGGGGATTTAGATTGTCCCCATTGTAGCTCGGTTGTTACCACACAAGAAAGCCCACTTCTTTTGGGCAAACAGCAATGCGGGAGAAAACGGGTTACTTTAACCCATTTTCGACAGTAATAAATTCCTGTCTGGAAGCGGTCTAAGAGTGCAGTTCTTAGACTTTAATCCATACACCAGTTCTAGAGCTGAATTTAGGAGCTTGTAAAAATCTGTTTCTCCTTTGCATTAGCAGACACACCCACATAGACCAGATTGCTTCTACAATACCCCATTAAAACTCAGATGTTTAATATGTAATAGGATGCTGCTGCTTAAATGGATGGGGAGCAGTAGTTGCATACATGTAAGTCATTTTGGATCCTGGGCACTGTCTTCTCTAGAATAATAGATTAAATCGGTGTTGATTTTAACTTATCAAGTCACTTGGTATATTTACAATTGTGAAGGTAGTAAGAAAGTACTATCTCATTGTTTTGATTCCGATAGCCAATTTGGAAACAGAGTGAAAGCAGGTAAGACATATCAAATTTATCAGTGCTTATAACAGAACATTTTTAGTATCTTTATCTTTTCCTTCTTGGAATAGACAGAGTAGACAGAGCTACATATGTATAAAAGGGCAACTTAGATTTTAGTAAAAGGTGGCTTTCCTCTAAGGATGCCTTCACAGTGCAGTGAATCAGTGTAATATGCAAATACTTTTAAATGTGGGAGAGCAGAAGCAGAATAGCTGAATGGGACAGTTCACAATTAATCAGCTTCCCCCCAAAAAATAAGAATCCTAACATGCTTAAACTGCAGACATAAAATCTACAAGTCTTCCTTAGAAACACTCACGCTCTTGTACTAGCATACAGAATAGTTTCTATTCCCAGACAGAGGAAACGTAATATGCTATTTCAAGTGAGCAAAAATGGAAGAGGACAAGCATGTGCTTCTTCTCTGCATCAAAAGTCAAAGCAGAAGCTGCTGTAAAGTTTGTGCTCATGAACGCATTTGGCACCTCCTAATCTGTGACAATAATCAAGCTCTATCTACATGGTAGTAGTTGTACACAACCCACAAGAGAGGCAGAGAGCCAATATACCGTGTGAACAAGACACACATTTGGACTGAAAGGAACTTGTGCAACTGAGTATTACAGTTCTGTAATGCAAGCTGCTAACGTTGGCACTTGCATGTTCAAAGGCTGCGTGCGATCTCTGGAAAAGTTAATAACAGTAAAAAAATTCAAGCTCTGCTTCTGTCTCCTCTAATCTGATTTTCCAAAAAGGATATAAAAGCTTCCGACAGCATGCAAGTTTAGAAGAGACCAGAGTTTTCATGAGCTGAAAAGATTGCCCCTAACAGAGCAGCCATGTGTATAAAAAGATCAACTTTTTACTAAATAGTACACAAGCACATGCACTCTCTCACACACATATATGAATGATTTGCCAGGAACATTGTCGCCTCCTAAAAATCCTGCTTGAAGCCTTGTCTGCTGAACTTTTTTCTTCTTTTATAGCAAAAATAACTGAACCCAAAAAGGATCATGACACTCACCATTCAATTAGGAGCAGCACATGAGGAGCTGTCACATTTTCCACAAAAAGCATGTGAGAGGAGTGCCCAATATTCAAACAACAAAGCATTTCTGTCAAAATCAAATCTGTTCACAGCTCATTTATTCATCTCCTTTAAAATGCCCATTTCAGACAAACAAAATGTCAATACCATCACCACATTTGCCTTTTCTTCATGGCTTTCCAGCAATGTATGTAAACCATATGAATGAACTTTGGAATACAAAAGTATAAAATGATTCATTTAAACATTTTGCAAGCAAAATAAAACAAGACATGCCATTACAAACCAAAAAATTAAACAACCTGAAATGTTCACAGTGCAGGGCACCCAGGAACCCACCTGATAGCAATACAATGAAGGAACACAACATTATGGTATATGTGGTGCCTTGTAAAAGCAACAATTATTGCATTATTTACCATGTTTATTTGCCATCTACTTAAGACTAAGTTAATAAAACCAGGTTAGTTTTCTATAGACTCTTAAGAAATTCTCAGTGAAGCCAGATGCTGTCTCTGCTAAAGAAGTCACTCTGCAAAAGGACAATTACACATGGTATATCCAGAAACTAGGACAGTTTGCATACTCTTTAACATAGTGTGTTTTTCCATACACACACACACACACACACACACTTTGAGACTACAACTCAGGTTATTTCAGCCATTTAAGTCCCCATACAAGATAATTTATTTCATATTTTAAATTCACATGAGTGCCTCAATGTTCCTCTTACCTAAAACAAAAAGGAAGCAGCACAAATAGTAACATTCCTCAGAAGTCAAGCTACATATTAGGAGAAAAATGGCTCAAGCAGCCTAAAAATCCAGTTTGCGGTGAATGAAACAAGTTACTATAGTAGGCACTTTTACTGCAAAAGAAAGAAACAGAACTGAATAGTAACAGATTTCCCCTCACGATGGTAAACTGGGGAAGAGTATCATCTCAACCCATTAGAAGCTCTTTTGTCTTTCTTTTGACAAATAAGCAAAATCAATGAATTGCTTTAAATAAATCCTGGATGTGACAGAAAAATGTTATCACTAGGATAAGTTTACCACTCAACCATTTTTAAATGGCCTGTAATTAAAACTGAATTAATTTTGAAGGCAACTTGAGCTTCTTTCCTAGTCATAAAGAAAAGATTCACAATTTTATGATTTTATATATGAATTTCACTCTACATTTTTAAAATCAAGGGCAAGAATTAAATTGGGAGGGATTTGCAAGAGAAAAACTGCTTTCTGAAAAATAACAAAAAATTGGTTTCCCAACTTAAAACTTCAAGCCTACCTGGGAGAGATGTTAGAAATCTCAACTATTCAATAAACACTTGTCAAAGAGCCAAAGTCTCTACCAGACATACAGGGCAGTAAATTATTGGGAAATTAGCTCTGTAGCAAGTTACATTTGCCTAGATGCACATGCCCTCAGTATAGCTACAAAACAAATTGTCTTCCTGCATTCTTTGCCACTATTGTGTTTCACATGCTTAATTCTTGGATATTTCATGCGTTTTTGAAATTTCGTGCATTGTTATTATTATTACTTGAACACTTAAAACTCAGTATTATATCAGACAGATATATTAGCTTAATGGGGCAAAAAATGTAAGCATCGTGCATATTTGGCAAGTCTAATTCACAGAGCAGTCCTCTCCTCTGGTGTTGCCTACTGAAGAGAATTAAGATGGGGCAGAGATGCCCCTCTGCCAACAGAAGATTGCTCCACTGGATGGATGCTACTGGCAGAAGCAAATAGCAAAAGTCCCACAGTAAACACTCCAGAAGTCGGGCAGAGGCTTTGAATAGACTTTTCCCACAACCTTGGCTATCATCCTCCTTCCCTTACTCTCAGGGATGAGATTTAGCATGCAAAGACTTTCCACAAAGGTGAAAAACCTGGAAAAATGGACCGCATGCATCTTCTGCCCTGATTGATGCAACCCCATAGGCCTTGGGATATCTTGGTAGATCCCTGTCACGTGGTAGATCCTTCTCTCTCTTTGTAGCTTCCTAAAATGTACGTTTTATATGCCTAAATGATCTCCTACAAACCCACATTTTTCCACACTGCATCATCAATGAAATAACTAAATTAGGGTAAGGAAGCCAAATCAGCCACACTGCTATACTACTATCATATCTCACTGGACCTAGAAAAGCAATTATTGAAAGGAATCGGTATTTCATGATGTTAATATCATCTTAAAACATGACCATATAAAAAGTTCCTATACAATCAAAAAAGAGAGCTCTGGGGGGGGGGGGAATGGCATCAAAGCCCAGGAGAGCCAAAACATTATTATTTTGCATTCTTAAAATGATGTCCTCACAGTTTCACTCGACTTTCCACCCTTTTGTGAAATCAGAAATGAAAGATTGACTATGCATCAGAGGTTATATATATGTAAAAGGTTAGTACATCTCTAAGGCTAAAGCACTTCTCTGAAATCTATACACAAAACAAAAACAAACAAATAAGAAAAAATGCCCTGTAATGCATAGTTTGGAACTAGCAAATGAAACACTGGAAAGCATTTTTGCAGACAAAAGCTGGACAGTATTTAAAGTGCAACACTGTGTGGTGCCGCTCCCATGTTGAAATGAGAACAAAGCTTTCCAGCCCATCACTGGGTCCCTGCATTGCTTCAAAACCTGAGAAAGGATAAAGGCTGGATTTTAGGAAAACCCACTCAATTGTTCTGGCAGAGTTGTGCAAGTGAATATGCGTCAGAGATCAAAACTTCTCATTATAGCATCATGATCAAACTTGAAGCTCAGAAATGCTTCTGAGGAGAAAGAGGATTTGCAATGGCCGTTGCATGACACTGATTGTCCTTGTTCCAGGAGCGGATCTTCATTCACACAGCACACATCATAAGCTGTGTCTACATTTAAAAGAGAAACAAGCAATTCTCAAAATTAGGAAAGTAAAATACTGCTTTTCAGATTAAAAAGGCAATAAAAGATCTTTTAGTCTAAACTGAATTCCTAGTCAGAACTAGAGTAAAGGCACTGAACCCACGGGATTCACGTAAGAGTTTCCAATAAGTAATTGAAGCAGTGGATCTGCATTAAATTGGAAGAGCAATTATTTTTAGGCCTAGTTGTATTTGCTAATATTGTAGTAAGTTGAAACTAGAAGATAATAAGTAGAAAAAGTAGTACACTGCCTACTTGTACTACATATTTTTCTCTACAAGGCAGAGTCCAAGCTGGGAATTAGAACATGATTCAAGACCAACTCACATTTTCAAGTAGTCAAACACTGGGCTCACAAACAAGAACAATAAAATGTACATTCATGAGCAATCGGGGAGGATGATCTTGCTTTAGTTCTTAAGTCCCTATAACTCCTCACACCTGATGGTCTTTTCCTCATATGGAGATAACCAGCCAAGTCGAGTAACTTTTAGAGATTTTTTAAAAAAAAATAACACAATGACCAAGTCACAAACACAGTATAAAATAAGACTAACGCCCAAGTCACACACACAGTACTGTATTTCATCAGAAATACAGCCTGGGGTCAGTGAGCTTATTTTCAAAGTTTATATAGCCGTAGTTAAGATGTACAAACTCCCTGGTTTTAGCTGTTACATTTTAAAATTAAAGGGGCTATAAAAATTGGATGGGAGTGAAATACCTAACATTCAGTCTGATTCAGACATAGCCATCCCAGGCCAGTAAACCAGGATTCTCCCTTCCAAGAACAAGCTGTTCATGCCCAAGGCCACAAGATTGACATAATGGACTATTTCAATGATTACTTAATACCTAATTATGAATAAAATATAAAATCACAATGTTTCAAAACATGATTAATAAGCAGAAAATAATGGGAAATGGTGGCTTAAACAAAGCATGATATTACCAGTAGATGCTGGCCCATGACTAATTCTTGGCCCAGTAAACCCTAGTTTATCTACCTGTTTGAACCTGTCTGTCTCATGACAGTATTCTCAAAAAATAATCAGCCTCAAATGCCTTTAAAATTATTATACTTGAAAACACTAATATCAATATACTTGCCTGTTTCAAAATTATCTTGGAGTCTTCTTGGATTTAACTTCTTTTCACATTTCTAATTGAGAAGATAATTATGTTACAAAACTCTCAAAAATAATAATCAATGCATAAATGTACCCCTAAGTCATTTCCAACCTCTGGCAAACCTAAGACAGGGACCATGGGGATTTCTGTACAAGAATTGTTCCAAGAACGTTAGTTTTGGCCTTCTTCTGTGGCTGAGAGAATGTGGCCTGCTCAAGATCATACTAGTGGGCTTCCATGGCTGAGCAAAAATTCAAACCCTGGTCTCCAGAGTTGTGGTTCAATCCTCAAACCACTACTCATGTTCAAGCCACACCAGCAATCATACTGAAAGACAGTGTCTTATTCCAATTGAAGAGTCATAGGGTCAATGTGTTTCTCTTTTTATAAAATGGAACAAAAATTGAATATTAGAACAGCAAACAAGTATGGCAATATAACAGAGAAAATAATTTCTTAGTTTTGTTTGTTTTAAAGCAACCCCGTAGTTAGTGCTGAGGCCTCAACAGCCCCATACTCGCTTTTCATAATGACATCCTCCAAACATTATGCCAGGCCCTTAATATCAGCTGGGGTTTGGTTCCAAGATCTACCACAGATACCAAAATCTATGGATGATCAAGTCCCATTATACTTTATACAATTCATAGTAATATGATGTCCGTTATATCAAATGGCAAAATCAAGGTTTGTCTTCTGGATTTTTTTTTATTTTATTTTTTTGTAATAACCATAGATTGTTGAATCTGTGTGTGCAGAATCCATGAATACAGAGGGCCAACTGTATCCATTTTTTTAACCTGCAAAATAGCTCCAGAGCTCTGTTGACTCTCTCATTGTCGCTCCAAATTCAACACAGGTCCACGTTTCAAATATATAAATTTAGGACAGCTCAATTTATGGTATGAATCAGTTTCATGTCTAAGTTCATTCCACTTCATTACTGTGTCTCTTGGTTTTCAATTACCATTATGCAAATACGTCTTAGAACAATGTGTGTTTCTAAACATATTCTTTTTGAAAATCTGCATTTATATCCTAAAATCACATTTTATATACATGCTTTGAGGAAAAGAAATAAATTCAAAACTGAGAGATGTGAAGAACAACTCCATTCTGATCCACACATTTACTATTGGGGAAGACAGATGAGGATACTGCATCAATTCTACGCTATACTCGTATTGGCTTGAGTCTAATATGCCATCAAATCTAATGTGCACCTCAATATTCAAAACGCTAAAACCAAAAAAAAGTATTTCCTGGCGAATGTAATGCTCAGCGGCAGAAATTGCACTCTTTGTAATTTGGCCAAAAGTGTGCATTACAGTGGCTGAATGCTTGTAGTTCCTTCTTTTAAAACAAAACTGTTAGAACACCAAAGTTCCCAGCAAGGGAACAGAAAACCTTGGGGTGTATCTTCTCTAACTGCCCTGGCTCAATCGTTTGAAATCATGTAGTTTTACATGTCTTGAACTTTCTCTGTTGAAGAGTGCTGGTGGCTCATCAAACTACATATCCCAGGATGGCATAGCATTGAGCCCTGGCAATTAAATCAGAGATGAGGTCCCACAAAGAGGAGTTCCTGAAGTAGCTTCCCCTTTGGCATTTGCTCAGAACTAAGAGGACTGTATGATGCGAATCTAATGCACACCCTAATTTTGGGAAGATAATTTAGCCAAAAAAGGTGAGCATTAGGTTTGAGTACAGTACTTTCCCCCTATATAACCTTTTTCTAAAAATGGGGTGAGCTTTAGAATCACAGGTGTGTGTTATGTATTTTTGTTAGTGGTGGTGATACAGAAAATAAGGTGCATCTTCTCATTGATGGCATCCCTCCCTCCCTGTGCTACTTGGTCCACTCTTCCTTTCACATTTGGCCTCACCCACAATGTTAATGGTCAAGGGTCCCCATGTGTTTCCAAAGGTGATATTTGGGGCCTCACAAACTTACACTGATCTCCAGTCATTGGGCAGCTCCTGTTTTTGGTTCTCTGAACTCCAAAAAATATAGATCGTTTCCCCATCTCCCTCCTGCAGTCTCTTAAAATTTTCTTTCACCACTTTTCCAGGCTGTGAAATCTTTATGGATCTGTTTTCTTTGAGATTCCATAAGTCACGGCCTCTTTTAGGCTCTGTTCGGTTGCCTCATGCAACTGGGAGAGATAAAAAAATACTGTGTACAGATTTCAAAAGCTGGCCTGTAGCAACTTGTGCCAGCAAAATACTAGTTGAGCCGAGCCACAAACTCTTCCCAACCCATTTTGCTTTTCAGTAGTCTAGCAACAGCAAAACCAAAGGACTATTGGAAAACTACGGCAGGCTCATCTCCACACACATATCTAGACCTATCCAGAGAGAAGCAAATAAGCACATGCCACCTCCTTCTTTTCAAGCTCACACAAAGTGAGGGAATCCTCACCTACACCACTAATGACGAGCGGATCAGGCCTAATGCTCCATCTGCTAACAGCCTAAGGTCCCATCCACACTGACCATTTAATGGAGTTTCAAACTCGTAGTGAAGAAAATTGTTTCCCTGTGGAAATGATTATACGTATAGGAAATCCTGGAACCAGTCTGAGGCCCAAGTGGGGTTTACATCAACTACAGAATACTGATATGCATTAAAGGCTTTCTTCTGCAAACTTGGGAGTTCCTTGACCGGCCAACGCAGTCTGAGGATAGATTTGAACTGCATTAAATGATCAGTTGAGATGGGGTCTAAGTTGCATAAACTTCTTGGTGGTAAGACAGGACAGGTCTGCAGCCAAAATAGTGAAAAGGAATTTCCCAAAATCTGTATTGAGAAGGGAACTCCTAACCCATAGCTCCATTGAATAACAGTATTTGTGATGCAAGAAAGTAAGAACTTGCAGCATTTCACTGCATTTACAATCCTCCTTCATCTTTGTGAACATCTTACCAGAGTTTGGCTCTGTTTAGCTGGCTGATTATGAACTCCATTTGTTTTCTTCTTTTGATTAGGTGTATCTTGGTTCTGTTTTCTACCATTGCTCCGCGGGTTCTGAGCAAACCACAACAGACAGAAAAAGGATGAAAGTTATTGATCCAAGGCTGCAGGCTGTAAGTGTAACTTCATCTACCTTATATATTCATATATAAGTCTAAACATTTTAGGGGGGGAGGGAAATCAACCTAAAAAAGTTGGGTCAACTTATCCACAGGTCAATGTGAATATTGTATCTTAAATCTTATTTAAAAAAGGAGAATGGCAAAAGGCAAGAGCTTAGTCTGTCCTAAAAGAAGCACTGGACTCTCTGCTCTCTCCACTGGGCATCATAGAATCATAGAGTTGGAAGAGACCTCGTGGGCCATCCAGTCCAACCCCTTCTGCCAAGAAGCAGGAAAATTGCACTCCAATCACCCCCGACAGATGGCTATCCTTCCTCTGCTTGAAAGCCTCCAAAGGAGCCTCCACCACACTCCGGGGCAGAGAGGTCCACTGACGAACAGCTCTCACCGTTGGGAAGTTCTTCCTAATGTTCCTAATGTCCTTTCCTGTAGTTTGAAGCTGTTGTTCTGCATCCTAGTCTCCAGGGCAGCACAAAACAAGCTTGCTCCTTCCTCACTTCTGGCCCTTTTTAATGCCTGGCAAGGAAATGGTAGCCCTGAGGTGGCATTGATGCTTTCCGCTCTCTGCAGAATGACTCTCAACTTATCCACAGGTAATATCAAAATCTATCATTCTGGCTCCCAAACCTGTCTTCAAACTATACATGAGGCCAACTTATACATGATTCTATATGGTAATTATATTCAGTTTTACAGAACTATATTTAAGATCCACAAATATACATTTGTGTTTTCGCTATCAAAAATGCCTTCCCCTATTTCAAAACTTGAGAAATTCAAAAAAATTATAAAATACCTAACATGCATGACCAATTTCACAATAAACATGAAACATATATAAAAGCTTACCTTTAGTTTTAAGGTATCAGACACCTCAAAATGATTGTTACTTGGCTTCTGTTGCTGTAATTGCCGCTGCTTTGACCACTGGTCTCCTGAAGAACTATCTGGAAACACCTGCTGACTATAATGGAGCTTTGATCTAATTCATGAACAAATATTTTGTTAAGAAAATCTTAAATAAATGTTATTATGATAACATAAAAAGCAACAAGACAAATTGCTTTAGTGAGACTGTTGCTACTGATTATGTTTTAGATTTTTAAAATTTCTTTTGGGCATTACTAGTAGTTTCACAGAAACTGCAACATGGAATTGCTTCTGGCAAGATCAGCTCAAATGTAAGTTTGTTTGGTTTATTTGTTTATCACTAAACACAAAATAACATTGAACAAAGACAGGGATAAATGTCTGTTCCTAGACAACATTTAGCTGCACTTGAATGTTTACATTTATTTGTCCAGCATTCATTTAAAGCACTGTCTTAACTACGAAGCAGTGGAATGTTATTTCTGTCCTTATATTATAAAGGTCACAATAATGGCATATTATCCTGACCTTTAAACCAAATAAAACAATTGTGTAGCTAAAACAACCTACTTATTTCATGTACTATAAAGACATTTGATTTATATGCTTCTTTCCTTATATTCTGAGTAATTTATGGAGTCTCTAGAGCCCCCAGTTGCGCAATGGGTTAAACTCTTGTACCGGCTGAACTGATGACTGAAAGGTTGGCGGTTCAAATCCGGAGAGCGGAGTGAGCTCACATCTAGCTTCCCATGCGATGACATGAGAGAAGCCTCCCACAGGATGGTAAAACATCAAATGGATGGGCATCCTTTGGGCAACGTCCTTGCAGACGGCCATTTCTCTCACACCAGAAGTGACTTGCATTTTCTCAAGTCACTCCTGACACACACAAAAATGGAGTCTCTGCTACCTCGTTTTTTCTGTATTGGACTTGGGTGGTGTGCTGCTCCTGGCAGCTGAGAATCCATTGTCACTATCTGAGGAATCGCAATACCGTCGAGCAAGCCAGTCTTTCAGTAGTCTGTAAAGAAGGCAATATTACATTAGCAAAAACCAGCTTCTATGAGTAAATTCTAAGCTATATCCACTCCATCCAAAAAAAAAGGAATGGAAACAAACAATCGCCCCCAGTACAAAAGTGAAATACAAATAATTCATTTTTAACCTCATTCTGAACACACCTGATGAAGGGAATAGCCATAAAAAACTTGTTAGGTGCCAAACCCAGCTTGGACTTCGGGGTCATGTCATTTCTATGGCAAGGTAATTTGTCAATGGAGAACCACTCAATATTCTGAAAACAAAAAAGAAAAGAAAAACATCTTAACCTTTTCCAGAAGCACATGAATAATCTGCAATAATTTTGGACTTACGTGGAAAGGAGATCTGATGTTTGAAACCACTTTGCCATAAGCAGAAAAGTGGCATTGACTGATTTAGTGGCATACCCCCCCCCCCCACACACACACACACACATGTGAAGTATCCTTCACATCAATGGTCTTTACTCCTTGCAAATACTGAACAAATATTACAATGGTTAAAACATGTGGTATAACCTCTCCTTCCTTCACTACAAATACCCTTCAAAACAGTTCACTTTTGCAGTGTGGCGCCATAATATAGAATGCTGTTCACTCTCATAAACATAGGAGTACTGTTAGCTGTGTTTCTATCAATGATAATAAGCATACAGGCAGTCCCCAAGTTACAAACATCTGACTTACAACCCATAGTTAAGAACAGGGGTGAGACAACAGGAAGTGAGAGAACTCTACCCCTCAGAAGGGAAATTCACACCTGGAAGAATTGTCAGGGAGAAAAGGTGTCTCCACTGAAGCTTTCTCATCAATCCTTGTTTCCACAACAAGCCATATTTTTCAAAATACAATTATCAAAGGGACAGAAATCTTCTGAACAAAAAGGCACAGACAGCAAAACAAACACCACAGGTAAGTTAACCCTTCCCTATGCAATCCAAAGCTAAAATACCTAAATATTTGGTTGGAGTTACACTTACAAATGTACCTGTTCCGACGTATATACAAACTCAACTTACAAACAACTTAACTTGGGGACTGTCTATATATTGTTAAACATTATTTAAAAAATTAAAATGGATTCTTTACCCGAATCTCTCTTCTTGTTTTGGGATTAAATTTAGTGTCCTTTGGAATTCCTGGAATGATGTACAAGCGGGCCAGCTGATCATTGATTCGTAATTCAATGTAATCATCTTTATTGATGTAATCCTTTATATCAAAACCAGTTTCTTCAAACACCTGAAAATAGACCACATGTTTGCCGTTTAGATTTTAAATGCTCTGCAGTTAAAACTTCTTGCAGAAAGAAATGAACACTTTTCCCAACGTCTTCTAAATCTTTTCTATAATATGTGAATAACAATATAAAGTCCTCACCACAGCTTTAAGGGAATGAAGGTTTCTGAATACACACACACACACACACATTTCAGAACTCCCAAAAACATTCAACAACCTCTATAGCAACCTCTGAAAAGTGGGCACCAGTCGACCTTGGAATTCAAGGATACCAGCATGGATATTTTGAATTAAAATATTCCTGTATTATACCATACATAAATGGTATTGCAGTGGAAGAAGAACTGAATGAATGCAAATTAACAGACTGGAAACTGCTGTTCTTAGAAGTACTTCACAATGTGAACAATTCAAAGAGTGCAAGTTGAGGGAGTGAGGAAGAGGCCCTTGCAAAGGGAGAAAGGGTACTTCCCAGTGCAGTGACATGCTGTGTTGGACTGAAACAGAAGTGGGTTTTTTATACCTTTCCTCTGGAAGTGAGTATTTTACACCCTTCCCTCACCTCAACAGCCAAGCAGATAATGAAGAGGCAAGGAACACAGCAGAACAGAATAGTTTCAAACACAGATCAGTCTCAAATCTACAGTGGTCTCATTCTCTATTTTTGACTGTAGTTTTTTATTGCAAACATCACTATACTTTTTATATATGCTTTTTATACTTTAGGTATAAGTGTTTGCACTTTAAATATTGTGCAGCTCACTGCAGTGTCTCAGTAGCAGACGCATCCAGCTTCCATTAGTTTGAACCATCCGCTAATATCAGCATTTCCTTTCAGTGTTTTATTAATGTTATGCAATTAAATTCCAGAGCTCCATGAAAACAATGAGGGAGTTAATTATATTATTAGTAGCAGGTTTCCCTGAAAGATAGGTTTCCCATAGATAACTTACTATGTAGATGCAATAGAGGACTGGATTTCATAGAATCATAGAGTTGAAAGAGAAAACATAGGCCATCTAATCCAACCCCCTGCCATGCAGGAAAAGCACAAAGCACCTCTGACAGATGGCCATCCAGCCTCTGTTTAAACCTCCAAGGAAGGAGCTTCCACCACACTCCAAGGCAGAGAGTTCCACTGCTGAACAGCTCAAACATTCAGGAAGTTCTTCCTAATTTCAACTCGAATCTCCTTTCTTGCAATTTGAACTCATTGCTCTGAGTCCTAGTCTCCAGGGCAGCAGAAAACAAGCCTGCTTCCTTTCCCTTATGATATCCTCACAAATATTTAAATATGGCTATCATGTCTGCTCTCAACTTTCTCTTCTGCAGGCTAAACACTCCAAGTTCTTTTGGCCGTTCCTCATACAGCATGGTATCCAGAACTTTGATCATTTTAGTCACCCTCCTCTGGACACATTCCAGCTTGTCAATATCCCTCTTAAATTGTGGTGTGCAGAATTGGACACATGATTCCAGGTGAGGTCTGACCAAAGCAGAATAGAGGGCACCGTTACTTCCCTCGATCTCTAGACACTATACACCTTTTGATGCAGTCTAAAATTGTTTTAGACAGCATTCTCTCAGTTCAAGCAGGACAACAAGGGACTCAAGAAAACTGTCCAGTGATTAACATACAGGAATCCAGCTACCCAGAGATAAGATGAATCAAATTTGATGGAACTTGTTCCTGAATAAGTGTACACAGGATTGCATCCAAGGAATTGCTGAATATGCTTTATTTCCCACAGTATTGATAGGCAGAAAATGTATCTCCTTGTTTTTTGTTCACCCCATTTACACCCCAGTCTAACCAAGGCATCCAAACTGGTGTGATGCAGAAGACTGGGCAACAAATTGTCTAGTTCTATACTAGGCACACACAAATTTAGCATATTTAAAGAATGTACACAATAGCATCACAAATACATCAGTTCAGACAACACAAAAATAATTCAATCACCTCTCTAGCTGCACAGTCATGTGGTGCTTCTTCTTTATTCACTTTTCCTTTTGGAAATCCCCAACCAGACTTTGCTAAATACCCCTGAACCAGAAGTACCTGAAAAATTTAAACAAATATTTAAATATATTAGGTGGTGAGGAAGGCAAGAATTAAATCAGTCTGTTTTAATGTTTTGACAAAATTTAGCATTCACAAGAGATTGCTGAAACACCCTTCCCCGACACTGTCAAATCTTTACCATGAAATGACACTTTTCACTCTTATAAAACTAGTATTTAAATATAAAAAGTAACCTTCGAAGGCTTTGAAATATCCACATTTGACTAGATTGGCCATAAAAGCTGACATCTAATTCACTGTTCCTTCTGTTCTACGAGAATCTTCTTTCTTCACATAGGGTCCACACTTACATTTTCAAGGCTTTCATCAAGAATAATCGCGCCATAAGTTGGCACTCCCATTTTGTACTCTTTCCATTCATCCAGAACCTTCTGTACATCTTCACCTTGAGGCAGTAAAAAAGGGCAATGGTTGAACAGTACAGAGAGTCAAGGAAAAGTGCTGCAGCATGTTATATCGTATTTTAGAACATTTCAATTTAATGTTCCGTGTGTAGAGTTACTCCATCTGAATGTTTAGTGTTGGTTTTTACTATGTTGGTTCTCTTTGGAAGAGAAAGCTGCATAGCTGGTGGTCTGTATTGCTGAAGATCTGTTTTGTGAAACTAATATACATGAGTGTCAACAAGGGGCAGGGCATTCTCTTGTCCATTTTCACAAACACTCATCCTAAACTCTAGAAAGAAGAATGTTAACAATGTGACATGGCCAGTGGAAATAGAAACCATGTCTTCTAAGGTCAGAGTATCTAAGGTCAGATAATCTAAGCAGCAGTAACAATTCAATTTGTTTCAACCTAATCTGAAGCCCAAAACTACCTTGATTGTCCTATCTGATTACATATGTGAGTACTGGGGGAGAAAAGAAGTGTAGCCTCTCTCTATTCATCAAGACAGCCTTTGTGGATTGGAAGCACTACTGTATGAGAGTTCTGCTCCTTTCCAGCAAGGAGGTTTTGGAACACAACTTTGTGCCCTTTGCTGCAAATGGATGTACAATGTTCTTCTGAATTCTGCCTGCTATGATATTTAATACTTGCACAAGCATCTCCAAGTTAAGATGTCCAAAGGTCATCAACCTCTACTTATTTCATTGTTCAGGTGTGTTAGTCACTGATATCTTGGACAAGGGTCTGAAAGTGGGCTAGAGTGGAAGAGAGTTTGTTCCAATAAGAACTCTTGATGTCATTCAGTGAAATATCTATTTGGGAAATTGCCTGTTCTAGATGGAAAGCTCTTCTCATTAAGGCTCTAAGGCAGAGATGCAGTCCATGGGCCCTGCTTTATTCCTGAATTCTGACAGCTATTCTGGCCCACAACTCTATTATCAATTTTAAGCAATTTATCAACTGAATCCACTGCTGCAAGAAAAAGACCAGGCTTCTGCCAAGTATGCCTTAATGTCCACCTTTTTAGACTTTCATCATGCTTTCCATGTGAGGCTCCTTTTAAAGATGTTCCAGAAATGTCAGTTAATACACAATACTTCACCCTGACTACTGACAGGCATATAAAAAGTGTGATGCATTTGGAATATCTTTAGATATCCATCTGGTAACTGGCTAGTTTCCAACTCAAGATATGAGTTTGAAATTTGAAGGATTTGAAAAGTTTCAAATCCTGATCACAATTCCTTGTTGGGTGCTCTCAAAAAGGTTTGCAAGAAGGAGGAGCAATCCACACAAGAATGTTTCACCTTTACAGCTGGGTAATTCAAATTTAAAAATCACAGAAGGGACAAGTGATACACTGCGTTAGTGGTAAGCATGACACGATCCACGAGTTCCTAATCAGGAAATCCTTGTATTTAAAGGTATTTAATCTTGACCAAGTATCTTTAACAGAACTCAATTCTTCTGGAGGCAAATACTCAAGAACACATTGCTTATATTTTAACACAATTTTTCCTATAACATACAAATGTATAACAGCGTATTTGTCTGCATATATAACATAAATAAATAACGGTGATGATAGTAATGCTAACATTAACATAAAAAGGATATCAGCTTTAGCAAAATCTCTTATCCCACACTGAGGTAATCCTGGTGTGTTCTGCATGTAAAAATCCAAGTAAAACCAATGGGCCAGTTCAATCTGAAAGCATACACGGATTGCATTGTCTCGTTCCTCACTGGGAATGTGCAAAATAAATCGACTGTTGAAGAAGTTAAGAGAAAATAATGTAAGACAATAGCTATTCACTGGCAATAGCATTAAAAAAACTTGTGAATTAGAAAGAATCTAAGCAAATGTACACAAAACAAACAATATTATTTGGAAAAGACCATTAAGAAACGTAAGTACAATAGTCCCCGGTTACAAACGTAGAATTTACATAAAACTTCTCATTACAAATGGAGTGAGACAACAGGAAGTAAGAGGAAATCTACCCCTAGGAAGGGAAATTCACTCCTGGAAGAGTTATCATGGGGGGGGGGGGGGGGGAGAGTATATCCACTGAATCCTTGTTTCAATGACAACTCAAAATTTTCAAAATCCAGTTATCACAGGGACAGTAAATGAGGTGAAATCCTCTGAATGGGGGCACAGACAGCAAAACAAATGTTAAGGGGGTGTTCCTTATGCTGTTGAAAACTAAACAAAGAAATTAGCTGGAGTTACACTTTTAAAGGTGCCTGTTTTCACTTACATAAAAATGCAACTTAAGAACAAACCTATAGAACCTATCTTGTTTGTACCCAGGGACTGCCTGTATATGTAACCAAAATGATACTGTGACACTTTTTTAGTCAATCAAAATGCTGTTTATGTTGATTAGGTTTTAAAGCACAACTTTTCTAACTAAAGAAAGAAAAATGAGGTGGGAGGTGTCCTCCTCAGATTGCTGTTTGGGACTGAGTGTGGTTCAGTGATCCAATGTACAGTATTCACGTTTTTAAGAAGCAGTTTAAGATTCTTTTTACCAGAATGCAGCTGAGGTGAACTAGCTAACATCAGCATGTTGTACACTGCTAACATTCAGAAAGCAAGAGCTCTCATTATCACAAATGGTTCTGGAACACTGACTGAAGTGGAAAGATTGCCACTACAGCCTGTTAACACCATGATGGTTCATTACAGATAAAGCAAGACTCTGATGGGAGCACTGAAAACTGCTTATGCCTAGCTGGCACATTTAAAAACCCATTAAACAGAAATCTAATAATGGAGCATCATGATTTTATGATACAAAACACTAGTGAGTTGTTTGTGTCTGCTGGGAAATGATGTCAGCACTGCAGCCAGTTTCAAATGGGTCTGAGTTTTCCCAAAAGACCAGGTTCACAGTTTTGGGTCACCAGTCAGCTTATCCTTATCATTTGTTCTGAGCACAGGACTAAGTAAATGTTAAAACTGTTTCCCACAAAAATCCACTCCCAATTGCCCAAAGCTTTCTTCAGGAGTATATTGCAAGTGAGAATCTGTTGTTATGAGTGTCTATCACTTATCACAGAACTGGAAGTACTGGCCGTACTGGGGTTCAAAACAGCCTGTGGCTGGATGTACACTGCCCTATATCCCAGGATCTAGTCCCAGATTATCTGATTTAAACTAGATTATGAGCCTACACTGTCAGATAATCTGGGATAAGAAGATAATCTGGGATCAGATTCTGGGATATAAAGCAGATTATATCCAGCCTTAGGGACAGAGTGTGCATGATACTCTTGGGAAAGAGATGAAAAATATCACTGGCCCCACAAATGAACAGTAGGGTTTCAGGAGTGCACTGGAACAAAGTGCTCATATATTACTTGTGAGAATTTGGCTACTTGTTTCCTTCAGTGTTGAGAAAACAGCTCACTTCCCCCTATTAAAATCTTTTAACACTAGAGTAGGCACTGTCTCTAGACCAGAGTCTCCCAAACTGTGCTCCTCCAGATGTTTTGGACTTCAGCTCCCATAATTCCTAACGCCTTGTAAACTGGCTGGGATTTCTGGGAGCTGAAGTCCAAAACTCCTTGAGAAACACAGTTTGAGAAACACTGCTCTAGACATTTTTAAGAAAATTGGTCTCAGAGAATACACACACAAAGGTGCATGTTCGCCAAATCTGTTAATTGTCAAGTTTGCTTCAATTTACAGCAATCCTACGAATGACAACTATTCAAGACACTGTATCACCAACAGCCCTGCTCAGGTCCTGCTAACTCAGAACTGCTGCTTCCTTGACTGAATCTAGCCACATGTAACACAGTCTTCCTTTTTCTGCTTGACAATGCTTACCTCGCATTACCACCTTTTCTAACAGGTTATGTCATCTCATGCTGTGTTTAATGTAGTATGATAGATAGCCTCTGTTGGGTCATTTGGATTTCTAGACTCAGGTTTTTATTATACATTCCATTTATTTATCATTTTGGCAGTCCATAATATCCACAGAACTCTTGCACATTTCAAATGAATTGATTGTCTTCCCATCAACTTTCTTCACTGTTCAGCTTTCATATTATGTAAAGAAATCAGAGCTAATCTAGCATATGGAATTCTGAGTTTAATATTCAGTGATATACCTTTACACTTAAGGATCTTACCTAGTTCCTTCAAAGCAGCTATTCCAGAAAATACAAAAAACATATGAGCAAGCTTATAACAATGTGCATTTTGGAGTTTTTCTTATGTCAAATTCAGCTTGTGCGTTTGGTGTGTGTTTCACCTGTCTGGGTTGCATGAGTGCTTCAGGAAAGGATATGCACATATATTCTTCCAACTCAATTGCGTTTACTCAGGTTCTGTTTTATATATATTTACATGAGACAATGGTCTTGTGTACTTTGCTGTTCTACCTTTAAACCCTTCAAAAAAGGTTTATAGATAGCATGAATACATTCCCCTCGGCTCACTCAATTGTGCACAAACAAAAATTGGATTACACAATCTTTAATTTTGTTTAATTCTAAAAACAAAAGTGAAAGAATCTCAAACTTGCTGCTACAAAAATATGGTCCTAATAAAGAAATTGTATGGTAAAAAAGTGAAACTCATCCCCTCACTTTTGTGTTTCAGGTAGCATTTATTGCTTGCTAGTGACACACAGAAGGGAAGATGGGCATCTGGGCATGTGTCCCCTTTTCCTGCTACCAAAGACCACAGCCATGGCCACTCTTTATGAGTCCAATATAGGGTTTAGTTTGTTCTGATTCTAGCATTTCAAAGCAACATTAGCATTTAGGGGCCAGGCTTTAGAACAGCAGATTAAATCACCAGCTGCAGTAAATCTTATCAATTGAAAGGTTGACAGTTCGAAGCCTGGATCCGCGTGAGCTCCTGGCCTTTAGCCCAGCTTCTGCCTACCTACCGTGTTTCCCCGAAAATAAGACAGTGTCTTATATTAATTTTTGCTTCCAAATATGCACTAGGTCTTATTTTCAGGGGATGTCTTATTTTTCCATGAAGAAGAATTCACATTTGTTGTTGAACAAAAATATGAACATTTATTATATATTGTACAGTAGTTGTCATCACAAACCAGCATAACCAGACAAACTGTGAATCTTATCAATAATTCCTTGTTACTACCATTATTTTCACGTACAATATTCTATGGTATGTACATTTACCGATCCTGCATGCTCTGGTGTTCTGTTCGGCGGGCATGCTTCCAAACAAAACTTTGCTAGGTCTTACTTTTGGGGGAGCCCTTATATTTAGCAATTCAGCAAAACCTCTACTAGGTCTTATTTTTTGGGGATGTCTTATTTTAGGGGAAACAGGGTAGTAGTTCAAAAGCAAAATGTGAATAGATAAATAGGGACTGCTTTTAAAGAGTGGGAAGGTAGTAAGGCACCCATAAGGAAATGCCACAGAAATGCCAGTAATTCGATCAAAGGAGGAAGTTTACGAACAGAAACTCTTCGGTAGGGAGATGGAGCGACAGCACACACCCCCTCGATGGCAAGAACCGAGCACAAGCCTCCAAAATGCCAAACATGGGAAAAGCCTATATATACCTCTGTCTATGTATAATTGTCTGTCTTGTCAGTGTATAAACAGCACTGAATGTTTGCCACATATGTATGTTCTGTGATCTGCCCTGAGTGCCCTTCGGGGTGAGAAGGGCGGAATATATTTATTTATTTATTTATTTTATATACCGCTCTTCTTCCCCAGGGGGACCCAGAGTGGTCTTACATAATGGCAGAATTAAATGCCACATATAATACAACATGTAGAAAAACCAAATATAAAACACAAATAAAAGCCGGTATCCAAATCAAATTAAAACAATTAAAACCATGTGACCATTACAAAAGGGGAAGTTTCAAGCCAAAGTCAGAGCCAGTCTGTGTTGGAATTAATATTAATCCATCAGGTCATATCAGCTCATATCTTAGGATGGGCCAAATGCTTGATCCCACAGCCAGGTCTTCAGCTGTTTCCTGAAAGACATGAGTGAGGGGGCTTTCCTAATCTCCTTTGGCAAGGAGTTCCACAGCCAGGAAGCCACCACGAAAAAGCCCTGTCTCTTGTCCCTGCCAACTTCACCTGTGACGGCGGCGGGACCGAGAGCAGGGCCTCACTCGAAGATCTTAATCTGTGGGATGGCCCATAGGGGGAGATACATTCTGAGAGGTAAGTTGGACCAGAGTCGTTTAAGGTTTTGTAGGCCAAAACAGCACTTTGAATTATATAAATACTATAAATAATTAAAATAAATAAATTTATGAGTAATAATTGCCAAATATGGCTTGAGATTTTCTAAAAAATGAAATTTCCACTAAATGTAAAGCCAAACAATACAGGTTGAGTACCCCTTCCTTGAATTCCAAAACACTCCAAAGTCCCAAATTATTATTATTATTATATTTATTTATACCCCATTTTATCTCCCCCAAAGGGGACTCAAAGGGGCTTAAAATAAAAGTATTAGCATAACCATTTAAAATATAAAAATATAAAAACATTAAAAGAGAATTAAATATAAACATTATTTTAAAATTCCCAGTTAAAAATAATTAAAACAAATTCAAAGTTAAAAGCTACAGCACCCCCTGAATTTATCTTAATATCCTTCATCTCTAAAAGCCTGTCTAAATAAAAAGGTTTTAGCCTGCCGCCAGAAGAACAGCAGGGAGGGGACAATTTTGGCTTCCATGGTCAGGGAGTTCCAGAGTCGAAGGGCAGCCACCAAGAAGACCCATTCTCTCGTTCCCACCAACCGAGCTTGAGATGTAGGTGGGATTGGGAGAAGGGCGTCTCCTGAAGATCTCAGGGCCCGGGCAGGTTCATACAAGGGGATGCGGTCAGCTAAATAGCCTACTCCTGAACTGTCTAGGACTTTAAGAGTCATGATGAGCACTTTGAATTGTGTCCAGAAACAGACTGGCAGCCAGTGATAATGTTGAGTTATCTTTAGTTATGGTGCTAGGGTGTTGTATTGATGGATAAAAAAGGATGAACAAATGTGGTTTTTTAAGCAATGCATCTAACAGGTAGATTGCTCCTGTCCTCCTCCTCCTTATTATTATTATTATTAATAATAATAATAATGATAATACCTTGCTTTATCTCCCCCAAAGGGGACTCAGATCAGCTTAACATAAAAGCATCAGTGTAACCATTTAAAATATACAAATATACAAACACTAAAACAGGATTAAATATACACAATATTTTTTTAAAATCCCAGCTAAAAACTATTAAAACAAATCCAACATTAACAACCACAGCACCCCCAGAATTGATTGTAAACACCTTCATCTTTAAAAGCCAGCCTGAATCCACATTGGTGGTTGAGTCAGTGACATCTGTGCTTTGCAAGCGGTTTAATATACTATGAATTATAATGATTAAAAATATCATTTACAAAACCACCTTCACGTGATGCATATAAGGTGCATATGAAACAGTAATGAACTGTGGCTTTCGGCTCCCATCTCCATTATATACTCAGTTGTTCCCCAACCTTTGGTCCTCCAGGTGTTTTGCACTTCGACTACCAGAAATCCCAGTCATATGATCAGCTGTTAGGAATTGTGGGAGCTGGAGTCCAAAACACATAGAGGACCAAAGGTTGGGAACCACTGACGTACATAGAAGCAAATTCTGATATTTCAAAATATGAAGAAGAAGAAAAATCTGAAATACATACATATCATTTCTGGTCCCGAGCATTTTGAGTAAGGGAAACTCAGCCTGTATTTCACAAGTGAGGACGGTCCTGGGTGCATCTACGCTGCAGAATTAACGCAGTTTGACACCACTTTAACTGCCAAGGCTCAATGCTTGGGCATCCTAGAATTTGTAGTTCGGTGGGGCACCAATATTCTTTGGCAAAGAGGCTGAAGACCTTGTGAAACTACAACTCCCACAATTCCATGGCGATTAAAGTGGTGTTAAACTGCGTTAACGCTACAATGTAGACGGCACAGGAAGGAAGGGGCGCCCCAGCCTCTCCCCCACGGCGAGGCCTCACCTGCAGAGGTCGTCCAGGACGCCGCTGGGGATCTCGGCCCGTTTGGTCTCCATGGAGACGCACCCGGGCTCATCCCGACGCGACGGGGCCCGCAATTCCGCGCAAGACGGGCTCGGGGGCGGGGCCGCTCCGTCTCCATGGGAGAAGGAGGCCGGCGGCCAATCAGTAGCGCCGTTGTTCGAAGGGGCGGGAAAGACAGGGCGAGCTCGTGCGGTGCGGCCAATCAGAGTTGGGAACAGTCGTCCAATCAGCCGCCCGCTGCTAATGGCGACCGAGGGAGGCGGCCAGGAGAAAGGAAGGGAGTTTTTTGGACTTCATCTCCCAGAAGCCTCAGCCAGCTTTTCCAATAGTCAGAAATTCTGGTAGTTGAAGTCCAAAACACCTTGAGGACCAAAGCTTGGGAACACTGCCCTAGAAAATAGATTTGCTCTTTCTTTACTTGTCTTTTGTCAGTCAGTGGTATTGACAAAACTTCTCCTGCAGCATCTAATTGCAAATGAGTTGATATTTTCCTGTCAGTTTTCTTTACCACACACAGAAATTATAAATATTATATTGATACTTCCTTGTCCAGAACGGTAAAATCTGAAAATGTTCACATGGGAGGTTACAATGGGAGTTGTAGTTTTACAAGATTTGGGCCTTTTCTGCCTAGGAGTGCTGGTACCTCGCCTGACTACAAATCCCATGATTCCATAACACTGAGCCATGGCAATTAAAGGGGTGTCAACCTGCATTAATTCCACAGTGTAGAACTTACAATCTTTAACAGTCTCTTCAAAACTTTATTGCTTTGTACAGCAATCTTTAATAAGCGTCTACTTCCAAGAGACTCAAGCCTCAACTGTCTTCTAACTCCTAACACTGGCTTCTGTACTCAAACAGACTCAAGCCTCAACTGTCATTCCTTTTAAAACTGAACATTCTAAACAGTCACTGAACCAATCACATGGTCTGCAGCCCCTCCCACTGCTTTAAGCATAGAGCTAAGATAACTGCAAACCAAAGAAAACATACACTTCAGGAAATAAACATTGAATTTTTGGCATTCAATTTTTGCCGGATCTATAAGCTGCCTTGAATCCCCTCCGGGGCTGAGGAAGTCTGGGTAAAAATGAAGTAAATAAATAATAATAATAAACCAACACATTATAAAAGACAAACATCAAATAGAGAAGGCTTGAGAAGGTTGCTATCTGCACCCCAAGTTCTCCAGTGTGATCCTATGATAGTTATGGGCCATAAGGCCTTCGTTTCCTTAGGGTTTTCTATTATTGATGAGATTTCAGCTCGGACTAAAGAAAAGGAGGTCCATGCCCAGTGAGCTTCCGCTAAACCAGATCGGCCAGGACAGAAAAAAAGCTCTCTCGGTTGAAAATCTTCAGCCTTCTTTGCCAAAAAAATACCGGGGCCTCACCAAACTACAAATCCTAGGATTCTTACAGAGATTTATTACAGTTTGGCCAAAAGGGATGCAAGTACTAGCAAAAGAACTTCAAAATGTACAGACATAACTCCATGGGAAAATACAAGACATTTTGTGCAGTTCTGACAGCTATTCAGGCTTCTCACAACTCCTCTTGATTGGACAAAAAACCATGCCGGCTAGGATCTACGTAGGGATTGTCCGGAGGTTTCCCTGACGTCACTGATAGGAGGAGGAGATCCCCATGGCAGGAAAATGAACAGTGGATGGTTGAGCTCTAGTCCGTTGCAGGAGGGTGCTAAACTTTGGGAAGTGATGACATGGGTATGCAGATGATTACTTGATTGACTTAAGTGTCCAGTTCCGTGGAGACACTTAAGTAAATCAAGATTTAAGTGTCAAGAACCAAAAGACAAAAGATGACAATCCCAAATAATCAGAGCCTATCCAAGAGACTAATGGATTTGCATTTGTTTAGCCTTCTCTTCTCTTCTCCAGCCTTAGCCAAACGGGTAAACAACCTAAACTCATCTTGGTGACAAAAGGATAATCTGTCTCAGATTTATACACAAAGGATGTGATATTATGTGGCTTGGGAGATCACTGGGGGAATCTTTCTTTAGGGGCCTGCGGCTAGCACAGCAGGTTAAACTGCCAGCTACAGAAGATCTTGCCAACCGGAAGGTTCATAGTTCAAGCGACGGGTCGGGGTGTGCTCCCACTATCAGCCCCAGCTTCTGCTAACCTAGCAATTCAAAAACAACAATGTGTGTAGACAATTAGGTATCACTTTGGCAGGGAGGTAAAAGGCGCCCCTAAAAAACATGCCAGGAATTCAGTCAGGAAGGCATCAATGGACAACAGGCTCCTTGGCATGGAAAAATGAAACAACAGCACCTCCCGATGGCTGAGTCAAGCACAGCCTCCAGATGCCGGAGATGGAAAAAGAGAGAAGCCTTGCCTCTGTTTATGAACTGACTGTCTTTGTCAATTGCATTACTGCATTGAATGTTTGCCATATATATACCTGTAATTCGCTCTGAGTCCCCTTGGGGAGACAGAGCAGAATATAAATAAAATATATTATTATTTAATTGCAGAGCGATCTCTGTCCCTAGGAGATTATACAAAAAGGGGAAATTGGGGGAGCATCTGACTTCCGGATATATTTTATACAAGTTTATACACTTAGAAAATTGATGCAGTACACAAGCAATACCAGTTACACACAAAAAAATCAATTTTATACATTTATTAAGCAGTTTAGCTTTGACAAAGTTCAGGGTACAGTTGCTGCTGGGTCCTTCTGGAGCCTCCAGCAGCTTCAATATTGCAAAACTTTAAAAGAGTCGAAAATGTTTTTAAAAAATAAAGAAAAAATCATATCTTGAGCTTGAAGTCTTCTTATTGATCACAATCTTTCAGGGAGGGGGTTCTATGGCTTGATGACATTTTGAATATTGAAATGGAAACCACCAGCTTCCTGATTTATTGCATATGCAGGGATGAGGAGAAGGCACTGATGACATATGACATTAGACGTATGACATTGGAGGACTTGCCTGCTCAGAGCTTGCAAATCTTGCCTGCTTTCCCACTGTTCCAGAGCCTTAATAGTGTAAAAAACAATAAATCAAATTCGCAGAAGTCAAAGCCACAAACGAGGAGGGCAAATTGTACATGCATTACATTATAAGTAAGCCATATAAACAAGTCACAAGTATGTGTTTGACTGCTTCAGCCACCAGAGGGTGGTCTGCTCTCTCTTAGTGCGCAGGCAACATCATGCAAGCTTCATGCAGAGAGATAAGTTCCATATAGCAGAATGTTTTGGCAGCTGCTAGTTTCATTGCTTTATTAAATGCCTGGCATCACAGAGTGGGATTTGTTGTTATATTTTGTATTTAATTATGGTTAAAATGCATGGCTTCAGGGGCAGCCCATGTACTCCACCCCCTGCACAGCTGAAGCAATACATTAAATAACCAGTACCCCATAATATAAGCCATACACATCCTTATATATACAAGCAATTTGCATGCAATGGCTAACCAGCCAAGCACCTGGAACTCCAGAGGTGAAGGCATCCATCCCACCACCTTCAGCAAAGGAGAAGGCAGTTAGCAACATGGTGGCATTGTTCTCAAAAAAAAGAGGTGGTAGGAAACAATTAACATTAAGATGGAGGAGATCATGGTAGCAACCTCTGAAAAAGGTGGTGTGGAGTTTGGCTGTATTTTGCAAATCTGTCTTCCAAGAGAAACACATATGCAGTCAGACCTCCACATTTGCAATTTGGACTTTTACAGATTCGATTCTTCATTGACCTGATCAAAATATTATCTAGTCTAGATCCTCCAGTGAGAATCTGTGCTCAGCTTCCACTGGACATTGACCATAGAGATGTGCTGACAAACATGGGAATTCCTATACAGTAGAGGGGTTCTATTTAAAATATTATTTAAAATGTATTATTTTATTTATTCATATTTATTTTGTTTTTTTATCCTGGCTTTTCTTCCGATACATGAACTCACATATATAATACCAATAGATAATAAACACACTAATAAAAAGTATGTTTATTACAGTTTTCACTTTCACAGGGGTCCTATGCCCCTAACACTAGCGAATGAGGAGGACTGACTGTATACTGGAATTAAACCGGATTCCACCTTGCACTTAGTTCATATTTTGTTTACTCCTAGCTAAACAAAATAACACATTAAGTTCCAAACAACATTTGGCATTGGTGTGAGACTGGCTGGCAATATCACAGCTAAGACACCCAAAGAGTTTTGAATTGCCAGCCAAATTGGAAAATGCCTGAGCTGCTACTGTATGCTCCCCAGTAACTTTTCACTACATTATAATCAAGCATATTTCTTATTTATGTCCTCACATCATGTTTTGTCTTTAACAGCAATCTTAAACACAGAATCTAAACAGATAAATATTATCCCAGCATGAAGATAATTTGTGAGAAAGATTCCCCTGCTTAATGTTTGTGTTTCGGGCTACAGACCCAATTAAAAAGAAGTTGGCAACCCTGCAAAATGCCTGACAATGTTCCATTTCCTATTCTAATTATGCTGACATACCAAAAGGCAACCTCACATGGCAAGTACATTTTGATGTGATATGACATGCACATAATGCAGATACAGGGGACAAGCACTTTAGCCATGACTCCGTCATGTCCGTTTTAACCCTGAGTAGGAATATGGCTCTGGCAATCAGAACTGTCAAATAAGTTTATTTCCAAGACAGCAGTAATGCTGCTGGGTAATCACTACAGTCTTATCCCTTGTAAGCTAAGCAGTTCTTGATGATCAAGTACTTTAACTGTCACCAGCATTTCCAGGAATTCTACTCTTATGCAAATAAAGGAAATCCATATTGCATATATGTATTACTATTATTATTATTATTATTATTATTATTATTATTTAAAGATAAAGGTTTCCCCCTGACATTAAGTCTAGTTATATCCAACTCTGAGGGGTGGTGTTCATCTCCATTTGTAAGCCAAAGAGCCAGCATTGTCCGTAGATGCCTCCAAGGTCATGTGGCCGGCATGACTGCATGGAGGGCTGTTACCTTCCCGCCAAAGCGGTACCTATTGATCTACTCACATTTGCATGTTTTTGAACTGCTAGGATGGCAGAAGTGGAGCTAACAGAGGGAGCTCACCCCAGTCCCTGGATTCAAACCGCAGTTCAGCAGCTCAGCAATTTAATCCACTGCACCACTGCGGGCTCCCTATATTTATTTATACCTTGCTTTATCTCTCCAAACGGAGACTCATTTCAACAACTAAAAAAGCAGAATCACCTTTCTTCCTATACTATGATACACTGAGAGCATCCTCTTTTTAATTTTAATCCAAAATCTTAATGATAAATGCCTTAAAGTACATAGAAGAAATAATCATATACCTGATGCAACATCTTGTTATATGGAAAACATAAAATATACTGTCTAGACATGAAATAGCTACATTTCCCATCGCAAAGGCCACAAAATATGAGGCAAGTCTGGAGGATTGCTGCTTCAAACCAGCCCCAGACCACCTCTGCATTAATTCTACAGTGCAGATGCACCCTATCAAGGCACATTTGTAAATCAGTGATGATGAACAATCTTAACATGTTTGTGTATGTATGACATCGATTGTCTTCTGTTTTCAGAAGGGAACAGCTGTTTTAGAACAACTTTGCATGGGTATTAGTGTGCAACCAAGTTTGGTGAGTGTAGGCACCACCACTCAAATGTTTGTTTATTAAAATCATAAGCAAAATCATCAGTGTCAACCTGGACAATGCAGAGCAAACATCCTTGTTTAATTTGGCTCCAGAACATGCCAGTACCAGTGGATCTGTGCCTGTGGCAATAAAACTAGAAGAAACAGGCTGCTGAGCATTTTGGAAACACTACTACCAGTATCGATGACAGCCATGGCAATAAAATACTTATTGGAGTTAAGACAGAAGGAGCAGAAATGGAGCCTCGCATCATCCCTGGAGGATACACAGTGAGGTATCCTACATATTGAAAAATAACAAAATGTGTTACTGAAAAATAATTTCACCTTCCCTTAAAATCTGTCCTTGGAATATATAGGCTCTTAAAGGCTAGGAAATAATAGGTTCAGGAATTACTGAACAAAGTGGTGTACATGAAGATTCATATAGCTGTTGGCACATACAGTACATGAAAAATAAAATCCATATGGGACAAGTCACTGAACTGAGGCCATCTGCAGTGCCTTGGGGAACTGGCTTTGCCAGTGAACACAAGCACTTATGTGTACGCAACTCCAATTCATAATTGAACAGTAACATATGTTTAAACAGAAACTGATTTTGTGCCCTCTCTTCATAACAGAAAATTGTCTATGCCTATGGTTCTGGTCTGCGAGTTAACTATGAAAAGAGAATAAAATTAAGGCATCAGGTTGGATCTTTGGGCTATGATTGGCACAAATTAGGTCTCTCTGTATTTGTCTTCAATTTTATGGGGCATATGCAATGCATGTTTTGTTTTTGCTCCTCGTATTGCTACGAGCACAAGATATGGCTTGCCTATAAGCAGGGCCATAGCCAGAAAAAAAAATTCAGGGGTGGTTTGAAACTTTTTTTAGCAAATCATGAAGAGGAGTTGCATAACACAAAATAATTTAGAAATCATGCTCCATCGATAAACTTCAGTAGACAGTCAAGACAGATAATCTTCAGTGGACACTCATGGGGATTTGGTTAACCTGAAAATTTTCGGGGGGGAGGGGTGAACCCCTAAATCTCCCCCTTGGCTACAGCCCTGCCTATAAATGCACTTGGGACAGAGATGCCAGAAGCTAGTTACACCAGTGCTGTCCAAGAGTCCAGGGGTCCGTCCCCAGTGATGGAGTCCAACCAAGACAAGCAGAAATGAGGGCAGAGTCAGGGTTCACTTTATTGCTTTGATGGCCAAAGATGGATGCCAAGAGAGCATCTCGGATCTCACATCTGTGATCGAGGTGACCACCCTCCCCGCCCAGGACTTTGTAAAAGATAGTTCAAAAACCAAGACTTTATGTTCTATATTCCATATATTTATAGTAGAAGGTGATTGAGACTTTTTTACTGGAGTTTACTGTGGATTATCCCTGCACTCTGAGGCAAGAGATAACAACTTCATGAATTGTAAGATCATGCTGCTAAAACTCCACTTTTATGAATTTCCATATTGGGTTCCCCAGATGTTGTGAACTTCATTCTTATCAAATGTTTTCAATTGTTTATATCATTCATGATTCCCCTTTATGCAATGTAACCCACCTTTATGGATTCTCCCTTATTTCCTCGAAATCTATCTATCTGCCTATATGTGTTTGTACTCTTTAGGATCCCCGGAAAATATGTATTTTTCCCAGCTGGGTTTATGTTCCAACTTTATTTTATTTTTCATTTTATTTCACATAATTGGCAAATCATGAAATCAAATGGGAAATATTTTGACCCCAACATGAACCCTAGCCCCTATGACCCAGGCCTCCCTTCCCAAAAACAAAAGGATAATCTGCTACAGCTTAAACCCAATCTAATTCAGATTGCATGGACAATATAAGGCTGAGTCACCAAATTCGGGGTATAGTCCTAAAGGTGATTCAGCCCCCAGGGCAAACATTGTCATATCTCAGGAAATTCCAGGACGCCCCACGTTGAGCGCCCTGTGGAGCCTGTCAATTTTGGCTCATCAACACCCATCACCACTTCCCGTCTGACACCCCAAGGCATATCTAAAATCTGTGAATGTGACAGGACCCTGGACATCCTTGATGGGTGCCATTAATTCCTTTAGAAATCGGCCGGGCAAGGATTAATCTGATATTTCCTGTCCTGTCACTTCATTGTTTCAATAGCTCCCGCCTCCTCCTCTCTGATTGGCCCGAGTGGGGACAAAAAGCGGCTCCCCATTGGGCCAGCAGAGTGAGGCGGGAAACGAAAGCCCGCCTCGTTCAACCTCCCAGCCTATCCGCGATCAGATGGGCGGGGGAGCGGGGCGGGAAATTCAAAGGGCTGTCAGACCGAAACATTGTATAAATATGGCTTTATTTGAAACATATGATACGCTAGTAGACTGAATGATCACTACTAGTGTCCTTTTCAGCTGAATTGCTCAATAAAGACTCCTTGGCGGATTTTCCTTCATCTTTGGCGGACCTTCTTCATTTCGGCTCCAGGTTGTATTGCGGCTCATATTCTCCTTTTGGCTTCGCCAAGGTCCGTTCCCTCAGGACCGGGTCGGGTCTCTCCTTAAGGGCCCGATCCCCTAAAACGCGGTCGACAACACATCCCCTCCATTTACAGACACTCAAAACAATATACATTGTTCTGATTGTTACAAATTACGATCGACTGTCTTATAGGTTCGAAGTACATTAACTGTTGTCATATTTTACAGTTTGTGATTAGTGGTGTGTGTATGGTGGGAACTTTATTAAAGTTTTCATTGGGAGAAAGCCTGAGTCTGTCTGCTGTGTCAGAGTCTGTCCCTTCCAGGACAGGGAGATAGGTGCTAATTAGGGACAATGGTGATCATGATCACTATCATGGAGGAATTACCCTTAGGTGATGAGATCTTCTATTCCCTCTGATTCACATTATCTGCTTTGAACTGGATTATATGAGTATATACTGCCATATAATCCAGTTCAAAACATAATCTGGATTTTATATGGCAGAGTAGAAGGGGCCTCCTTGAACCTGATGGCTCAGCTGATGAGGATGTTCCTTTTGAGAACTTCTGCCTTTTGTGCTTTGGTGGGAAGAAGGAGAGTCAACCAAGGCTTTCTAGAAGGAAGTGTTTCCTACTTCCAAAGTCAAGCTGTGTTTTGAGAGGTTATCCATCTGAATCTTGATCTTAGAGGCTCCGATCTTTTGGGGTCTAGCTTTCAGATATTATCAACATGGGAACCGTGACAGGCACCAGTTCAGTTATATTGGTAGAGATGAGGAGAAAGTATGAAAGAATTAAAGTAGCACAGAGGTTCCCAAACTCATTTGGCCTACCTCTGAGTATTCCTTGCACTGCAAAATTCATGGGGTCACCATGAGCTGAAAACACATCCAACCTGCAAAAACAAGTGATCACATACAGTTTTCAAACTATCTACCAAGAGGACAATACTGCTTTTAGACTACCAATTGGACTGTATTGACTGGGGATTCTGACAGTTCTCAAACAAGCAAACAAAAAAGTAATTCTCCAAAGTACGAACTTCTTCCATAAGGGCACTCTCCCACGCACATAAGCTTTGGAAAGCATAACAAAGGTAAGGTCTAAATTCCCTGAGACCGAAAGGGATCACTATTTGGAGACCTTGTTAATGCAGCTTCTGACTAGCCCTGCCCCTAAGCAAACATTGGCAAGAAAGGAGGATCAAAAGCACCCTCCCTGTAAACATTTGCAGTGCATATGCAGGCATCGAGGTGTGTGGCAAGCCAACACATCTGGCAGCGGTGGTGTGTGGCCTCACATAGCTACTTTGATCATTCCCGAGGAGAAAGCAGGAGCAAATCTGCTTAACAAGAGTAAAACTGCTGGAAAAACTATCCCTAGGGGTGAAGTTTCTCAACCCACTACTGAACCACATACTTTGTTCTTCTATTTAGGTGAATATGGCATCTGACAGCAGTTAGTTTATCCCTTAGCTCTCACCAAGGTCTCTGGTGTATAAAATAGCTTCTGCCTTTTATAGTTTTTCTAGATTCACATTTTGGACTATAAACATCTAAATGGCACATAGTAATTAAGGGGTTTTTTTTGCCTTGCAGCAAGCTTAGTTTTATCATAAAGTTCACTATAGTTTCTGACAAACACTGTGTTTACAAACATGTTCATATCCTGAGGATCTTGGTCCTGTTTTGCTCCAGACACAGCCTTACAACATGAGCAAAGGTAATGAAAAGAGCTTTACTTCAGCAAAATAATAATAATGCAAACAGCAGTAAGGGAAAGAGTAGGTAAAGTTCAAAAGCAATTCAAGGTCTTTCAGCAGACGTGAAATAAGAGGCTTTGGCACAAGTCTTTACAACAGACAGGAGCAAGTCTTTGGCAACACAGGGTTACAGAATACAGGAACAAGAGTCTGTGGCAAGAAATCTTTTGCAAAGCCAATGCACAAACACACCAAGTAGGTTGGTTGCAGCCAGCACTAACTACTGGCTTTGCTCATTTATAGCCCTGGGCTCCCAGCACAGCTGTTCCTGGGGCGAGGTATAATTGCTCAGCATTTTTACTGTGATTCTAGCTGACCTTCTTCTTTCTTCTTTTGCCCTTCGCTGTTCTAAAAATGTAGGGACTTGTAGTATGTCTTCTTCACCTTCTCTTTCCTCAACACTTGGCCCCAAATCTTACCTCTTCAGCTTTCTGTTTTACCTCCTCCTCAGAAGCAGAAGAGTAGTACACAACAATATCTCTTGACTCAAAACAGTACATTAAACTCATTTTATTGAGTCTCTAGTTCTTTCTAGGTAGATCCAATTAACCTCTGCCACTGGTCCAAATCCCCTCCTGGATAAGAGCAATATAAGTGATGGCATCAGAAAAAATATATCTTTTTGGAAGCATCCCAACTTTTATCCACTCCACCAGTCAAAAACAGACACTGGTTGGGAAGGTTAGAAAACAAGAATTTATGAGAAAAAAATGGCACAAATGAGGAGGTGCAGAATGGTCATCTTGCAAAGCCTGTAAGTCCTGCCAAACAAAGGATACATTACCTTATTCCTTGACTTTCCACTGAAAGGTATTATTCCAAAAACATTTCCTTATAAGGACGTTTCCCCATTAATGCTCCATGCAATGATAAATACCTGCTTTCCCAGTTTCTCCTATGTGACTTACTGCTTAACTCAAATAGTGGTAGGCAAATCCCCCACATTCTTTCTGTCAAGCCTTTTGCCTCTACTATTATTACATGACATTAAAATATTATTAATAAACTTCCAATACTACAAGTTGAAAATGTCTTTTGTTTCTTTGAGACACTCAAGCAATAACAACTTTGCAGGGGAGTTGTTTAAGACTCTGGCTATCACATTCCATAATATTTCCCATTTCAACCTATAGTTGTGAAAGCTGTTCTATGGGTGGCACTGTAGATTCAGATAATCCAATTCAAAGCAGGTAATCTGGGTTCAGGTACAGGATTAGATGGCCTGTGTAAAAGTGTGAGGCTGGACCTGAGAATAATGGTCTTGTTTATCTTTTAAATTTTTGAGTGATGGCCAGGAGTCCTCTCCAGGTCATCCATTTGGGCTCAATTGACTGGGTTTTCGATAACACCAGCATAGCAAATGCATGGATTCCAGTATTTCTTGGAGTAATCTACATTGATCATCATGTTACTGCAGGTAGTGTAAATAGGAAACAAGAGAGTTTGACCTTGGGGCAAGGAAAAACTGTCCTTTTCCCTACTGAAACTGTAAAGTGGAAGCATAAAGAGGCAAGATCAACAATTGCAGACCAAGAATAGTAATGTCAGGCCTGATGCTAAGGATGCCGAGCAGCACCACAGATCCTACAGCTAAGGAAGCCTCTCCAGCAGTTCACCTGCAGCCGAAGAATGACAGTACAAGTCCAGACTAGGTCCCATGCTGCCTCCAGGCACCATAGCTGGATTGAATCCAAGCAAAGTCATGCTCAATAGGCTCATGCAAAATAATGGCAGAATATTATTTATTTCAAGCATGTATACCCCACCCTGTAGTCAAAACACTTCTCAGAGCAACTTAATTAGAGTGACATAACCTTGCCTGTGAGTTCATCATCTGCCTTCATTGTTTGATATGCAAGAAGTAGCAGGACAAGAGGGAGGAGGTAAAAAAAGTAAAATTGAGTTACTGTACCTACAAGGAGTATCTAGGATGGAAACAATGGAAGCTAGATTCCAATATACCTCACAACCTCCAATGATGCCTGCCATAGATGTGGGTGAAACGTCAGGAGAGGATGCTTCTGGAACATGGCCATACAGCCTGGAAAACTCACAACAACCCAATGGAAGCTAAAATAATTAAATAGCTGCAAATAGTGACAATAGAGAATGGTACAAATATGAACTATGGAATTGCGAAAGAAGTAATGGAATAAGCCTTCTTTCACTTCTATTTTTTTCCTTTGGCCTCAAGGTCTTCCCAGGCCTCTTCTACATTGTCTTTATATTCGAGGATCTGATCCCAGTTTATCTGCTTTGAATTGGATTATATGAGTCTCCACTGCCAGATAATCTGGGATCAGACCCTGGGATATAGGGCAGTGGTTGCCCCTAGGCTCTGCTATTTCCTTTCTGGGGAGGCTAAGGGTGCATCTACACTGGATATAATTGGATACCCACTATGTTAACTGCCAAGACTCCACAGTATAGGAACATGGGAGTTGTAGTTTTGCAAAGTCTTTCTTCCAGAATTCCACAGCATTGAGCCATGACAGTTAAGGTGGGGTCAAACTGCATTAATTCCACAATGTAGATGCACCCCGTTTAATTATTTGAATGGGTGTCATATTGAGTAGGGGACAAGCTTGTTCTCTGCTGCTCCAGACAGTAGGGAGGGTTCCTTCTATACTGCCAGATATGATCCAGATAATCAGAACAGATAATCCACATTATCTATTTTGAACTGGTTCAACTGGTTCAAAATACAGCAATCAGATTGGTTTAAGTAGTGGTTCTCAACCTGTGGGTCCCCAGATGTTTTGGCCCATAACTCCCAGGAATCCTAACAGCTGGTAAACTGGCTGGGATTTCTGGGAGTTGTAGGCCAAAACACCTGGGGACCCACGGGTTGAGAACCACTGGGTTACAGGAACATCTAGGAGTGGGCATATTACACCTATCCTAAAGTCACTCCACTGGCTGCCAATTAGTATCTGAGCAAAATACAAGGTGATGGTTTTGACTTTTATAGCCCTACATGGTTTGGGTCCAGGTTACCTAAAGATCGGGGGCTGGGCTGTAGCACAGCTGGTAAATCACCAGCAGTAATAAGATCTACCAACTGAAAGGTGGCCAGTTCAAAGCCGGGTAGGGAGTGAGCGCTTGACCAACTCACTGTTTACCTAAGCAGTTCAAAAACAGTTTATAAGATGTAAGTAGAGAAATTAGGTACCACAAATTGGGGGGGGGGGGGGAGGTATTTTATGACATTGACACCATAAATAACAAGACCAGAAATGTGGTGACCCAAAGGAAGGTGGAAGGAGGAGGAAGTTCCGATGGCTTTTCGTCACAGAGAATGAAGCAACTGCACCACTTGTGACTGAATCTGAGCACATCAACCTCCAAGGCACCAAACCCCCCCCCCCCCCCCCAAAAAAAACAAACCCTGGACTTCAAGACTACATACCTCCTTCGGTTTGTCTTATTCTGTTCTGTCCTTTCTCCAATTGGCATTGAATGTTTGCCGTGTATGTGTACTGTGATCCGCCCTGAGTCCCCTTGGGGAGATAGGGCGGAATATAAATAAAGTGTTGTTGTTGTTGTTATCGCCTTCTGCCATATAATCTGCCTCATACACTTTGGTGTTTTTGCTATGTTTATGTATTTTAATAATTTTGTAACCCACCTGGAGCCATGAGTAAGAAATAAAATTCCTCTTCTTCTTCTTCTTATTGTTATTATTATTATTATTATTATTATTATTATTATTATTATTATTATTATACATAGTATGACACAGCAAACGAGATCTATATGCTGGATTTCATATCACAAAATCACAAGTCGAACACTTCCCAAGTGTCTAGGACTGTGTGAAGTATTTTCGGATGATGCAGGTAGATCCCAGTAAGGTGGCCTTTTGCAGTTGACAGATCGTAATTTTGTCAATGTCTATTGTTTCCAAATGTCGGCTGAGATCTTTTGGCAGGGCACCCAGTGTGCCGATCACCATCGGGACCACCTGTACTGGTTTATGCCAGAGCCTTTGCAGTTTGATCTTGAGGTCCTGATAGCGGCTGAGTTTTTCCTGTTGTTTTTCGTCAATGCAACTGTCACCTGGGATGGCGACATCAATGATCCAAACCTTTTTCTTTTCCACAACTGTGATGTCTGCTGTGTTGTGTTCCAGAACTTTGTCAGTCTGGATTTGGAAGTCCCACAGTATCTTTGCGTGCTCATTTTCCAATACTTTTGCAGGTTTGTGATCCCACCAGTTCTTTGCTGCTGGCAGGTGGTACTTGAGGAATAAGTTCCAATGAATCATTTGGGCCACATAGTTGTGCCTCTGTATGTAGTCTGTCTGTGCGATTTTCTTACAGCAGCTGAGGAGATGATCAATGGTTTTGTCGGTTTCCTTGCACAGTCTGCATTTTGGGTCATCAGCTGATTTTTCGATCTTGGCCTTAATTGCAATTCTGATGGCTTGCTCCTGGGCTGCAAGGATCAGGCCTTCTGTCTCCTTCTTCAGGGTCCCATTCGTGAGCTAGAGCCAGGTTTTCTCCATTATCAGCTTTTCCTTCAATTTTGTCAAGGAACTTTCCATGCAATGTTTTGTTGTGCCAGCTGTCAGCTCTAGTTTGTAGTGTGGTTTTCTTGTAGTGATTTTTTTTGTCTGCTGTGCTTTGAGGAGTTTCTGATTTTTGACTTCAATCAAAGCAGGTGCTTCACTTTGCTTTACATATTCTGCCAGGGCATGTTCTTCTTCTTTGACTGCTTGTTTTACTTGTAAGAGTCCTCTGCCCCCTGATCTTCTAGGCAGATATAGCCGGTCAACATCACTGCGAGGGTGCAGTGAATGATGAATGGTCATGAGTTTTCTTGTTTTTCTGTCCAAATTGTCCAGTTCCGCCTGTGTCCAGTTTATGATGCCAACAGTATATCTTATGAATTATTATTATTATTATTATTATTATTATTATTATTATTATTATTATTATTATTATATGACTCTACACTGCCATATAATCCAGCGAGAGCTGTATTTTAGCCCTCTTGGGAAGGTAGCTGAAGACCTTATAGATAGAACAAGCCCCAGGATTCCACAGCATGAGCCACTGGCAGTTAGAAGCGGTGCCAAAGCCAAACAGTGTAGCAGAGCGCCTTCGACAGACAACACAGTGTAGCAGAGCCTGGGTGGGTCCTTGAAGGCTGTTTTGTTTCTAGTCACTGGCAGCAAAACCAAAGCAGGGAGGGACGGGCGGGACTTGGGCTCCCACGTGCTTGGAGGGACCCGTCTCCTTCGTGCGTCGCCTCCAAGCCTCCTCCTCCTCCTCTCCTTCTTGCAGCCAAGCGGGCCTAGAGAGAGAGAGAGAGAGGTAGAAGAGGAGAAGGAAGAAGAAGAGGAGCCCTTTCCCCCCTTTTCGGCCTTTTGCTTCCCTTTTTTCGCCATGACGGCGTCCATGAGGGAGAGGTTCGACAAGTTCCTCCACGAGAAGAACTGCCTGACGAACGTCTTGGAGAAAATCGAGGCCAAAACGGGCGTCAATAGGACCTACGTGGCCATCGGTGAGTCTATGGGCACAGACACAACCCGTCAAACCCGTTAATTAATTCCCGTTAATTGGAAAGGCGCCGGTGTTTGGGGGAAACGAGGTGGACACTTTGTAGTCCACTTGTTTTTTTTTATTCCATAGCATGCATGTATATTTAGTCGCCTCATTTTGTTTCCCAGAAGCATCCCCCTCCTCCCACTGCCCAGAAAATGCAAATTCACATCCAGATTGTAAGGCCTCTTCTGCCATCATTTATGGCACAATAAGAGGCAGGCTGGGGTTTTGTGTAGTTTTCAGAGTGTATTTTAACATTGTTTAGCTTTCATGACACAGATGATATTTAATGTCAGTGTTATACATCTATACACACACACATATACATACATGCACACACATACATACATATCTTCAGGCACTCCTGTTTGGATTATATCCTTACATATTTGCTGCTTTTAATTTTTCTATTTTTGTTTTAAGGATTGTATTATAACAACCAAATTTGCCACCTTGAGTTCGTCGATCCGGGAGGAAATCTGGGATAAATATGAAGTAAATAATAAATAAGGGGAACCAAAGAGGCAGCTGACTTGCAGAGGAAATGTTGGCCCAAGGCCATGCCTTTCGCCTGAAGGCCTTTTTGCTTTTCTCTCCTTTTGGGGCCTTGAGAAGGGGCCCTTGGTGTTCCTTTCAAAGGCTATTTAATGAGGCACTCACCCTTGAATATTCATTGAGCTTTGCTTAATGATCAGCAAGGTTGTCAGCTTGTTTTCTGGTGTTTTGGATGATTGAATCTATGCATGTAGAATTTGGTGATGCGGAAGACCGACTGTATGGTCCATGTGTTGTTGAAGGCTTTCATGGCCCGAATCACTGGGTTGCTGTGAGTTTTCTACGCTGTATGACCATGTTCCAGAAGCATTCCCTCCTGACATTTCGCCCACAAAATCAGGACAGTAAATAAAGAACTACACTCTGAAAACAGAGTAATTCCAGACATGAAAACAATCAGGGGCAGCTAACACCTCCCAACAAAGGATTACCCCAGGCAGGAATCAGCCAGGCTTTGAAGCTGCAAGGCTTTTCAGTGCTAATCAAGGTGATTAATTGCAACATTCACACTTGCCTCCGACAGGCAAGAGTTCTTTCTCCCACCTTGGATCTTCCACAGTTATATAAACTTCCCTTGTCTAGTTTCCAACAAACCTCACAACATCTGAGGATGCTTGCCATAGATATGGGCAAAACGTCAGAAGAGAATGCTTCTGGAACATGGCCATACAGCCCGGAAAACTCACATCAATCCTGTATGCTCCATTCTCTAACCCACCCCAATAACAGTCCAGAGCAGACCCATTAAAGCTTCCATTCTTGTGGAAATTCGGTTCCTCTTTCCTAGGAAGGTGCATCTACACTGTAGAATTCATGCAATTCAACATCACTTTAACTGCCATGGCTCAATGTTGTGGAATTGTGGTTTTACAATGTCTTTACCCTCCTCTGCCAAGGAGGTGCTTCACCAAACTACAACTCTTCAGATTCCATGGCAGTTAAAGTGGTGTCAAACTACATTAACTCTGCAGTAGAGATGCAACCGAGTTGGGATTAATCATTTGGATTTAGGTCCCTGGGTTTTGGCACCTGTCTCAGTCTTGCACAACATTTTCAAGAGAGGAGCGTATGGACAATATGCTTTCAGAGAAGAGAGAGAGCAGCTGCTTGAGGGAGTTTGGGATTGAATGTCCCAGCAGCAGCAGCCGACTGGGCTGGTTGTTCTCTAGTTACAATAACCACTTCCTTCCCTTCGCTTCTTCCCCCTTTCTCCTCTGAAAGGCTTCTCATAAGACATGTCACAGCCAAATTCTTTTAGGAGGGAGATCCAGTTAGAAGAGAGATGCAGAATCCACAGAGGGCAGGCAGCATGTTCCACACCACCCAACCCATACTAGATTAGACCCATTGAGGTCACCATTCTTGTGAACCCTATTGATTCAGTGCATCTTTTCTAGTTGTGAGTTGCATTTGTATCTTAGCACCTGTCTCTCTCATGGATGACATTTACAGGAGAGGAGCATATGCTGTATATGGCTATATGCCTTTGGAGGGGAAATAGAGCAGCTGCTTGAGGGAGTGTTGGGATTGAATGTCCCAGCAGCAGCAGCAAACTGGGCTGGTTGCTCTGCAGTTACAATAATATGTTCCTTCCCTTCTCATCTTCCCCTTTCCCCTATGAAGGACTTTTCATAAGACATGTCAACCCCACATTTCTTTTAGGAGGGAAATCTAGTTAGAAGAGGAATGCAAAATCCATGGATTCATAGAACCGTGGAGGGGAGAGAGGCATAAGGGCCATATGATTTCAGAGGAGAGCTAGAGCTGCTGCTCAAGAGAGCGTTGGGATTGAATGCCCCTAAAGCAGCAAAGCAGGATGTTGCTTCTCTCTTCCTCTTTCCCCTTTCTCCTCTGAAAGACTTCTCACGAGACATGTCAAAACCACATTTTCAGGAAGGAAGTCTAGTTAGAAGTGGAGCCTAAAGAGTCAAGAGTGAATTGACCTTATTCCAATGGCTTTTGGGGGAATCCCGGATGTTTGTGGTGAATCAGGGAGAAGAGGAGGAGAGAAGCAAAGAGAGTTAGTTACTCCCACTGGAGGGGAATTGCCTGCTGACGTGTCTGGGCAGAACAATGAAGCTTCCCGTACCGCCCCAGTTTGGCACATATCCCTTCAGTCTTACAGGTTAGCTTCTGTTTGCATCCCTGTCCCCCTCACCCTCCGACTCCGAAACTTGTCAGTCAGGATGTGGCGCTTCAATTCCCTTTAGTTCTAGGCGACTGGAGTTGGGGCTGGGCCCTGCGGAAGGGATCTGCCAAGTTTCCTCTTGCCTCTTCCATGGGAAAAGCGCTTCTGCTTTATGTAACCAAGCAGAGCCTTACTCTGTGTTTGTGTATGTGTTAAGTAGGCATGCCCTCCCAACTGACTGGCTTTCTGTTTCCTCTCATAGCCATTTTTGCTGCATTGGCCATCTATCTGGTGATTGGTTATGGGGCATCCCTCCTTTGCAACTTGATCGGGTTTGCTTACCCTGCATACATCTCGTAAGTATCCGTCGTCTTTCAAGCTGCACTTGAAACAAGAAACTTGGAAATGGACATGTTGAGGACAATTATATTTTTTGTGAAGCTGCTAAATTATCAATTGTAGAGGACTGGGCTGCTGTGTTGCAGTTATTGTTTTGGCAGGGTCTGAATTTGACACATTTGTTATCTAATTAGGTATCTCACAGAAAGTGTGTGTGTTGTGGGTGGGGGATATGCACATTTCTCCCTCGATAGACAAGTTATCTTGCTGCTGTTTTTTGGCACAGTGCTGTAAAACCCCTTGTGAGGAGCAGGCAGATGGATTGTGAAATTGTGGTGGGACGTTCTCATGACATCTCTTGGCTAGAAATCTGTCACGAAGCTTTTAGGAGTACCACAGCTCTCTCTGGGAGTGAAAGGTTACCTCTGCAATATCTCTTCTGATGAAATTATTGGCTATGTTCCCTGAAACATTGATGGTGTCACTATGAAACTGTTTGGCAGTTATTTCAGCAAGTGTGTTGGGCAAGCAGGGAGGAGTGGGAATTAAAGTGTTTAACTCAGACATGGGCAAACCTCGGCCCTCCAGGTGTGTTGGACTTCAACTCCCACAATTCCTAACAGCCGGTAGGCTGTTAGGAATTGTGGGAGTTGAAGTCCAACACACCTGGAGGGCTGAGGTTTGCCCATGCCTGGTTTAATTTGTATTTTTATCATTCCCCTTTGCTAGTTGCATATAAGATTTTTTAAAATATACAAAAAGAACAGTTTACTCGATGTGGAAATATTGGATTCTTTTTTTCCCCCACGGGACATGACTAATGGACGAAAGTTGGTACAGCTGGCAATGATTAGGCCACACCTTAACATAATAGAAAAAAGCTGGGAGGAGCTTGTTGATGATCTTGAAATGAGCCCTGCATTGCATAAGAGTGATGAGAATTATGTATGTTAAATGTCCTGTGAAGGTGGATAGGACAGAGAAATAGTTCTGTGCTTTATTCTCCTTCCCCTTCACGTGTGGCAGAATCTCCTTCTCTGGAGGTTTTTAAAGAGAAGCTGAATGGCCACTTGCTATGCTTTGATGGTGTATCCCTGCAGGGCTGAATGGGATTGGATTGGATGGCTCTTGGGATCTCTTATAACTCCCAAGAATAAATATCCTTCTACATGTCCCTAAGCACCTCTGTAGACAAGAAAAACATGGATAGAATCATAAATTGGTAGGGAAGATGAGAGTGATCTAATCCAACCCTCTATTGGACAAAAAGTTAAACATGAGCCAACAATGTGACGTAGCGTCTTAAAAGGCCAATGAGATTTTGGCCTGCATAAATAGGAGGATAGTGACTAGATCCAGGAAAGTCATGTTACCCCTCTACTCTGCCTTGGTCAAACCACACCTGGAATACTGTGTCAAATTTTGGGTACCGCAATTAAAGGGGGATGTCAACAAGCTGGAATGTGTCCAGAGAAGGGCAACTAAAATAATCAAGGGTCTGGAGAGAACAAGCCCTACGAGGAGCGGCTTATGGAGCTGGGCATGTTTCGCCTGCAGAAGCTAAGGCTGAGATGAGACATGATGATCATGTGTAAATATATGAGAGGAAGTCGTAGGGAGAAGGGAGCAGGCTTGTTTTCTGCTGCCCTGGAGACTAGGACACGGAACAAAGGCTTCAAACTACAGGAAAGGAGATTCTACCTGAACATTAGGAAGAATTTCCTCACTGTGAGAGCTGTTCAGCAGTGGAACTCTCTGCCTCTGAGTGTGGTGGAGGCTCCTTCTTTGGAGGCTTTTAAACAGAGGCTAGATGGCCATCTGTCAGGGGTGCTTTGAATTTGATTTTCCTGCTTCTTGGCAGGGGGTTGGACTGGATGGCCCACGAGGTCTCTTCCGACTCTATGATTCTATTGTTTCTTCCTCAACAACTTCAGCATCAAGGCAGAGGTTGCCCACATGGAACTGCCAGCACAGATGAAACCACATGGCTGGAGGTTTTCTATCATCTGATGCCCCTTCTAAGACATCATTTCGTAGTCATCAGTCAGTCATAAAGTATTGAGATGTTAGGTCATATTCCTGCATGTACATATTTATTCTGTGCTCCAAGGAGGGCATATAATTAATAATTCCGCCAGGTATAGGCTGCTCTGTTACAGATAATAATTGAAGTTATACTTTTTCCGCTATTGATATACAGCACCACTCCCTTACCCATGGATTCAGGATCCATGGCTTCACTTACACTCCAAAAAAATGCTCCATGCTACTTGGAAAGGTTTGAGGTCCTCTCTAGGTCATCCAGCGTGATTCTTTGGTATGCTTTTGGCCCAAGTATAATCAAAATACAGGGTTCACTGTTGCCGATGGTTTCGGGTAGGGAGCTTCAGTGGCGCAGTGGGTTAAACCTTTGTGCCGGCTGAATTGCTGACCTGAAGGTTAGGTTGCTGACCTGAAGGTTGCCAGTTCGAATCCGCAAGATGGGGTGAACTCCCGTCCGTCAGCTCTAGCTTGAGGGGATATGAGAGAAGCCTCCCAGCAGGACGGTAAGACATCTGGGCGTCCCCTGGGTAACGTCTCTGTAGACAGCCAATTTTCTCACACCAGAAGCAACTTACAGTATTTTCTCAAGTCACTTCTGACACTTCAGGTGTCCATGGGAGGAGCGAGTCACAATCTCCCATGGATCGAGGTTGTACTGTAATGCTGTTTTTATAGACATTCAATAAAATGTGTCTGTCTAGGTGGCTAAAAATATAACGTGTGATCCCTACGATGAAAGTTTCTGCATATTAAGGGTGGAAAGAGGTGTGATGTGGTCCATGCTTGGAACACCTAATGTCTTTTTCTTTGCTTAAAAGCAACAATAGGGAAGTGATGAAATGCCATCAGAAGGGCAACGTTTTTCCTGTTTCATTCATGACTGTAAAACTGCTTATGGCCACAGTGGGAAAAAGGAGGATAGATACAACATGAATCCTTATATTATACTGGTCCACACTCACAGAATAATATCCACATTGCTGTTAATTTAAATTGGAAAAACTATACAAGTGAAAGGATTAAACTGTCCCTTCATCTAGCACTGTGACCTATCCGAATCCCTCCCTGTTTTATACACAGGAAATGATATCAGGAGATTGTGCTATAGATCTCCCACCTTGGAGTAAAGTTCACTTCTAAAGAGAGTATTAAAGGGATATCTCCTGCAAATCTATTCATGTGTGTTTATAAACAGTAGCTATCCAGTACAGTGGCATCCTCACATTTAACAATTTGTTGTCGAAGGCTTTCATCACTGGAATCACCGGGTTGTTGTGTGTTTTTCGGGCTGTATGGCCATATTCCAGAAGTATTCTCTCCTGACGTTTTGCCCACATCTATGTCAGGCATCCTCAGAGGTTGTGAGGTATATGAGGCATATACTCAATTTAGAAGTTTTCCTGTCTCTGCCTTATGTATAATTTCTCCTTAATTGACATTTTCAACATTTTATGGAAGCCAAGGCTTCTGGGAATTGATATCCAGAACATCTGGAAGACTGGAATTTGGAAATCCATCTCATTTTTTCCTATTGCTTCAAATGCAAGGGTTTATGCTTTCAGCTACCAGTAGTCAAGTCCTCTATCTGTAATTGTATTAAACTGATGAACAGAACTTTCTGTCACTGTCCTGCCATATATGTTTCTTGGCACATGATACAATGTTTATATCTGTAAAAGATTTTGTTGCATAGCAGTGGGTACAGCAAATGCAAAAATGTTTATTTCCTTTCCTCTTCTGTGTAGCGTTTGCTCCGAGTTGCTTGGCATGGTATCACCTCCCAAAGCTGTTCCCATTATGTGTTTCCATAGTTATATCATTTTAAATAGTTACATGCTACAGTGGTTCGTATGTGTTTCTGAAGCTACACCATTGGGAATGATTAATAGAAATAGCAATATGCTTCCCTTACAAACAGCAGCAACAGCCAATGTTGAAGATGCACACGAATGACCGTGTGGTTCTTTGTATTTAATCAGAAATAAGCCCCAATTAGAATTCAGTGGGATTTACTCCCAAGACAATGTGTATAAGATCAAAAGCAAAATGACAAACAAAATAGGAAATTGGAGGAACATAGGTTAAGATTTTCCCCTGACATTAAGTCTAATCATGTCTGACTTTGCGGGTTAGTGTTCATCTCCATTTTTAAGCCAAAGAGCTGGCATTGTCCTTAAGGTCATGTGGCTGGCATGACTGCATGGAGTGGTGTTACCTTCCTGTTGGAGCGGTACCTATTGATCTACTCACATTTGCATTTTTCGGACTGCTAGGTTGGCAGAAGCTGGGGCTAACAGCGGGATCTCACCCTGCTCCTTGGATTCGAATCGCTGACCTTTTGGTCAGCAAGTTCAGCAGCTCAGCGGTTTAACCCACTACGCCACCGGAGGCTTGAGGAGGAAGTTAAGAAGTGGTAAATAGTATTAAATTTTGAAGAATGGGCTGTCATTTTGATAGTCTCAATAGTGGCATCCACAAAGGAAGTCCAATAATGACAACATCTATATTATCTGTATTAAATCACACACACTCTCTTCTTAGCAGTTTTCCTCTCCATACTTGTAAACAAGTAAGCCTTCCTGACAGAAGTCCAATCCCTGCACCCCACTTTTAATTAAAATAGGGGTCGCTCATAACAATAGCCAGTGTGGTGTTGTGGTGTGAGTGTTGATTTAGGAATCTGGAGACCAGGATTTGAATGTCTTCTCAGTTATGGAAACCTACTTGGTGATCAATCCACACTCTTTCAGCTTTAGAGAAATGCAGTAACAAAACTCCTTGGAATAAATCTCGTCAAGAAAAGCCTATCTTAACATTGAGTCAGAGTCATCTTGAAGGCACATGTTAGCAACAACAAACACATAATAATGCATTGTTACTGTAGCTAAACCCACAAGAGGATAGGAGAATACCAGGGGTAATAGCCACTGATATAAAGTCCCAGGGTTTTGACCCTGTGAGATTATTACACAAATGAAAGCAAGACACAATATGTATCTCCAGGAAGAATGACAAATATGAAAGCCCTAGTGATTGGTGTGTATGTATGTATAGAACAAGCCTGCACAACCTGTGGCCCTCCAGGTATTTGGAACTCCAACTCACAGAAGCCCTAATCAGCTTGTCCAATGGTTAGGAATTCTGAGAGCGGAAGCCCAAAACATCTGGAGGGCACAGGTTGTGCAGACCTGGGACAGAGGTTCTAGCAGGCTCATTGATGAGTCTTGTATGAAGGTGCTAATTGTTAGATTCTCTGTAACCACTGAGACATCTGTGATAGCAATCTATACACATAATCAAAATGAACATGTGTATATGTGGTGCCTGCTTACACAAACAGCTATAGTTCCCACTGAGCAGGGTAGCCCAAACCCTGCCAGTGCCCTCCACAAACACCATACTGCCCCCCACCAAAGTGAAAATTTTAATGCAGAGACAATTTCATCCTAGATGCTCTGTTTTTCCTCCAGAATGGACATCCCAGGGTTCCTTAATCTGCATGACCCTGCCCACTGCCTCTACCTTAACCCTTTCCTACCCTTTCCTATGGCACACAGTAAACAGAGGATCCACCAGTTCCCCAAGCTAGTATCTCATAAAAACAATCTTCCTATTTAGAACAGATCATTAAACAGACTGAATCAACCCAAGGTACTAAGACAGAAAAAATGAAATGCATAGATGTAGGATGGGTGACACCTGGCTTGATTTCATGTGAAAGGGATTTAGGAGTCTTAGTAGACCACAAGCTGAACATGAGTGAATAGTGTGAAGCCACAGTTAAAAAAATCCCAGTGCAATTCTAGGCTGCATCAGTAGGAATCTAGTGTCTAATTGAGAGAAGTCATAGTCCCACTCTATTCTGCTTTGGTCAGACCTCACCTGGAATAACCCTGTGTCCAGTTCTGAGCAGTACAATTCAAGAAGGATGCTAATAAGCTGGAATGTGTCCAGAGGAGGGTAATCAAAATGATCAGAGGTCTGGAAGCCAAGCCCTATGAGGAATGGCTAAGGGGGGACTGGGCATGTTTAGCCTGCAGAAGAGAAAATTAAGAGGTGACATAATTGCTCTCTTCAAATGTTTACAAGAAAGGCATATTGAAGATAGAACGAGCTTGTTTTCTGCTGCTTCAGAGATTGGGATACAGAGCAGTGGATTCAAATTACTGTATAGAGATTCCATGGAAACATTAAGAAGAACCTCCTGATGGCAAGAGTTGTTCAACAGTGAAATATGTTGCATTGGAATGTATTGAAGTCTCCTTCTTTAGACGTTTTTAATCAGAAGCTGGATTGTCATCTTCAGAATGCAAAACAGAATGGGTTTAATTAGATGATCTTCTTGGTCTTTTCCAAATCTATGATTCTATATGCACCTTGTGTTTGGAGATGTTGGTTTATTCAACAGTGCTTTTACCTTCACCCAGTCTCTAGCAACAATCTTGAATGTTAGTCGTGGGAGGGAACCATCCTGTGTTAGCGGGCCTTTTCTTCAGAAACCACTTTAAATCTGAAATACCCTGAAAACCAGATTTGTCTACATGGGTGGCTCAGATGACGGCACCATTGCTTTCTTATGGTTCAGTGTAAACAAACTTTGTCTCATGCATAAAATTTATTTTAAAATATTGTGTAATCACCTTCAGATTTTTGTATATAAAGTGCATATGAAATATCAGTGAATTTCATTTTTATATTTGTATCCCAGCTTTAAGATATTTCATTATGTATATGCCAGTATTCCAAAGTATGAACAAAATAAAAAATACAGTCCCAACCATTTTAAATAAGGTATCCTTAAACTATATGGGAAGATGTGTATGTGTGTCTATCTTCTGCAAACTCATTAATCAGTTAAAGGGAATGGTCTAAGACTTGAATGTGTTTTGTTTCCTTTATAGAAATTATGCACAAGTTGCACTCTTGTTTCCACTTATACTTAGTTGCAAATCTCAGTGGACTTCTCCTGTGGGTCAGGGGTCTTTCATGCTAAAACAATCCCTTCCTTTGTCCTTACTGTTTCTAGCTCCTTCCTCAAAATGCAAATAATAGTTTGTACATCCTTCTCCCTTCAGGGCTTAGTATAGCAATTTGGGAAATTTAAATTGTTTTCTTAGACTAGGTTGGATAAAAGCCAAAATCAGTCTTTTCAGTACTAAAGTGAAATATTTTTAAACCTTAGTCACAAGTAAAGATTGTCACTCTCATGGTGACAGCTTTCATTGTGTCTTCTTGCTTTGAAGTAGCATCAAACAGCCAAAATTTTGGCTGAAGGCTGTTTATATTTCATTTGAGGCTTATGGTTCTTGATCAGATTTGTTAACAACAATGAAATTGCTAATAACGTCTAATGGGGAGGATTAAAAATTTCTTGTGATCTATGTTTTTCAATATGAGAGCGGAGTTCCTATTGTGAAGCAGTGTTTACAATTCAGCTTCTCTTATACTTCTTGCCTCTTGTCCTACATAAAATATATTTATAGACCCTGTACTAGTACTTTCCATATTAGACTCTCCCCTAAACTAAATAATGTAAGAGTTGCTGAATCTTGCTTTGTAATTAGTCCTTTGTGTTTCTTTCCAGTGCATTGGCTGGGAAGCTATTGACTGTTGGAAGAGTATATATATTAAGTCGCTTTATTCATTCCCTCCCCGTGGGCATTTCATATACCTCTTAGATCTGAATAACTATCTGTATTTTGTGGTTAGTGACTCACATTTCCTGTAGAAGCTGAGTAGATGCTGGGTACAATCGAAATTTTACATCTGCAGTAACCAAATGAATCAAGATACTTACAGGAAGAACCACACAGAAGCAGAAGGAAGGGAGACTCTCATCCATTGTGCGATCAAGCTAAAGTAGACTTATTCAGTATTGTGATTTCAGATCTTATAATATTACTGGGAGAAATATAAAAAGTATGTCTGAGACCCTAGATGGGCTGTAACATACTTGTGGAGTTAGATGATGGTTGTGAATTAGTGAATTGCAATACTGTACAAACGAATGTGCAAACAAATGTGAATTAATGATTACAATGTGCAATGCGTATCTGCATGCACGATGCACAATGGTGTCAAATACCATATGTGTAGCTGTACTTCCACAAGCTTTTGTGTATAGCAGTGGTTCTCAACCTGTGGTCCCCAGATGTTTGGGCCTTCAACTCCCAGAAATCATAACAGCTGGTAAGCTGGCTGGGGTTTCTGTGAGTTGTAGGCCAAAACACCTGGGGACCCACAAGCTGAGAACCACTGGTGTGTAAGCATTACATGTCAAACTTACTTTGTAATGAAATATACATGTGTATAAGTCAGTAGCAGGATGTCAGTCTATATTTTTTACTACTAGTGTGAATCTTGCATAGGAGCAGAATTGCACATTCAGAATCACTGTGCTGTGCATGCCAAAGAGGTTTGTTATATGGGGTGCATAAGGGTGACAAGTCCATATACTTGTATATCCAGCTCTACAGGATAGCTCTAGACACAAGACACCTTTTCTGCTGTTATCTCGTAGGTAAGATAAATGCAGTTCACTCACAAGGAAGTTGATTTTTATCAGCAAAACAAAACAGTATGGTACTGTGATCTTATGTTTTGAAAACAAATTCTGCCATATACCTCCAACCTATTATCTAGTTTGGACGGATCCCATACATTTAGTCCAGGCATGAGCAAACTTTGGCCCTCTAGGTGTTTTGGACTTGAACTCCCACAATTTCTCACAATTTCTCCAGGTCCAAAACAACTGGAGGGCCGAAGTTTGCCCATGCCTGATTTAGCCTGTTTGACATTGGTGGTATATTGCCTGTGTTGATCTGTGTCTAATCACCTGCCATTGTATTAGAACATGTTCAGGTTACAAGCCTCACTTTTGGGGAAACTGCCCACATTCATACCAGAAGGAAAGTAAAGAACAATAAAATTACATTCAATAAAATAAAACAGTTTGCTTTTCAATGTCTGCATGGTAAATTGCAAAACACTTGGACTTCAGAATGTCAAGATGATGCCATCCTAAAATATTTGCTTTCTTAGACATTTTAAGATTGTTTTTAGGTCTTAAATTGCCCATCTGGATGATTCTGGTTATTCCTGAGGTCCACGGGTCCACCCCTTTCATCCAGTTTTTGTGATGTTATTTTTCAGATGCTGACTCTGATAACCACTTTTAAACTAGTGATGTAAACAGCCAGTTACATTATATTGCAACATGGCTTGGAGTTGCACAGCTGATGTCTGGTGCTTTCTTGAGACAGAGCTTGGCTAATGCCTGAGCCCTTCCAGTGAGTGTCCAATTAGGTTGTAAGGTTTTTTTGAAGTAAAACACACAACTAAAATGTCCCCCCTCAATCAATGATGCTGTAGGGTATTGCTTTAGGTTGGACATCTCTGCTCATCTTTAATGGCAAAAGGGAAATGTCTTACTCAGCTTATGTTGCATTGGAGTGACTGTTCTCATGTTTAACTCTTTCTGGTGAATTGTCTATGTTTGTGAGCACTGTTTCCCTCTTCATTTAAGCATTTTAAAGTAAATATCAATTTCCAAATTGTTATACAATTTGCTATGAAAGAAAAAGATATTTTACACCTTAATAATGTAATATATTCTCAGTCTTTAAAGATGCTACATGACCCTAGATACTGTATGGGGCTGCTAGAACTGTGATAAATATGTTATCTCTCACAAAGGCACAAGATCTTTCTGTATTGTATGTCTGTACTTTAAAAGAGTTACTTAACATCATTTTAACGCAGGGGTCGGCAACCATGGAGAGCTGGGGGCCTACAGAAGCTGCCCAGGAATCATACTTCTCCAATGCACCTGTTCCTAGGGGGGAATTCTACACATTTTTGCCCCCAAATGCATGAGGGCATTAAACCATATTATGAGGCCTTCTTTTAACAAATAATGAATAAGAGTCATTTTTGTGTTCAATTCTTGTTCCAAAAAGAACTTGTCTGGGCCTTCATTTTCTCAGTGTCCCTACAAGTGCAGTTGGGGTCAACTCCTGGGGCCATAAAATGGCCTTGTGGACTTCCTGCGGCTCAGGTAACACTTATTCTGGTCCAGTGCAAGGACAGGTGCATCTACACTGTAGAATTAATGCAGTTTGACCTCACTTTAACTGTCATGGCCCAATGTTATGGAATCCTGCAATTTGTACTTTGGCAGGGAAGGATAAGACCTTGTAAACCTGCAATTCCCAGGATTCCATAGCATTGAACCATGACGATTCAAGTGCGCCAAACTGCATTAATTCTACTGTGTCAATGTAGCCTAAGACAAAACCTGTGTGACAGCTGCTAGAAATTCCCCACTCTCTTGTATATTTACAAAGGCAGAGGAGCTCAGCAGCACACTAAAAATCCCGTGTACAGTCCATGGGATTTCTTGGTAGGATTGTGATAGGCTCTCACTTTGAATTTGCGAGATCATCTGCCAATCAGCATAGACAATATATTGAGGGCCCAGTTGTCCAACTTGGTATAAGGTGATTTCCAGTGGTAGAGACTTGCGGGTGGTGAAGTCTGGAGTACTGCTTGATGAATGTGGTCCTCTTCTATAATGTACCTCCTTTTCTGAGATACTCCTTTCTGCTTTTGTGGTTTTCTTTGGAAGCAGCTGGCCAACTTTGTAGGATAGTCCTATGAATTTTCTATTCATTGTTGTTTTTCTGACCCCCGAGTGCAACTAATACCATCTTGTGAAAACATGTTTGCATTGGCCTCCAAATGGTTTAAAATAGGGGTACTGTTCCATTATCCAAGTGGAGGGCACAAGGGGGCACTAGTCAGAGAAGGATAGTCCATTTTAGGGGGACGGGATGGGGATGAAGGAGTAAAACAATTCCTCCCTGTTTTCCTCTTATTTCCCACACCCATGTGTGGAAATAAGCATAGTTTATTATGTTTGTCGGGGAGGGGGGGGGATAACCAGAAAAAATTGGGAAAATGGTTTTCCTCCTTCAACTCCCCCCCCTCCTAAAATGGACTATCCTTCTCTGTCTATGTCCTCTTTTGGAGCCTACCTGGATAATGGAATAGTACCAAAGTAGGAGACTTGGATGCTTCTCATTTCCAGGATCAGGATTGTCCTGATTGCAGTTAGTAGCAACCACTCTAGACTCAAAGAGGAAATAATCCAGGGACCCCTATACATCTTGTTGGATCATTTTTAACATCTAGGACACATTTTTAGGGAGCCACCTGGGGTAGTGGTCTGAGCATGGGATTACAACTCTGGAGACCATGGTTTCAACCTCAACTTAGCTATGGACATCTACTGGGTCTCCTGCCTGAACTCCAGGAAAAGGCAAGGGCAAATCTCCTCTGAAGAAATCTTGTCAATTCACCCCAAGGCACACAACAACAGAACATTTTTGTTTACATAACTGTGAACTGATTCACCTTGTGTATTTCTATGCTCTCTGATAAATCGCTAGATGATGATGATGCAAATGACCAACGTTAAAAACACTTGCAATCTCATGTAGCATGCAAAGGTTCACAAAATATCTATAGAACACCAGAGGGAAAATATGTATAAATTGCTAACTTTAAGCACAGTTTTTTAAAATGGGTCAGAACACTAGGGAGAGAAAATGCTCTTAGCTGGGCTTGTCAAAAGGCTAGGACTCGAGAACTGGATGTATTTAATTTTCTAAATTTAGGACGATTTCGATGGCAAGTTCTCTGTAGAAGCAGTAAGTAATGATCCACAATACATTACAATGGGTGAAAGAGGGCAGTTATTTTCTGTGGATCATCTGAAATCAAGACAAGTGTCTCTGGGTTTGCAGACAGAGGAACAGAGGGTTCCCCTGATAATTTTGCAAGTGCAAAGCAAGGAGCAGGGTTTCCATGGCCACAAACTAGAGTTTGGCTACTCAGGCTAACAAAACACATCAACAGTTGCTTGTAGAGTGCATTAAACAGAGAGAACATGACTGTCTCTGAGCCCAGCTTGTTCATGTCATGGCTCAGTTGGGATTTCAACCACATTGTCTTGATCTATCTGGCATACTCTGACAATTTCATCACATTGCCTCAGTCATTTCTCCTCTGAAGAAGTGACTTGGAGAAGCCTAACTATCCCCCTCCCTTCTCCAGTGAGCACCATGACCCATGCTTTTTAGCATACAGTTGCTGACTTGGAGAATTCCTGAATCAGCCATAAATAATTATGTCCAGCTCACCAGCCTCCAGCAAAGCAGCTGCTTCACATAAACAGGGCAATCTGATAGAGAGCCAAGCTGATATCTCTTTTCATACACTAGGATGCAACAACAAATCAAAGCTGAACCTGGTTGCTGCTTTTATGGATCTTCAAAAGCATTTTTGGTTTCTTTGATGGAGAGATACTAAGTGCAGAACGGGTGATTTGATTTTTTCTTTTGCCTGTTTGTTTGGAGCCTAGTCTAGAAAATTTATGATAATATTTGACTGGCCTTTTACCTACAGGACAAGTAGTCTGTCCCACAAAACTTGTGTGCCTTCAGTCATTTCCATATTATGATGATCGTAAGAAGACCCTCTCACAGTTTTCTTGGCAAGATTGCCTTTGCCTTCCTCTGAGGCTGAGAGAATATGACTTGCCCAAAGTCACCTGGCGTTTTTCCATGTCTGAGTAGTTATTCGAACCTTTCTCTCCAGAGTCATAGTCCAGTTATTAAGCCACTGCAGCATGCTGATTTGTTCCACATGTTACATAAATGTTTGTTTATTTATTTATTTATTTACCTCATTTATATTCCGCCCTTCTCATCCCGAAGGGGACTCAGGGCAGATCACAGAACACGTAAATGGCAAACATTCAATGCTGTTATACAGACAAGACAAACAACAGGTAGAGGTATATTTATAGGCATTTCCCTTCTTCGGTGTCCTGGAGGTTGTGCTTAATTCCGGCCATGGTGGGTGTTGTCATTCCATCCTCCATGTCGGAGAACCCATGATCACAGACTTCCTCCTTCCTTTGATCGCTGGGTATTTCTGATATTTCCTTTTTATGGTGCCATAAAATACCTCCCCGCTTAAGTGGTGCCTAATTTATTTATTCACAGCTGTTTTTGAATTGCTTAGGTGGGCGGTGATCTGGGCTGAAAGTCGGGTGCTCACTCCGACCTGGGCATTGAACTCCCAACCATTCGATTGGTAGATACATTGCAGCTGGTGTTTAACTAGCTGTGCTAAAGCCCGGCCCTTACAAGCGATGTATACAATATCTATGATACTTCGAACAAAAAGCCTGAATTCATGGGCTCTTCCTTTTTGTGCAAACATTCCTGGGGAATAGCCAATTGGTTTTTTAAAAAATGTACATTTATAATATGCTGTTCTGGGTCATTTTTGACACGACAAATTCTTTACTCTTAGAATTATCTATTTTTCTGTATATATTTCTATAAGAATTGATGGTTTTTTATAAAAATAATAATAACTTTGGTTGTACTGGATAGCTGTTTTGCACATCAAGTTGTGACAACAGCAGTAACTACATTCCAACATATTTACTGAGCTTAGTTACCTTTCGGGATCCACAGATCCTAGGTTCTGTGAGCTGAGAGTCCAAAAATGTAACTTATGATATTTGCTATGGAGCAGCCTCCCTCACAGTTCTTTTCTCCAAATATTTTTGGTCTACAACTCCTATTATTCCTAGCCACATGGTCATTTGTCAGAGATGATAATAACTATGGTCTTTTTGTGGTTCTATTTTTTTTTTTTTGGAAAGGGTGCTTTTGTGTTGAACTTTCTGGAGGCAAATGTGATTGTGTTGGTGAGAGGCTCTTAATTTGAATTTCAAATTTCCCCTCGCCTTTCCCAAAGTCTCCTGAATGCAGATTTTGAATGCTGACTAATTTGTACCCCTATCATTTGTAAAACCAAATTATCCTTTGCATATCACAGCCTTAAATTCAGGCTTGAAGGAAAAGAGCCTGTAGCCAACCATGTTGAGTTGGAGGCATCGATTAACAACGCCTTCAGAAAGAATACATCAAAAGTAAAAATCAGCATGGTGGTCCATGGGAGAAAAAAAAAAATCTGAAATGCATATCAGGGCTGTAAGATTGTATAGGCGTTCGTGTTCCAAACAGCTATTGATCTGGGTTGATACAACAACAAGGGATTTGAGAACAAGGGAAGAGAAATTGCCAGTGTGTCTGTGGGCTCTGTTATTTTAGGCTAAATGCTAAGGTTTGCCAATACCAGACTATAGACCTCAACCCATTTGGGGCAGAAAACAGGGGGAATTGTATTCTTTCTGTAACATTTTATGCCTTTCCGGTTTAAAGAAAAATTGTTACTTTATTCACCGTCATCACACATAATAGACTCAGTCTGTTTCTTGATAAATCCTCTGCTTACTAAACTGCTACGTGGGGAAGTGTAGTAGTCTCCACACCCATACCACTTACTGTATATGTATGTGTTTGTCTGTGTATATATAAATGTGTGTGTGTGTGAGAGAGAGAGACAGAGACAAAAAGGGAAATGTTGCTATTGTGGAAATCCTAAATCAGGAGGTACTGGAAATACTTCATTGATTCAGGGACTTTTTAAAAGACCACCCTTGGTATTTCCATTTTTAAAAGAAAAAGTCGAAAAAGCAACAATAACACACTGAGTCCAAATTGGGAAATCTCTGGTCTACAAAAATAGAAAATATATCTACAGTGAATTAGAGATAAGTTGAAATTGTGCATTTTCTGGGATTTTTTTTTAAAAAAACCATTAAACTTGCATGAAAGATTATTTATGGTGACAAAAGGAGTGAGGCACATTTTAAGACCGCCCACAACACCCACTTTTCACATCTCTAAAACAGAGAAATCCAACCGTTCTGATCCCACCTTAAAATAAGTGCCTTTTGCCATTTTTAGGTGAATGGTGAGCTCTGGAGTCACCCCAACTAACTCCAAAAAGCTCTGTTTGTACACACTTTAGAAAGTCTTGCGGGCTCCGATGGGATGGAAGTACTCTTGCGTTGTTTGATGGGCTCTGTGGAATTCCAACTTTAAAATGTTTTTAAGTGTTTAGAAAAGGGGGGAAAGCCAGCATATGATGAGATCCTACATCTAAGATTCTGGGACAAGAAAAGAAATTACAGGGCCGGGCTGTGGCGCAGGCTGTTGAGCAGCTGCAATAAATCACTCTGACCATGAGGTCATGAGTTCGAGGCCAGCCCATGGCGGGGTGAGCACCTGTCAATAAAAAATAGCCCCTGCTCGTTGCTGACCTAGCAACCCGAAAGATAGTTGCATCTATCAAGTAGGAAATAAGGTACTGTGATGACTCATGGGCCTTGTAGTCCTGTTCCTAGTACTGTTGTGGCAGACGAAGAGGAAAACATGGGATTTTCGCCGGTTCAGCAAGAGCCGGAGTCTCTTCACCTGCAGGATGTTGACGTTTGCCCTCAAGAATTCAGCCAAACAGGCCTTGGGCAGAACTCCCCCCCGTTTTCCCGGAGGGACAATTATACCAAAGATAGGGGAGTCAGGGAGACTAATCGCAGAAGCCTGAGAATCGCTGCCAAACAAATGGCTGATTAGGTCTGCTTCCCTTGGGAAATTCTAAGGAGTCATGCATCTGGACAGAGTTGGGTTTCGCTTCTCGTCCTCTAGGGAAAGAGTTCTGTTGGCGGGAAAACGAGACCCAATATAGGTGTTTGTCGCAAGGGAAACTTTGCGGAGTCAATTGATCAGCTTGAGGAGAGAGATCGTGTGTGGACTTCGTAATCCCAGTTCCTTGCTTCCCGGATCAAGTTTCAAGCCTTGCCTTGTCTCATGTTTTGCCACGGACTTTGTTTCATGCTTCATGTTTGCCTCGTTTCAAGTCTTGGATCAAGTCAAGAATCAAGTTTATTTCCAGCCTTGTTGTCAAGCTTCATTGGACTATAAAGACTCTGTTATTTCCCCACACTATTGCTTGGCAAAGTGTGTGTTTCGGTCAAGTGGATTACAACTTTGAACTCTAATATCTTATATTGGACAATACATTTCTGGACTATATTTGGCCTTATCTGAAAGGTCTGCTTCTGAACTATATTCTTCACTTGTTTTTATTGATTTTATATATTTCTTTAATAAAGATATTAGATAGTTTCTGGCCTCTGTGTAAGGTTATTGGTGCTCTGCAGCCTGGGTCCTGACAGGTACTAATTTATGACCTGGAATGAGGAAGTGCCGTCAGAGTGGATGATGAAGCAGCTGCTCCCCCCGTGGCCTATGTGTGTATAATGTGAGTCCCCTTCGGGGTGAGAAGGGCGGAATATAAATACTGTAAATAAATAAATAAATAAATAAAAACATAAAAGACAAGATATAACCAAGATCTCTCTCTTACTTTGACAAAAATACACAATTTCCTCACTAGGGAGAAACCAGATATAAAAAGGAACATTACAATCTATTAGCAAAAATGAGATTAGTGGTAATTATGGATGGTGGATTGGGCGGAAAAATGAATTGCAACCAAATTGTACAGTGTTTCCTATTTGTTAGATGGATTTGAATCCTTAACATGCCAAATCCTTCTTCAAGTGGAAGACACTTATGATTCCAAATGTATGGATGAATATAAGGAAGAATATTTTAAGATTGCTTCACAGATGTTTTCCAAGGGGCAGCTTTCTCTTGATGCGCCCTGGGCAAGGAAGGGATGGGGCTCCTTTGCCTATCCTTCCCTCTCTTAATTAGTATTGGGGGTGTGTGTGAATGTGTTCCTTCTTAGAATATAGATTTATGATAATCTTGGAAGAGTTACTTTTTTTTGTTTTAGCTCTTGAAATCCCCCAGTTAGCTATGGATGGATACATCTACACAGGAGATGCAGTTTGACACCAGTTTAACTGCCAAAACCTATTCCTATGGAATCATAGGTACTGTAGCTTTACAAACTCTTTAGCCTTCTCTGCCAAATAGTGCTGGTACCTCACCAAACTATAACTTTCATAATTCCATAGCATTGAGCCATGGCAGTTACGGTAGAGTCAAACTGTATTAATTCTGTAATGTAAGTGCTATGGAGGAACCCGTGGTGGCGCAGCGGGTTAAACCGCTGACCTGCTGAACTTGCTGACTGAAAGGTCGCGCTTCGAATCTGGGGAGTGGGGTGAGCTCCCATTGTTAGGCCTAGCTTCTGCCAACCTAGCAGTTTGATAACATGCCAATGTGAGTAGTTCAATAGATACCACTCCAGAGGGAAAGTAACGGCACTCCATGCAGTCATGCCAGCCACGTGACCTTGAAGGTGTCTATGGACAAAGCTTGCTCTTCGGCTTAGAAATGGAGATGAGCACTAACCCCCAGAGTCGGACACGACTAAGCTTAATGTCAGGGGAAAACCTTTACCTTTACCTTTTAAGTACTATGAAATCATGGAAGTTGTAGAAGGTCTTTAGCCTTTTCTGCCAAAGAGTTTTAGTGCTTCATCAAACTACAACTCTTAGAATTCCATAACATTGAGCCATGGCAGATAAAGTTAACGTCAAATTGCATTAATTCTACAGTGTAGATACCCCTTGGGAAATTCTGGGAGCTGTGGTCCAATAAAGTAACATTCCCAAGTTGTTTGAAGCAGAGTAGAAGTTGTGTTCCTATGAGAGATTTCTCTCTCTTTTCCCCTCCTCCTCCTCCTACATCAAAACCTGTTCTTCCTGTTACGACCTATTTTGCTTTTGTTTTGGGTTGGTCAGACATATGCCTTAGAAGTCAGCTCCAGGGCTTCCTAGACTGAGAAGTCTGGTTTATTTCATTTATTCTAATCTATTCCGATTCAAGTACAGTACTGATTTTAATATATCCACTGGGTTTCATTATACCTTTTATCAAACAGAAATAGGAAAGTTGGTAAGCCACGGCAAAGAGCAAAATGCAAACCTTTACCTAGGGAACAAACAAAAAGCTTTGTGTTTTTTTTAAAAAAGAAAAAGTGTTTTGACAAGATAGCCAGAAGCCAGTGATTTTACCACACTCATGTTTGTCCTATAGCGCTATAAAAAAGTCTATAAAAACGTGCATCAAATATAGCCATAATAATTAATGGAAATAAGTCACCTTTTAAAACATGGCTTAAAGCTATGTTATTTACAGGAAACAATAATTTAGATTAATTGTTGCATTCCAAATTCGGACAGTGCAACAATTTATGTTTTAATGCAAAACAGGAGAAAATATTGCAAAATCCTTTCCTAAGGAGAATTTGGCACATGAGCCGTAGGTTTTCTGCAACTCATTCTTGTAAGGCTAAATTTAGCTTTATGTCAGAATTGACTGAGTGAGTATGTGTGCTGCCACAGCCTTAAACATAATGACTTATTCCAGCATGGTGCAAGTTTGAATCCTTTCTCTTTTTTTGCTGCATCCTCAGACATATGGTAAGAGATCCGTAATGTTCTGATTTGTCTTTTCACTGAGTTTTCACACCTAGTGGCTATGTTTGCATTCACCAACAGCATAATTGCCTGCTTTGTTTGGTCTTGAATAGCAGCTCTGTGTGTTCCAGCAGAATCACGTGGCATAAGTGATCATGTAAAAATAATGATGCATTATTAAAAGGCAGCAGCAGGAGTTTATACGCTTTGCCTTCCCAGTATATAATGTGAACAGTTCTCGCAGAGATACAACCCCAATTGTTGTTTCTATTTCTGTTGTCATAATGTACAAGAGGGCATTCTCATTAGGCCAGGTGGACAGAGATGTGCCTGTTCTGGTGTGGTGCACTCATCCTGAAGTAGAGTATAACACATGTCATATCTGCGAAATGCATATCTGTGCCTTCATTAGAGGCTTGTCTTCTAACAAAGATGAAAATCAAGGAAGCTGCCTGCCAGTATCTGTTGCTGTGAAAATCTCATTATTTGCTGTATTGGTCAGACTAAGCCTCCTGCCCACTGATTGTGAGGCATACTAAGCTTTGTGGCTGTTTAAAGGACTTGAACTATAGGTGTGTTCTGCTCTTGTTATGTTTATTTCTGCTGCATTTATTGCTTTGATTGACTTTGAATGTACGGTGCAGTATCCACTTTTGTGTGAGTCAGAGGTGCGGGAACCCTATACAAGTAGGGAAAATAAATAAAAAACAGTTCGTTTTTTTAAATCTTGGAAAACACCTGTCAAAAATTGCTAGATGCTTCAGTATGACTCTGTGGTTAAATCACAATGGAAGTTGTGGAAGATTCTATGGGAGTTGATCATAGAGTCACAATGGAGGACTTACAAATGCTTAGATGTGTTCTTTCTAGCAATCTCTAGGGGCCCTTCCACACAGCCATATAACCCAGAATATCAAGGCAGAAAATCCCACAATATCTGCTTTGAACTGGGTTATCCAAGTCCACACTGCCATACATTTCAGTTCAAAGCAGATAATGTGGGATTTTATTCAGCTGTGTGGAAGGGGCCTCGGTCCTTCAGCATGAAGCTGTAGTCAACTTCTGCTAGCATCTCCAGTAATGCATTCAGATTTAGGTTAGGTACATAACTGTGGTGTAGAATAGATATCATGTTTGTGCCCTATAGGAAGAATTGATTGTCTCACCTTTTCAATATTTGTTTTGCAGTATCAAGGCCATTGAAAGCCCTAATAAAGATGATGACACGCAATGGCTGACCTACTGGGTGGTGTACGGCATCTTCAGCGTAGCAGAATTCTTCTCTGACATCTTTCTCTCTTGGTTCCCTTTCTACTACATGATGAAGGTTTGTTCATGGATCTCAGATATTCTAAAGAAGTTATTAAAATGTCACCTTCAGCACTTTGCCTCCATAGGAGTTCCCATACAAGTTTAGATTTTTATTACAGGGTGTTCTTGTCAGAATTTACTACCATCACATAAGATGTTAGCTTGGGGTAGTTGGTTTGGTTTTAGCCAAGAGTGCACTGCTTTTAGTAAACAGCTGGGAAACCCTTGAACTTCCAGGTGTTCTAGACGTCCAACCTCAGAACTTGCAGCCAACATGGCCAATAGTGAGTGATTTCATAAGGCTTGTAGTCCAGAACATCGGGGAGCAAAAGATTCTTCACCTGTACTGTAAGCTGTGCAATTCTTCTAATGCAAAAGTAGATAATAATAAATAATAATAAACTTTATTTGTACCCCATCTCCCCAAGGGACTCGGGGCTGCTCAGATGAATACACACAATACAATACATAAAAATAAACAATTAATAATAAATCAATAAATATAAAACATTCACAATAAAAATTAAAATTATAAAACATTGGTTTAAAACACTGTCATTCCTATGAGTTAAAGGGGCCTACTACCTGAATCGAGGATAGCTCTAGGAGGCTGCATTAACAATCTAGAAGACTTTGGGGGTGTTCCCCATCACACTCACAGCAAAAATGGCCCCCAAATCCCTCTAGGAGCCATGGGGGTATTTTTGCCATGTTTTAGGGCACCCCAGAGGGCTTTTTTTCCCAAAAGAGGTGACCAGAAGTAACTTCGAGTTTACTTCCAGTTTGTAAAAGGCCATTCATTGGCCCAAAAATTTGCAAAAGGGCTCCTATGACTCCTTGAAGTAATTTTGATGCAAAACAAGTTTAAGACTAGCTTATGATTAAATTGACATGACAGGAACTGGTTGCTGATGTCGACTGATGTGTTTTATGATGTTTTTACTTTTCCAGTTTTAATTGTTTTAATTTATTGTTTATTTGTTATATGTTTTTAATTATGCAACTTTGTAATAATTGTTTATGTTGGGCTTGGTCCCCCTGTAAGCCACCCCAAATCCCTTTGGGGAGATGGGGCGGGATATAAGAATAAAATGGTTGTTGTTGTTGGTCCTGTGGACCACAAAAATAGCCCTGCTGTGTGGATCAATGACCTTGGCCCATAGGAGTGCTGATTTGGGAAGGCTGGAGGGGAACAGAAATGAAGGAGGAAAGCTATCCAAGTGTGGCTTGGTGATCATGCAGCAGAGGAACAGTTAGGATTTCCTCATTCATTCAAAGTTGAAGGACCAGAAAATCGGGTGAAGAAGCAGGAATATAGTCAGAAAAAGGACTAATGGATATTGACATCATAGGTTCATGCAAACCTTCTTTCTTTTGATGGGTGTGTTGTACTGTTTCATTGCAGTTTTACTCGTAGTACAACATCAGGGATAAGACAACACTGTGTAAGAGAAGTCACCTTATCAGTTTTAAATCAAGAGGAATACATTCCATTTAATGATTAATTCTTTGCCTTACACACATATACACTTTGTATATGCCCTGTCATGCATAAGAGATACTCTGTCCTGTGAGGACATAGGATTTAGTTGTGCCAAGCATCCTGTCCCTGCTGTGGCCGGACATCTGTCCCTTGAAAGCCCATGAACCAGGCATGAAGCCAGTAGATTTCTGTTGCTGTAGATTTCTAGTAGCTTCAGTTATATTGCCAGTGCCCTGCTGCTTTCATGTAACCATGGACATGCTTCTCTCTCATCGTTTTGTTCTTAGGAATGACTGAGGCCTTTAATGTAACTTGTGGATACAGTTATAATTCATGTGCTTGGCAGAGCTGTCTATTTGCTCTGTCATAATGTTCCATTACTCAATTTCATAGAATCATAGCTTTGGAAGAGACCACAAGGGCTATCCAGTCAAGCCCTTTTGAGTGCTGTTAATAGCATTGTGTTGAAGTTTTCATATATCCAAAAGAGTCCCATTAAACAAACCCTCTCTCATTCTGAGCTTGAGAGAAGGACCACTCCTGAAGATCTCACGGCCTGGGTCGGTTCATAGCCTGGACTTGAAACATCTGGGGCTTTAAAGGTCATAACCAACACTTTGAATTGTACCCGGAAACAGACTGGCAGCCAGTGGACCTGCTGCAACAGGGGGGCTGTCCGCTCCTGCAACCAGCCCCAGTGAGCAATCTGGCTGCAGCTCTTTCGACCAGCTGAAGTTTCCAAGCATTCTTCAGAGGTAGCCCTATGCAGAGCACGTTAAGTAATCCAGACAGGATGTAACTCAGGCATGTACCACAGTGGCCAGATCTGACTACTCAAGGAATGGGCTCATAGTGCACAAGGTTTAATTGTGCAAAGGCCCTCCTGGCTACCGCCGATACCTGGACCTCCAGGTTCAATGCTGAGTCCAGGAGGACCCCAAATTACGAACCTGTGTCTTCGGGAGAGTATAACCCCATGCAGCACAGGCTGAATCCCTATTCCCTGCTCTGCCTTCTGACTGATCAGGAGTACTTCTGTCTTGCCTTGATTAAGTTTCAATTTGTATTCCCTCATCGAGTCCATTACTGTTGACAGGTACTGGTTTAGGGTAAGGATAGCGTCCTTGGCATTAGGTGAAAAGGATTAATAGAGCTGGGTGTCATCTGCATACATGTGGCACTGTACTCCAAAATTCCAGATGACCTCTCCCAGTGATGCATATGTTAAACAGCATGGGGGACAAAATGGAACCTTGAGGGACCCCACAGGTCAACGGCAAGGGGTTCAAACAGGAGTCCCCCAGCACCACCTTTTGGGTATGACCATCCAGGAAGAATCGCAGCCACTGTAAGACAGTGCCTCCCAGTCACATCCTGGCGATATGACCCAGAAGGATACCATGGTCAATAGTATCGAAAGCTGCTGAGAGATCCAGGAGAAGCAACAGGGACACACTCCCCTTGTTTAGCTCTCTGCGGAGGTCATCCACTAAGGCAAACAAAGCTGTTTCTGTTTCATAACCAGGCCTGAAAGCAGATTGAAATGGATCTAGATAATCCATTTCATCCAGAAATCCCTGGAGTTGGGAGGCCACCACGTGCTTGAGAAGCTTGCTCAGAAATGGAAGGTTGGACACTGTTTCTCACTTTGTTTTCCTGCAGTGTGGCTTCCTGATCTGGTGCATGGCCCCAAGTCCTTCAAACGGAGCTGAGTTTCTTTACCATCGCATCATCCGCCCTTTCTTCCTGAAGCATGAGGCTCAACTGGATAATGTAGTGAAGGATCTGAAAGATAAAGCTAAAGAGACGGCAGACACCTTTTCTAAAGAAGGTGAGGCCAGGCCACCAGGGCCACTTTCTTTAAAAAAATGTCTGGTTTAGTTAGCTTAGTTTGTGGGTGATTGTGCATTTACAGCTGGTTCTGGATGATGTGAGGGGAGGGGAAAATGGTGCAGTGAGAACTGTAGGATGTGTGGCCTTTTTGTTTTGTTATGTACAGTCCACAATTCCTCCTTGTTGGCATTAATATTATATTATGCTAATAATATAGTAACCTAAATATTTCTGGGCAGTGGATTATTTCCCTCTTTTGTTTATGCATAGTTCCATTGGTTTTAGCCAGTTACAGGGCGCATATAAATTCTTTATTGAAAAAACTTCACTGGCTACCGTTTTGGTTTTCAGCACTATTAAAAATATGTGACTTACAAAGTCCTATCCATTAGAGGCCTGCTGTTACATTGCTATGTTGGGAAACCAGCAAAGTGACCAATGCACATTGGGAATGGCATACAGTGTACATTAGGACACTATCTAAAGTTCCGATGTGCAATTTGTTTGTTAAGACATATCTGTAATTCACTAACAGGGGCTCTTAGCACTTCTGCTATGCAGAGTTACATAACACACACTGTGTTGAGAGATCCAGTCATCTGTTACTATAAAAATACTTTTTTTTTTCATTCCAGCTAAAAAAGCCACAATAGGTTTACTGGGCGAGGAGAAGAAGAGCACCTAAATCGGTTAACTGGAGGAGAGGTTTCAAGTCTCTTCATCACTTCCCTTACACAGCTTGTTTTGTGGGGACTGTGATATAGTACTTTAAATAATGTTGCCTTGTAAGCATTTTTGATTTTATTAAAGGAATGTGATGTAAGACTGCTTGCCTTTTTTGCAGATCTTTGTACTGAAAGTAAGCATTTTTATTTAAATCCAGTGAAGTGGGTGGTGTCTCAAGCTTATACGGATTAGTTTTTTCATCTCCTGAGCAGAAAAAGAACTTTAAGCAATGTCTTGTCTTGCTGTTTATGTAAACTTCAAATAAAATATGCCACCTGCTCTGACTATTAACACTGTTTCTTTGTGCATGCAATAGCCATACATAAAGGTTCCTTGTACTTTACTAGTGCTTGCTGTAATGTAAATTTGATATCTACATATGACAGTGATATTAATGTCTTTGTACATATACAGGGAATAATGATCAGTAATATATGTGTTAAAAAGCGTGTCTCCTGTGGGCGCATAGCTAAGAATGTTGTAAACAGTGAAGTCAGGTTATGATGTTCAATGTTGAAATTCTTTATTGCTACATACACTTGCCAGTAACTTGCAGTATTTGGCCTTGTACACCTTTAAATTTGTATATCTTTTAGTTTGGTCTTGTACATGTCATACTTTGGAGATGTCATAAAAGGATGTAGCTTATTGGAAAAAATGATTATGCTTGATAAAGTAGAAGGCAGTAGGAAAAGAGGAAGGCTGCACTACAAGTAGGTGGGCTCAACCCAGGAATCCACAGTCCTGAGGCTCAGGTCTCTCATTCATAGGTCGCCAGAGGCGGTGAGAAACGGGGTGTATGCTCCCCACCTATTTCACCTAAGCCCCATTCTGCTTCTCTTATTTGCAGTACTTGAGGGGGCTTCTAGAAATACTGCTGCATATTTAATGGAAATTGACAAATGATAGTACAAAGCATAGGATAGTGCTCTGGGAAAGTTGATCATAGGATAGTTATCCACTCCTTCTGTGTATATGTGCCATCAGGTTGTCTCTCGACTTACAATAACCTCATTAATGTCAGTGTTTTCATAGGCAAGGAGTACTCAAGAGGTTTTGCCAGTTTCCTCTGAAATATAGCCTACAACACCTGGTATTCCTTGGCAGTCTTCCACCCAAGTACTTCCCAGGGTTGATCCTGCTTAGCTTCCAAGATCAGACAGGGTTTTGTGGTATTTAGGCAAGGCTCCTTTGTGACTTATTCCAGACCTTAAAACTTATTTCATTTTTGGTGAAAAGGTGGCTACATAAATAAGGAATGATGGTGTATAATACAAAGAGAAGCACTTAGGATAGTCACCTTGTGAAAGGGAAGGAGAATCTTTAATTTGTGAGTGCTTTTTAAAATACTACCAAGGGCAAGTTATTTTAAAAAGATCTCTACTGTTCTGCGTATGCATCTCTTAGTCATTTTAAAGTCTACCCATATTCTCTGAACACACTCCATATCTATGGATATCTGCCATAGTGTTTGTTGCTCACCACATGACCCTGAACTGCGGAAATCTGCTCTTCCATTAAACATAGTAACTTATATTAGCTGCAGGGAAGATACCATTCCTCCGAATTGTTCTAATAAGAACTACTGTGGAGGCTCAATCCAAAGAGCCATCTAGACCAGGACTCAATCCCTGCTACTTGCCAACTCAATATTGTTGGAAACTTCAAAACATGATGGTGCTAGGCAGCTTCTGCTGTTTAGGTTCAAAATCTAGTGATGAGAGCTACTGCTCTGGCCTATAAGGGGCTGCCAAGGCTAGGTATGCACAGAGCTAAGACTTTTACAAAGCTACCTGATCTAGTGCCTAACTTTGTAATTTGCAATGAATTATACAGGGCTTTTCCAACTACACAATTCTGCGGTTGGGGAAAATGTTCCATACATCTTGTTTGGCACAAACATTTTGTGCTCTAGCAAGTATACAAAATGAGGATTTATGTACGATCATACACTGCATGTAAACAGGAGAGATAACATGTGTCCCTGTATCTTTGAACCTACACCTTGCCCCAGCTGGAGGAGCCCTATGAGTGAAATACTGTTGTGCCAAGCAGCTTCACATCAGTGCTGTACTTCACAGGAGCCATTTAATGGTGAGGGAGTGTCTAGGCAGTATAAATTTAGTTCAGCAGCCCAGAGTAAAAAACAGAGCTATCAACATGGATCTCCATCATACATCTTGGAGATCTAAAGGGCATCTGACTTCTTCCCCTAGCTTTAGAATTATAACCAAACCTTACCCTCCTCAGAGTCATGGAGGTACAACTATCCATTTAAGTCTTATTGCTTCTCTTCAGAGGAAGATGCCTAACAGAAAGGTGCTGCTATACACCAGAAAAGAATTCTTTAGTGCAGCTATATGTATTTATTCTTACAGAGGCACATTTTAGCTCTTACAGCAGATGTTTCTGGTCTGAAACCATGTGCCAGCCGCAAGCTGCCATGGAGATGGCTGTAGAATGAGATTATACAGAACAGATGGTAGGGATACACATCTGTTGGGAACTACAGCATTTACAAGCAATCTTTAAGACTAAAAAACCCACATTTAACATTTTTGCTGCAGAACAAGGTTTACATGCTGTGATGTTTTGATTGTTTCTTTTAATGCTGAGGAAATGTTAAGCAGAAATAATTAAATGATGCCATAATATGGTGTGTTGAGCAGAGTTCAGAAACACTTGATAGCACAAGGTCCCACTATTATTGCAAGGTAAGAAAATTCATGTACAAACAAGTGTCTGTAAAACACTGCTGCCTTTTTCAGATGGCTCATGTAATGTATTTACAAGACGTACAAATAAAAAATGAGAATATTACACAAATATGCTCACATTTCTTCACAGATGTTCACTCTGGATATAAGAAAATTTGACTTGATGGAATAAGTCAAAGAATTAGAACATTCCAGTCCTGAGTTCTGTTGGAAATATACCTCTCGCAAAAGATTAATAGCTAGATGTTGCATCTGAATTATAAGAGAGACAGTACTTGCTGATGAAAGTGATGGGTTTACTACAGCAAATATACCCACAAAAAACAGCTAGGAAGATAATCCCTCAATTCCAAAAAATAGTTCGATAAATTAAAGGAGGAAAGAGGCAAGGCATTCAAATGCTGAGAAGTATAAAGTGAATTCAAGGACCTGTGAGATTTTGCTAACAGCCAGTGAGTCATATATTTTTCTGGATCAGGGTTGCAGCATCAGGATGGGTCAAAAAATGAGGTGTGCTTCATCTTATAGGGAAGGGCCTTATGAGTTATACAGATGAGAAGTTGTAGTCATGATTTACACCAGCCTTTCTCAACCCCTTTAACCTGGAGAAGCCTTTGAAATAATTTTGAAATCTTGGGAAATCCATTTATAAAAAATATTTACAGCTCGTGTCATTTTTCAATGCAGAAAAGTCACCAGTCAGGCATTTTAGTTTCACATGATGAATGCAATGTGATTATGCCCTTGTGTGATATGCATATCATGCCAAACCAAATCATATGACCACAGACTTTTAAGCCATAATTGCAAAACATTCCTTTTAGACAAACCTTTCAACTTATTTGACATATTCTGGACTTTTGTTGTGGCCATTTCAAGGAGTCATAAATTGTTTTCACTGAAAGGGCAATATTAATGCTTAATGTTTGTATAATGTATTTACTATTTTTGCATACTACTTTCAACAGTTTTTTTTTCTGGCAACAAGTCTTTAAAACAGGTGGGAAACCTCTGTAACTCAATTAAAATAGTTCCTGGGGCCCACATGAGGCTCCCAGAAGCTCTATTTTGGGACTTTTCTTGGATTCTAGATGAAGAACAATGTAAAATAGAATCAAAGAGCATTTTTATAAAGCTATAAAAGGAGAACAGATATTGGCAAGTTTTCTAATAATGCATCAGAAAATGGGTTTTCAGTGGTGCATTCAATGGGGCTCAGAAAGATATGCTGGATAAAAAAACCAACTGAAGCACTCAAAAGCACAGAATCTTTAAGAAGAGTCTGCATTAAAAAGTATATTAATTGTCTTACTGTCACCTGCCATTAAACTTTGGGTACCTACTAATTCAGTGGTTCTCAACCTGTGGGTCCCTGGGCTTTTTGGCCAAAAATTCCCAGAAATCCCAGCCAGTTTACCAGCTGTTAGGATTTCTGGGAGTTGAAGGCCAAAACATCTGGGGACCCACAGGTTGAGAACCACTGTACTAACTAGAAAGCAGTTCCTGAATATAATGACCCACTGGAATTCTATACTCCCACAGGCATCCAAAGCTGACATCAGAGCAAGTACAGATACCAAATAAACAGATGTTGAAACATACTAAGACCTGTGAAATTACATTGTTATTGTCCCTTTGAATTATTTCATTTGTTCAGTTTACGCCACACCCTTCTTACGGTATGAGAAATAGTTCATAATATGTATCCTTTGCTTGTAAACTTGTAGTGTTTCCCAAAATGTACATGATCTCCTTACACAAAGAAATGGGGCAGCAACCTGGTTTAGTCTCTATTCCCTATAACAGGAGTGAATAAAGTAGCACTAGCTTAGTATGCTTTAGCTTAGTGTGATAAAGCAGCCTCGGTCCTGTGTATCAAAACAAATTCTGATTTAATGATTTCAAAAATGGCAAGACTCTTGTATCCAGAGAAGCTGCAAATCATAGCTCAACACTGGAAGTATTGACATTATATTAAGGTAAAGGTTACTCCTGACGTTAAGTCCAGTCGAGATCGACTCTGGGGGTTGGTGCTCATCTCCATTTCTAAACCGAAGAGTCGGTGTTGTCCATAGACACCTCCAGGTCATGTGGCCAGCATGACTGCATGAAGTGCCGTTACCTTCCCGCCGGAGCGGTACCTATTGATCTACTCACATTTGCATGTTTTCGAACTGCTAGGTTGGCAGGAGCTGGGGCTAACAGCAGACGCTCATTCCGTTCCCGGGATTTGAACCTGGCACCTTTCAGTCTGCAAGTTCAGCAGCTCAGTGCTTTAACACACTGTGCCACCAGGGAACCATTATATTGGAAGTACTTAAAAAAAGAGTTAAGGTGCAGCACTCACACTGATCCATGGATAAGTTGACCCAGGCTTTTTGAATTGATTTTTGTGACTAACTTTCTAGAGTTGTACATGGTTATATAAGGTAAATCATAATCTTGAGACCTGCCATATAAAGAAAGTAGTGTATCTGTTGGTTTCATCACAGTATGAGTCAGAGCTCGGAGTTGAAAACATATAGTGACAGTATTCAATATATGCATGTAACATTACATTTACAGTAGAGTCTCACTTATCCAAGCCTCGCTTATCCAAGCCTCTGGATTATCCAAGCCATTTTTGCAGTCAATGTTTTCCATATATCGTGATATTTTGGTGCTAAATTCGTAAATACAGTAATTACAACATAACATTACTGCGTATTGAACTACTTTTTCTGTCAATTTTGTTGTATAACATGATGTTTTGGTGCCTAATTTGTAATTTGATGTTTAATAGGCTTCTCCTTAATCCCTCCTTATTATCCAAGATATTCGCTTATCCAAGCTTCTGCCGGCCCATTTAGCTTGGATAAGTGAGGCTCTACTGTATATGCAGAATAAGTGAAGAAGACCTTAGTGACACTAAATATTTTTGAAAGATGACAGTATAAAAGCAATAGAAACTACTTCCAGATCCATGCAGGACAAAAGACCAAAGGTTACACTGGTCATCAATAAGTTTTTTAAAGGAACAAGGCTACAGAACTGGAGGTGAATTCTGCTTTCCATTCTGTAAGTTGCCCTTGACACCAGTGCCACCTAGAGAAAATTAGCAAAACTTTCAGTTTCCAAAAGAACTTGAGTGTGTTTGATGGTTAAGGCTAAAGAATTAGTTTTCAAATGTTGAATCACAGCCTGACTAAAGTGGTGGTTAAAACAGCAGCATTACCTGCACAGAAATAGAGGGTAAAAGTGTAACTGGTTCCCATATGAATGTTTGGACTACAATGGGTCTTAGTTCTGTGGTGATTGATGACTATACTGAATAGGAAACTCTGGAAGCTGTGAATAGAAGCTGTAATGGATACACAAATCAGTTTTTAAGCTCCGATTTAGATGACAAAGCTCATTATGTGCTTTTCAACACAGCACCATTGCTTCCATCTCAATTAGAATTTAGACATTCAGCTGAATGACTAAACACTATTTTCTAATGGGTCATAATTTTATTTTTGTGATTTAGCAAATATAGATTCAAGTAGCCACAGGATATGCAAGTTTGTATGCTCTATTTCTTCTTAACAAAAACAGTTCAAACTCCTATAATTATAATAAAAAATAAAGTTTTCCTTAAGAAAGATGTAAATTCATAAAAGAATAAACATCAATACATTTTGAGAATCCCTTCTCTCATGTCCCCACATAGAGCTGATAGAGGGAGCTCATTTGCACTCTCCCCGGGTTGGATTCGAACCAGCAACCTTCAGGTCAGCAACCCAACCTTTAAGTCAGCAGTCTTGCTGGCACAAGGGTTTAACCCATTATGCCACGGGGGCTCCTGTATGCACAGATGCTGTAGCATTACCCAGCCATAAGGCATCTTCAGTTTATCTGGCTCCATTGAAGAAGGATTCAGTAGTAAAACATAACAGCTATTTTAGATAAGGCAAACTAAAAGGTGTTCTTTCAAAACAGTTTAATTCAAACATTATTTTGCTGTGTTGTAATACAAGGAAAAATGTTTTAACAGCCTCATCAAACCCTAAATTAACCCATCCCACTGTTATCCACATTAATCTGGGCCACAAAGAAGCAACCAGCTTTATAAAAATACAAGCTGCATTCATTTCAAATTCATTTCTCCACATTACAAACAAGATTTTCCCATTTGTTGCAAGTACTAAAAGACATTTCTAGATATGTTCACAAACAGATCAACTGTAATTAATTAGATGCAAGTTTAAATACATTCCAGTCTAGAAATTATCACACAACAGCTGCAAAAGCTTGTTTGTTGTTCCATCTTTTACATTATAAGTCTTTATTGCTCCGTATCCATGTTAATCTTTATATATGGTATTTCTGACAGCCTTTTTCATTTCTTCTTCTTTCCTTTACCTTTTTTGCCTCCTTCTCCTTGCTGTAGACTTTGGTCACTTCCCCCCATTTTCTGTGTCCTTGTTTTTAGTTTGGGGATTGTTTCTGCTGCATACAGCATCACTGCCTTACCTTTAAAAAACAATGTTTTAGGGGAAAATGAAGAAAAGAGCAATCACAAACAGCCTCCATTTCCTAGCTCCATTGCTGTTCTTACACATCCAAAAAACCACTACAAAGGGAAAAGCTAAAAACTAGCAATCAGCTTTTCAGTGAAACTGTTATTATTTGCAAGCAAATTACAATTTTGTGTAATGATGCTTTTTGTCGGAATTAGTTTGCATTACAGTTGGCCCTATGTCTCAATGGATTCAATCATCCATGTTTTGAGAGAGATATATATATATATATATATATATATATATATATATATATATATATAAATATTCCAAAAAGCAAACCTTGATCATGTCATTTTATATAAGGGACAGTATTTTTATTATATCATTGCATATATGGGACTTAGAGAATTTGTGGATTTTGGTATCCACACGGCCTGGAACCAAACCCCAGCAGACGCCAAGAAGTCACTGTATTTTGCTTTTTAACTACTCTGAGTATATTAACAGAAATACAAGGTGTTTCAAAATGATGGATCCAGATTCATAGCAATATATTTCACAATGACAACATGTTAGAATTGCACAAAAAGTAACAAATGGTTTAATGAATTATCATGTTTTGCTAAACATGTTTGAGCCAAAAACATATCTAAAAATAACTCTGCAAATGGAGAATATCTCATTAGAGTTGCCATCTTGAGAATGACTGAGGTTAGTCTGTTTGTGTGCTGGGAGAGGCATCTAGCAGTAATCCTTTGAAATGGTAAGAATTTCATTCATGGTTAGTGGTTGCAGAGATATGGCCATTTCAAATTCGATCCATCTTTTTGGAACACCCTGCATAATCACTCTAGAAAGAATACATTACAAAGACACCTATATTGTGATCAATTCAGTTTAATTTTAACATGTGATATGCCCACTCACGTGTTGGAAACTGAGGTTGACATGGATTGCCATCTTCCTGCTTGAGCTGAATCCGCACCCGACCCCTATACTGTGCATCACGGTTCCACTCCCTGGGATACATTTTGTTTTTCTGGCATTTTTTGAGGGGGGGGGGGGAGGAAAAAAGTTTAAAATTTTACTTACAAGAAAGTAGAGTTCAAATTATAAACTTATATACTTTAGTGTAAAATCTGCTACATGCATTAGAACTAAATTCTTTGTAAGGATACTTAGGAATCGGCTGTGTTTTCCAATATGCTTCTCATGCATTATCTTGATAATATGTACAACAGTTCTGTAAAGCATTCCACTATCCTCACACTACAGATTGCCAAAGGTTATTCAGAATTCACAGCCAAGATGCAAAATTTCAAGTGCACAGGTAATTATTTAACAGTTATTGTATCCAAGATCAAATATTTTAAATTTATGACTGTACTTAATGCTAAATTACAAAACAGGCTCAACACTTTCCCCCCTTTTCAATCATGTCCAATGGGAATGTAAAGCTGTTCTCAGATTACCTCTAGAAGCACATTAAGTCCAACTGCCACACATACATCTTGAATTTCTGTAGATGTTGGATTTTCTATTGCCTATAAGAATCAAACATTTTTGGTTAACTACTTTTTTATTTAACTTTAAAACTTTTATGCGCAGATTAACAGAAAGCAACTATGAGATTTGGAGGGTCCAATAATGTTGAAAAAAACCTCATATACACAGTAGAAAAGAGAATATTATGTCTTGGTCATATGAAGGAGAAATGCATAACATTCCTAAAACATATTGATGAGCAACCACTGTAAAAGGAAAGATATTCTGAAATTTAAAAGTGAAAGATTTAGAAGTAGGGAGTTGCCTAAATACACCCTAGGAAATTCATGCAGTGACCATAAAGACAGTAGGCAAATTGAAGGCATTAAACCAGATACACACATGGTCAATTAGCAGCTTAATAACTTTCACACTTGATGGTTTTTATTTACAGTAATAGGGGGAAAGGCAGAGACTTGTTATAACAATGATGAGGATCATGCTCAACTCAAAAATAGTGATAGCAACTCCTAGCATTCCCAGCAACTACCTCTGCTGACCAAGAATGCTGGAAGTTGCAGTTCAGCTTCCTAAGGACCATACTATTCCTAATACCCAAGGAAAAAAGCCAAATACTTTCACAAATAGTTTCAGCCAGGATTCGGGGTTACACCATGAGTCCTTACAGAAGTAATGCTCCCTCTGCCTCCTGTGGCCTCTATGAATCCTAAAAAACCTGCTCTAGTGAACAGGTTCTTAGCATCACGAACAATTTCAACAGGAGAAGCAAGGGAAGAAAGTCCTAATTCTGCTGAGTACTGTTATAATAATAATAATAATAATAATAATAATAATAATAATAATAAGAAGAAGAAGAAGAAGAAGAAGAAGTTTATTTATATCCATCTCCCCCGAAGGGGACTCGGGGCGGCTTACAGCAAAATCAAAATACAAGCAATGATAAAATATAAAACATCAAAGGACAAAAACCAATAATAAATATACACAACAGGTAAAAAAACACAACACAGAATTAAAACATCAAATTAAAAACAATGAGGTTTCAATAGTGGATAAGCAAGGTGCACATTATGAGTAACCAATTCGTAAATAGATAAAGTGCATTAGACTCATTTAAGGTCACATTAGGCAGAGAGGAGTCCTGAATAATATCAAGCAATCAGGAATCAGGGGAAGAGCGACCAGTGCAAAAGGTCGAGGAGCATAATAATTGTGATGGAAAAAGGTGATCTTAACCAAAGGTCTGGGTGAAAAGCCAAGTTTTCAGACTCTTCCAAAATGCCATCAAGGTGGGGACTTGCCTGATCTCCCCAGGCAGCGAATTCCATAACCGGGGGGCCACTACAGAGAAGGCCCTCTCCCTCGTCCCCACCAATCGCGCTTGTGACACAGGCGGAAGCGAGAGGAGGGCCTCCCCCGATGACCGAAGAGACCGTACAGGTTCGTAGGGGGAGAGACGATCCCGTTCCGAGCTTTATAGGTGATCACCAGCACTTTGAATTAGGTCCGGAAAATGAGCGGTAGCCAGTGGAGCTCCTTAAACAGGAGGGTTGACCGCTCCCTGTATCAGGCTCCCGTTAGAACCAAGGCTGCCGAGCGTTGAACTAATTGAAGTTTCCGGGCCGTCTTCAAAGGCAACCCCACATAGAGCGCATTGCAATAATCCAATCTAGAGGTAACTAAGGCGTGAACCACCATGGCCAAGTCAGACTTCACGAGGTACGGTCGCAGCTGGCGCACAAGTTTTAGTTGTGCAAAGGCCCTCTGGCCACCGCCGACACCTAAGCATCAAGTGTCAGTGATGAGTCCAGGAGGACCCCCAAGCTACGGACCTGCGACTTCAGGGGGAGTGTGACCCCGTCAAGCACAGGTTGCCACCCAATACCCCGATCAGACATACGACTGACCTGGAGGACCTCTGTCTTGTACTGTTATCACTTTAACGGCCTTTAAGAAGCAGCTAAAAACATGGCACTGGGAGCAGGCATTTGAAAACAGCTTGTGTAAATGAAGAGATGGAGCTGTATGGGGGCTAACTCTAAACTGGGTTTTATTGCTTTTATCAGCAAGAGTAGAATCTGTGTTGTTTTTAATTACATTACATGTTTTAATTGTTTAAGTCTTACATTGATGTGATTGATGTTTATGAGTTGTATTAATATTATTTATTTTATTGATTTATTGCATTTCTGTACCGCTCTTCTCACTGCTGGGGGGACTCAGTGCGGTGTACAACATATTAAATGGCAAAAATTCAACATACATATAAAAGCAACAGATATCGTAACTAAATCAGTAACACATAAATATAAATTAAAACCTTTTAAAAGATATAAAAGGTATTATACCATAAACATGAATCATTTAAACATTGTGCCAAACCTATGATTATAATTTAGCTGCTTCAGTGATGCTATCACTCTCCGAACACGTGCTCGCATAGCCAGGTTTTGAGTTTTTTTCCCTGAACACCAGGAGGGAGGGGGCCAATCTAATCTTGCTGGAAAGGGAGTTCCACAGTCAAGGAGCCACCACCGAGAAGGCCCTGTCTCTCGTTCGCACCAATTGCACCTGTAAGGGTGGCAGGACCAAGACCAGGACCTCCCTAGCCGATCTTAATGCTCAAACTAGTTCATAAAGGAAGATACGTTTGGACAGCTAAGCTGTACTAGAACCATTTAGGGATATATAGCCTAAAGCCAGCACTTTGAATTGTGCTTGGTAGCAGACTGGAAGTTAGTGGAGCTGACGCAGCAGGGGGTTGTATTTTCCCTGTACACCGCTCCAGTAAAGAACCTAGCTGCTGCCCGTTGGACTACTTGAAGCTTTTGAACAGTCTTCAAAGACAACCTCATGTACAGTGCACTGCAGTAATCTATTTGATATGTATGTTTGTTGGATTCTAATTTTAACTTCTATGACCTGTCCTTTTTGCTTTGTTTGTTTGATTTGATCCTTGATTTTGAATATGATTGATACCATGTATACCAGGCATAGGCAAACATCGGCCCTCCAGGTATTCTGGACTTCAACTCCCACAATTCCAAACAGCCCTGTTAGGAATTGTAGGAGTTGAAGTCCAAAACACCTGCAGGGCTGAAGTTTGTCCATAACTGATGTATACTGTTTTTCATGTTGTGACTGCCCTGAGTCCCCTTGGGGAGAGGGAGTACGATATAAAGTTTATTATTATTATTATTACTGAAGTAAATAAAGGTAAAGATTTTCCCCTGACATTAAGTCTAGTCATGTTCAACTTTGGGGATTGGTGCTCATCTCCATTTCTAAGCTAAAGGGCCGGCATTGTCCGTAGACACCTCCAAGGTAATGTGGCTGGCATGACTGCATGGAGCACTGTTACATTTCTGCCAAAGCAGTACCTATTGATCTACTCATATTTGCATGTTTTCAAACTGCTAGGATGGCAGAAGCTGGGGCTAACAGCAGGAGCTCACCCCGCTCCCCTGGATTCAAACTGACGACCTTTCGGTCATCAAGTTCAGCAGCTCAGCGGTTTAATCTGCTGCGCCACCAAGGGTTCTATTACTGAAGTACGTAGTCAAGATTTTGGCTGCTTATTTTTTTTAAATCCGAAGTATGGTAAAATATGTCATTTTGTTTTAGAATGGTGAATGCAATGTTTAAGAACATGTGCTTTTACTTGGCTATGTATCCTCCCAAAAACCACTCCTAAGCACAATTCACATCTGAAGTTGAACAGGAACGTTCAAATGCTGCAAAATATATTAAATTGCCAAGTATTTGATCCCAGAATGCAACTGGGATTCTGCCAAGCATCTCCTCTCTGTAAAATGCTGACAAGGCCTGCTTACTTACTTTGTCAAGAGGTATTCTTCTTCCTTCTGCTATTGTCTTCTTGTTATTTATGTAGGCTGGGTATATGCAGATGAACCTAGGCCAAGAGAGAACAAGATTCATTTAATCTATGGTATGTATAAAAAGACATTTAGTGCCACTACCCCAAGATATAGGATGAGATTCGCAATCATGTTTCCTTTGAGTCATGGCATCGTCCAGGCAGGGAGGGGCAAACTTGGGTCCGCCCTCCAGGGGTTTTGGACTTCAACTCCCACCATTCCTGACAGCCTCAGGCCCCTTCCTTTTCTCCCTCAGCCGCAGCTTGCCCTGCCTGTCTGTGGTCGATGCACCTGCTGAGCATCCCTCTGCCAGACGCCCTTAAAGACACAGGCACCTTTTTTCCCTCTCCCCTCAGAAGTCTTACCGGGATTTATCGGTGGGCAGCGAGGACGCCGCCCAAGCCATGACCTTGGCTTCCTCCTGCTGCTCCTCCTCTAGGCCCGCCAAGCACAGAAAGGCGCCGCCGCCTTCCCTGCTCCGCTTCTGGGCGCCGCTCGGCAGCAAAACAGCCACCTCAGGAGGCAGCCAGGGCAGGACAGGAAGTTGTAGGCGCCGCAGGATGTCCCGCCCTCCCGCCGCTGACGTAGCCTTTCCTCAATGGGCCACGCCACTATCACTCAATGTTGAACGCTCATAGAGAGACAGGAAAAATGACGCCTCACATCGACCTCCTAATCTCGCGAGAGTTTGCAGAGCTCGCTAACTAATATGACAAGATGAGTGGAAGAGGGGAAAGACTCGTCGACCATAGAGATACGAAAGCTTAGCAGTTTATTCATCTCGAGAACCGACTTCCTGGTCACCTTTTCTGCTTTGTTCATGATGTTGAGACAATGACAGAATGATGTGTTGTCGAAGGCTTTCATGGCCGGAACCACTGGGGTGCCGTGAGTTTTCCGGGCTGTATGGCCATGTTCCAGAAGTGCCAGTTAAAAGCTCCCAAAAAAGGGTGTCCCCAAGCAACAACAGCCAGGCTTTGAAGCTGCAAAGCTATTCAATGCTAATCAAGGTGACCAATTGCAACATTCACACCTGCCTCAAACAGACAAGAGTTTTATTCTCCCACCCTGAACGTTCCACAGATATATAAATCCCACTTGCCTAGTTTCTAACAAACCTCACAACCTCTGGGCATGCCTGACATAGATATGGGCAAAACGTCAGGAGAAAAAGCTTCTGGAGCATCGCCATACAGCCCGGAAAACTCACAGCAACCCAATGACAGTATGTCTTTTGTTTAGTGTGTGTGTATTTTAAAGCAATTTGATGTGCAGTAGAGTCTCACTTATCCAACACTCGCTTATCCAACGTTCTGGATTATCCAACGCTTTTTTGTAGTCAATGTTTTCAATAGATCGTGATATTTTGGTGCCAATTTCGTAAATACAGTAATTTCTACATAGAATTACTGTGTACTGAACTACTTTTTCTGTCAAATTTGTGGTATAACATGATGTTTTGGTGCTTAATTTGTAAAAGCATAACCTAATTTGATATTTAATAGGCTATTCCTTAATCCCTCCTTATTATCCAACATATTCACTTATCCAACGTTCTGCTGGCCCGTTTATGTTGGATAAGTGAGACTCTACTGTATTTATTTTATCCGCTTTTGAAAAACTGGAAAGCGTATCAGTCCATCGCCAAGCTGATATGGGAGGTTTTTTTGACAATGCAAGGGGGGGGGGGGAGGAAGTATTTGTAATGTGCTTTAATGCAAAGGGTTTTCAGGGACCTGATTCTAATGTATAACTTGCCACCAGCAAACATCTAGAATGATGAAACTGCCAAGAAAGTTTTGAAGGTTGGGAGAAAAATGCACATGGCTCATTAGCTACCCATTGCCTAAACTGTTGGGGTAAAGAATAAGAGTGTTACTCAACTGCTATATTGCATATTCTTTTAGTCAATCTAGGAGAAAGGTCACATTTCATTTGCAGTCGAGTTAACATGCGGAGTTACTATAATTAGATATTAAAGTAGCTCCTTTTGGTGCCGGGGCTCAGAATTTCTTAAATGCATAAAGTGTTTCATCAAGCATGTCACTTCAGTCCATATCATCAAAAAATTATTTCGTGCTCCTACAGTCTCTGCACTCCTTCTGATGTCAAAAGTAATTTATTTATTGAATTCTGCAGGCCATAAAAATGCAGAATCCGAAGACAGAAATAGGTCACAAAAGATTATACTAGCTTATGTATGCTATCTGAATTATGTGGATCTACCATTAAGAACCAGAAGCGAATACAGTACTCCATTACATTCCCACATGTTTAATTTATAGACACTTAAGGCAAAATTAAGCCCCACTTAGCATCTATCCCTTTAGATGTTAACATTAGATTTAAGGTTCATCCCACAAAAGACATGGATCCGGCATCCCGTTTTCTGAGATGTCAGTACCATAACGATAGTCAGGACATGCAAGTTGAGGTGTCACAGAGATAGGCAGGTTTGGACATAGGCTGGAACTATTCCTGAATCAAGGCATAAAGGACCTTAAGGACAATCCCATTACATGGGAGCAAATCCTGACCATATGGTCATCCAGAATGAGCAGGGGTAAAATATCAAAGCAGTTTCTGATAGGTTCCAAAATGTGCCCAATAGCCAATGCAGTTGTCACCATTCCTGCCAGGGCTGACAACTTGTGTAACATTGCCTATATCACACATGGCATAGGGTTTTTCCAGAACCTATTCTGCCTTGCTGATGGGATTTATGGAGAGCCCACTGCCAGCTCTTTTTAGTCACTGTTGCTGTGTTTTGTACAAGAAGGCTCACCAGTCATTCTACTTCTTGTCTTGCCCCATAGTGCATGGTGGACAATCTACTTACAAAAACCAAGCAACCAGAATTTAAAAAGACCATCCAAAAGAACAACCTGAATAAATTACACATCAAGCTAACCCCAGCAGAAAAGGAGATCCCTCAAAAACAGTTCTAATTGAACAGCAATTGGTCTGAAGTTTTCAAAGCCGATTTAAAAGATAATAAGGAGCCACTGCGTTTGGTGGGGACGAGAGAGAGGGCCTTCTTGGCCGTGGCCCCCCGATTCTGGAACTCCCTCCCCAGGGAGATTAGGTTGGCTCCCTCTCTATCTTCCTTCAGGAAACAACTGAAGACTTGGATGTTTCGGCAGGCCTTCGGAGATACAGTCATTAATTAATCAGCCCCAGAGGGTTTTTAATAATCCATCCTGTATTTATTATGGTCTTACCATTTATGTGTTTTAAATGCAATTTTTTATATTGTATTGTTGTTTTAATTGATATATTTTACTACTGTTTTATCTTTTTTATATTGTGATTTGTATTATGTTGCTTATATTTTGTCCTTATTTTGTTTGGGCCGCTGTCCCATGTAAGCCGCCCCGAGTCCCCACAGGGAGATGGTGGCGGGGTATAAAGTTTTATTATTATTATTTTATTATTATTATTATATGTATATCCTATTGGAGGGTGGTTCCTAAGATGTCAAAGCCAACACTGAAAAGGCCCTACCCCTAATGCTCACCAAACCCATAGATCATGGCTTCATGGTTATGAATAAGACCACTGGCTCCAGTTTTAATGCTTGGGCAGTTTTGTATACAGTCATTGAAATAAAACTAGCTGGCTTTGTATTTAATCATTACAAAATTTATGGTAGTACAATGCAAACATAACTTATGTTTTATTGTGAACGTCATCTACTCTTACCGTCGCAGTTTTGATTTGAGACACATATATTTAGGATTTTAAAGACTGTTGGTTACTTGTATTGTATCCAAATAAATAGGAACAGATCCGAAATATGGTGTTCCCTTACTCACAGCACAAAAATTTAGGTTGGTGCTAACAGCAGGTCTTTGCCACGTTTCCACTTCTGCAAATCGAAGCAAAACATTTATAGATTTGGTTTCATTCCACTTTCATGCATGCAATACAACACCTCTCATGTGCAAAAAGGCACATTTGGATCCACACATGTCCTTGAAATAATTTTTGCTATTGGTTTTAACCAAATCATCCTGGGCATCCTAAACCTTCTGAGGCATTTCAAATAATTTTGATTTGCTGTGATTGTCATAAGAATAATTCAAAACTTGCTATATTTTTTGATTTTTGGTTATTCCTGATCTTTTCTGATAGCTACCAAGGCTTGCTTGTCATACAGGTCCAGAGCCAATTGCAGTGACTTTACATCCAGATCCTTCAGAACAGATAAATACTGAATAAATACAAACCATCTCCCATATTCTTAGGAATATTCTTTGACATCTTGTATGCAATTTGTGGTGCCTCCCTTTAAACTTGTCCTTCTAGGAATCATTTTTAGGACTAAGTTTTAGAAAGTAAGGATGCTCCTCCTCTCATTCTAGAGCAGAAATGTAGTGAGAAGTTTAAAAAGTGAGTCAAGCTATAACATACTAATATCACTGTTCCCAGTTGTTTCTAGTGGTGTCAGATCCCAATCAAGAACCAAGTCAAAATTATGTATCACATATATGTATGTACCTTCAAGTCACCTGTTGATTTATTGCAATTGCATGAATTTCACAGGATTTTCTTAGGCAAGGAATTCCAATTCTTTCCTCCCAAAATATAGGTGACTATACGTGGGATTCAGTGGTGGTCTCCTATCCAAGTACTAACTAGGGCTGAACATGCATAGTTTCCAAGCTCAGACAGGATCTGGTACCTTTAGGATAATTAGGCCCCATACCGCAACAAAACACTGCAGAAATTGATCTAGTAGTGGGTTCAGAGAGTTAAGAGTTGAAAGAGTAAAGATGCCACAAATTGTTGTGTGCCTTCAAGTCACTTCTGACTTAAGGTGATCCCATAATGGGTTTCTTGGCAAGATTCATTCAGATGTGGTTTTTACTTAAACTTTTAGCTCGTAACTGTCTGAATGCTCCCCCCCAGCTTTGTCTGTGATATTCTGAGTGCTTTTATGTTAGCTGTTCGTTTAATTCAGAGTTGAGAAAGTCTGAAGGCTGCATCAAGACCAGAAATGCTAAATCCAAGCAACTAGTAGAATGTAAATAGTTTTGATTTCTTATGCTTTTACATTTAAAAAAAACCTCTTGTTTTAGGGCTTTGTAACCTGTTTAAAAGAATACTGCCACTCCTGGGACACTCCAAGTGTGGAAAAATGCAATCCTTATTGTAAGCTCTGTGAATTACTGGTTTGGTCTGGAAACTCTAAAGGAGAAAAATACTCCCTTGTTTAGTCCAGAAAGAGCTAGAAACAAAAGGAGCTGTTTGCCAAGGAAAATAATTAAGCTCTTGTCATTTTGAATTAGGTAATATAATTTTAACACTGTATATGAATTTATGCAACACTGTTATGACTCCTCTTAATAATAATAATTTATTCTTGTACCCCGCCCCATCTCCCCGAAGGGACTCGGGGCGGCTCACATGGGGCCTTGCCCAACATCACAGTATAAAATCAAAACAAAAACACAAATTTACAACAATAAATCAACAATATCGGTAAAACAATCAAAAAGGACAATCTTACAAGATAAAATGTTAAAACAGGTATATCAAACACGAGTCTGGGCCGAAAGGTGAATGTGTCAAATCGGGAGGAGATAGTTACACAATTGACATAGTCAATGAAGTACTATAAATGACAATAGTGACAATAAAAGGGCAGATCAGTGGGTCTATTATTACATAGGCATCCTCTTACTTGCAATTTTCCAGTGTTAAAAAGCCTCAAAGATTCTAACATTCCATTTTGAACATTCTGGTGGCCCTTTTAAAGCTCTAATTTATCTTTTTGTAGCAGTGTCCATAATTATGCACAATATTCTAAGTATGACAGTGTCATAGACTTTTATAAGTGTAGTGTGACATTAGCAGTTTTATTTCTGATTCCCTTTCTCATTAATTCGACATGAATTCCCCTCGCTGTAAAGCATCTAAACACTGGGTCGACATTTTCATCATATCCAAAGGGGATGATGCAATGCGACACATACAAAAAAGGAGGTTAAGTAAGGCAAGTGTGTTTATTCCACTTATTTTTTCCTTAAAATCAGTATCAGGAAGAAAACTCCCTTCCCTTTCTCATGAACTTTGTGCATACATTCTTAAAAGATACTAATTACCCACAAAAAAGTACGTATGTCTTCTTTAGCAGCTTCTTCTGGTCTAGTATTTTATACCATCTGAAAGAATAACCAACTTTAAAGGCCTGTTGAAATAGCCACAAAGGAACCATCTTCCTGTAACAGAAAAAAGGAAAAGCAAATCTATTCACTGTTATAGTGCAAATTTAGTATTTGATATAACACTGTACAGTTATACTCAGTTAACAACAAATATGTATTCCTGAGTTTACTTCCTTTACAGAAAATTTGATAGCAGAGCCAGAAATATTGAATGGACAGAGAAAGGTTCCTACATCACGAAAAGATGAACAATATATCTCAACAAATATTTTAATCAGAAGTGACACTACACACGTAAAATGAAACAACAGGGCTAGCTATACACACACACACACACACACACACACATATATATATATTCTTTCCCAGCCTCCACTTTTATTATGATTTCCCTTTTGGTGGCCACTTATCTTTTTTAAAATATATATTGGGCAAGATAATGATAATATCTGCTGTCCCCCTTTCTCTCTCTTTTTCCTGTTGTTCGCACATGCTTAGTAAATAATTCTGGAGGCAGTTGCTGTATTCCTTCCCTGTTTTGGCCAGGCACCCACAGCTAGAGTATACTCTAGTTCCCAGCTCAAACTCAATTTCATTGTTTACTGCAGACAATAAACACCCATGTCAGTTTTTCCAAACTTTCATCACCATCTTCCCAATTTTGTCACTAAAAATGTTCTTGCTAGAAAGAGGACAGAGAGAACAAGGAGAAGCACAAACAGATTTTGTTAAAAGGAGCTTTTTTCCCCAAAGACTTTGTAAAGTAATAAATTGAGTTGTATTCAACTAGGCAACAATTATAATGAGCATTGCCAAGGGTGTCAGAAACAATAATGTGCAGAGCTGGACAGCTCACTAACACCTGATAGTTAATAAATTACGACTTCTAATGTCGTATCTAGCAATTGATAGACATCTCAAATGTGTTTAACAAATTGAATTTATATTATCGCAGCTAAGAAAACATGCATTAATTAAGTGAGGAAATGAGCTTTAGTTTTCTGTGTATTAAAAGCTGACACATAATGGGCCAAATCCTGTTGTTAATTCTGATTAGAGTAGACCTATTAAATCAGTAAGATTTACCTACATGTTAACTCACCATTAAACAATGGCTTGAATAAGTCTTAGCTGAGACTATGAAACAGAATACTACCCTGTTAAGGTATAAAAAATCCCAAGCACCCCCCCCCCCCCCACTTGCAAATTAAAGACAAATGTTATACAGAACTTTGATACTATAGCCAACTAGGTAGGTGCTTATTATCCTACAGACAAGTAAATAAGTAATGCCTAATTCTGAAGGCTGCTAAACCATACAATTTTTAAATTTCTGGAAATGTTAGACAGTAGATAACAATAACTTTATTTTTTTTTCCTCTGAGGGGGAGTTCTATTGAGGTATCCTGGACCCAGCAGAGCAATTCCTGTCCCACCTGGTAACATTTTAGTCTTTTGATATTGTCAGGACCCAGGCTACAGAGCACCAATAACCATACGCAGAGACCAGAATCTATCTAATATCTTTATTAAAGGATTATATAAAGTCAATAAAAGCAAGTGAAGAATATAGTTCAGAAGTAGACCTTCCAGGAAAGGTCAAATATAGTCCAGGAAAATAATGTCCAATATGTGATATTAGAGTCCAAAGTTGTAATCCAATAACCGAAACACACACTTTGCCAAGCAAAGTGTGGGGAAATGACAGGGTCCTTTAGTCCAATGGAGCTTGGCAACAATGCTGGAAGCAAACTAGATTCTTGGCAAACAAGGCTTGATACGTGGCAGCAAGAGGCAAGAAACAAGAACAAGGTCCGTGGCGAGGTCCGTGGAAACAAGGAAAGCTTGATGCTAGAACAAGGTCCGAGAAACAAGGCTTGGAACTTGGTCCTGGAGGCAAGGGACTGGAGTAGCGTAGTCCACACACGATCTCACTCCACAAGGTGACGAATTGACTCCGCAAGGATTTCTTTGCGGGCAAACACCTATATAGGATCTTGTTTTCCCGCCAAGGAACACTTTCCCTGGGGAACAAGAAACGAAACCCATACTGTGTCCAGATGCATGACTCCTTAAAGTTTCCCAAGGGAAACAGACTTAATCAGCTAAATGTCTGGCAGCTATCCTGGCGCTCCTGCGAGTCGCCTCCCGAGTGCCTCTATCTCGATTATAATAATCCCGGCGAGAAAATGGGGGAGATTTCTGCTCAAGGCTTGTTTGGCTGACTTCTGGTGGGCAAACATCTTGCAGGTGCAAGGGCTCCAATTCTGGCTGAAACGGTGGGAAACCCAAGTTTTCCTCTTCATCTGCCACAATAGTACTGGGAACGGGACTACATGGCCCATGAGTCATCACAGATATCCAAATAAAAACCCATTGACTGCAGGTTTGCAGAGGCAATGATTGCTCCAGGTAAGTGCAGCAATAATCATGTTATTATCTACAGAGTCAAAAGGAGAGCAAGGGCAAATCTCAACTTCCCAGACCTCCTCAGCTCATTAAATGTTAACTGAAGCAGTGTTGAGGGAATATAATCAGATTTAGACAAAGGAAACATCCTCTAAAATTGAAATTTGCTTGCATCATAACACTGCAACATACACTAGACCTGTTGTGAATGGGTCTTCTGAGGCTGTGAGTGATAATGGTGGGATCAGGAGAGGAAGGAAGAACCCTCGCGAGGAGGGCTCGCTGGAAGATTTACACAGGAAGAGAATCAGGGAGATTGATGAGGAGTCTTCCGAAGAGGATTCATGTGGGGACTTGGGAGAGGATCTTGAGGTGGAAATGGATGCTGAGGAACGGTGATGACGGAGGAAGTTGGCATAGATTGGGCACGGGCTCCGGAGGATCTTGGGGAGGAATCTGGGTCCATGGATGCTGTAGATGCTGGAGAGGCTTGGGTATCTTCAGAAGCAGATCCCACATGGTCTGCCTGGAGAAATGAGGGTAGTTCCACAGGTGTGGACAGGATGATCTTGATTCTGATGAGGAGTTTGGGACGCCTGATCCTAGGGCGTTGGCTGTTTGGAACTCAGATTCTGATGAGGAACTTGGGACACCTGATCCTAGGGCGTTGGAAGTTTAGTCCAAGGGAACCTAAATAAATTGGGGATGTTTGGCCACTATTCTTTGCGTGTGGCAAGGTGTTTCTGGGCGCCATTGGGTTTCCTGTACGTGATTCTGAAGACTGGCTTGGGACTTTGCAACAGATGTAAGTTTGATCCGGGTTATTCTTAAACGGAGGGCTGGAATTGTGTGGGTTTTCCTGGACTGCACTGTTATTTCTATTTTGCATTAGCTGCTGTTCGCCTTCGTTGTCTTGGCTTTTTGTGCCATCCTGTGACGTGGACCCTCTTGTGACGACTTCACCCTTTGGACCTTGGACTGAATTTCGACTTGGCTTATCTCTTCGCTCCCAAACTCAGCTTGGCATCGTTCTCATCTCCGTGGTTGTCTACTGTTGATGACTGCTGGCTTCGTTCCCGACCCTGACGCTGTTTCCTTGTCCCGACTTCGGACCAGCTCGACTACGTTACAACGCTCCGCTCCTTTAACTCCTGGCTTGGCTTTCGCCTCTGCAGCAGCTTGCTGCTAACTCCTCAGCGTCTTCCAGTTTCGCTTGTTTTTGCCACTCACAGCAAAGAACTTTTAGCTCGGTTTGGGTTTTTGCTTCAGTTTGGAATCGCTGTTGTACTCCTGGGTTTTGGGGAAGTTTTGGGGGCTTCATAGCTGTTTACCTTTGTTTGTTTTGCCATTTTAAGCCTGTTTTGAGTTTTTGGGCTGTGTTCAAGTACTTTATGTTAAATCCGGATTATATCTCTGATTAATCTGGATTATATGCCAGTTCATGTTTTTGGCGTTTTTCCTATTTTGACTGCTTAATAACACTGAAGATTAAGTGTTTTAAGTCCCTGATAATTTACTGAGCTGTTTTTGAGTTATTACTTAAATAAACTATATTTTGCTCTCAGTTGGCGTCTGACCTTTGACAAGACCTGTTTATTAGGCAAGCTCATTAAATGTAGTTTCATTTCATATACAAAAAGTCTTGAATGCCATCTAATTGTGCTGGAGAACCTAGAAAATGCCCAGAGAAGTGCTCCTTCTAAGCCTCCAGCATGATCCTATGGTCAACTTTGATTGGACGTTCCACCATTTGGGGTCCCCTAACTGAAACTGGGGGTCGCAAAAAATGTGTGCACCTTATCCCCTAGAGCAGGCATGGGCAAACTTCAGCCTTCCTGGGAGTTGAAGTCCAAAACACCTGGAAGGCTGAAGTTTGCCCATGCCTGTCCTAGAGACCGTTTCAAGTATTTAAATGAATCTGTTAGCAACTACATGGAGCAAGTGCTTCAGCTGCCATTTAAGACTGCAAACAAAGCATGTTGCTCTACATCTTGCAGTATCAAATATTTGGCCAAGATTTAATTCTTTATGTAAAAATAAACAAGCACATCCATCTCATTAGCAAATTTGCTAATGAGGGGCCGTGAAGTAAGCTACAAAACTAAACGCCCCAGCACCTCCAAACTTGGCAACAGAACCCAGCGGCCCTGCCGCTAGGTTCCTGGAACAAAATCCAACATCTGGAAACAAACAGGGACCCAAAATAGCAAAAAAACTGAAAAAAATTGATCTGCACGTGCGTAAAACACGAACCGGCACGCGCCCAGCAACCCTCCCCAACCGACGCTCCCACACAAGCCTCTAAAAGCTGCTGCATCCATTTCTACCACCATCCCTGGCTGTATATATTCTGTGGAAAGCTTCTGTTTACAATGTGCAGCCTACCAGTACCTGGCAATGCAGGAGTGCCTTCAGGGAGATGTACACCAGGCCTGGGCCAACTTGGGCCTTTCCTCCAGGTATTTTGGACTGCAACTCCCACAATGCCTAGCTTTGGGAAGTGCGGGCAAGACCAAGGGCGCGCTCCCTGTCGGTGCCAGGGGGCAGTGGCGTCACTGCGTGTGTGGGGGGGCATGGCCACATGAGGGACCACTCGCCTGCTGCGGGCGCCAGGACAACAGCAGCAGTGGGGTCCAGTTCGGCCATGGTGGGGGTGCAGCGCATGAAGGTGGCCAACGAGCGGCACAGCAAAACTATCACCCAGTGGGGGGGGGGGTGACCCCAGTCTGCCCCACACAGCAGGGTTAACCCACTTCCATACCACTGTAGCTTTTCTGGCTCAATGCTAATAGGAACCTAGGAGTTGTAGTTATGTAAGGCCTCCGGCCTTCTCTGGGCACATCAGCACTATAGGATTAACCCGGTTTGAAACCGCTTTAACAGACCTGACTCAATGCTAATGGGACCCTGTGAACTGTAGTTCTGCAAGGTCTCCAATCTTTTCTGTGTGCATCTACACCTTTGAGGAATTCTGGGAGTTGGAGTCCAAAACACCTGAAGGGAGGGACCGGGTTGGCCAAGGCCTCATCTACACTATGGGATTAACCCACTTTCATACCACTTTAACTGTCCATGGGAGTTGGAGTTTTATAAAGACTCCAGCCTTCTCTATGTGCATTGACACTATGGGATTAACCCGGTTTGATACCACTTTAACTGTCCAGACTCAAAGCTAATTGAATCCAGGGAGTTGTAGTTTCGCAAGGTTTCCAGACTTCTCTATATGCATCTACATTATAGGATTAACCCACTTTCAAACCATCTGTAACTACCCTGCCTCAATGCTAATGGGACCCTGTGAGTTTTAGTTCTACAAGGTCAGACAGCTAGGGTTCAGTTAGGCCTCTTCCACACTGCCTAGAAAATACAGATTAGCTCATTTGAACTGGATTATATGGCAGTGAAGACTCAAGGCCCTTCCACACACCTATATAACCGAAAATGCCAAGGCAGGATAATCCACAATATCTGATTTCAACTGGATTATCTTGAGTTCACAATGACATATAATTCAGTTCAGGGTGGATTTTAAACAACTGTGCAGAAGGGGCCTCATAGTATAATCAAGTTCTAAGCAGATAATATAGGATTATAAATATAATATATAATAATTACTATGGTATAATAATAAAGAACAATATCATCTCTAAAATTAGGACAGTAAATAAAGAGCAACACTCTGAAAACAGGGAAATTCCACACAGGAAAAACCAGGGCTGGCTAACACCTCCCAACAAAGGATTCCCCCAGGCAGGAAGCAGCCAGGCTTGCAAGCAGCAAGGCTATTCAGTGGTGTTCAACCTGGCCAACCAAGATTTCCCCTACATAGAAAACCCTCAGATTTTGAAGGCACGAGACTACTCTGTCCCATTACACCTGCCCAAGGAAAAGTGCTCCTATATAGAAAGTGGCAGCGAGGCTATTCAATGCAATTCAAATTGGACAAAAAACCATTCCCCTAGAATGCAAGTACCCAGCCTTCCAAACAGCAAGCCTATTCCTTTGTATTCCAGCTCACCAAACAAGGATTCGCATAAGAAGAAAACGGCCAGGCGTTCAGGCTGTCAGGCTATTCACTGCTATTCCACCTGGCCAACAAAGGATTCCCATTAGCCACAGCAACGCGTGGCCGGGCACAGCTAATCTTTAATAAATGGTAAAACTATATGTATATTGAAGATTAAAAAATACCATTATTGATGTTTTATTATCAGTAAATATTTGATTTGTTCACCCATGTTATTTACCTAGAATTAAGCATTTAGCAACAGAGTCCCTTCTATACTCTCACTTTACCCAATATAATCACTCTTCTACTTCTTTTAAGTTCTGTGCTTTAGAATGTGTCACACAGAAACCACCCATAGATCTAGAGAAACAATTGGCCTGAAAGGAAATGTATTGCATCTTTAAATTTAAAACCTTTTCCCCTCAGGGAAAATGAATCACTTGCTTTCAGCTGCTTTATTTAAACTACTTCGTATCCTTTAAAAACCATCCACTGGACCTTTAGGACTACTCGCTGTTAGAATTCCTATAAGCAGCGTCAATTTTCCTTGGTGCTATTATGAATGGTACGAGTATACTATTACTTCCATGGATTTCCCTATCTAATTTGTTTTAATATTGCTGGTTAAATACTTGTTATATTATGTCTTATATATAGACTAGCTGTGCCCAGCCACGCGTTGCTGTGGAGAAGTATGGTGGTATGGGAAATAAAGTATTGAAGTATTGGTGGTAGTTAAGGTAAAGCGTAAAGGTTTTCCCCTGACAGAGCTTAGCCTTCTAACTGGCAGCAATTGGATAAAAACAATTATTCCTCTCCCTCTAATTAGGACTTTATATTTCTTTTCTTTTTGTTGTATGAACATAGAGGCATGGATGAGAGATTCTGCTGCCAAGTTTAGTGTTTCTGGGATGTGTAGTTTTGTTGTTTTGTCCTAGGCCGAAATTTTATTACCCTTTTATATATATAGATGTGAGTCATTGCTCATATTTGCTGACCTTTTTATGACCTGAAGAAGGGGAGTTTTCTTCCCGAAATAGGGTAATAAAAAACCCGGGCACCCCTGTAGCACCGACCTGAAATTGGATTTTCTCACTCCGTGCTTTGGAGGATATTCATCATATTTGGACTTTCCCCACCACCAGGCCTTTCACTCTTCCATCGGATTTGGACCCCTGAAGCTCTCATACATTTGGACAGATACCAGATCGAGACACTTTCTGTTTAAGAGCGGTTGCTCCTTTTTCATTGTATTTTTCATAGCATTGTATTGAGCTTTGTATTGGGGGTTATGGTGTTGACACGTTACATGGTCATTATAATTCTCCTTATTGCTTAGACTATATTGTGTTTGTCCATGCTTTTTACAAGTATTCTGGGATATTGCTTAGCCCCCCCTGCAATCTCTAAATTTTCTTTATGTGTATGTTCGTGTGTGGGTGTGGGTGTGGGGGGCACAGGGAACTGATGTAATTTTTGGTTATGAAAACCCAAAACGAAATGCAAATATGGTTGGCATCTACTCACCCTTAACAATCCCATGTTTTTTTGTCAGTTTAACAAAAAATGACAATTGGTATCACTGTGATGATGTAGCCCTTAGAGAGGAACATGGGGCAAATATTGGCTCCTGCAAGCCCTAGTCTTGATATAAATACATGGAGTGACACATGCCTAATCAAAATGTACATGCCATTACAACTAATGTGCCCAATTAGATGGCATTAACAGTTATATGTGCATTCTGATCATTTATATCAGGTATTGCTCACTGAACATTGAGTATACCACTTTTGACGTGGTTGTCATACTGAATTGTTAAGAGACTGACGTAACATAATACTTTATATCCATATAGCAGGAACAGGCAGCTGTGGCTTTGCAAATAATGTTGCCATGTAAACTATTGACTAGGCTATATCTCCACTGCCAAATAATGCTATTTCAGAATGCAATTTAACCACATTGATCTGGATTATGAGTTTACACTGCCATATCATCCAATACAATGCAGTTAAGGTGCATTCCGAAACTGCATTCTATGGCAATATTGTCTATGTTGGATAGAACTACTGTACTGTATTTTGAATCTAAAATCCAAATACCCATTTAATAAAATATTGTATAATTTGGAATATGTTTTGCACAATTTTTTTTACTCTGTAAAGGAGCATACCTATTTATATTTTTAAAACTGTGTTTACTAAGTAGTGACAATGAAAATTTTGCTACAAATCTATAACGCACAAATCTGACAGCATCTGCAATAGACATTTAGAAAAGCTCCATTCTACTATATACGCACATTCAACTGGACTGTATTTGTTTAAAAATCTCACCTTTTTCCATTCTCCAGCCACTTTTATATACTCTGCTTAGTGCTACCATTCAGAAAAGATAAAAATTATTTTGTTCAATAGACATGTTCTACTTTCTTCAAAGCGAGCTTGGGAGTACTGTGGGACCTAGCATTGTTACTAGAGGGTTAAACTGCGGCTGTACTATTGGTCAGTGTTAGCTTGTAAACCATTAGAAAAGACGGATCTGGCTACAGTAACACAGGTCTTCACTTCATCCTATTTAGACCATTCTATGCAAGGTGCCCATGGGATGACCACTCTGTCCTCTCCAATCAAAGGCACTGGCTGGCAGTTCTTTCTGGACTTAAGGTGCTGCACTTATGACCAATTATAAAGCTATAAACAGCTTGGAACAAAGATCTCTGAAAGATCTTTCTCCGTGCGAACACTCTTAGTTATAAGTTGATCAGGTATCCTCAAATCAAAAATTGTCGACATGGATTGTTGTGTATAGTATAAATACTATCCATGAAATTACCTTGAGGCTATGTGTCTAAGGTACATGAAACATAAATGAACTTCATGCTCAGACTTGAGCCCCACTTCCAAGATATCTAGTTATCCACAAATACTGTAAATCAAAACAGTGATCCCAAAATCTGAAAAAAATCCAAAACACTTTGGCTCTCAAGGATTTTGAATAATGGTTACTCAATTATGTTAGAGGTCTGTCCTTACATTCCTATCATCAAAAGAAAGTTTGGTGGCTATACATGGCAGGACTCTTCTGTTGCAGTATTTGGACTGTCAAACCCTCTCCCAATAACTAGAACAGGTGGTTCTATGTCTACTGAATTTTATACAGTGTTGCATGAAAGCTTTTAGAGACAATTTTTTTCATTATGTAGTTGCATGTAAATTTGAGGTCCAGGTGCATATATATAATAGGAAAATGAAAATAATGCATGGCATCCTATTTGGAAACATGCAGCTCTTAACAAAGAACATATACATATTTGTAGGTCAAGCCATCCTCAGCCAGCTGTCAAAGTAGGAGATAAAGGAAAGCAATAGATACTTAACAGATGGCTTTGAATCCTCTTTTCAATGCACACACACATCCACTCCCATGGCAATGGCAATTACCACAGAAAACTGTAAAATATTTCACATAGCCTAAGGTGCTGTTTCCTATTTTTTTTGTTCCTCCAGATGTTTGGGATTTTAGCTCCCAAAATTCCTGAAAATTGACCAAGTTGGCTGGGGATTCTGGGAATCAACATCCCAAACTTCTGGAGGACCAAAAGTTGGGAACCATTGGCTCTAAGGCATTCTTATAACATTGAATTGGTTGGAAGAGGCAGAGATTAAAAGAAGCATTTGCATTGCGTGTTGACACGTTACACTTCTACAAAAATATACCTATACACTGCATTTTTAAGGAAGGAGATGAAAACAGTGAAAGAGCAATATGCCCAGAATTGCCTGACATGAAGACAAATTGCAAAAACTGCATCTGATCCATGACTCGGATCAGCATTGGTGAGTAAGGAGAATATTGGTAGCTCTTTCATCTTTTTCTGTAGAATATCAATGATTAATTTGAATACTGGAAACCTTCTGAAGAAAGAGTACGGAAATATATCACCTTCCAAATGTTGATGGACTGCCAGTCTTCCTGCATTATTCTGGCAGCATAATCAATAGTGAAGGACAATGGAAATTGCACTACATCCCAAAATTCCCATATAAGAGTAGTCTGTGTAACTGACCTGAAGTTTTTAAGTGGTATAGCTTTATCTTGAAAAACATAACTTTACTATTGTGGGTCAGTGAAAACAGTGCAAAGCATTAATTGTGTGTGAAATTGGGGGGTCTTTTTTTTGTTTTCTAGTATTTTGGAAAAGAGAACTTTAAAGCTTTCATTCCTTGCGCATACTAAAGAGACAGCAATTTTTGAACAGAGTTGGACACAATGTAACATGACTTTGGGAATTATCTAGTCATTTTACAATGAAAAGATATAGTTTTTATTTTAAAATAAATGAATGACAAGTTATATGTTTAAAATGTATATTGCTAGGTATAGCTCACTCATTCAGATATCTGGACACAGCTACTATGCCACAATGGCATGCATTAACAAAGGCATTTTATTCAAGAAACACAGAATCAGAACTAATGTAGGTTAAAAATATTTAAGTCCTATTGAATTAAGTTGGAAAATTTTGTCATTGACTTATTCAGTGATATCAGTGGTACTACAGCAGGGATGGGAAGAAGGCAATCTTTCGAATAGTTTTGTATTGCATCTTCCAGGATACTTCATTATTAGCTATATATCATTTCAACATAGAATCATAAAGTTGGAAGAGATCACAAGGGCCATCTAATCCAACCCCCTGCCATCCAGATGTTCATAAGTTTTTCATTCCTTTATTATATTATACTAGCTGTGCCCGGCCACGCGTTGCTGTGGCGAAGTATGGTGGTATGGGAAATAAAGAATTGAGGAATTGGTGGTAGTTAAGGTCAAGGGTAAAGGTTTTCCCCAGACATTAAGTCCAGTCATGTCTGACTCTGGGGGTTGGTGCTCATCTCCATTTCTAAGCCGAAGAGCCGGCGTTGTCCGTAGACTCCTCCAAGGTCATGTGGGATGACTACATGGAGCGGCGTTACCTTCCCGCCGGAGCAGTACCTATTGATGCACTCACATTTGCATGTTTTTGAACTTCTGGGTTGGCAGAAGCTGGGGCTAACAGCGGGGGCTCTCTCCGCTCCCCCAATTCAAACCTGTGGCCTTTCGGTCCAGAAGTTCAGCAGCTCAGCGCTTTAACACGCTGTGCCATCAGGGGATATTATTTCCTAAAGGTTGTGAATATACAATATTTCTGATTGGTTTTTTTTGTTTGTTGGAGGCAAGTATGAATGCTGCAATTAGGAAAAATGATTAGGATGTAATGGCCTTGCAGCTTTAAAGCCTGGCTGTTTCCTCCCTGAGTGAATTTTTTGTTGGGAGGTGTTAGCTGGTCCAACTCTACTATTCTATGATTCTATGATTGTTTCCTGTCTGGAATTCCCTTGTTTTCAGAGTGGTGTTGTTTGTGATATTTTATGTGCTTCTACTGTCTGTGGCCCTGAGAAAACAGAGGATTTTCCAGACTTTGAAGATGGGAATACTTTGTTGGGAGGTGTTAGCTGGCCCTGATTGTTTCCTGTCTGGAATTCCCTTGTTTTCAGAGTGGTGTTGTTTGCGATATTTTATGTGCTTCTACTGTCTGTGGCCCTGAGAAAACAGGATTTGCCAGACTTTGATGATGGGAATACTTTGTTGGGAGGTGTTAGCTGGCCCTGATTCTTTCCTGTCTGGAATTCCCTTGTTTTCAGAGTGGTGTTGTTTGTGATATTTTATGTGCTTCTACTGTCTGTGGCCCTGAGAAAACAGAGGATTTTCCAGACTTTGATGATGGGAATACTTTGTTGGGAGGTGTTAGCTGGCCCTGATTGTTTCCTGTCTGGAATTCCCTTGTTTTCAGAGTGGTGTTGTTTGCGATATTTTATGTGCTTCTACTGTCTGTGGCCCTGAGAAAACAGGATTTGCCAGACTTTGATGATGGGAATACTTTGTTAGGTGTTAGCTGGCCCTGATTGTTTTCTGTGTGGAATTCCCCTGTTTATTTACTGTCCTGGTTTTAGAGATTATATTGTTCCGCATTATTCTATCCCAGTAATTATTTCATATTAAAGAAGAATCTCACTTATCCAACATTCACTTATACAATGTTCTGGATTATCCAACGCAGTCTGCCTTTTCATAATCAATGTTTTTGTAGTCAGTGTTTTAAATTCATTGTGATATTTTAGTGGTAAATTTGTAAATACAGTACAGTAGTCTCTCACTTATCCAACATAAACGGGCCGGCAGAACGTTAGATAAGCGAATATGTTGGATAATGAGGAATTAAGGAAAACCCTATTAAACATCAAATTAAGTTATGATTTTACAAATGAAGCACCAAAACATCATGTTAGACAACAAATTTGTCAGAAAAAGTAGTTCAGTACACAGTAATGCTATATAGTAATTACTGTATTTATGAATTTAGCACCAAAATATCACGATATATTGAAAGCATTGACTACAAAAATGCGTTGGAAAATCCAGAACGTTGGATAAGCGAGTGTTGGATAAGTGAGGCTCTACTGTAAATACTACATAGCATTACTGCGCATGGAACTACTTTTTCTGTCAAATTTGTTGTATAATATGATGTTTTGGTGCTTAATTTGTATAACGATTACCTAATTTGATGTTTAATTGGCTTTTCCTGAATCCCTTCTTATTATCCAACATATTCACTTATCCTGCCGGCCTGTTTACGTTGGATAAGTGAGACTCTACTGTATATTTCTAATCTTATATTATCTGCTCAGAACTGGATTATATGAGGCTCCTTCTTCACAGCTGTATAAAATGCACACTGAAGTGGATTATATGGTAGTGTGGAGTCAAGATAATCCAGTGCAAAGCAGATAATATAAGATTATAAATGGGTTATATAGCTGTGTGGGCCTTGAGTCTACACTGCCATATAATCCAGTGCAAATCTGATAATCTGTGGAAGAAGTCTAAGTGAGGCCTAAATCTGCCTGTCCCCTAACTGAAACCTGGCTGTCCCTTGGTTGCTAGGCAACCAAGTGGGCAGAGATTAGCCCTCTAAACTGGCAGCAATTGGATAAAAAAATTATTGCTCTCCCTCTAATTAGGACTTTCTTTTTCTTTTCTTTTTGTTGTATCAACCTTGAGGCGTGGATGATGGGTTGTGTTGTCAAATTTTGAGGTTGGGGGGCCTGTACTTTTGTTGTTTTGTGAATCGCCGTGATGCCATCACTCTTTTATATATATAGATTATATTTATAGTACTATTTATTTCCATTGCATAGGCCAGATGTGCTTCAATGTTGGCATACATAATTCCACTGGTGTGAGAGGGAAGAGTAGCCATCCTTTTGGAAGTCCCCATTATGCCTAGGAAAAGCTCTATGGGCATAGATTTAATTCTATTTCAATGTTTGTATGCTTTTGATTTTACTTTACATACTGTTAGTTGCTTTGAGGCCCCTTCCACACTACCCTATGCCCCACAATCACATCCTAGATTATCTGCTTCAAACTGGATTATATGAGTCCACACTGCCAGATAACCTTGGATAGATAATCTGGGATCAGATCCTGGGATATAGGGGCAGTGTGGAAGGGGACTGAGTCTCCTTTGGAAGAGAAGTGGGATAGAAACATTACTATTACTACCACTACCTATAATAATAGTAATAATAGATTTACTTCTCATAGAGTTTCTGTTGGTGGCAGTCCCCAAAATCGGGGACTAAAACATCTGTCATCTTACTACAGGTTGCTAGTCATCCTACCTTATCATCTATTATTTCTTGTTCTTCAATTCTAATTGTCACAATTTTATTCAATTTTTTCAAATGTGAAAAAATAAGTAATTAATAGTAGACCTAATATTAGCCCATCTTGAATCTTATTGTCAATCTGCCTTAAAAAAGAAAACAAACAGCCTATTAGAGACACACAGGGTGGTGCTTTTTGTTTAAAATGGTTTTTAAATATGTACATACATATAGTGTGAGCATATACAGACATATTTTCGGACTGAATGTGTTCAAGTTGGAATATTTCATTAAAAACATATGGATAACACTGAGAAGTTGAGAAGTCACCTAGCTATACTGTTACAAATTAAATTCTGCTAAACGCAAGATTTCAATTTTTAATTTTTTGTTTGCTTTTACACATTAAAAATATACAAAGAAACATGTTAAGTTTCTGGAACATATTCATAGTCAGTGACACTAGTTTCAAAATGATGGTCTCATATCTCTGAAATTATGGATGATCTATCAGAGAGATTTTAAAAAATCAGAATAAGGAGTTTTTACATTGTCAGTACATAAAGAGCTGAAATGGGCAGCTTACAGGTTTTGAAAAAGCATATTATAAAAGGTAAAGTACATGACTTTGAACAATAAATTATTTAATTCACACAAGTTGAATATCACAATTCAATTAATATTCTTAAAAAGGTAGAGTATGGGCAATGATAGGCTTGAAATACATATATGGCAACAGCCTTCAAATAAATATATCCATATGCCACATACATTGGAACAAAAAGATATGCTTGTAAAAAAAGAATGGAAAGAAAACATTACAATGTATACATTTCTCATTTTTCCTGGGCCATATTCTTTGTTTCACATGAACATAGAGCTGTCAAAAGCATTTGTTTATTTCAAAATGACATAAGTTACAAAAGAAAAAAAATCTCAGTTTGTACATTAATTCACAAGTAATCAAAGAGAAAATTAACACAATGAACACAATTATCATGATCAGAGCAGTGGAAGGAAGCAGAAAAGCTTAAAAAGACTCAGTGGATATCTCCCACCCTGAAAAGCTGTTGAATTCCTTGACTTGGTTTTGCCCATACTGTGCGGTGCGTACGAGTGATTAAATTCAGTACAAGTAAAAATCAGCAAGTACAAATTTTACACCATCAGTGACTTCAAGTTACCATTAAAAGATTGATAGTCAGTGGCTGATGACACATGCAATCCTGCAGCTGTGCTCCAGATGTTCTTTTTAACAACAGCTGAGGCAAAGGAATAGCAGTGAATTACACTGATGAACAAGTACTTATCCTGTTTATCGATCTCTTATGTGATACTGTACATGAAGTACATTTAAACATATAAATGTTTCACAAGGACTGTGTCTAGGCAGTGCTCATGCCCATCTAAGACATTCTACCAATATGGTATGTCAGTACATATGGCTGGTTAAAAGGCAAAAACAATAGAGATCACTAAACAGGAACATTTCTATCTTAACGTAATACTTAATTGTAAGACACCTTGCATTTAAACTAACTTGTTTTCATGCCCTTAATTATGTTGGTGAAATAGGGTTTTTAAAGACTTATGTATGGAGCTCTGTTTTAGCAAGCTGGTATTTCAAAGCATCATTGGCCTTACCAACCCACTTATGTGATGTGTACTGTTTCGGCAAGTAAAATTGGAAGCAGGCTGTTAAGAAGGCAATGGCAGAAGAGCTGTGTTTGCATATAGTGTCAGGCCACAATTTAATACTGAGTGTATGTTACTATGAGGACTTCAATATCTTTTGCTTCCATTTTAGGTTAACCAAAGCTGATGAAAACAGAATCCAAACTGCATGTACGTCTTAACCCTTTAGTAAAAACTAGTTAACTTCAAGGCATTGTTTATAAAGACAGCTTCTTGTTACATTTTATGGTTTAGGCACAAACTCTGGTTAATCTAAAAACAGAAACAGAAACTCCTAGTCTCCCCTTTGTAGTTTCACTAAAATTGAAAGGAGAAGTGCATAAAGCAAAGGCTCATTCTGTCTTGCCCCATATAAAGCTAAATCAAGGTGTGATAAGCAAAATAGGCCACTTTAACTGTTTGAACATCAAGCTTAACAACTGCTTTGAAAAAACAGAATTGATAGAGCAACTGCTCTAGTGTGTCTCAAAATAAGAAGCACTGTCTTTATTATTAGTTAAACTGGCATATGTGAAGACATATTTGGTCAGATTCTGAACCCTCCTATCTAATGATTTTATATGTATAATTGTAATAATGAAAACCAGCCTGAGATAACACTTGCTTATTACTTGCTTATTACCGTTTTAATTAACCATGTGCACACGCAGGTAACTATTTTTGTATAGAGGCACTTAAGTTTAGCAGAGTACTTCTGTTGTAAACAGTCTAATGAAGGTCTCTAAAGTCAAAGCATATGCAAATACAAAGTTGATTTATCCAGAGCAGCTTAAGATACAAATTCTTTTTTTCCTACTAGGACACTTGAATCAGTATATTAATCTCAAGTGTATTATCCAAATTATTAAAAGAAAACTTATTAAAAATGTTCAAACTCCAATACTCAACTGTCCCTCAGATTCCTCCCCCCCCCCCCAGTAATTATTTGTACACCAAATAGCACTCCAGACTGTGCAATATGAAAGCTATGCTTTTTGGCATAGATATATACATATGGAAGTACTTCTCTTAGCCTCTCTTTCTACTTGGAACCAATTGAAATCTCAACTGAAACCCCCAATGCTCTATCCTAATGCTGCAGCTGTTATGCCTGAATATTAACAGCTAATATCAACTGGAAGAGGACCGGTGTGCGACTGTAACAGGCAGTGGGTGCAATCCAGAGCCATTAAAATCTATATGAATATTTCCATTGACTTCAATAGAATATAGATTATCCCCAAAAGCCTTTTGAGTAAGTGCATTAGTACATCTATGAAGATTTCTCAAAAATATCAAAATTAAACATTGATTTCTTATGTACTGCAAAAGTAACACACAACAAATTGTACATACAGCAATAATTTATTCTGAAATGTTCATTTAGTTCTGCTGAGACCTTGCCCATGTCTCATTAATAAAAGAGCAACCATCTTATCTCAAATACCAGAATATACAACAAGTTACAGCATAGCAAAAACCTACCTACTATCAGTTAAAATCTAGTCCTGATAAAATAATTTTGTTCAAGGTTTGCACATACACAGATTTCCTTTCTTCTTTTTCCAGAGCACAAAACCAAAAGGTAATTGTTACACCATAACTACCTATACACATTATGTGACCACAGAATTGTTAATCATCATTTCAGAAAATGAACCATCAGTTCTATTCATGCAGAAAAAAACAGGCTTGTTCAGCAGAAACCATATTACTGTGAATTTCACAGCCACATGATTAATTACGTGATTTGGTGGCTTCACAAATACTAAGATGGAATCATTTCTTTATTCGTTTATCTATTTATTTTGCATAAATGCCAATTTCTTCTCCCTGATGCATTTTAATCATTTTGCAAATCTAGGAATGAATGCTAAAAGCATTAGAATTATTTATTTTAATCTCTGGTGTTCTTCTTTCCTGAATTCCCCCACCCCACCAAAACAAAGAAAGGATATGGGATGTCAATTAAATACATATGTAAAACATACTGTACAAATATCACTTTAGCAATTTTATTGCTAAATTATTAATATTGATTGGGAATCCCTCAAATATAATAAGTGAAAATAAAGAATATCAAATATGGCTTCCAGAACAAGGACCCTCTACAAGAATCAAACCTATTTACAAAAAAAGGAGGAAAAAAGGATACTTTCATTGAAAAGTTCCACATATAGCATAACACATCAGAATTATTTGTTAAACAGATGTCACCAGATAGGATCCAGAATGGCGCTTGGGACTCTGAGCACCATTTGAATCTGCATTTTCAGTCTTTGAATCTCTTTTTTTTGTACTGGTGTTTACGGGTGTTGGTATCTGCGATGGCCGGACAGAACTATTATCCACACTACTTTTCCTGGGGCTTGGATTATAGTTGAAAGGGGTCACTCTGGCTGCAACTGCACCGCTGGGTGAACTATGTTTGCTGGAGTTGCTGGAACTAAAGGGGGTGCGTTCAGTAACAGTACTTTCAGTAGTCTCTGGGGGAGGGACAGGGTTGGTCAGCACAGGTTTTGTTTCAGTTCCTTGCTTGTCCGGACTATCTACTTGAATAAATGAATTCAAACGTTCTAAACCCATGGTACGAACCGGGACATTTCCATTCCCTGCAGCATTTTGTTTTCCATGAAGATCTTTAGAATCTTTACTATTTACATTCCCTTTCTCTAAAACACTGTCAATAACGGGGGGAGTCTTTCCTGTGGGAGATTTTCCAGATCTAGGGTTATTTATAGGGCAGTCTTCAATCCTAACCCACACATCCTCTGTCTTAGAGACTGCAGGTGCCATCTGATAAATTAAAGTTTTGGAATCAGCACCATTAGCAGCACCTGATGAACTATTCTGGGGAGGACTTGTCATTATCTGAGGAATTTCATTTTCTTTTATCTTTCTCCAAGTACCTTTTGTAGGTGCTTGCGTTTCTTTAGCTTGTTTGAGTCCCGAAAAAGAACTTACATACTGCTTTTCATCTTCACTTTTTGCCTTTTCACTGGATTCTGAAGAAGCTGAAAGAATTGAGGAGGAGCTTCCTGTCCGTCGCCAAGTGCTCACACGAGGAAGTGATGAGGAATGTTTGCTGTGCTCTCGTTTCCATGTCCCTGATCTATTAATTGGCAGTCTGGAAGGGCTCTCAGAATGAGATCGAGTTATATCATGTCGTTTTGTTGGCCTCCCATCGCTGTATTCTAAAGAAGGACTCAGGCTAGGAGGTAACTTTCGCCAGCCACTCGTTTGAATGGCTGAATGAGTAGATAAGGACATGTCAGGAAGCGATGGACTTAAAATTGGGGTCTGTGTTTGGGACTGGGTGGGAGAGTCTGGTCTAGAAGGAGACAAAGATTCAAATGAAGCAGACTCTTCTAATTTCCTTCTTAGAGTGGGGCTTGGAGTTTCTTTAATGAAAGTTGACTGACGTACTAAAGCAGGTCTTTCTGATCTGTCAGATTCACTCCCACTTGACTTTGCTGAAGACATTCTAGATACATCAGACTTTTTGCTTGATCCACTGATACCAGACATTTGGTTTAATCCCTTTGAGGCAGATTCACTTCTAGGAATACCACTGGTACTTTTAGGCAGTCCTGTCTGCTTTGCTATAGACTGCTGGCTCAATTGCCTGCCAGGTGATGTGTATGCCATTCTTCCTGAACCTGAGGACTTCGTAGAAGCTGTACTTGGAGATGATGTCCTTGGTAGCTGGGAAAGTTTATTAGGGGGACTAATGCCATTTCTGCCTGGTGAAATTGAATTCCGACCAGGTGACTGCAGAGGTCTAGTTAATGGTTGTTGTTGTGGTCTAGAAGGTGTAGAATCTCTAGATCCAGATCTTGAAGTTCCTTTACTTGATCCACCTGGTTGGGATGGCTGTCTAGATATTGGGCTTGGCTCTGATTTCATAGATGGTTTGCTTACTCTTGGAGAGCTAGTAGAACTCTGGGTTTCATTGGGACATTTGGAAGCCATACTCTTTAGCTGTGGTCCCTTTTTAGAAACCGGACTTGTACTTGACGAACTATTTCGAACTCCAGGAATATGAATCATTGTCCTGCCTCGGGAAATAGAAGGCATATTTGTTTGCAATGGTTGCTTCAGGTGACTTGTAAGTTCTGAATTAGACCGAGCTTTGCCTGTAATCAAACTTTTATACATTTTCTTTCCCCCTTTGATGCCTTTATTTTCAGGTTCTACTTTCTTAGTTTCTAATGTACTCTTCTCTCCAGGTTTAATTATTCTTGGACCTTTATTACTAGTAAAGGGTTTATCTTCTTGGTCTGGTGTGAGATGGAAAGGTGAGCCTAAGGAAATTCCAGATTTTAATGAAAGGATTGAATCTGAGTCTGATGAAGCTTGCCTAGATAATGATGCTGCAGCAGCAGCTTGATGTAAACTGCTGACTATTGAATTAGCACCTTCCTGAATAGCCTTCCAGTCAAAGTTCTCTGAATCTGGTGAGAAACCATGCTCTGAATCAGGCCTTTGTATATCTTTCAAATCTAGTGTCAAGTCTTCTGCCAAAATGCCCCCCATGTTTCTGCCACTATTTTTTTCACTGTCCCCTTTTGCTCTTGAAGGCTTTTTCTTTTTAGGCATGGCAGAACTGATGCATTCTTGCAAAAGATCATCTTCTGAGTCAATACTAAGAGAACTAAGGGAACTATTTCTTGAAAAACATACAGGAGTATCTTCAACATGAAATGACTTAGGAGCATAGCCAGAAACTTGTGGTCGATTTGATTCTATTTGCGCATCAGATGGTTCCATTTGTTCTACAGGTTCACTTTCTTTATTGTTGTTGTTTTCTTGGTCAATATCACTCAGAGAGCTCAGAGAAGAATTACGAGAAAAACAAACTGGAGTATTTTCTATTGCGAAATTTTGCATTTTCTCATCAGTAGCTGCAATTCTATCTACTATATCTTTGGATGATTGAGAAAAAGAGGTTTGCTTTTGAATAAGACTCTTGGGTTGATTTCTCACTGCTGGAGAATGTTTTTGACAAGTCTGTATTCTACTTGTTGACTGATGATTTGAAATTTGTTCTGTATTGGAATTGGATTTAATTTCACTTTCTTTTCCCTTTCTCAGTTCTGCCTTTTCCCTTGAAAGATCCACGTCATCATCAAAATCTAGAGAACTCAGGGAGTCATTTCGTGAAAAACAATATGGAGTTCCCTCAATTGGAGTGTAATGGTGGGGAGAATCAAATGCAAAGCTTCCTCTTGTACGTTCTTCATTGTTTGGAGGTTTATCATTAAAATCTCTTGAGTTATTCTTAAGATTCTGTTTCTTTGTATCTTTGTTATCTGTATAAGTCCTCTCACTATTAAAATTGTTTTTTGGCTCTGTGTTTTTTCGTAAACGGGCTCTGTATTCATTACTTTGGGGCATTGGTTTTACTGGTGATGTTGGTTTCTTTTTCTCAACTTCCAATTGATTCTTATTACTTACTGAAGATGGTGGAGATGCTTGCTGGATCTGATCCATTATCTTTTTTACTCTGAAAGGCTTGTGACTCTTCCCTTTTGGCATAGCAGAATTAATACATTCTGCGAGGATATCATCACCTTCTTCTGCCTTGTCATCATCCAGTCCAACAGTAGTCCCAGTTGAATTTTTCCCTCTGTAAGCATCATCAGTATCTCGGCCTTCTGTTGGAATGGTATCTCTCTTTTCAAATTCAGCTGATTCCACCCCTGTTCCAGATGTCTCTGCACCAGTTAATTCATTTGGTGGTGATTCTATAGTGAGATCACTCAGAGATGTTGCTGTTGAAAAATTTATTGGGGTGCCCTCAACACAATACACTCGTGGCATATCATCTCCAGGTGTAAAACTAACATGCTTTTGAGAATGCAACCTGTTTTGAGAAGGGAGAAGTTTGTATACAGGAAGCTGGCTTGGTTTCCTGGCTACAGGTGGAGGTATCTTTGAAGCAGTTGTTTGTGTTGGCTTTTTGGCTTTACGCGAAGACTTTGTTGGCATAGCAGAAATAATACATTCCTCCAATATTTCAATATCATCTTCATCAGAATCATCCAATATATCTTTTTCAGTTTCTGTGGGTTTTTCTATATTCTTTTCTTGTTTGTCCTTTGTGTCATTTGATTGTTCAAGTTCTGCTTCATTTCCATGGTCATTTTCATGAACAGGAGGCATTATTCTCAACTCTACATCTTTCTGAATAAATGGTTCATCGAGGCTCAAAGCACTTAGGCTTGATGAACAAGAAAACCCATCTGGTGTACTTTCAGTAGCAAAATGTAACAATGTGTCTGCATCTTGCAATACCTGCACTCTTTGAACAGCTGTATTTACAGCTGCTTGCCTTGGCCCAGATTCTCTTTTTTCAGTACTGGATACTTTAGGTTTGGCTGCATCTCGCTTTACTTGTGTCACTGGTGGAGGTGGTGGGGTTTTACTTCTGCTTGGTGGCATTGTTTGTCCAGGGCTATCTGGAAGGTCACTTGGACTTATAATACCACTTACCATCCCACTGCAAGGCTCACTCTGAACTGAACTAGCAATTGAACGGCTCTCAAAACTGTCCAAAGAACTTACAGAGGTACACCTGCTAAACATGAGTGGCGTCTCCTGCACATAATGTTCAGGTGGGCTCTTGGGAGTCTGAGCACCACTTTTTGAAGGAGATTTGGCACCTGAAGAAAACTCAACCGTTTTATGTCTTGCTGAGTCAGAAGGAGATAGACTAGAAGCCTGAAGTCTATTAGATTTTGTTCTAATGTGCTGAGTGGCTGATGAAGTTTCAATTACTGTACCTGCTGCGGACAGATTACCACTATTTTCTTTAATTCTCCCTATCTTTAAAGAACTGTCAGTATCTGCAACACGTGTGGCTTGATCGCGTCCTGTTTCATCTTCAGCTGATGACAACGATGACAAAGAACTGCATCTTGAAAAGCATATTGGCGTATCTTCAACACAATAGGTTTGTATTGTTTCTTGGTTGATAGAGGGTGCTTTGCTGGATGTAGGCTTCTGAGCATGACCTGTTCTTCCCTGAGCAGAATTTGGATGGAGCTGATGATGTCTTTTTGAGCCAGCAGAGGTTGATGTATTTCCACTGCTTGATGAAATGTGATCAGTTTTAGAACTCTGTACAGATGGACTTTTTGAAAAAGAAAAAGATGGCTTTTGTGTAGAAGAAGGAACATCAGTGGAATATTTGAGACTGTAATCAATAGGCTGATCTACATGGTCCTCCTCTTCATTGTATTTTATGCTATAATTGGTTGGATGATCTTCTTCTTCATGCTCCTCCTCCTCAGAGTAACGCTCACTATAATTAGTTGGCTTATCATCTTCATAATCATCAACTTGACGTAAAGACTGGTTCACTTTTTGATTTATTCCGTGACTGCAGCCTGTTCTGTTTTGTTCTGAAGTGCTGGAATCTCTTGATCTGAAAGGAGACACACACTCGGGCTGCCCAAAAGCTGACGGGTAGCTCAAATGTTTATTGTCACCACCCTCGGTATATACTGGATATGCTCCACTTTGACTTCTAGACTGCCTTTGCTCGCTCTGCTTGATTTCTTCCTCTATTATATGTTTGGGTCTTGCCCATCTTTCATTCTGTGATGGGCTCTGCCTTCCGGAATTCAGCTGTTCATCAGAGTATTTCAGACTATAATTTATTGGAGTATCTAGTTCTCCATCATTGTCATCCATATGATTTGCACTGTGAATTTTATGGGCTAAGTCTGCGGGATACTGCCCATAACTGCAAAATTTACTTTCTTCATCTTCTGAGTAAGATTCAATAGGTTTCATTTGTCCTCTTTTGCCATACCCATCACTGCTACTCACACTGTTCAAACTATCATTAGAAGCTCTCTTATACTCCACTTTTGCATAAGGTACAGGACATGTTCTGTTCTCAGATTTTGGAAAGTTGTAAGCACTGGTGTGAGAATGGGCAGCAGACGTCCTTCTTAAAGCACTCCTGTCTTCTGACAAGCAGTGCATTTCAGTTACAGATCCATTGTTTCTCTCTTCTGGTGGAATATGCATGTTTGTCACTTCTTCCATTACTTTGGAAATCTGAGCTGCAGCAGTAGAGATCTGCATTCCTATTCGTTTAGAAGCATTCCCAGAATTTTCGGTTGCTGAATGATAGCTACTTAATCCAATAGAACGCTCTCGATCCAAACTCCTGTCCTTTTCAGACCGAGAACTCTCTGCATTGCTTCTGCTTGAGGAGGAAGAGCCAGGCAACACTGTTGTGTTTAAATATGGTGAAAGAACATTATTAGTATTAAAATTTTCTGATCTGCAAACTCCGTCATCATGTCTACTACCATCCAAGACATATTCACTGTACAGATTCTGTTTATGTCTTTGCTTATTGCGATGCGATGTTTTGGGACTTAAGTTGTCAATGTTGTCAAAAGTCTCGGATAAATGTTGAGCATCTAACTCTGCTTCAAGTGCTTTTTGCTTTCTGACATGAAGCGATGGTAAGCTTGAGCCTGGGGACATTATATTAGCGTCTTTGTATTTTGCAGGTCTGTTTGCCATTAGGTTTCTTAGAGCTGCAGCACTGCCCATGGCTATCATCTTGTGCTTTGAATGGATAAGGTTTTTAAGCATGCTCACTGCTCCCATGTCCCACAATGCTTCCTGGTCCTTTGCATTGCGTGCAGAGAGGTTCCACAGTGTTCCACATGCATTGCTGACTATAGTCAAACTGTGAGACTTCAAGTGATGCAGCAGGGTTTGCAAACAACTGTTCTCTCTTAGAATTTGCCTACAGTTAAGGGAACAAAAACAAAATATGTATCATTAGAATCACAGATAAGAGTTGGACGAGACCACATGAGCCATCTAGTCCAACTCCCTGCCATGCCTGACAGATGGCCATCCAACCACTGTTTAAAAGCTTCCAAGGAAGGGGTTTCCACCACACCCTAAGGCAGACAGTTCCACTGCTGAATAGCTCTTACAGTCAGGAAATTCTTCCTAATGCTCAAGTGGAATGTCCTTTCCTATAATTTGAACCCATTGCTCAAAGTCCTAGTTTCCAGGGCAGCACAAAACAAGCCTGCTCCCTCTTCCTTATGATATCCTTTCAAGCATTTTTATTTATTTATTTATTTATTTACAGTATTTATATTCTGCCCTTCTCACCCCGAAGGGACTCAGGGCGGATCACATTACACATATAAGGCAAACATTCAATGCCTTGACATAGAACAAAGACAAACGCAGGCTCTGAGCTGGCCTCGAACTCATGACCTCTTGGTCAGAGTGATTGGTCTCAGCTGGCTGCTCACCAGCTTGCGTCACAGCCCGGGCTACATGGCTATCATGACTCACTTCTGCAGGCTAAATATACCGAGTTCTTTAAGATGTTCCTCATGGGGCATGGTCTCCAGACCATTTGATCATTTTAGTTTCCCATTAACATTTATTATTAGATGAAAAAGCCCCAATGTTCATTTTTCACTGGCAATATTTTCAAAGTATGTTAGCACATATTCCAATATGTGTTTTTGCTGCTTGCTACCCTTTGGATTGTAATAAGAAGTTTAACTAAGCAGAGAGAAAAAAACTGGTTGTGCAAACAATTTACCACAGCTCTCCACATTTGTGGGTTTAGCTTTTATGAATTTGATTTTTCATGGATTTGATTAATACATTATGTCTAGTAATTTATAGATTGTCTAGGATGACTCTATAGTCAATAAGGCTGTGCACAATTTTCGTAACTCGTCGTAAGTCGGATCAAATTTGTTAGATTCATACTTATGATGTGATATCCAACGCACGGGCGTTGTCTGTGCCAAAAAATTAAGAATCAAAACTGTAAACGTCTTAATTCTCTGTGACACAGATTTAATTCACAGAGCCACCAAGCACTACCGGGAGGCGAAGCCAAACGTGTTGCCATGCCCCTCAGCGAATCAAGGTTTTTGGGGGGGGGGGCGTAGCCATTGCTCTTTTCCTCCAGCACCTCACCACTCCCTCTACTCACACTAGGAAAAGGAAAAAGAGAGGAGCTCCGTGCCAAGTTAAAGTTTCCAGGCAGGTAGGCACAGGCTCAGCAAAAAAGAATACAGCCACTTGTTTATCTTGGCCACAGGTCAAAGCACTGAGTCCAAATCCTTTTGGGGGGAAAACACACTATAAAGATTCCCTGGGTTTTGGGAGAGATGCTGTTCTTGCTTAATATAGTGCTTAAGAAATATTACCCCACCCCAATCCAGCCAGCCATGGCAACTAAAAAAGATTTAATCTTGACAATTTTTGTTTAAATCCCCAAAAACAGGAGATGTGTGAATCTTTTGGAAACCTGGGGGGGGGGTGTTATGTTGAAAGCTGGTTATGTTGTGTAATTGTAGAGAAATTCCAGGACATAGCTCCTGTATTTTGTTTTTTTAAAAAATTCTGCTAAAAACAAAAAAATCTCCAAAAATCAATAGATTAGTGAAACGTTCTAAAACTTGGGGGGGGGGCAGTGTTAAATGTGTCCTACCTTTGTAGCAAGTTTTGCCCCAATAGCGCTAAAAATAACGGAGAAAGGAGCTCCGGAACCCCCCCCCACAATTACTTTAACGAAATATTAACAAAATTTTGTTACTCTTGTAACAGTAACCTTTTTTTCACTAAAATACTTTAGAAACTAAACACAGATGCCCTCTAATTTTATAATGACTTTTGAAACATATTTAATTGATTGCACAGCCTTAACAGTCAACTTCTGCCAAATATTGGCATTCCTTAAAAGGTGTTATTTCAGGTTAAAAACTGTTGGGAGTTTTTTTTGGGGGGGGGGGGGTTTATAATTTTTCTACTTTTGCAGAATCCCCATGAAATTGGAGGGCCTACTATAATTAAAATAAAGATATGATGACCTGAATATAACCTGAGGCACCTAATTTTACCACAATTAGTATAAGATGGGGGTAGGAAATGCAGCAGCTACTAGTAAATCTCAAAAATAAAAATAGATATTGATAAAATTACATTAATTGTGGCATCAGTAGATTAAATGTTGTTGAATATTTACATAAAACTGTAATTTAAGATAATAAGACTTTAATAAGATTAGACTGTCCAATTCTGATTACCTATATACTCGAGTATAAGCCGACCCGAATATAAGCTGGCCAGGACCCTCACTTGAGTATAAGCCGAGGGGGGATTTTCAGCCCTAAAAAGGGGCTGAAAAACTTGGCTTATACTCAAGTATATGCAATATGTGCACATCAATACAGCTAGCACAACCAACCAGAGTATTTTGCTTTTTCCTCCATATCTGCAGGTATCTGGACAATAGTCTTTTAAACACAACTTTTAAACATAAATGTAAGTAAAAGAGCATACTATAAATTTATAACCTCAATCATAACACTTGCCTACTTCAATATAACATTTTGTGAGTTGTCAAGCAAACACCAGCTGCACTAGTATTTTTCATAAATTGATTAGCTTACAGTACATATTTTAAGTAGATCCTGTGAATCAGCTGCACTAGAAGCATGACCACCCCATCAACCTTACTGAGAGATAGGCTACCATTTCCACCTCCTCAGTGGTTACTGGAGAACATCAATTCCATCAGTCCATTCACTGATAATATTTAACAAACTAGCTCCTTTTGTTTCTTCCTCTCTTTGAATAGCTTCCATTACATCTGGTCCTCATACAAAATTCATTTGTATTAAGATCTGATATCTGAATTTGCTTTTTGACATCTTCTTCCCCACCCCTTAGCTTTTTTGAATTGTTCATTTTAGAGTATAAGCCTTAGGACATATGCCATTTTATATATTTACTAACAGGTAAGGTGCTCGGAAACTCATTTCACCTGATAAGGGGACTGAAGGCACTTTACATAAATTAGTAACAAAAGGAAGTTACTGGGCAGTAGACCTACCTGTGGTCCTCATTTGTGGCAATCAAGCTAGAGACATTACGCAATATTCCTCCTCCACTTTCAATGATGGCTAAAGTATTTGTTTGACTCCGGTAAGTGAGCGTGCCAACTAAAAAGGCAAGAGCACCATCCACAGCACAGATATCAGCTTTATTCTCAGTGCAATGTGCTGACAAATTCCATAAGGCACTCAGTACACTTTTTAGAGTTGATTCCTACAGAGACAACAAACACTACATTATAGTTCTGGAATGCAACCTTTAATTAAACAAATTCATGACAACTTTGATACTATAGTATTAAAACTATAAGATTGGATATTGTCTGGTAAAGAACCTGCAAAAAATCCAAAGCTATTAAAAAAAGCTTTTGCTTCACTGCTACAAAATCTCATACCAGAACACCAGTGCAATCCTAAGCATGGATTGTACTGGTGTTCTGGTTAGCCATACTAACTAAATGGAACTTTCATTTAATTAAAGATGCAAGGATAGTATTGTAATTTGATCAAGCAGGTTTCACTGAAATCTATCTACTACTTCAGCTGATTTTGCTAGGATTAAAGTGCAATAAACTTGGTTTACTATTGCTTTGCTCACAGATGTCTTCTGTCACCGAAACAGAGAGGGGCCAATTTGCAAGTCATTTCATTTCATAGAATCATAGAATAGTAGAGTTGGAAGAGACCTCATGGGCCATCCAGTCCAACCCCCTGCTAAGAAGCAGGAAATCGCATTCAAAGCACCCCCGACAGATGGCCATCCAGCCTCTGCTTAAAAGCCTCCAAAGAAGGAGCCTCCACCACGGCCCGGGGGAGAGAGTTCCACTGCCGAACAGCTCTCACAGTGAGGAAGTTCTTCCTGATGTTCAGGTGGAATCTCCTTTCATTTCATTTCAATTTCATTTTCTTGCAACTTCCTAATCTCATATTCCCCCCCCCCCCCAAAGGTGCCAAATCCTTCAAGAGAAGAGAGGGAAAATGAGATTATATTATTTTTTGTGGTTTCCCTCTTACCCATCACAATTATTGAAGTCCATAAACTGTCCATCTAGCTTAATATTATTAATGCTCTCTGGTAAATTCCTCTTCAGCATTCTGGGAGTTTCTTTTTCCAGAAATGAAAAATGATTTTAGATAAATATTTTAAAGAGTCGTCTGTAGTCTATACCTTTTTAACTTCCAAAGCACACTCCATCAAGGCTTTCACACTTCCAACTTCACGTAATGTCTTCTTACTGTTCACATCTGCTCTCCAAGATAAGTTTCTCAAAACACTTGCAATGACCTATTAAAATGCATAAAATGAATGTGGTTCAAAGTTTATAATCTATGTGTTTCCAACATCTGATATTTTCTAAACACCAGAAAACAATGTTGTGAGTTAGCAGGTAATTAACCAGTAAACCATCTACATTTCAAAATGCAAGATTCCTTAATACAACTTTATTAGATGAAGGATCTAACAGCACAAGATAAGGTGTCAGCTTCTTCTTATCTTAATAAGTACATGTCTATACTAAGGTACTCCTGATCAGGATTCTCAAATGCTACAAGTAAAAGATAAAGGTAAAACGTAAAATTATATTAGTGAATGAATAGCTGACTTGGTTGGATTTTGAAACAACAGGGACATATCATTTCATGATGTCTGTGACCATAATCCCCCAAAACCCTAGTCACTATGGCAAAATTGAAAAGATTATGGGGTTTGTAGTACCAAAAATCTGTAGAGCACCACATAGCCTAATACAGAAAAAATAAGAAAATTTTAAAGTATGGAAATAGCAAGGATACAGATAACAGAGTAAGAAAATCCACCGATAGTGTGTGCTGCACAACACACATGAAATAAATAGTAGTAGGAATGTTTCAATAGGAAATAAGATGTACCTGTTGCAGATCCTCACTTTCAGATTTTAATTGGGCTACAAGAGCCCTCATGCAACCCTTCATCGAACACAATGTCGCCTATTGAAAGAAAAGAAAGTATATTATATAAAAACAACAATAGATGAATCTGTGTAATTATGGCACTGTTCACATGTTAAAATATTTAAAAGTAGAATAAAAAATTGGGCATTTGTAATTTCTGTCCATATTTTCTGCACCAAGAATAGCTAAAAAACCAAAAAAAGCAATAAGTAAAAATAGTTTGAAAATTCTAAATATATAATATAATATAATATAAATCAATAAAAAGAACATGTAAAAAACCGACCTTATTAGCTACATCTCCAAAGGTTAAATTTGTTAGGGCCATTCCAGCATATCGTCTTAATGTGACACTATAGTGATCATTTGTAAGCCCATACATTTCACAATCCACCTGAAGCAATTCTGCAATGGCCTGCAGCCCCCCTGCGAAAGTGATTGAAATATTTGTTAGAAATAATTATTATTCTTAACCAACATATTTTTCTTCCTAGTACAGCAATGTCAGAGACAACGGAAAGGAACAATGACAAACTCTCTTAATTTCAACTTAAAATGTGTTTAAACTAAAGTAATATGGAACATGCCAAGACAAAAGCATCAAGCAACTTAAGGAAATGAAAGAAAGCCAACTGGCTCAAATTTCAGACAAAACCTCTTAACCAGGTTCGATTATTAGTTTATTTTAAAAAGCTTGGATGGAGAATCCATGGCTTGTGTGATGTTATTGTACTGGAACAACCATTATTCCCAGTCACTGGCTATGCTGGCTGAGGTTGAAAGAATCCAGAGCCCAACAGTATCAGGAGGCTATATTATTTCTGTCCATGCCCTAAATGTTGGAAACATATTTCCTAAGTCTAATATTTATTTTATTTAGATCCCATTTTTCTTCCAAGTGGGATTCAAAGTGGTTTATAGTGTAAATTAAAACAGAGCAGTTAAAATAGTATGAAAGTATAAAAGTTAGGAAAATATAAAATAGTACATCAAATTATAACACTATGTTTAAAATTAAAATAACTAGAAATACACAGTGCATATTAAATCTTAACTGCCAGTTAAACATTACTCCACCTAGTTAGCCCAAGGCTAAATACCTGTTTAAATGAAGAGGGTCTTTGCAAAAAACAAAAAAAAACAAAAACAAAAAAAACATCAAGGGGCAGCAGATTGAACTTTCCTGTGAAGTAACTTCCAAAGTCTAGGAGCAGCAATTAACCACGTCCACACCAAACAAGCTTGGGAAGGTGGTGGGATGGAGAGGAAGCCCTGCCCTGAAGATCATAAGACTCAGGCAGCCTTATATGGGGAGATATGGCCTTATATGGGGTGCCCTCAGTGGCACAGCTGATTAAAATGTTGAGCTGCTGCATTTGCTGACCAAAAGGTCAGCGGTTCGAATCCAGGTAGCAAGGTGAGTTCCCACTGTTAGCCCCAGCTTCTGCCAACCTAGCAGTTCGAAAATATGCAAATGTAAGTAGATCAATAGGTACCGCTCCGGCGGAAAGGGAACAGAGCACCATGCAGTCATGCTGGCCACATGACCTTGAAGGCGTCTACAGACAACGCTGGCTCTTTGGCTTAGAAATGGAGATGAGCATCACCCCCCCAAGTCGGACACAACTAGACTTAATGTCAAGGGGAAACCTTTACCTTATGGGCGTTCAGATAATCTGGACCCAAGACATACAGGATTTTACAGTCAAAACCAACATCCTGAATTGTATCTGGAAATGGACTGGTAACTAGAGAAGCGGATGCTCCCTATAATCAACCCCAATGTGCAGTATAGTTGGATCATTTTGAATCTGATGAAGTTTTTGAATACTTTTCAAAGGCAGTCCCATATAGAGTGATTTAAAGTAATACAGCTAATACAGTAATACAGAAAGCATGTGCTATAAAGTGATGCAGTGGGTGCACTATGAACTCTAGAACACTGCCGAAACCTAGGCATCCAGGTTCAGGGATGAATCCAAGAGTACACCCAATCTACAAACCTAAAATTTCAAGAGGAGTGTAACCCCAGCACAGGTTGAATCCCTAATCTCTGATTAATCTTGCAACTGACTTGGAGAACATGTCTTGTCTGGATGAAGCTCCAATTTGTTTGTCTCATCTGATCCGTTACTGAGGACAGACACAACTTCAGCACTGAGACATATTTATAAAACTCTTTTAAAATTGTACTAAATCATGTAAAAATGGTACGTAGAAAATGCAACACTGGCAGGGGTACTTTGATTCTACTTTTCCTGCATGGCAGGGTGTTGGAATAGATGGTCCATGTGGTCTCTTCCATGATTCTATTATTCACTACCATTCTGACTGTCAATACCATTACCAAAGTTTGCTGATGTGCCCATAAATTTTTGCATACTATTATTTTAAGAAAATGCAAGACATATACATGCGCAAATAACAGCAAGTCTATGGAATGAAGGGCATAAATTCTAACTCCAACTGGTGACCTTTCCTACTCCTACTCTGGCAGATATTTCAAAGTATTATTTTGGGAACATTTTATCTGGGAGACATGAGTTCAATTCCTTTTCAGCTAAGAAGCTCACTTGGTAGATTTGAGCAGTACCTATTTCTCATCTTAAATTAATCAGAGATAGGTGATGTGATTATATATGGTACTCTAAAACTCCTTAGGACAGGGCAGACTAAAGATAACAGATTGATGTGGGAGGTTTTCTCTTTTTCTGTGTGCCCTGGTTATGTTAGTACCTGGCATACGTCTGTTAAGTCAGGAAATTTTTTGTGTACTCTGAAAGGACACCTCCAGAATTTCTAATGTAGGAGGAGAAATGATCCCAAGTAGAGGGTGCAGTTAACAAGGCTTCTTTATCAATCTGTTCAGCATTTTCATGCCTATCCATTTTCAGTTATTGAAAAAAGCGTGATCATTTGAAATAGACTAGGTAGGCATTTGATACAGGTTCTTAATTATGAAGACTTACACATGTTATATACATTCATTAATCTTAAAATGCCACAAGGTAGTACATTTTGGAGTCTGTCCATTTCTAGAGTATTGCTTGAACCAGCAACATTTCTCATGCCACACAAATGTTGTGACACTTGTGAATATAATTTAATGGATTATTTTCTTGTAAATGATATATTGCTGTCACAGATTTAAACAGCATTTAGCTCCTGTGTTCACAATATTGACAAGAGACAGCTTCTGGAAGGTATGCAGAGCCGAATTAGCTGGGATTAGCCGGGACAGCTGCAAATACTAACGAATTCTGTCAATATTGGTAAAGCTAGAAGAGAACTTACTGTACAAATAGACAAGGTTTACTCCAAAATCCTATCATTTTGCATAACAAATGTCCTTTATGAAATAGGATGAGGATAGATCTACTTTATTTGACATACACTCCCAGAAAGGACAACACATTTAATTATATAGGTGGGAAAGATAATGAAGTATTCAATAACATGAGCTGATAGAACTGCCTGAATGGATAAGAGGAAAAAGATTTTCTTGAAGTGCAGTGGAAATCTTTGGATCTTACCAAGTTCATTCATTGCATGCCTGTGCTCTTCATCAAATGAAAGCTTCATCAGAACGCATACTGCAGGACAGATCTGATGGTCCACTGGAGCTGGCACTGTGTCACAACAATGAAAACAATTTCTCTTTAATTTTACCAATTAGAAAATTTAAAGCATGAGGTTTAGGGATCAGGCTTTAAAATAAATCAAATGCATTCTAATTATCATTTAAATGTACAGTCTCTTACAAATTCAAAAATATGCCTAACTCCTGCCTCCATGTAGGGCAAGAATGGTTTCATGAACATGAACAAACAGAAGCTATAGTGTTCCTGTTAATAAATGAAATGGAGACATGTCAGAAAGGTTCACAGATATCACTAATCATTATCACCTTACACTAACAATAGACTATTACCATCATTGGCCTGTTAAGTATAAGAGCTATCCCTAAACAATCCTATGCACACAAAATGGATCACATGACCAGAGCATTAACATCTGATACTTCACCAAATCAAAGCCAATGAAGGATCTCAAACAGAATCAATGATCAGATTTGTAGTGCACATTTTTCAAAGAACCGTTTTCAAGACAGATGTCATAGCAGAGGCAGCTAATCCTTCAAGTCGATGTCTGGCTGTGATAATGGACTTGGGCGAGGACTATAACATTGAGACTGAGAATGCAGACATTAAAAAATCCCCACTGTTCTGAACACAAATTGAGGTTTTCAGGCTTATCATAAGCTGGTCAACCCCCTCTTCTCAAAAAACCTCAGAGACTGAATAACGTATTAACATTTTGTCACTTGATGTGAAGAAGGTAGTGAGGAGCAAGTAGTGAAGGGGAAGGGATTCATATCTTTTCCTACCTTGCGTATTCCAATGAACCAGAGGGCACAACCACTGGAGTCATGCACTCCCAGGAGGGGCCACAGGGGAGGATCCAGACCAAGCACAATCCGAAGACTCTAAGACCTCAATGGCGGAGCAGGCGGAGGATAACATGGTACATGTTACAACAGCTGTGAAGGCGGAAGAAGGCTGCAACAGACTGAGAAGCCACTGTCGTTGTGTAATCACACCACTGCTGGGACCTCACTCTGTGAAGACTGTGTGTTGACCGGCCGTGCACCGACCTCCACGCATTAAAAAAAATCACGCACAGGCGTCTCCCAAGAAAAATAAAAACAAACCAACAAAAGTCCCATGGCGATCAGCGAGAGGCGACGGGGGCAGAACTGTGAAATCTGAAAGCCCCTAGTCACAGACTGGCACATGGGCAATGGATACGGACTCAGTCGCTCTACCTCAAGATCCGAGGCAGTTGAGTAGTCTGGCAGCTGTATCCATGACTGAGCAGCCCTTTTTAGGATCCGCTCTGCTCGCCCCACATGGGGAAGGGGCTAGAAAAGGTGCCCTAAACATAGTCTGCTTCTCTTATCCCTGACTGGACTGCCACGTCCAGAGGGATCACCACTCTACAGCCAAAAAAGAGAAATGAATTTTGGAACATGGAACGTACGGACACTGTCGGATAACACTGACAGCGAACGCCCCGAACGCAGGACTGCTATCATTGCAAGGGAGCTGGGACGCTTTAACATTGACATAGCAGCGCTTCAGGAGACCCGGAGAGCAGGAGAGGGACACCTGAAGGAAGAAAAGGGAGGCTACACCTTCTTCTGGAAGGGACTGCCTGAAGAAGAGCAAAGAATACACAGAGTTGGCTTTGCTGTCAGAAATGACCTGGTGAAGCACCTGACTGAAGCACCCATTGGCATTAACTAACGACTCTCAATCCTCTGAATTAACCTTGCCAAAAACCAACAGGCAACAATCATATGTGCCTATGCACCAACACTAGATGTTGATGAAGACATCAAGGAAAACTTTTATTGGCAGCTGGACAAACGTCCTATCGGAGATACCTAAGGAGGACAAAATCATCCTGCTGGGGGACTTTAATGCAAGAGTCGAACGGGACTCCGACATGTGGCCAGGGATCATAGGAAAAGACAGGGTCGGAAACAGCAACTCGAATGGCATCTTGCTTCTCACCAAATGCGGAGAACACAACCTTGTCATCATCAACACGCTCTTCCGCCAGAAAAACAAGCTCAAGACATCATGGAAATACCCCCGGTCAAAGCATTGGCACCTCTTGGACTATGTAATTACACATGCCAGAGACCGTCGCGATGTGCTTCTCACAAGAGCCATGACAGGTGCTGATGACTGCTGGACAGACCACAGGTTAATCCGATCCATGATGGCTATCAAGATTGTCCCCAAACGCAGACTCCAAGGAAGAAAAATAAGGCGCAATATGAACACCCAAGCCCTTCAAGAGTCCTCCAAATGAGCCCTTCTCCAAACAACACTCAAGGACCATCTACCCACAGAACACCCCGAAAATGTTGAGGAACATTGGAACAAACAGAAGATCTCCATCATCACAGCCTGCGAAGAAACCATTGGATACCAAATAAGAAACATCAAGACTGGTTTGATGATAACGACAAAGAGATCCAACAGCTAATTGATAACAAAAGGAAAGCCTTTCAAACATGGCAGAGAGACACCAACTGTGCTGCTAAGAAAAAGATCTATGCCAGTGCAAAAACTGAGGTCCAAAGAAGGACCAGAGAACTCAAGAACATCTGATGGACAAAGAAGGCTGAAGAAATCCAACACTTTGCAGATACCCATGATGCTCAGGGATTTTTCAAAGCCACAAAGATCATTTACGGACCAAGAAACCATGGCATACAGCCTCTACGCTCATCAGATGGAACCAAACTTCTGAAGGACAAAATATCAATTGCACTACGTTGGAAAGAGCACTACCAGAACCTTCTGAATCGCAGCTCCAATGTGGCCAGAGGTTCTCTCACAAATCCCGCAACAACAAACCAGGGATGAGCTTGCAGCACTGCCTAGTTTGGAAAAAGTCAGCAATGCCATCAGCCAACAAAAAAACAACAAAGCCAACGGACCTGATGGGATCCCTACTGAAATCTTCAAAGAGGGTGGACCTGAGCTGATACAACAACTCCACCAGCTCATTGAAAAGGTGTGGGTGACCGAGAAAATCCCAGCAGACTTCAAGGATGCCACCATCATGACCCTTTTCAAGAAAGGGGACAGAACAGACTGCAGGAACTATCGCAGTATCTGCCTTCTAACCTCCGCTGGGAAAATCCTCGCAAGAATCTTTGCAAACCACCTTCTTCCTGTCTCAGAAGACATCCTCCCAGAACGGCTTCCGTCCCTCCAGAGGAACAGTGGACATGATCTTCACTGAACGTCAGCTCCAAGAAAAATGCAGGGAACAAAATCAACCTCTGTACATGGCATTCATTGACCTTGCAAAGGCATTTGACACAGTGAATTGCAGCGCTCTCTGGACCATCCTCCAAAAAAATCGGGTGCCCTGATAAATTTGTGAACATCTTTTGGCTCCTCCATGATGACAACAGTCTTGGACAGAAACAGCTCCCAAAGTGACCCATTTAAGGTGGAATCAGGTGTCAAGCAGGGATGTGTTATTGCCCCTACCTTATTTTCCATCTTCATCGCTATGATACTTCACCTTGTTGATGGGAAGCTTCCCACCAGAGTGGAAATCATCTATCGGACAGATGGCAAGCTATTTAACCTCAGCAGACTGAGAGCCAAAAACAATGTCACCACAACATCTATTATACAACTCCAATATGCCAATTACAATGTAGTCTGTGCGCACTCAGAAGAAGACCTACAAGCCACTCTAAACACCTTTGCAGAAGCATACAAGAAGCTCAGCCTCTCATTGAACATCGAGAAAACCAAATTGCTTTTCCAACAGGCACCAGCTAATCCCTCTGCAATGCCAGGAATACACCTTAATGGTGCAACATTAGAAAACGTTGACCATTTCCGCTATCTTGGCAGCCACCTCTCCATAAAAGTCAACATCGACACTGAAATACAACACCGCCTGAGCTCTGCGAGTGCAGCATTTTTCCGAATGAAGCAGAGAGTGTTTGATGATCGGGCCATCCGTAGAGATACTAAGGAACTCGTTTATAAAGCCATTATCCTCCCAACCCTGCTCTACGCCTGCGAAACGTGGACTGTCTACAGACGTCACACTCAACTTCTGGAGCGTTTCCATCAGCATTGCCTCAGAAAAATCCTGCAAATCTCTTGGGAAGAGAGGCGGACAAATGTCAGCGTGCTTGAGGAAGCAAAGACCACCAGCGTTGAAGCGATGCTCCTACGCCATCAACTCCGCTGGTCTGGCCACGTTGTCCGAATGCCTGATTACCGTCTCCCAAAGCAGTTACTCTACTCCAAACTCAAGAATGGGAAACGTAATGTTGGTGGGCAAGAAAAGAGATTTAAAGATGGGCTTAAAGCCAACCTTAAAAACTGTGGCATAGACACTGAGAACTGGGAAGCCCTGGTCCTTGAGCGCTCTAACTGGAGGTTAACTGTGACCAGCAGTGCTGCGGAGTTTGAAGAGGCACGAATGGAGTGCTTAAGGGAGAAACGTGCCAAGAGGAAGGCCCATCAAGCCAACCATGACCGGGACCGCTTTCCACCTGGAAACCAATGTCTTCATTGCGGTAGAACATGCAGATCAAGAATAGGTCTCTTCAGCCACCTAAGAACCCACCCACAGGACCCCATGGCTGGAAGACCATCATCCTCGAGCTATGAGGGATCGCCTAAGTGAAATGAATAGGTTTGCAATTTTAGGTGTATTGTTGGATCTAGTGCTGATAAAAAATCTACTTAATGTAACAACGAGATATTAATATAGAAATAGAGAAGCCTTACATTACAAGAATAAAATTACTTTAGCTAAAAGCAAATAAAAAATAATTGCCCATCCTAATTATTAACCACAATGCATATAGCTTTTACATACGCTATATACTCATGTGTATCTCTAAAATTTTTAGTCTTTTTCAATGCCTAGGTGAGGAAATGGCAGTAGTGACGGTCATGGGCAACTGGCCCCCTGAAGTGGTACTGGTGCTTCCCCCTCAACATATCCACAAATCATCTCAAAATCTGTAATTTTGGCCAAAAAACATGTCCTCAACATATACATGAATATGCACAAGATTAGAATTCAAAGCTGTATTGTTAAAACAAAAATTCACATTTGTTGTTTTAAACCTTTTAAAAAAGTTTCTGACATACTTGGATTTTTGTCTTGATCCATCCCTTGATCGTGTGCTTCCTGCCATTCCCAACACGTTTCACAGTAAGCTCGGATTTGTTCTAAAAGATGGAGGACACGAATTTCACGCCGGCCTCGCTTATCGTCAGGCTGGGAGTGAATGATGTTATGGAGTGCTGCACTGGCTCTGGCCCGGGCTTCCTTACTGCCCCGGGAGTTTCCCAACAGCACTGAGTCTTTATCATTGCCATGTAGAAGTTGGATGAGGAGGGGAAGACATCCCGACTGGCGCATAGCTATACAGCTGTCTTGGGAGCTAGACATGGCCAGCAAAGTTCTTGACATGTCATCTTTATCATGAGTACCCAGCATTGATAATAATGAATACACCATTTCAACCTGAAAAAGAAAAATTGTAACAACAATATTGTCAATTTTTATGAAAGTATAAAACAATAAGTAGTTTTGGGGTATCACCAGGAATATTTTGATGTGATTTCCAATCAATGTAAAGCATATTAATAAGTTTGAAACATTTAATGGAAAGAAAAAAAACTGACGTATGGCACCTAGAAGTAAGAAACATAAAGACCATTATTACATATTTTAAATATGTTGGTAGTCACCTTGAGTCCCATTACTGGGAGACAGGTGGGATATAAATGAATATATTATTACTACTACTACTACTACTACTACTATTACTATCTGCATAAAGTATTTTTGGAAAGGTGCTGAATGAGTTACTCCCAAGTTTTGGGGATGACGTTTACTTTTTCTGCTGAGATGTTTTTACTAATTTAGGATATTGATATTAAATGTGACTACTGCTGCTAGAAAAACAAGATTACAATTAAAAGTCCAACTTTTTAAGATTTTCTCAACAAAATATGAGAATATCCTGGATAACCTTAATAATAGTATACTTGTTAGAGCTTGAACATACATGTTATTTATGGAATTGTGGCATTTTGGAATAAGAAATATAAGCAAAACGTTAGAGTACAGTTCTCAACATTTGCAGTTTTGACTTTCGTGGATTTGATTATTCATGGATTTGATTAAAATGCTCTTTCTCAGAATCTCTTAGAACAGTTCTCTATGAATCTCTAGGTTTTCAAGTGCAGTCTGTATGATCACCTTCCAGTAGAAACTGACCACAGAATCATGCTGGAAGATCGAGAAATTCCTAGAGAAGAGATTTCTAAACGGCACTGTGACACGTTAGTGTGTCAGCTGCAGTGTGTAAGTGTGCCACATGAACGTAACAGAAAATGACAAAACTCTTGGAAATATATGTTATTATCTTACAAATATATATTTTAAAATGTAAATAAAAGGCCTTAATGAGATCTGTTATGTCCCCATACATTTCGTTAATAAAACTGATATATGTGCTTGTATTTCTTCTAAGGTAGTCATTTTAACAATATTTCAGTACTTTGATATTTAAATGAATATATAGGTAAATTATATGCATTTGCATATACATGTATTAATATAGTAAAAATACAGATTTTTCAAAATCTTTCACATCAGTTTCCTAAAATGTATAGGCTTACACCCCATATTGCAAACCCAATTGAAAATCCCCACTAATACAGTCCCACTGGATAATCATTACCCAACTAATACTCTACTGGATCCCACGCTCGTGGTAACTTTGAAAAAGCATTCTTGCTGTCAGAATTTAACTTTATGCATATGCAAAGACATAGAGGGCAGGCATTCAGATATGCTTTATCAACTACTATAAAATACAACTCAGCACAATGCATTAATACTAAAAATACCAGCACCCAAAGCACAACAGTGTGGAAACTGCAGCAGAAATTTATGAAATTCCAAACTGTTCCAAGGATGCTAGATATTAAGAACTTTCAAATTATATCTCTAAGAAACGTCTTTTTAAAAGGCAGCTTGTCTGAGGGATCTCAATGGGAAGCATTTTTTTTATTTTAGTGGCATGACCTGGAGAACCCAGTCTATCTGATATTGTGAAACAGGACAGAGCACAGCCTGTGATAAAACCTCAATAATGTAGAAGTAATGCCCTTTATATAAACATTACTTTGATCGTGCAAAGCAGTGTAAGCACCCTGTGAAAATCTTTGGTTACCTTGGTTCCCAGGTGGCTTGTCAGTCTCCGAGGAACAGAGTAACTACTGTTAGAACTCATAACACTGGATGTCTCATGGTCCATCCGAGCTGTTGAACTCTACAAGTTAAGTAACATTTTAAAATCTTAGCATTTTGCAATTCAAGTTTTTATGTTATGATTTAATTGAGCTAAGCAAGTCAATGGAAATCTCATTGTCCCAGAATCCTTATTATTAGAAAACTGATAAGGAATCAATCTATAAAAAGTCAAGTATAAGTTACACAGGAGAAGATAAGAGACATTTCACTCATGTGAGAGCATTTTATAGAATTTTCATCTGGCTCAATATTGTCTCGAGGGCATTTAAAACACTTAGATCTGGCAGCTGCACTCAACCATCAAATTTCCAAATAACCTTTCACCATTAAGTGCTCTTTTCTCCTGAACTTATTAAAAGCAGCTGATAGTACAACGCATTCAAATCAGAGATGTACAGTCATGAAGTCTTGAAGCCAAGCCCTATTAGGCATTGCTCAGGGATCTTGGTATGTGTAGCTTGGAGAAGAGAAAGTTAAGAGGGGGGATGATAATCATGTTCAAATATTTGAAAGGATGTCATATTGAAGATAGGGCAGGCTTGTTTTCTGCTGTTATAGACTATGGCACAGAGCAATTGATCCAAACTACAGGAAAAGAGGTTTCGCCTGAATATAAGGAAGAATTTCCTGATGTTTCCTGATGGTAAGATCTGTTCAAAAGTGGATTATGCTGCCTTGGAGTGTGGTGGACCCGACTTCTTTGGAGTTTTTAAAACTGACATTGGATAGTCATCTGTTGGGAATATTCTGATTATGTGTTCTTGCATGATGGGAGGTTGTCTTTTCCAACTCTAAGATTTTATAATTCTATGAGTTGCTCTCTCTTTTCTTGGCTGATAAAAAGATTGACAGATTTTGCCTGAGGAATCCTTAAGAACAGTGACATTACCTATAGAACCCTTCCAAAATTCATAATTTAACACACCAAAAGGATTGGGGATCCCTGTTTTAGATAATACATTTTTAGGGGGGGGGGGAAGGAACATAACTGAAGTAGAGACAGAGTGGGATGTATCAGGAAGGAGATGCAGCAGAACTCACTGAGAGGGAAAAATAGGAGATGGTGAAGACAGCCATTAGGCAAAAGAAAATTATCTGAATGTTTTTCAAAAAGTGACTGAGAACTAAGTTTTGCAAGTACAGCGATGTGCCTGTGGATCCTCTTATTGAAACTCACATTATCAAACTTGCGTCAGCTAAGCTGTGGAGCTTAAAAGCAGCCATTATGTGGATGATCAGTCAATGTCTCCTGCCACAAATCCTAGCATTTGTCAAAAAGGGCCTAAATTAAGCTGAACTATATTTAGCAATCAATACCACTGGCTTGGTTCCAAAGAGACATCAAGAAGAAAGGGTAAGAAGGTGATTTTGCTTGGCAACACCGAATTCTGCCTCAGAATGTAGCACTGGCCTTTGGGCAAAGGGACTGATGGAGGACAAGGGAATTGCTGAAAAGCAAAGACTCACTATAAGCAGAAGCTCCACTTTGCCCGATTTTTGGTAACCCCTCCTTTTTTTCTGGATGGTACAGCCCACCCCATCCCATCCAGAGGTGTCTTCTAACAGGAAAACCTCTTGCGAGTTTCATGACATTTTACATTTATGCATTTGATATTTTTTTATCACAGCAACAAAAACCCCAATCAACTTGGAAATATTCATGTTTCTCCAAAATGTAGTTGTCTCCTGACAGCTGCAACACTATCTGAAATAAGTAATATTTCAAAGGCTTTTGGAGGGATCTATTTTGTCTATTTTCACTCTTAAGATGTACAAAGGTGAAATGAGTTAACTATATTTTCAGAAATAAAATACCAGCATCACTCTACATCTCGTAATAAATTAAGCTTTCTCTCTCTGATGGATATCCATTATCCAAAATACTTATGAACAAAGGAGTGTTGGATTTTAGATTATTTGCATATAAATAATCTCTTTGAGATGGGATCCAAGTCTAAACATGAAATTCATGTATTAATTCAAGCATAGACAACTTAGGCTGAAAGTAATTTTAAAAACAATTTATAAAATCATTTTGTACATGAAACATAGTTTGTGTATATTCAATCATCAGAAAGCAAAGGTGTCACTATCTAAGCCTCCCATTTGAACAATTTCGGATTTTGGAATTCCAATAAGGGATGCTCAATCTGTAATTCCAAATGTCTCTCAGAAAAAAGGCCTTTAAATATCTATAGATCTTTAGGAGATAAATGAGTTTAATACTTTAAGAATAATTTATCCTAATTAATTCAAAATTAACTGGTCTGTTAAAAAAGCAAGGTTTTTTATTTTTTTCCAACAACTTCACATGATGTTCCTTCTGTAATAAAACACTTTTAAAATTATCTCATTAAACAAGAGTGTGTTCATCAAAAGTAAGATTACACAATTTTTACCATGTGTCACAGTATAATCATAATATTCTGAACAATCACAATCACCCATCTTTTATTGTTTTTAAATCTAATAAATATTTTCATTAGAATCTATAGTGCAGTCTCTGGAAAATGAATCAAAATAAATTATATTGAAACTAAGATAACCATTTAAGCTTTCCTGTCACTTAACTCTTGAGAAATATCAATTATGTTAGACAATGCTGACTATAGGGATTATAGGTCAATCAAAGTAAGTTATCTGAAATCAAATAATCTGAAGTATTTGAAGTCAAATAATAATATAGGTTTAAGAGATTAGAAAGATTTCATAGTCAAACAGAAATTAGGAAAATTGCAATGGTTTAAGGATATAATTAGAGCTAATGTAATTTAGAGATTCTATGGCATCCTGACATGTGATGGTGCTTGTGAAAGCATGCACTGCATGTCACAATATTCCCTATTTAAATGAATATACTGAGTTCTATATATAAGGAAAGGTTTGGATATCACCCAGATTAGGACATACAGCAAAACCACATCAGCAATCAATTAAAAAAAATCAATTTTCAACACAACTGGACATTCAAGAACTTATTTAATGCTTTAAATAACAAGTTTTCACCAAAAAAGCAAACATATAACTTGTTTTATTTTAATGCTATTTTAATAAAAAATTAAAATCATGTAAAATGAAATTATTTTCATTAGTCAAGAGTTTAACATGAAATTATATAGCAAAGTCAAACTGAAGGATATTTCCCGGCCAAATGTAGCAGGAACTATATTGAGCTCACTGTGTGAAATATTTAAAATCTATTTAGTAAAACCCTTTGTTTCAGATAAAAGAGATTTCATCTCCTCTAATAGCATGTCTTTTCTGATTTAACATATATGAAGGAAACCATTTACACACATTTTACTTGTATAGTAGAATTACGACAATTTACCTTTAAAAACACTATATGGTTAAACATTACTTATAAATAAAATGTTGACTTTACCTGGCTACTGCCAGCCGTTGCCACGCTGATTTCTGCTGCTCCTTGACCTTCATTTTGCCTCTCAGATTCATGCAAGCCTGCATCATGCTTGCTCGGAGGTGCTCTCTATTAATGTAAGAATTTACGACATCATGTATAGACATGGAATGCATTTTATTATGCAAAGGCTTAAAATTGTGAATTCTGCTGGAACATCATGAAGCCACTGAATTGTGCTTTCTATTTCATAACCTCTTGTCTCAATATTTAGCAGCCGGGACCAACTGTCTTAGCAAAATGCAGGATGAAAGTGAGGCATGTCCTTTGAGGATTATACCCCTAGAAGACAAAGGATTTGCTGCGAGACACAAAACACCATCCTCCACCAGCTGTGCTCACATCACTATCAGAAATGCAACAGAACTGGAACAAACAACTGTCTCCTCTGCAATGTCACATGGTCTGCGCATTTACTGGAGGCTATGACTGGTACAGTTAAAATATTACTTACGCTTTGCAATCAAACAGAAACACCTTCTGGGTTGACAGCTCGAAATACATGTAGTATTCTACTTTCATACTAATGGCATCTTTCCAGGTATCTGTTATATCATGACCTATGCTAGAGCATCTATCTTAATGTGAAAGAAATTTAAATGAATGTATTGTCCCTAGCTCAATAATGTTTAATTAAACAAGTGAATGAATGAATAAGGAGTACAATGTAAGAAAAAACAGCATTTTTCTCTTCACAAAAACATTATAGATAGAAAATAAAAACTATTTTTGTAATATCCCTATTTATAAAGGCAACAAGATTATTTTAAAGTTACCTAAATACAGATAGAAATAAAGAATAGTAAATATACAAAATAATTAAGTGATGACAATTTACATTAGACTGATAAATCAGCATTGTATCACAGCTGAATAGATATACAATATAGATATTCCTTCATTCAAGGACATTGGCCATTCCATCAGACTGATGGAAAATGTAACTCGTCACATCTGGAGGGTCCCAGGTTAGAAAAAAGCTGCCTGGGAGCAATTGCAACCTTCTTTCAGGCTCAGCTAGCATTTGTTAGTAAAAATCATGATATGTCCTCCTATCAAATCTGTAGGGCAGCATCTTGGGGGAAACTGATTTAGACATGGTTCTAAAAGATTCAAGGTTCTTAAATAGAAAACGTTATAGAGCGAGGCATTCCACCTACAAAAACTGTACGGATCTATTTATCTGAAGGAATCCACTGCCTTGTGGATTTATGACTAAAGATAATGATTGGACTAGACTGAATGCAGAGTGAGTAATCTGGAGTACTGAATAATCTAAGACATAAGCCATAAACAAATGCAACTTGATTAAAACATGAATGAAATTAAATCAACAGAAGAGATGGGAACAGAAACAAGAGGTTTAAATTGAGAGAGACTGAAAGACTGATGAATAAAGTATTACAGCGTTCATTTAAGTAATTAATATATTGCTCTTAAAAATATTTTCCACAGCATCTTACCAACACATAAAAGCAATGAGAGAAATATAATCTATCAGCAGCAGACAAAAGGAACAGCACAAAATTATTCAAACATTTAAAACTTCAAATTTAGTAATAATGATTTTTGTTCAATACAAAATGGAACTAAACTAAGCCCCAAACAGCACAAAATCACTTAGAAGTTGCCAGCTGCTACATCCCAGAAGATGGGACCCAGGGAAAGCTTGCTGAATATGTCAGCACACAACCATTTGGCAAAAACACAAATGAGGAAAAAAAAAACTCTAAATGTACCTTGGTAGATACAGGTCATACAGAAATAGAAGAGAACTGTGAGCCTAAAAAGTAAGATAGAACTCAAAAATAAATATCCAAAGAAGGAGGATGATAGGGTAGTCATGCAAAGTGAAAGTTAAAGAGGGGAAGAAATGATGTTGTGTTTTGCAGAAGATTGAACACTGTCTTCTGCAGGTAATGAAACAGAATTTCATATAATTTGGGAAATACTGACCACAGTCTCTTATAAATAGAAAAAAAACTAGGGAAAATGTTGCTAGACATAAGAACCAGCTTTTTGTATCACCCCTACATAGAAATGGCACTTTAAAATCACAACAGTAAGAAATCTGGAACAATTTTTCAGCTAGTTTACCCTGTTTCCCTAAAATAAGACATACCCATAAAATAAGGTATAGCAGGATTTCTAAGCATTTGAACAATATAAGCCATACCTCGAAAATAAGGCATAGTGATAGATGTGGCTATGCAGCATACCGGCGTGGAGGTGTAAAAAAGACGGCAGCCCTTCTCATCTGCCCCATTGTGACAGCTGCTATCTCGGAAGTGACCAGAGAGGTGCGGGCAGCCCCATCAACAATGGATAAAATAATTGACAATGTTGTTGCCAATGCACTCCGAGCAGGTTACATGGATAAGAGCTGCTCATTTAATGAGAGCTCTACTGCTCAGCATAAAGATTGGGGCCAATGTTTCTGAAGGAAACCGAGTCGCAAGAAATTCAGAATGGAATTCCGGATTTGGAGAGTCATGACAATGTTCAAGAAGAAGACGACTTAACTATATTTGAACAAATGTCGATTGTTGTACCATACTTAATAAAAATGAGACATCTGCTGAAAATAAGCCATAGTGTGTCTTCTTGAGGAAAAAATAAATATAAGACAGAGAAACATTGTATAAGTCATGTTAAGTATCCTTTTGTATCCAAAATCAAATGAGAGAGAAAAGAGTAGTCTAAATTTTTATTCATCACTGTATCACTAAGTTGAATCTGTACGTCAATTCCATAAAAAAGTGAGCAAACGATAAATATGTTAAACTCCTAAATAAATAGAAGTGTAAAATACCAATTTAGAGATGATAATATGCACTTGTACTATTTACTGTATATACCCATGTATAAGTCAACCTCACGTATACATTAAGGAGAGGGTTTGGGGGCCAAAATTAGATTTTGATATGACCCGTGAATAGGTCTAGGATCATTCTTTTGAGAGGGAAAGCACCAACGCCAGTTCAGGGGCCAGTGGCCCCTGGCTGCTGCTGCCATTTCCCCACCCAGGCAGACAAAAAAGCCAGAAGCCGTGCCATGAAGAGAAACGAGGGGGTTGGGGTTTCTTTTAGCTTATCTCAGGATTGGCTAAGTTGCTTCCTTTTAAAATAAGTGTTAAGGTACAATACTCACAGTGATCTGTGGATAAGCCAACCCAGATTTTGAGAATTGATTTTTGGTGAAAATTTCTAGACTTATACATGAGAATAAGGTGCACACCTGAAAGTGCTTTTTAAGTAGTTTTCTGAAAAACAGTGTAATTTAAAATGTATCTGTTGTGCATTTATCCTATTATTAACTTCCCAAAATGTCATTTTGGCTTATAGGGAGAGTTCAGACAGGATTTGCTGTAGAACCCATTGATTTGTCTTTCAGCAGTCCATGGAACTATAGAACTATTCTCCAGGACATTTCAAATTTTGAAAGAGTTTATTTTCTTACTATCAGTTTTTTCACTGTCTAGCTTTCACAATCACTCATAGAAATGGGAAACAATTGCATGGACAATCCTACCTTTAGTATTAAATGATATAGCTTGACACTCCAGAATCTTTATACTGTAGTCCCTTCAGAGCTGCCCTTATAAGTTCTATTCTTAAGATTTCTTGATGCAATCTTGATTCTGATAAATAACTGAGTTACTTGTCTCCTCTGGACACGTTCCAGCTTGTCAATATCTCTCTTGAATTGTGGTGCTCAAAATTGAACACTGTGTTCCAGGTGAGGTCTGACCAAAGCAGAATAGAGGGGCACCATGACTTTAAATGCAGCTCAAAATCTCATTGGATTTTTTAGCTGCTGCATCACACTGTTGGCTCATGTTGACCTTGTTGTCCACTAAGACTCCAAGATCTTTCTCACATGGACTGTTGTCAAGCAGACGTCACCCATCCTGTTTCTTTGAATTTCTTTTTTTTACCTAAGTGTAGGATCTTACATTTCTCCTTGTTTAAATTCATTTTGTTAGTTTTGGTCCAACTCTCTTAACCGTTAAGGCCCTTTGAATTCTGATCCTTCTTCTGGAGTAACACCAAAAATTTGCATTGTTTGTATTTACGAAATTTGGGTGCCCCCCATTTTGTTTCTATAGTTTTGAAAAATGTAAAGAATTTGTATCATATCTAATATGAAGTTCTGAAAATGTTGACTTTTTTTTGTTTTGTTATTCGTCCATTTGCGCTAATGGGGGCACTTCTGGGGCTCCTTTCTTCCTCATTTTTAGAAATATAGGGATGAAACTTGCTGCAATTATACCACACATTTACAACTATAAGCCCTCCAAGTTTCAGAATGTTTCGCTTATTCACTAATTTTTGGGAAGTTGTCAGAGTTTTTATGAACAACATTTAAAAAAAACAACAGGAGGGTATACCCTTGAATTTCTTTACAATGACACAACATAACCAGGGCATCACTCCCCCCACGTTTCAGAAAGATTCACACATATACTGATTTTTAGGGAATTTTAAAAGTTTCATTCGATTTTTTTAAACCTACAAAACCTATCCCCTTGGATTTCTCTACAATGACACAACATAAAGCACACACTGCACATTGCAGAATTCAATTACACCTTTAAAACCAACAGAAAGGAAAGCAAAGTACTTGGTAGTACAGTATGGGGAAGGAATGGAACAGGTTGGTTCGGTTGATCAATGATACTAGACTAGAATTCTTCTTCTCACTTGACCCCAAAATGTATGTTTGTTATTCAAATTAATATTGACCCTGCAGCAACAGCAGCACCCCCGGCAACTTGGGATTTTAGAACATAAAGCACTGTACTTTGCAGAATTGAATTAGAATCATAGAACTATAGAGTTGGAAGAGACCTCATGGGCCACCCAGACCAACCCCCTTCCAAGAAGCAGGAAATCACATTCAAAGCACACTCAACAGATAGCCATACTTTTACAACCAATAAAAAGAAAAGCAAGAAGACTAGACGAGTAGACTAGAATTAAAATAGACTAGAAAATAAAGAAAGCAGTTTGTAGAAAGAAATCCAAAGGAGAAAACAGAAACCTCCCAAAATGGACCCTGCCCCCAACTCCACAAAGATTTTTTTTTAAGTTCAGCTATGGCAATCCTAAAAGGAATCCTAAGCTGCTATGGCACATGCAAAAGCATTTGAGAATGGGCAAATTCAGCTCCTAGTTGATGTGCTGCCCCCAATCTCCCTCCCAGCTCTCTCCCAACTTGCTCACACAATGGCGGTAGAGGCAACGTGGTTCCTGCATTTAAAGGAAGCTCAGCAGCGTCTCCTCCCTTCCCCTCTCCCTCAGCCCTAATAGGCTGAGGAGAACATGTGACATACTAAGTTTGGCTGTGCCGCCCAGGAGAGTTTGCTTCTGCTGAAAAAGAAGCTAACTCACTGCGACTTATGAATAGTAACAAACTTCTTCTGAAAACTTGGTCAATTGCTATTTTAATTCATTTGTGTGTGTGGGTGGGGGGGGGGGAACAGCGCTGTCTTTGTAATCGGGTCGTAAGTACGGATTTTCCAAAATACTTACAACTTACAAGCCACGTCCGAATTTTTACACAGCCCTATTAGCTATCACTACCGATTTCGTGTCATCTGCAAACTTGATAAGCACACCCTTTACACCTTAAATTAAGTCATTAATAAAGATGCCTAACAGCACAGGGCCTAGGGCAGAATCCTGAGGCATCCCACTAGTCACTTCTTTACAGGATGAGCATGAACCATTAGTGAGCACCCTTTGGGTTCAGTCGCTTAAACAATTACAAATCCCTCCCCCCTCAAGCACACGACCCCCAAAGCACATGGCCTCCAACTCAAAGCCTTAAGCAGAGGTATCAGTACACCAGCCACCCAAACAACCACAAAGGCTTTTAAAAAACCTATCACCTTACAAAAAAGCACCCAGCTTCTAAAACAAACAAATGTAGCTTGTTAGTACACTCCAAGAGCCAGCCCCCCCCCCCCAAGAAGAGCTCACCTCCTGCTTTCTCTACCTGTTGACCCTGTGCTTAATGTTCAACCGTAAACCCATCTTTGCAGTTTGTTTTTTGCCTTTTCTTCAGTAATTGTTCCAAGTCTTTGCTATTTTCAGCTAGTAGCATGGCATTACCATCATTTATCTTAAAATATTGGTGTTCGTTCCTCAAATTTTCACACCTCCTTCCTTCGAGTCTAATCCTGTTTTCAGTATGACATGTTCAGCATATAGGCTAAACAGACAGGGTGATAAAATGCAGCTTACCTGACTTCCTTGTCAATTGAAAACCCATTTGTTTTTCCATATTCTGTCCTAAATGTATTCTCTTATACTGAGGTCATGGGGTCACCATAAGCTGATAGGCGACTTGCACACACAGAGTATTCCCTAATATCCAAACCCAAAGACGGAATATATGTTATAAGCAACTGTTAGCTCTCTTTATGTGTAACCAACACACATATAAAAAATGTTTAGACCATTTTGTCCCATCCATTTTTTTTAAATCTTAAAAACTGTATTTGGAAGAGTTCTGAAATTTGTGCGTATTGTTTATAACTCTTCAAGTAGCAATAATATAAAATATACACTTTGATGATCTAATACTTCATGAATTCTGCAACAAAATGTAAGTATGTGGGACTAATATATCTATCTCCAAAAATGAAAATAACAAGAGGCAATTTAAAGTATTTTTATAGATTTGCAATGACTGCTCATGTTAAGGTGTGCTTCATACTGATCTTCATACTGAGAGTAGCACGATAGTAATGCTTAAACATAAAAACAAATTGCTTTCTTGGCTGAATTGATATAATATTATTCACCTCTGGATGAGTCAAAACTGAGGAACTATGATAAGCTGATGGTTATTTATCCCTAATAAAAAAAACCCTTTTTGTTTAAGTATGTTAGTATCTAAATAGAAGAAATAAAGTAACAACTAACCTCTGTTTCAGCAACCTGGGATTGCAGGAGCTGTCTTATACGCAGAATGTCTTTCTCAATTTGTTGAATTCTGCTCACCCTCACCTGAAATAACAATGAAGTTTCAAGTTGTTATTGGCTAGGTAGGGAGGAAATGACAAGAGATAATCAGCTGAACGGAGCTGTTTGTATCAAATTAAAAAAAACTGAAAGCATATGGGATTCTTGTGTAATATAACGCGTGGTTTATTTTTAGACATTGTACTACTTAATATATACTATGAGATCAAAAGCACAAGATTATAGGTATTGCCAGATTACCCTGAATTCCAAAACTGTTATCATTTTCACACCTCCTTCCTTCGAGTCTAATCCTGTTTTCAGTATGACATGTTCAGCATATAGGCTAAACAGACAGGGTGATAAAATGCAGCTTACCTGACTTCCTTGTCAATTGAAAACCCATTTGTTTTTCCATATTCTGTCCTAAATGTATTCTCTTATACTGAGGTCATGGGGTCACCATAAGCTGATAGGCGACTTGCACACACAGTTGCGTGGTTTATTTTTAGACATTGTACTACTTAATATATACTATGAGATCAAAAGCACAAGATTATAGGTATTGCCAGATTACCCTGAATTCCAAAACTGTTATCATTTCCCTAGCACTAAGTCCTGTATCCGTCAATAGATTAATTCCAACAGCCTATTTCATTTTTCCAAATATAAACTCAAATGGTTTCAAATTATTGCAAAAACACAACTGGAATGGAAAAGGAATTCAGTGGTGGAAAAGTATGTATTGAAAGAGTTAAGCAGCCCCCTCCCTTGCTATTTTCCCATTTCAAATGTGGCTTTGCTTTTTTAAAAAGAAGTGTTTCAGTATGCTATATATTAACACATGTAAAATACAGTCAATTCCCATTGATTTAATCCTATGCATACTTGCATATGCAGACTGAATTCAGTGGGATCAAACAAAAAAACCCATATATATCATTAGGATTAGGTCCCAGAGTTTAATACTCTTAATTTAAATCTAAATGATTAAGGAGTGTACTAAAATCATTTTAAATGTGATTTGTTTCAAAATGATGGACCTGATTTGCAATCGGTGTATCTCTGCAACCACAAACCGCCCATGAATGAAACCCTTTCCACTCAAAAGTGCAGGAAATAGTTTCAAATGATTTCTGCTAGATGCTTCTCACAGCTCACAAACTGCCCCTAGTCTCAGTTATTCACAAGATGGCAACCTCATAACATAGGCCTAATGAGATATTTTCCATTTGCTGACGTATTTTGTAGATTTGTTTCTGGCTCCAAATGGTTAGCTGAACTTGGTAACTCATTTAAACCATTTGTAACTTTTTGTGTAATTGTAACATGGTCCAACATGTCCAACATCATGGTCCAACTTAAAATACTGACAGAGTTTTGGGGGGGAGTGATAAAAGATGATGGGAGTTGGAGTCCAACCATACCCAGAGAGTCGCGTGATTCCTACACACAATCAAAGGCGTGATTCTCTTCCTAACCGATCAGACGGCTCAGCTTACTTGCCAGGTTACAGCTCCCAACATTCTTACCCCTTCACTAGGCAAGCTGGAGATGATGGGAGTTACACCTTAACAACAAGGCTAAGCCATCTGACCAGTTAAGAGAGGAGCTACGAATTACAGCACAGCTAGATCTGAGGCTGATGGGAGTTGAAGCCAGGCCAGATCTGGGGTTGATGAAAGCTCCAGCCGCTTAGATCTGGAGCTGATGGGAGTTGCAGCCTAACCAGGTCTTAGGCTGATGGATTTTTGTTATTTCTGGGACATTGCTGTGATCTATATTGAAGATTTCAGTATAAATGGCTCTGTGAATGTTAACTGTCCTTCACACAGTTATGGAAGAACTGTAGAATACCTCTTCTGCATCACTGAATTGTAGAACCAGGACAAAAAACTCAGGAGGAAGCCTTCTCAGAAACTATACACTTTACTACTAACAACATAATAACTTTATTCTTATATCCTGCCCCATCTCCCTGAAGGAACTCGGGGCAGCTCACATGGGAGCCAGGCCCAGAATACAACATAAAATACAACAGCAAAATGCATTTAAAACATATAAACATATAAAATCTAAAGGCATATAAAATACAATAAAAACAAACATATAGCAACTTCCGGTGTGGGAATATGGTGACGAGATGGATCCTCTGAAGCTCTGCTAGAGGATCAGCCTTCCCGTTGGTTGGGTAGAGCGGACGCTCCCTCTCCCCTGGCGGACTGAAGCGGGGAGACTGTGCAACCCACGGGGAACCCGATGGCCCATAAAGGAACCCCTCCATCAAGGGGGGGGGATCCTAAAAGGGTCCGGGACAACCCCCATAGGGTACGGCGAACCTCGGGAGGAGGCGAACCGACTGCCGGACAGGCAGACGGAACACTCATCGCCACCACATCACCACAAGAAGAGAAATTTTAAAAAAAGGGAAGAGGTATAAAAGGAAGAAAGAAAGAAGGTCGCTTCGGTAGGAGGGTAAGAGTACTTCATTCATACTACTATCAATTGAACTAATTGAATGATATAAGTATTCAGACGGAGAGAGACAACAGGGGACCTAATGACCTGGAAAAATAAAATAAAATAAAAGGAATAAAACACTTGCTTGCCAAAGAACCCAGGCGCAAGAGAACTGATGTAACATATAATTAGAGCAAAATCTGTTTTAATAGAATTGTACTAAAGTTGCATTGGATTCTTAAGACTGAAGATGGCGACTATAAAGGACTGACCTTGGAAACGCTGGCGATATTAAGACAATAGTGAATCGGCAGGATCGAACAGAGGGAGAGGCGTGGACGAGCTCCAGAGGAGGAGAGACCTCGGAGGGGGAGAGGAAGAACTCTCGCGAGAGAGGGCACTGACGCGCCAACACGCAGACAAGGGAAAAAAAAAAAACCAAACAGAGAGGAGAAGAAGAAGGGGGGGAAAGCAACGCGAGAGGACACAGGAAGAAAAAAGAAGGAAGACAACACGCGAGAAGAGAAGGGAAGCCGGAAAACATCTCCATATAGGTGAGCTCCGGAAATTGGAGGGGAAAAAAATAAAAATAAAAAAAGAGAAAAATAAAGACAAAAGAAGGAAGAAGTGAAACTGTAAATAGTATATAAAAACTGCAAATAGTTCATTTATTCTGCAAACCTGGAACAGAGTGTCCCTTAGCTCTGCTGCTATAATTCAAGTAGATTGTAGCATATTATAATCTCTTCAATTGTTCACCAGCATTTATTGCTTAAGACAGGGCAATTGTGACTAGGACATGGGAAAATTGTAAATAGTTTATAAAGCAGAATCTGTGAGACTTCATACAGAGGTATATTATATTATATAGATATACGGGGAAAAAATAAAAATAAAATCCCGTATCCGGGAAAATATCACAACGTTATAATATACCAAATATCAAATATTAGTCACCTTACACTGTTTCCTTACGCCTTAGATACGCGCAGACCTTAGTGGAACTAAAATAATTCTAAGAGTACACATTGTGGATATTATAAGGAAAATGGCTTATAAATTAAGAAGCGAGAAGGAAATAAAGGACCTGAGTGAGGGTCACGCAGAAAAGAGCATCATTCTCGGAAGAATCGCAAGTTAAAGAGATGACTGAGATGATTCTCAAAGAACTTCATAGGATGCAAGAGAAGCAAGATGCCTACCAAAAACTGGCTCAAGAGCAAACGTTAGACTTTAAGAAAGAAATCAAAAATGAATTGAAAGGAATGAAACAAGAAATAGGAAGTATAAGTCAAGAACTAAAAGAATTAAAAAGCGATAAAGCAGAACTCAGAAAATCACACGAAAAACTGCAAAGAGAGGTACAAATATTAGAAGGAAAAACTAATAAAATTGAAACAAAACAAGAACCGATGGAAATGAAAGAAATGGAATACCAACTGAGACTACGAAACATCTACGAAGAACCAAGAGAAAATATAAGAAGCGTGGTAGTAGAGATTATGGCCAACCTTACCCAATGCCCAATAGAGGAGATAGAAAACAGAATAGACAGAGTTTACAGAATCAACACAAACTACGCAAAAAGAAACAAGACACCATGAGATGTAATAGTGAATTTCACAAAGAAAATCTATAGAGATGAAATATTGAAACTGAATAATGAAAATTACGTCAAATTTAAAGAGAAAAAGGTGGTAATACTGAGAGAATTCCCCCTTGACACCATAAACAGAAGAAGAAAATACTTCTTCCTAGTAGAGGAATTGAAAAGACATAATATTAGATTTCGGTGGGAAAAAACAGAGGGTTTGATGACTACATACAAAGGAGAGAAATATTGGATTACAACAGAGGAGAAGGCACAACATTTTTACAAACGGATTAAAAAGGAGATGGAGGAAGAGGAGGAGACAGATCAGGATGACAGAACGATGAGAGGAAAACCCGGACGGAAAAATTACAACAAAAAAAGACAGGAAATAGACGGGAAAAAAACTAAGAAACGAACAGCCAATAGGAGAAGATAAATCAGAAGAAGAGGGAGAGGTAGAAGAAGTTACTGACGAGAACTCAATCAACCCCTCAGAGGAGGAAGGGAAGGATCTAAATGAAAAAGAAGAAGAATGAGTATGAGTAGAAAGTTAAAATTGTATAGCAACAACGTAAACGGACTGAACGCACCCCAGAAGCGGAATAAAATATTTAGTAGGCTCAATAAATTGGATTATGATATAATCTCTTTACAAGAAGTACATATAAAACAATCCCATGCTAAATTTTTATTACAACAAAAATTAGGACAAGAATTCTACTCCCTGGATGCGCAGAAAAAAAGAGGGGTGGTCACATACATTAAATCTAAAATTCCCGCTGAATTAGGTTTTAAGGATAACGAGGGTAGAATATTAGGGGTCGCAATAAAGTTAGAAAATTTAAAAATATTAGTGTGTAATATTTACGCACCAAATGAGTCAAAAACAACATTTGTGAAAAAACTTAAAAAATTATTAACAGATAAGGAATTCGATGGGATAATACTAATGGGAGACTTCAACGGAGTCTTAAATAATGAAATAGACAAAAACCCAGGAACAGACAAGGAAAAAAGGAAAAATAAGGGAACATTATCTAAAGAATTTAAGAAATTTAAGGAGGAATATAATCTGGTAGATATATGGAGGTTACAACACGAAAAGGATAGGGATTATACTTTTTTCTCAGCAAGACATAAAAGTTGGTCCCGAATCGACATGTTTTGGATATCAAGATCACTAAGCCCTAAAGTAACGAAAACAAAGATTTTACCTATGATAGATACAGACCACAGCCCGATAGAATTGATATTAAACCAAAAAAGGGGGAAATGGAAATGGAGATTAGACGGAAATCTCCTAAAAAAGAAAGAAGATATCGAGAAAAATAAGAAGTTAATAGCAGAATATTTTACGATGAATAACAATCAGGAAACATCACCAATGATAGTATGGGAAGCGAGTAAGGCCACTATGAGGGGTTATTTTATACAACAAAGTGCCCAAAAAAAGAGAAAAAAACAGGAACAATTAAAACAGATATTGGAAGAAATAACGGAAATTGAGAACAAATTAAAAAAGAACCCTAAGAATAATAAACTTCTTCAAGAATTAATAATAAGACAAAAAAATAGAGAACACTTAGAATTAGAACAGAGAGCAAAACAACTAAAGTATATAAAACAGGATTTCAAGGAAACTGAGGGAAAAAAGGGAATCTACATATATAAATAGAATAAAAATTGGAGAGAAGTATTATTTTACAGAGAAAGAAATTGCAAACCAATTCTTTAAATTCTATAGTAAATTATACGAGAAGGATAAGATCCCAGAAGAAAACATTACAAGCTACTTGGGGAAACTAAAACTAGAAAGAATAACAACCGAGGAAAGGGAAGTATTAAATAAAGAAATTTCAAGAAAAGAAATAAAAGATGCGATTAAAAAATTAGATGGATCCAAAGCCCCAGGACCGGATGGACTATCTGCAATATACTATAAGACATTCGAAAATGAATTAATACCACATCTCCAAAACATAATGAATATAATAAGAAATGAAAGAAAAATGCCAGATTCTTGGAAGGAAGCCTCAATTACGGTAATACACAAAGAAAATACGGACCCAGAAGAGATTAAGAATTATAGGCCCATTTCCTTGCTAAACATAGATTATAAAATTTTCTCTAATATATTGGCTGAGAGATTAAAAAAATTTCCTAGTTAACTGGATAAAAGAGGACCAAGTAGGATTTCTTCCTAACAGACACATCAAGGACAACATCCACATAGTTTTAGACTTAATAGAATATTACGAAACAAATAGCCAAAGAGAAGTATTATTTCTAGCTATAGACGCTGAGAAGGCATTCGATAGGGTGAATTGGAATTTTTTCAAATTTCTAGCTCAAGAATTAGACATGGGGTATTATTTTCAAAATTTATTAGAAGCAATTTATCAAAATCAGACAGCAAAAATTATAGTAAATGGAATAGAAACAGAACCAATCAAAATTCAAAAAGGGACAAGACAGGGCTGCCCGTTGTCACCATTAATATTTATAATGTCATTAGAAATATTACTTAATAAAATTAGAGAAAATAAAGAATTACAGGATGCAGAGATAGAAGGTGTCAATTATAAAATAAGAGCCTATGCAGATGATCTGATTTGTTTTATAGAGGAACCGTTAAAGAAAGGAGGGAAATGGATTGAGACCATTAAAGAATATGGGGAAGTGGCTGGCTTCAAAATGAACATAAACAAAACTAAAGCTTTAGCGAAAAATATACAAAAGAAAAAACAAGACAGCATAATAGAGCAATTAGGTATACAGATAACTTCTAAAATCAAATACCTGGGGATAGACATCACACCAAAAAATAGAGTAGAGGAGGTCTTGCACTACCCAACCTGAAACTCTATTATGAAGCAACCAACCTGTTATGGATTAGAGATTGGATACAAATAAAAAATAGAAAAATATTGAATCTAGAAGGTTTTGACTTGAGGATTGGGTGGCATGCATACCTATGGTATGACAGAACCAAATTAGAGAAAAAAAATTTGTAATCATATAATTAGATCAGCATTAATAAAAACCTGGCAAAAATACAAAACCAGAATGTATAATAAAACCCCAGGATGGTTATCACCCTTAGAAGCATCACAAAGGAAGCTATTGGGATGGTCAAGTTGGCCAAAATATGAGGAACTAATAAAGAAACAGGATTCAGAGCATATATTAAAAACACAACAAGAGATAAAAATAAAGTATCCAAACATATCATGGCTACAGTATGGCCAACTTAAGGAATTCTTTAAAAAAGACAAAACTATGGGTTTTATGGAAAATAATAATAGATGGGATAGAATCTTTAATACAGAAAGAAAAACAATATCGAAAATATATAAAATACTACTGGAATGGGATACGGAAACTGAAATAATTAAAGATTGCATGATTAAATGGGCGAGAAATATTGGGAGATCGATACAATTGGAAGAATGGGAGGCATGCTGGGGTAGGAAATTAAAACTTACATATTCATATGACTTAAAGGAAAACTGGACGAAGATGTTCTACAGATGGCATATAACACCAAAAAGATTAGGACTAATAAACAAAAGTATGAGTACAAAATGCTGGAAATGTAGAGAGGAAGAGGGTTCATACTTCCACATTTGGTGGACATGTAAAAGAGCAAAAGAATTCTGGACAAAAATCCATGAGAGTACACAAATCATTTTGGATAAAAAGTTTAACAAAACACCTGAAATATACCTATTAGGCATTTCAAACTTCCCCCCAGGTTCAAATGAAGAAAAGATAATAACATATTTAACAACGGCAGCTAGAATTATATATGGGAGATTTTGGAGACAAAAAGAAATTCCTAATAAAACAGATTGGCTAACCAAAATTTTAGAAATAAAAAATATGGACAGATTAACCTTTTTAATGTCTAAACAACAGGGAAGGAAAAAGATTGGATGAAGAAGGAGAAAGAAGTATGAGCAGAAGACCAACCCCACCGGATGACCTGGAAGTCCTATTTTTTTTTAAAAAAATTATTTTTATTTCTTCTTTTTCTTTTCCTCCATCCCTGTCTTCCCTCTATCTGCCCCCTCACTTTTACCCCTATCTTTCTCTTTTTATTCTTTATTTTCCCCAATGCTATTTTATCATATACTAGCTGTGCCCGGCCACGCGTTGCTGTGGCGAAGTCTGGTGGTCTGGGAAATAAAGTATTGAGGAATTGGTGGTAGTTAAGGTCAAGGGTAAAGGTTTTCCCCAGACATTAAGTCCAGTCGTGTCTTACTCTGGAGGTTGGTGCTCATCTCCATTTCTAAGCCGAAGAGCCGGCGTTGTCTGTAGACTCCTCCAAAGTCATGTGGGATGACTACATGGAGCGGCGTTACCTTCCCGCCGGAGCAGTACCTATTGATGCACTCACATTTGCATGTTTTTGAACTTCTGGGTTGGGAGAAGCTGGGGCTAACAGTGGGGGCTCTCTCCGCTCCCCCAATTCAAACCTGTGGCCTTTCGGTCCAGAAGTTCAGCAGCTCAGCGCTTTAACACGCTGCGCCATCAGGGGATATTATTTCCTAAAGGTTGTGAATATACAATATTTCTGATTGGTTTTTTTTGTTTGTTGGAGGCAAGTATGAATGCTGCAATTAGGAACAATGATTAGGATGTAATGGCCTTGCAGCTTTAAAGCCTGGCTGTTTCCTCCCTGAGTGAATTTTTTGTTGGGAGGTGTTAGCTGGCCCTGATTGTTTCCTGTCTGGAATTCCCTTGTTTTCAGAGTGGTGTTGTTTGCGATATTTTATGTGCTTCTACTGTCTGTGGCCCTGAGAAAACAGGATTTGCCAGACTTTGATGATGGGAATACTTTATTGGGAGGTGTTAGCTGGCCCTGATTGTTTCCTGTCTGGAATTCCCTTGTTTTCAGAGTGGTGTTGTTTGCAATATTTTATGTGCTTCTACTGTCTATGGCCCTGAGAAAACAGGATTTGCCAGACTTTGATGATGGGAATACTTTGTTGGGAGGTGTTAGCTGGACCTGATTGTTTCCTGTGTGGAATTCCCCTGTTTATTTACTGTCCTGGTTTTAGAGATTATATTGTTCTGCATTATTCTATCCCAGTAATTATTTCATATTAAAGAAGAATCTCACTTATCCAACATTCGCTTATACAATGTTCTGGATTATCCAACGCAGTCTGCCTTTTCATAATCAATGTTTTTGTAGTCAGTGTTTTAAATTCATTGTGATATTTTAGTGGTAAATTTGTAAATACAGTACAGTAGAGTCTCACTTATCCAACATAAACGGGCCGGCATAATGTTGGATAAGCGAATATGTTGGATAATAAGGAGGGATTAAGGATAAGCCTATTAAACATCAAATCAAGTTATGATTTCACAAATTAAGGACCAAAACATCATGTTAGACAACAAATTTGGAAGAAAAAGTAGTTCAATACACAGTAATTCTATGTAGAAATTACTGGATTTATGAATTTAGCACCAAAATATCACGATATATTGAAAGCATTGACTACAAAAATGCGTTGGATAATCCAGAACATTGGATAAGCGAGTGTTGGATAAGTGAGACTCTACTGTAAATACTACATAGCATTACTGCGCATGGAACTACTTTTTCTGTCAAATTTGTTGTATAATATGATGTTTTGGTGCTTAATTTGTATAACGATTACCTAATTTGATGTTTAATTGGCTTTTCCTGAATCCCTTCTTATTATCCAACATATTCACTTGTCCTGCTGGCCTGTTTGCGTTGGATAAGTGAGACTCTACTGTATATTTCTAATCTTATATTATCTGCTCAGAACTGGATTATCTGAGGCTCCTTCTTCACAGCTGTATAAAATGCACACTGAAGTGGATTATATGGTAGTGTGGAGTCAAGATAATCCAGTGCAAAGCAGATAATATAAGATTATAAATGGGTTATATAGCTGTGTGGAAGGGCCTTGAGTCTACACTGCCATATAATCCAGTGCTAATTAGATAATCTGTGGAAGAAGACTAAGTGAGGCCTAAATCTGCCTGTCCCCTAACTGAAACCTGGCTGTCCCTTGGTTGCTAGGCAACCAAGTGGGCAGAGATTAGCCCTCTAAACTGGCAGCAATTGGATAAAAAAATTATTGCTCTCCCTCTAATTAGGACTTTCTTTTTCTTTTCTTTTTGTTGTATCAACCTTGAGGCGTGGATGATGGGTTGTGTTGTCAAATTTTGAGGTTGGGGGGCCTGTACTTTTGTTGTTTTGTGAATTGCCCTGATGCCATCACTCTTTTATATATATAGATATGGAAACTTCTAATAAAGATTTATATATTTAAAAAAAAAAAACAAATAGCTAGGCACAGTGATTGTATTCAAGATTGAAAGTAAGGCAGTAGAATTTATTTATGTGCAATATCTTGCAACCTCTAAAGCTGGACCAGAATAAAGTGCAATGGCTGGGTATAGGTGGAGGTCAAGGACACCGTCAATTGTGCAGAATCAGTCAAATACTCATCAAAATAGCCAGGTTTTCAGCTCTTTCCGGAATGTGGTCAGAGTGGGGGCTAGTCTAATTTCCCCCAAAAAGAAGTTCCAGAGCCAGAGGGGCTACCGCTAAGAAGGCCCTCTCTTTCGTCCCCACCAGCCGGGAGCGAGAGAAGAGATTCCACTGCAGATCTCAGGGATTGTGCAGATTCGTAGTAAGAAATGCGATCACAAAGATAAGCCGGACCCAAACCGTTTAGGGCTTTATAGGTGATAACCAGCATCTTGAATTGGGACTGGAAACTTATTAGTAGCCAGTGGAGCTGCTTTAATAGGAGGGTTGTCCGCTCTCTATAATTTGCTCCCATTAACAACCTGGCTGCCGACCATTGCAGCAATTGGAGTTTCCGGGCCATCTTCAAGGGCAGCCCCATGTAGAGTGCATTGCAGTAATCCAATCTAGAGGTAACTAAGGCATGGACCACCATGGCCAAGTCAGGCTTCTCAAGGTATGGTCGCAGTTGGCGCACAAGCTTTAACTGTGCAAAGTGTGTGATTTACTAGTGTGCGATTTTCTCAAGAGATAGCTGGAGAGAGATCTGAAGCTCACACTGGTTTTCCCTACAGCGGGGAAAAGGAAATGCTTAAATGAGAGGTCTGTGTTACTACTTGAACTCAGGATCTCTGAACCATAGGATGTAAGTGGAGAGCTTATGTCTTCCAGCATGCCTCTTTTACAAGAAGGCTGGAGAAAAGGATAGCACATCAACTTGAGGTGTAGTTATATTATTTTAAGAAGCTGAAAGAGATGAGGCTTTGAGGCAAAGGTTGAATAATGCACCCTTCAAGTTAAAGAAGCAAATGTAATTAAAAAGATCAAAAGCTTTGTTTTAAAATCTTGTCTGAATAAAAAGGTTTTAGCTTGCCAACAGAAGGGGAACAAAAATGGGGCAATCTGGCTTTCCTGGGAAGGGAGTTCCAGAGCCTCACGGGCAGCTACCAAGAAGACTCTCTCTTTCTCTACTGAAATGGTCATAGGCTCCATGGCTGCAGTGGACGGCATGCCTCTAGTTCTCACTGCAAAGTATTTAGGCTATTTTGCACTGCATTTATTCTGTTTTTGTTCCATTGGCAGAGTGTTCCAACCTTTAAATTTTGGCAAAACCTTTATACATACAGTAATTACCTGTGCCCTCTTCTCCATATCCTGGCAAGTGCCAAGCTGTTCTTCCATGGCAGCTCTAATCTGCCTTGCCTCATATTCCAGTTGTCTTCTGGTCATGTCTGTCTGCAAGGAGAACTGGAATCAAAGAAAAAAATAAAATAAAAAAACAGAACAATTCCAATCAATTATATGCCTAACATTCTATTCATACTATCTAAACAAGGAATTTAGAAAGGCAGACCTAATTATCATAATGTGAAAATGATTACCACACAGAAAAAGCCATTCATCAAAGGAAATCTATAGACACTAAAATATTTATGAACCCTGTGTGGATCTTATAATTTTCCTCCATTAAATACAATAAAGTACCATTCACATATCTACACACTGTTAAGCTGGCTTTCCCTTCATTTTTGGAGGATGGAAGAACAAATACAGAACACCCTCCCAGAGAAACAATCTGCTCCTCACGCACACTGTTTCTTTCCTTCTTATCTTTCATTAATCTAGGATTTGGGAAAATGTAGGAAAGGGGCAGCCTACAGGATTTAGTATTACAATTGAGTGCTTGTATTATATTGAATGTGGTGCTGTAATTTAAACAAAGAAATGCTGTGACACTAAGTGAATATTTCATTTTAAAATTTAAGAATAAGATTATAAAAATCAAGATTAGCATCTCTTACATAGCAATTTGTAAATCACATTCTATATTATTTTTTAAAAGGATGCATGTACATTGAGTACTCAGGTTTGAATCTTTTCAGTAACACACAACAGGATGATCTACATGCAAGATATGCTGACACTGAAATTTACAAACCACATTAGGCAGAGCCCAGTTTGGTATAATCTGGAATTCTTCAGATTCAGTACTATTCTGGATCTTCAACTTCTTGATAGATAAATCTGAGAAGCACTGTTATTTTAAGAAAACATGAGTACTACCAAAAAATTGGGAATTATATACTACGTATGGCTGGAGAGAATTCTGAAGTACAGACTTCCTATGCAGAATGGATGGATGGGAATGGGTCAAAGAGTGTGGTACTACCCAGACAGGTTTAATGACGAATTTTAAACTTCCATTCTATGTCTAATTTTTGTTTTGTGTATTTTATGAAAATATGTTTTAATATGTATATTCTACAAGTTTTAAAATGATTGTGTGTTTTGATTATGTGCTTTAGCAATGCTGAAACCCGCCTCGAGCTGTGAGGAGAGGCGAGCAAGAAATATTATTATTATTATTATTATTATTATTATTATTATCCCCTTCTATATGCATATTCTAGAGTAAATTAGTTCTAGTTGGTAGAGCCATGTGAGTTTTCATTTTTATACAATTCACAGGAAGTCCATGTGATTTTTTGCATAAAAGATAAAACATTTTAAAAAGACTGCAAAGCAGAGAATACCAAAATGATATTTATATGAGAAAGAATGCTGTTACTATTATTACTTACGTTTTCAGTAAGAGGAAGGCTATCTATCCTCTTAGTTAGATTCTGAAGTTGTGCATAATACCAGTCTTTTTCTTTTTCTTCCTTTTCAAGCTCAGCAAGCAAGAGAGATCTATATATGAACAAAAACAATCATACTGCATTAGCTGTGAGAACTTAGGTAATAATTTTTTCACTCGTTCAGCCTATGCATGAGACATCTGTTCAGCTCCCTAAGAGTTCTTTCCTGACTTCTGACCTGATGGCTCCATTGGTAACAAAGGATTCTACAAATAGCTCAACTTCTACATCGAGAAAGAAAAGAAAAATAGGTGCCCAACAATCTATTTCCAACCAGTTATGTTTAAGAATTTTCTACTGCACAGAAAACTGAAGAAACAATACAATTACTGTCTTCCTATGCAAGAAGACCGTGAAAATAAAAATAAACACTCTTAGTTAAATCAGAATCAGTTTAATAAGCAGGGTCAATTCTGGTGAGTACTTCTGACAGCAGGCAGCCAGTGAATACCAGGTAGGTGTATATGTGCCTTCAAATCACCTATCAACTTCCAGCAATCCCTTTAAATTGATAGGACTTTCTTAGGCAAGGAATACTCAGAGATGATTTCATCAGTTTCTTCCTGTGAAATATAGCCTACAGCACCTGGGATTCAATGGCTATCTCCCATCCAAGTATGAACCAGAGGGTGACTTTGCTTAGTTTCCAAATGGAATTTGTTGCCTTTAAGAGTATTTAGGTTGAACACCATGCGCAATAAACAATGAAGAAAAAACCAGAAAAACCATTTTTTTTGGCCAAGGTATTATTTGCCTAACGAAACCCTATGAAATTATTGGAATCCCCATAGGTTGACAAGCAACTTGAAGGCACAATGGGAATTGGCATCTTATGTCTGGGTAATGAGTGCTTTACAAGTATAGGTTCAGTATCTCTTATTTGGACTTTCAAAATTCACATGGGTGGTTGAGATAGTGCTACGTTTTTTCTCGGCTTAATATATGCATACACAAAATTTAATTCACAAAATTATTAAAAAGTATTGTGTATAAAATGAGCTTCATCTGTAAAAGGTGTACATGAAACAAAGTAATTTCATGTTTAGGATTAGGTCACATTTCAAAAATATCTCATTATATATGAATATGCGCAGTTATTTCAAAATAAAAATCTGAAATACGGAAGACTTCTGGTCTTAAGCATTTCAGATAAGAGATAGTCAACTTGTAAACAGATTCCCAACCATATACAAAAACCACATCTAGCACTTCCTCAGTTTTCTGTAATCTCTTCTGTAATATATTTGTGCAAGAGTGAAGAAAGAGCAACAATGACTAGAAAATCTAGTCCAAACATATACAGCTTTAGAATATAAAATCCACCATTAAAAACATCATGGATCTTTTTGAGATGGAAATGTAGTATGTTATCCTTTCCTGATAACTATTAAACTTCCTCAATAATGGGAATGCAATTTCACTAACAGACAGGATCTAAAGAATTAGACTGTGTGTGTCCAATAAACTTTTTGTGTTCTATATGCCATATGACAATTGTTGCTTTGTAACTCAGGAATTTTAAAAGCAGTATAGCAAAGGGTTGTGCTGTGAAAAGATCATACCGTATTTCAAAATTCCATTTAGCATGCAAAGCAATTTGTGTGTCCAGGCTATCCCCTTAGTCCCACACAGTGAAATATTTATGAAGGGCAGAGAATCAGCTCACATTGTTATAAGGAGGAAATCTTTACATTCGTCCTTCCTTGTCCTATATTTAAAAAGGGGAGGGGTGGTTTCCAGCTCAAAAGAGAGATAAGAAAATAAGATATATCTATATGTGGATTGGTCACCATGACTGTATATATTAAATTACATTTATTAGCTTTTAAGGTGATGACCTTTGTTTTTACTGCAATGCGACCTCTCTTTCCTAGAAAATAGTATATCTAAAAAGGCAGTCCAAATAGTATGCTATGCCATTCAGGTACTCAAGTAGGTCTTACATTGAAAGTGATGGGAAAAGAGGATATGAGAAAGGTGAAAGGAGAATATCTTTTGCAAACAGAAAAAGAAAGACTGCAAGACAACAGTCTAAAAGCTCATCCTTTCTAGTCCATTGTTTCCAGTCCATTGTTTTAGTACCTCCTTTGCACTCTGTATGATAGTGTGGGAGGAGATAGACAAGCCATCTCTCCTTACTGCAACAGCTGATAGCCCACAACTGCATAGCCATACCGCAGGCCAGTTACTGGGGATCTCTAGTGATGGAACTGAGAGACAGAGTGGTGTAATGGTTTGAGTGTTGGAACTACCGCTCTAGAGACTAGGATTCAAATCCCAGGTCAACTATGAGAACCCACTGGGTAATCTTAGGCAAGTCACATTCTCTCAGCCTCAGGCAAAGGCAACTCCCCAGACCAAATCTTGCAAAAAAAAAAAAACCCTGTGGCAGATTTGCCCAGGGGCCACCATAAGTTGGAAACACAACAATGTCAACAATAGTAAGGGACCTAGGTGGCAATGTTCTTTCTCAAGTCCTAGTACATATAAGGGAGTCCACTGAATTGGTTTGTCATTCTTGTTGCCAGCATTTCTGCCCTTTTGCTTTTACTGCATTTCCCACAGCTATGGCTGCAGATTGAACTAATAGCATGGCTGGATCTGAAACTGTGGGAGCTTTGATTTCCTCAAAACAACATTAGATTATGACATTGAATGTTATTATTTTGCCACACAGCCTTGGCTGAAGTTTTTGGGCTAAGTCCATTTTAGGAAAGAGGGAGTTTTAATATCCAACATCCTAAAAAGGAGCCCTTAGAACAGATCCTAAGGTGTGACTGGAAGGCTGCATTTACTCAAATTCAGCTATGCTAACGTACCCTATTTGAAAGGAGAGGCCCGAAAACTCAGTAATCAGCATGTTGGATCCTGATGATGGATCATAGCCAAATGTCCCAACTATGTAAGCTGTGGCCAATACAAGTTATGGCTACTTTCAACTCAGTAACAGGTAATATGTGGTTACTGCCTGCTCCACCTACTCTTAAAAGACATGCTTTTGGGCAAATTATATTTAAGTCTCTAATCCTTTGATCTTAAGCGATACAACAATTTCAGGATGCTCTGTTATTATATCTAGTTAAAAAAGAAGCACAATATACATTTGCATCAGCTCTATTCTTTAGAACAAACTGTTTTTTCTCAAAAAGAAAACAACAAATTTTATTTGACCTGTAGAACAAGGAATTAACTTTGAGTGCAAATGAGGAGACAAGACCAAGAACTACCTCAGTATTGTTTAAATAGTGCTTTTAATTCCAAGGCTCAATGCACAAAGGTGATGCAATGAGGAATAGTCTTGAGAACTAAACTTAACACATACACTTGGTCCTATGTATCCAGAGATTCTGCACCCATGGATTCAACAATCCACATATGCTCAAGTCCCATTATATACAATTCACAGCAGATGCCAAAGGCGTGCTTTGTCATCAATTCAGATGACCTACTGGAGCTGTCAGAACCTACTTGGGTTTGAAGTCTTCCCACATAGAAAGGCCCATTGATGGGGCTCTAACTTTTCTGTTAGAGGCTCTTCACACCCACTCCTCTTTGCAATGGTATTTGAAGTTATTTGTAGAGGGATTCTTTGATATTGACATGCAGGTATGTATCTGCAAGATTTATGTGCGCCAAAAATTCTACTTGCTAGAAGTTGATTCCATTCTTATTTTCTCTTGAAACATTATTTGTTCATGTGATTATTAGGCTGCTTCAGATTCAGAATGACTGAAACCTCACTGCCCCCCCCCTTCTTGTGGAACTACGACAAATACGGAGGAAATGGCCAAGCAGATATCCGTTGCTGGTACTGAATATATAGCCGTTCATGTCAATAGGTGTTGACAGTAAGGAAATCCTGTGTTTTGTCCTAGACGTTTGTAAAGCAACCCCCATCACACTGTTGTTATTCAGGAGAGCTGTTATGGGAAAGACTGGCCTTCCTGTGGTTCTAGATGAGGAAATGAAGCTGGAAGCAGCATTTTTCTTGCTGGCTGCTTTGGAATCACACTTATCTTGACACTGCAAGAGGGAATGGATGATATTATTTTGGGCTAGACAGAAAACTGATATTTTGGTTGATTCCTCCTTTGCTATAGTGAGTCTTTATTGCAGGAAGGGCATTTATTTCTTGTATCAATAAGTACAAAGCTACTTTTATCCAACTAGTTAAAAGAACTAGGGATTAACTAGGTCTGGAACACTGGATCCATGTCCCATTCTGCCAGAATTCTGGAACCGGAGGACCAGAAACAAGATTTGCTGGTGGGTAAGGACCACAAAGGGTCAGGGACTGGCAGCCAGAGCAGCATAACAAGAATATTGAGTTCTTTGTTGCCTGTTTGTTGTCCACTCTTGTACTCAATATTTGAACTGTTGAGTAAAGAAGACTGAGAAGTAACATGAAGGTAAAGGTATTCCCCTGACATTAAGTCAATTTGTGTCCGACTCTGGGGGTTTGTGCTCATCTCCATTTCTAAGCCGAAGAGCTGCCGTTGTCCGTAGACACCTCCAAGGTCATGTGGCTGGCATGACTGCATGGAGCACCATTACCTTCCTGCCGGACGGTACCTAATGATCTATTCAAATTTGCATGTTTTTGAACTGCTAAGTTGGCAGAACTGGGGCTAACAGCAGGTGCTCCCCGGATTCAAACCTGTGACCTCTCAGTCTGCAAGTTTAGCAGCTCAGCACTGTGCCACTGGGGGCCCTGTTGAGTAAAGAAGACTGAGAAGTAACATGAAGGACGTCTTTAAATATCGAAACTTTCTAAAGAGTGTCATGTGAAAGATGGAACAAGTTAGTTTTCTTCTGTTCTGCGATGCAGATTCCAGACTGAATAATAACTAGCCATAATAACTAGAAAGATTCAGAAGAATTTTCTGATGGTAAAAACTGCTTGGCGGTGGAACAGTATATCACCAAGAGTGGTAAACTCACCATTGTTGGAAGTCTGTAAACAGAGGTTGGATGGCCACTACTCAGAGATGTTGTACCTATAGATTCTTGCACTGAGAGTGTGTTGAATTATAATTACTCTTTTGGCACCTTCAACTCTATTTGTCTGTGTCTATGAAAATTCTCTCTAAACAACTATCCACCTAAATGTAGAAATACTGAAAAGCTAAATTCAGTATAGACTTAATTTTTATTGGTTTTATATTACACATTTAGTACAGATTTTTCAAAGATATTAGACAGAGTTTATTAACTATTCAAACAGATATACATTAGGAGAATCTGACAGGCTGAACGCACTAAACAGAAGCCAAATCTTACATACCAAACATTAACAGGGATATATTGGAACATAAAAAAGCAAAACAACAGCAACAAAGGACCTGGGTTCTAGAAAATCCTAAACACCAAAAAGTATCTTCTTGTCATCTCCCAAATATTAAATGTATGCATATGATAGATTAAGAGTATGATTTAAACATGTTTATTCAGAAGGAATCACCTGCAGCCTAAATTTGTGTGATTAGGAGTAAACTTAAATATGAATATTAATCTGCTTACATAAAACATTCAATGCAGTACAATGTCTTCATGCAATAATACTCTAATGTTGATAAAAACTACAGCATTTATTTATTTGATCAATTTATATGTGGCTTAGCATATATAAAGTAACATCTTGAGTAAAGGCTACCTTTGATAGTTAATCAAAGGTTTGAAGGGGTTTCTGTTAGGATGATTTGAATGATTGATTATTATATTCATTTGAGGGATAAATCAAAAGGAATTTTAAGGGGAGAATTTATTTGAAAGAATGGTACAGTAGTCTTCTCTTATCCGGAGGGCACACATTCTAATATCACCACTGCATATTTGAAACTGCAGATAGTACCACCTATTGTATGTACTACTACTCATCATCATGGGGTATCACTCGTGGCCAAGTAGGATTGCCTCAAAATGTAGAGTCTTGTCAGCGGGTACGTAAGTGACTGTAGAGATTACTCTCTTTCTCTTTATACACACACACACACACACACACACACACACACACACATATATATATATATATAAATTAGGCATGGTAGGAAAATAGCAAAATAACTTATAACAATATACAACAATTATAACAATATATTATAATAAAATTATATGAATTTTTTCATTTAATATTTTCAGATTGCGGTTGAACGTGAATAACTGTTACTGTGAAAAGGAAACCACAGACACTGATGGGGGAAAGGGAAAGAACTATTGTAATTGATCTGACTATTGTAAAATTTAAGTTCTACTGATGTTTATACTCATATATATAAATATAAATATGCATGTTGGCAATAATTCATTGTAAGATCTATCCCAAGTCACCATTTTGTGACTAGCTCTTGCTGGCAGATGCTATTACTGTAGTGCAGAAAGAAAAAGTAAATGCCATATGTCTGTCCATTATTTTTTTTTACAACACACAGCTTGGATCCTAAGCTTGCCGTGTGTGAGCAAAGAGTGCACTGAGTTGTGTTTGATTCCTATCAGCTTGTTTAATGTTTTTAATGTTTTGATGTTTGTGTATATTTATAATTATTTTATGTCCCAGCATGGAATGCTTGCTGGATATATGTTATGCTCCGCCCTGAGTCCCCTTCGGGGTGAGAAGGGCAAAATACAAATGTTTTAAATAAATAAATAAACAAATCTTCCCTGAACACTCAAAAACATCAGAAAAGACTGTTCTGAAAATGAAAGTATCCTTTTAAGTAGAGGCTGGTTGGCCATCTGTCGGGGGTGCTTTGAATGCAATTTCCTGCTTCTTGGCAGGGGGTTGGACTGGATAGCCCATGAGGTCTCTTCCAACTCTACTATTCTATGATTCTATGATCCTACATATAGTGGGTGCCATGTGGTTTTATATATATATGTCTTTATGAAATTGAGGAAACAAGGTTAAAGTTAGGTGAAATCTGACTCGCGTTCTATAGCAGAAGCATAGAACTATCTTCTGTTCATGCATGCTTACCTTTGGTTGAAACTCTTGATATTTGCAATTAAGATTAAATAATAACTGACAGCTGTAAAACATGCACATATTTCTAAACAGTCTCAATTAAATTAATGATATTAATGATGAAAAACATGGGTAGAATTTTCCATGGGTCAACATAAACTGGCCCTCCATTTATACATGAGGTTGACTTATACATGAGTATATATGGTATTTCCACCACATGCAAATTCACCCAGTAGTGACTCTAACATGGATTGAGTTCTGTTGTTCTACAGTGAAATCAATGAGCACAACTATGGCGCACACACTTTCTGCCATGCATCTAAACAGACCTTCAAGAATGCAACTTTAGTTCAAACATACATTCCCAGATTTGTGTAAGCATATGTGCGTATGCACCTTCAAGTCACAAGCTGACTTGTTGCAACACCACAGATTTCACATAATTTTCTTAGATGAAGACTACACAGAACTAATTTTGCCTATAGCACTTAATGTTTATTTTCTCTCATCTAGCCAAGTATTAATCAGAAGCTGACTCTGCTTAACTTCCAAAATCAAACAGGATCTGGTGCGTTTAGGACATTTAGGGCCTCTTTGCCCTTGAGCATTTTTTGTCTTTCCCACTCTCTAACAAAAGGAAAATAATTCCTATAAAACCAGGTGTATTTTGTTATATGTTCTTAAGTTGATGTATAAAACATATCTAGGACAAAAATATTACCTCTCTTTCTCTAATTCTTCTAAATAACCAGTGCTCTCTCTGCTTCCATTCATAAAGCCTCTTCTGGGATATGATCCCATGGGAACAGGACTGCAGTCTCCTGATCGACTAGAGACCGATCCTTCCCTGCTTCCATATGAACGCATAGATATCTTTGGCCTTAACTTCACTCCAGGAAAGTTATTGCTGTCCAAGTTCAGTTCTGAACAGAAACAGAGAGTTGGATCAATTAAGACTTAGAAATGTTAGCAAGAAGTCCTCTAATACTTCAATTTCTAAAATTACTTTTTATTTCTGTAATAAACAAATGAAACATTATTTTTCCTCATTATAATAAATGGACAGTGGGACTTACTGTTAGTGCGGAAAGAGACAGTCAACTGGACTTCTGTGACTCCGAACCCCTGTACACTCTTTGACTATGTTCTTCACTATTCTTTTAAATTTTAAATATGTGATAAAACATTATATCACTTTTTTCTCAGCAAAAGAACTTCAACTTTGTTCATGCTGAAAGAGGTAATATGCCATACCATGACTGTCTCAATGTAAATCCCATTACCAAAGTTTCTGTCACCACAAAAAACCCAGAAATTTTCATGTGGAAAGTGGTGTGCCGAAAATACATGCCTTATTTCCTTGTAGGAATACTCTTCCCAACAGCCCACTACAATTGCAGCAAACAAAGTCGACACTCCTTATAATCGTGTTTCCCAGTAGCACTGCTAGGATCTGTGATGATGGTTGCACCCTTGGCCAATAAGTAGATGGTGGCCTATATCCTTCCCACCCTGGCTTGTATGTTTTATAACTAAGCATCCCTGATTTCGCATAAGGAGTTCTCTAAAGGGATACATTTAACTTAACAAGTTGACAACCTTCCTCCAAGTTTACCTTTAAGACGTTCCAGTAAATCTATCTGACCAGAAGACGCCATTGCCTCATCTTCAATGCTTCCTTGCAGCTGCTTCAGCACCTCCTACGAAACAAAGAATATAATACTATCAAGAAAATCATTCTAAAATGAGATTAAATCTCATAATTTTGTAACATCTTCCACTCCAAAAGACCCACCAAACTCTCGCAATATTTTTAACAACCATACACATTTCTTCCATAGATGAATGAATTTGTTTTATTTAAATATTTTAGCAAACAGATTACAGCTCTAACAACAAAAACAACAAAATATTTTGGTATTATTTACACTGATTACACTACTTAACACAATTTTCGTTCCTGGGTTATAATGTCATTTCCTAATTTCCTAATCATAAAAACATGGAAAGGGCTTATTTTAAACTGGAAAAACTTTCTTTTTGCAGGACATCCTAGAGCACATTTTCCTATAGTTTTTAATGAGTATCTCATAGAGTCTCAACCAATTCAACATAGTTTGTGGCAGCCACAGAAACGAAGTTTCTGGAGTATAACAACTACTTTCAAAGTAAGTACTGCACACCTCGATAAAATAGTGAAGAGCAGAGACATCACACTGGGAACGAAGGTCCACATAGTTAAAGCGATGGTATTCCCCATAATAACCTATAGATGCGAGAGCTGGACCATAAGGAAGGCTGAGCAAAGGAAGATAGATGCTTTTGAACTGTGGTTTTGGAGGAAAATTCTGAGAATCCCTTGGACCGCAAAAAGATCCAACAAGTCCATACTCCAGGAAATAATGCCCAGCTGCTCACTGGAGGGAAGGATATTAGAGGCAAAGATGAAGTACTTTGGCCACATAATGGGAAGATAGGAAAGTTTTGAAAAGATCATGATGCTGGGGAAAATGGAAGGAAAAAGGAAGAGAGGCTGACCGAGGGCAAGATAGATGGATGGTATCCTTGTAGTGACTGGCTTGACCTTGAAAGAACTGGGGGCGGAGATGGTCGACAGGAAGCTCTGGTGTGGGCTAGTCCATGAGGTCACAAAGAGTCGGAAGCGAATGAACGAATAAACAACAACTGCACAATTAAACAAGAAATAATTTCAAACCAGAAAATGTTTCAAATTTTGTTACATAGTGTTAAGCAGTGGTTCTCAACCTGTAGGTCCCCAGGTGTTTTAGCCTACAACTCCCAGATATCACAACCAATTTACAAGCTGTTAGGATCTCTGGGAGTTGAAGGTCAAAATATCTGGGGATCCACAGGTTGAGAACCACTGTGTCACAGGAAAGCAACATTTACACCAATAATTTAATTTCCCATACTGAACAATAAGAACATATAAATACCCTAGTTCAATGCCTTGTAGAAGTATTCATCTCCATTGCGTCATTTGGAACTGAAAGGAATTTAACTAACACTGGACACAAAATAATCAACACTACAAAACTGCAAAGTATTTTTTTATATTGTGGCATAAATGTTAAGCACATAAAATACGCTAGTATAAGTATTCTCCCCTTTAATTGTGACAACCTAAACAAGATCTGGTGCAACCCACTACCTCAGAAATCATAGTAGTAGATTAACATGTGCAGTTCCATGCAATCTCAAATTAAAGCCATCAACTTTTGAGAGTTCGCAGTATTTGTCAAAGAACAAAACGAGAATTATGAAGAAAAAGATGAAATCAAAGGCAAAAATGTGTAGAAATACCAATTGTGAGCCAATTATAAAAACTCTCAACCATGAACAATCCTTGGAGCTCCGTTAAATAAATTATTACAAAAATGGAAAAAAATATGGCTAAAAAGAATAAAGAATCCACTAGAGCTCAGTGACAAGGTAAAAAGGGCATTAGCAACCAAGATGACAATGATAATTCTGAAAAAGCTGGAGAAATCTGCAGTGGAAAAGAATGAAACCTTCCATGGCACAACTATCAAATGCAGAATCCAGATGCACAAAGCTGACTTACAAAAGAAGACTCATGGCTAGAACTGCTGCTAAAGGTGCTTCTCCCCAGGATTAAGGGGTTGGGGAAAATATTCATACAACTATCAAGTATCACCTTGGTTTTGTATATTTAATGTCTGCACTACAAAAATACACCTTCAAAATTTGAGGATCTTGCATACAGTAAGTGGTTACCAATGCCAATTAAACCAATGTCACTTCCTAATTTCAACACAACAAAAAGTGGAAAAAGTCAAAGGTGGGATATAAATACTTCTGCAAGCACTATACAGTTGGCCTTCCACATTTGCAAATTTGCTTATTTATTTATTTACTTACTTACTGCCTTTCACACCCTGTGGGGAACTCAAGGCAGCTTGGTGGTCTCCAGTGAATGTGGAGGATTGGCTCTGTGTTAAAACTGACTTCCAAATAAGTTAAAGTTAACATTTAAGAGCTGTCTGTAAGACTAAGATGTACAAAACTACAAAAATAAATCTAAAAAAGCAAGAATGAACATAACAAGCAGTGGTTGAATTAAGCAAGGCCACTAGGTTCGGAGACTCTTAATGCTCAATGGCCTCAATAGAAGCAGACAGCAAGATAAAGGATCTACAAGGTTTTCTATTATAGAGGCCCAATCAATAACTAAAGCAAACTGCAAAGCATGGCTACAAGGCAGATATTCCATAGTATAAAAACTCATTGTTCTGCCCATCTCCACTGCTTTTAGATACAGCAGACACAATGAATACATAAGCAATTAAACAATTAAAAGTTATATCCTTCAGCAGTTTCCTTAAAGCAAGATCATCTACAGAATCTCTCCCCCCCCATCCATTTAGTTTGGCCCATTTTCAAGATATATCTGGCTAATGGATGTGTTTTAATGGTTTTACAGTGTGCAAAAAAACCCAACATAAAATGAATTTGTATTTATTGAGGGAAAATAGCAAACCAATCCATACATATCAGAATGCAATTTCTTTCATAGAAATCATATCTACATCCTAAAAGCAAAAATATTGTTCACACAATAGACATACAATAAGATAGTGGAAATTTTATTATATTTATAACCTTTTTTTGGCTGTACAGCAGCAAAAAGGAGAGAGGGAGTGTACGAGATGACTTATGGTTCTGGCCCCCTCTCTGGGGGGCATCATCCACACAAATTTGTCTTTCCTTTTTGCCCCTTCATTTGGTTATCTTCTTTGTGATGTCCAGAACAGGAAAAAACACCGAACTTTTAGTTTTTTTATTTTAAAAATCTGCTTTGAAACATGAAGGCTAGCCTATATCTAAGCTAGCCTGCATGTTTAAAAACAGGTTTTTACAATAAAGAACATTATAGAAAATGCCTGCATCTAGTTCCCAGTTATTGGTGGGGGGGGGATCATAGAATAGTAGAGTTGGAAGAGACCTCATGGGCCATCTAGTCCAACCCCCCGCTAAGAAGCAGGAAATCGCATTCAAAGCACCCCCGACAGATGGCCATCCAGCCTCTGCTTAAAAGCCTCCAAAGAAGGAGCCTCCACCACAGCCCGGGGGAGAGAGTTCCACTGTCGAACAGCTCTCACAGTGAGGAAGTTCTTCCTGATGTTCAGGTGGAATCTCCTTTCCTGTAGTTTGAAGCCATTGTTCCATGTCCAAGTCTGCAGGGCAGCAGAAAATAAGCTTGCTCCCTCCTCCCTATGACTTCCCTTCACGTATTTGTACATGGCTATCATGTCCCCTCTCAGCCTTCTCTGAGAGACCAGCATGGGGAACAGGGCCCTAAGAGAGGCCAGAGAAAACAAACCTTCTGAAGCCCAAGGCAAGATATTATAATGGGTTCGGGACCTGGCAAAATTTATCTCCTCTGGAATAAACCTTAACAGCAATACGTCAGTAAAGCTATGAGTGTTGGTTCTCTCCCAAACTCACTTCATACCTGCTCACAAAATTCTACTTATTGAATGGCAAAATTGCGTTTGCAGGGTGACAAACACTAACAGTGGACCAAAACTCACTTTTGTTCAAAACAGAAGTCTTTCATCTGTATCACATTTAAGCCTAAATGTGAAAATACGGCAAAGAAGTTTGCTGCAAAACACAGCTGCTTTAAAGGTTTTTTTTTCATACCTAGCAGAAATATGTGAGAAAAGTTTAGTATGTTCATGCAGCTCTATGCACATAGAAGCTCCATTTTAGATTTTTACATTAAATCACAACCTAGCAACTATGCTGAGGCCAGCAAAAACTTGGGGAATTTGTTGAGGGCTGCACATTTTGAAAAATGTATTTAGTTTGCTGCATTATTATTTTAAAGATGGACTTAAAGCTAACCTTAAAAACTGTGGCATAGACACCGAGAACTGGGAAGCCTCAGCCCTCGAGCGTTCTAACTGGAGGTCAGCTGTTACCAACAATACTGTGGAATTCGAAGAGGCATGAAAGGAGTGCGAAAGGGAGAAACATGTCAAGAGGAAGGTCCGTCAAGCCAATCCTTGTCGGATCCGCCTTCCATCTGGAAATCGATGTTCTCACTGTGAAAGAACATGAGGGTCAAGAACAGGTCTCTACAAGTCACCTATGGAACCATCGTCAAAACCCTACACTAGGAAGGCAATCATACTCGGCCACAAGTGACAGCCAATGATGATGAATGCCATATTGCTGCAAATTCTCATCTCATTATCAGCTCCTAATATCATATTACTTTGCTATTAACTGTTTGCATATACAAGTAACTGAGACTGTAATTACTCAACACTCCAATTTTGACAAACTCTCCCATTTTGAACCAGAGATTACAATATGCATGGTTCTATAATTATTTTGCTGGCTTTGCTTTGACCACAAAAATGTGGTCAACAGGTTTTCTCCTACTCTGCCTAGCACAATATTAGTAGAAAGGTAGTATGATGCCAGGAGTGGTGAAGAGTAAAAGTGTAGTCCATTGCAGGAGAACATAAAAGAAGAACCGATCCCCTCTATCCACAGTGGGGGAAGCACCAAATATTTGTCTGTCCAGGTTAATACTGTACCTCACACTGACTTGTGGATAAGTCAGTCCTGTTTTGGGGAGGGGGGTCAATTTTTTGTTTTTGAGTATACAGTAGAGTCTCGCTTATCCAAGCCTCTGGATTATCCAAGCCATTTTTGTAGTCAATGTTTTCAATATATTGTGATATTTTGGTGCTACATTCGTAAATACAGTAATTACAACATAATATTACTGCGCATTGAACTACTTTTTCTGTCAAATTTGTTGGATAACATGATGTTTTGGTGCTTAATTTGTAAAATCATAACCTAATTTGATGTTTAATAGGCTTTTCCTTAATCCCTCCGTATTATCCAAGATATTCGCTTCTCCAAGCTTCTGCCAGCCCGTTTAGCTTGGATAAGTGAGACTCCACTGTATATGGTATTCTTTCCTCTCTCGTTTTTGTCACCTCTCATCCTCCCATGGGTTATGTTCATTTGCACTACTGCACCAGATCCTATCGGATCTCAGAAGCTAAGTAGGGTGATGGGTTATTAAATGAATGGAAGACCATGAATAGGAGTTGTAGGATATATTTTAAAGGAAGGAACCTGCAAAAAGACTTCTGAGTGATCCTAGCATACAAAAGCCTGATGAAATGGAGTCACCACATATTGACAGGCAACTTGAAGACACACACACACACACCACTGTATTTTTCTGTCATATTCTACAGTTAACAATGACTTCTCATTCCCTCATATTATATCAAATAATCTATCTTACTCAGAAAAAAACAAAGTGTTCTAGCTATTAAGATTTCTGAGAGTTGAAGGCCAAAACATCTGGGGACTCACAGGTTGAGAACCACGGTCCTAGAATTATGCCAGTAACAATAAATTTCTTTATTCAGGTAGGTAGAAATGTGCTTACTTATCCAACCAATTTGCTTTAGCATGTAGCATTTAAAACAATTAAAGCCTCTTTCCTTATGCCAGTATCTTTTGGATACCAGCAAGAAAAAAATACATCACTGCCTAGAAATATCTTTTATAATTTTACTGCTTTTTCATAGTTTTATTGCATGTTATTGTTTTACTGCACATGCACATTGCAATTTCATTACCATATTGTGTTAGAATTATGGTTCCCTATACTAATATCCTTTGGTGAAATATGGTTTCAGTAGTAGTAAAAGCACAGAAGTAGTAATAATTATAATATGGTTATGATTATATCAATAGATGATGCTGATGAAGATACAGTATTATTGTAAAGAGTTCAGCATTGCATAAATACTTCAGTTAGCTAACTTTAAAACCTACTGGGCAAGAAATTTGGTGCAGGTACAGAATTACACCATCTTCACTGTCTTTTCTTCAATCAAGCAACCATGGAGATTCCAAGCAAAGTATTCCACTAACAGGATATGCTTGCTTGTCTTTACACTAGCCACCACCCCTCTGGAACAGAGGAGCTCTCACCGCTGCAACTATACATATGTCTCTTATATTTCTTCCCCAGACCAGAATCCCAAATCACACACATGTACATACAGTTGTTTGTTTGTTTCAAAAACATAAAAGGTCAAACTATATGAATAATGGTCTTCTGAAGTCTGGTCCTTAAAACAATAGAGCGGTTTCCCTCCACAGATCTAGTAAATCTGCAAAGGATTTTTCTAAAGAATTTCGAACATGTAAATATCATGCATATGACATGTAAATCTTATTTATTTAGGAAATATATTAATTCAACATGGAAAAAAGGAAGTGCACTATAATACCCTTTCCATCTCATGTTCGGTTCGGTTCTCCTCAGAGGGAAAGTTTGCAATTTGTGTGTGAGTGCTTCTCCTATATGTGGATGTTCTCTGGATGATCAGTAAATTAGGGCTGCCTATAATGTAGAGTCCTACAGGATAGTTGTAGGGAAGGACTGAGGTTGAGAAGCTAGAATATTCCCCTTGTCACATGGCATTTCAATATATTTCCCAAATAAGTCAATATTTAATGTACATTCCACCAGCATTCTATACAAAACCTTTTGTTTTCTTGTTAGATTATAACATTTCCTGCATGTTCTTACTGCAAACCTGGAACTTTTGAAAGCAGAGTTAGGATTCTGTGATGCAATAATCCAAATACATAGGTTTTGATACACACAAACTTCTCTGTGTGATTTGGGCCACCAACCCCAAGAGCTACTAAAGTCAAATTATTGTTATACCTTCATGTTAGATGCTTCAGTTTCCAGTTTTGTAAGATGATTTGAATTATCTTCCAGTTCTTGTCGTAGATTTGTGTTCTCCATTTTTAACGCCTCTACTTGTTTTAACAACTGATCATATGACACTGCAGCCATTCTGGGCTACCCCAGGACCTAAAGCAAATAAAGAATAAATATTTGTTTTGATTCATCTGTTCCAAGAAATATGTTGAACTACGGTATGAAAGAATTTTGACTAGAAAATGTTACTTCACTTTCCATCTGAAGAATTTAATATGGTGAATTTTATATTTCACAGAAACATCTTTACTGAGCATACAATTAGATTAAACCATTTTAGATCTGATAGTCTTTTAAAAACTGATTTAAAGCTACTTTAAAAATGTAATGAAAATGCTTTCTACTAGCAAATTCTAAGGTTAATTTGACCTGGAGAAATGCCTCATTGTTTACTCAATCAGATCTTAATGCTTCTGATTCAGAATACAAAACAAATAATCTCTTATTCAGGACAAGAGCACCATTCAGAACGCAGAATCTTACTGCTTCAAATTTTAAAAAATGAGCTGCCAAGAAGCATTGCTTAAACTTTATTTTCAAAAATGAAAGCTTCAGAGCATCAACCCCCCCCCCCCCCCCCCCAAAATTATGCTAGTATACTAAGCAGAAGCTGCTTTCCAAGTAAGGTCCCACTGCATGTCTTCAAGTACATCTCAAATGCCTAGAACAGGAGGGTACATGCTATACACCAGGTGCTGTTATACTCCCATTTCTATAAGCTTCAGCTAACATAGCCAGCTGCCCATAATAATGGAAGCTAGAGACCAATAACATCTGGAAGTTGAGAAGCTCTGCCTTAAGAAACTTCTCATACTTGTAAATCCTATTCATCTCTTATTCACTCTGTTTTCTACATCAGATCATCAGAGAGAGGAGCATTAAAGTCCTGCTTCCCTCTATCATCATTTTTTTCACATGGAAAGTGACAAATATGTAGAAAAGATGAGAGAGTTTCTCTTTACATGAAAGTTTTGCATGTCAAGAGCCTTAGAAAATCAGAGATCTTGCAAACATGGAAAGTTTCTATGTGAGCAGCAATCTGTCTTTGGCAAAATCTGCCATATTGTGGGGACTTGTGCTGCTCGACTTTCCATTTGTCTAATGAAAAGCACACAAGGTTGGTAACAAGTGAATGAGGTTATCTAGAACAGGGGTGTGGAACCCTTCAGGAGTGGAAACATTAGTTCACAGAACAAATATTTTTAATGAAATGTTTAGGGTATATATATTTGTGAATGAAATCTGTTTGCTGTATTACATTTCACAAAGAACTTCATGGCTTAATATCTGGTGAATAAGAATTAACATGAACCTAATCTAGCTTCTGCTAGAGTAGAAGTTGCAAGGTCTGCAGACCAATTGTCCAGGAAACCATTGTGGCTTCATGAGTCCCCTAAAACCCCCAAACAAACAAAACCAGAAATAGCTGCAGGTCATTTGTATATCTGATATAAATATCTCAGAAGGTACTTTCTCATATGAAGAAGCAGCATGGAGTGGTGAGGGAGGGAGGGGACATGCATCTAGCCAGCCAGATCAGCTGAATCAATCCTAGCAATGATGATAGATGTCATAGTCATACTGGCCTCACACCAGCATGGTGTGGTGCTTTGACTGTGACTGGAGAGAAAAGTTTGTACCATCACTTGGGCATGTAAGCCCACTCAATATCAGAGAAAAGCAAGGGAAAACCACCAAATTTCACCAAGAAAACCTTGTGATAAATTCTCCCCAGGGTTATCATACATTGGAAATGCACTGAAGACATACATGAAGAATAAATCTTCTCATCATATGAACCTCTTTCCCACACTAAAGTCTTAGTAGCTTGACATAATAAAAAGTTCAATAGCGCCTTTTCTGCTGCTTGCCAAGAAAATGATAGCAGACTTTTTGTAGTTTGTAAAGGAACTGTACACTCTTCCTTTTAAAAGCTTGTATTAGGATTAACAGTGCTGCTGTTATAAGGATGGTTTGTAGTTGTAACTATATCTCACTGAGGAACCCTGACCCTCCATATGTTTTGAACAGGAACTCATATGATCTCCTACCATTGGTCTTGCTGGGTGAGATTAATGGAACCTTTCAACTAAAATATCTGGAAGGTCAAATTTCCTCATCCTCTTTTAAAGCCCACACCAGGATTTTAGGACAAAGTATATTAAAATGAATGAAGTTGACATATATTTCTATTACATATTCTGCTAAAGAAAATTTGATATGTTCCAAAAGGGATCTGGCTTTAGTAACTTATTAGAAGAAATTTGCGGGAAAGTATGAAGGTATTACATGAAGAGTAACATTTATTGAAAACATATCCATTCTATTTTCCCAAAAGGTTACAACAGCTCTCAATATTTTTTGTTATAGATACAATTTTAAATATAATAAGTAATGTCAGTTGGTGAGCAGTGTCATATCTAAAGTTATGCCTAAAATTAAAAACAAATATTGAAAGCTGCTGAATACTGTTCAGCCCAGCCAACTCACCTTAACTGAACATGTCAGAAATCAGTCTTCTGACCATTCCTAAACAATTCTAAGAGTTGTAACCTTGCACACCACAAAAGGTTGTGGCAAGGTAACAACTATACAACGATGGCAAATATATAGAGGTGATTGTAAGATAAAGTCTTTGACAATAAATCGTAAGATATATGGATCCTAGACTAAGCTATTTTCAAGAAAGCGAGTGGGAGGACAGCATTCCGTTTGGAAAGACTGTAATATAAATATAATACAGGATGAATACATTCACATTCTTTAGTATTTATAAAGAGGTAGGCTGCTGAATCTTACATTTGCAAGCTTTTTGAGTTAGCAGCTGATCTGAATAGATCATGCTGCAATGGTCAAGGTTGAAAATCATAAACTGGTTCAGATTACTTCTGATCAAAATGTCATAGAAACTACACAATAAATGCAACTGGTAAAAACATTTCTAGCATTCATAGCCACCTGCTTTTCAGAAGGTAGTGCCAAATCCAAAACTATTCCAAAGCTCTGCACCTGTTCAAATTTGGAATCCAAAATCCCAGTTAATCACAAGTAAGCCCCTACAGGTCACCAACCAGAAACATTTCCAATTTGTCTGAGTTCAGCTTCAGATCAATTGCCTCCTTCTACCAGAAAATCACCTCCTAGGCAGCAATTCCAGATCTTGATCAAAGAAATTTGGATCTGCATATTTCCTATCTACAAAGCAAGAACCGATCATTTTAAGCAGCTTAAGACAGATGTTATATTAAGGCTAATACTGAGTTCGGAATACCTTCCAATTCACATACGACTAAAATGGTTTCCCTATTGACCACCATCCATGCCTGAACAGACCAAAGGCAGGGGAGGGAATTACAGTGTTCCCTCACTTATCGCTGGGGTTAGGTTCCAGGACCACCCGCAATAAGTGAAAATCCGCAAAGTAGGGATGCTATATTTATTTGAATATTTATACATTATTTTAGTAGTTATACACTATTTTAAGTTGATAAATCACTTCCTTCTTCTCCCTTTGCTGCTTGGGCTCCTTTTCTCTCCCTTCGGCTTCTCCTTCCTCCCTTCCTTAGGCTGAAAATTGTATTTTTTATCATTTATAATAGTCTTTTAGAGATTATTGAAAAACCACGAAACAGCGAATCCGTAAAAAGTGAACCATGAAATAGTGCGGGAACACTGTACTAGAAAACAAAACTTGAGTGAAGTACAAGTATATGTTTAAATATAAAGGTTGATTAAAAGATCCAGTAAGGTGAGAGGTGAACTGTCACCATGACTTAAAAGACAGGAATCATCAGCCAACACAAATAACTATACTCAGTCTGAGAGACATTCCTAAACAAGTTGAAGAAATACCTGTTATCCAGGATCACCTCAAATAGCTTTAACATATTTTAATATCAATAAATTGAATAAATCCTGTTTTATTCTGTTTTATTGTTATTGTCTATGTAATTACTATGTACTATGTATGTACTTAGCATGTTATATTTTATATTTTAACTATGTTGATTGGGGTCGTCCCCATGTAAGCTGCCCCGTGTCCCTTCGGGGAGATGGAGGCAGGGTACAAAAATAAAAGAAGTTGTTGTTGTTGTTGTTATAATCTAAACAGTTGGACATTCTGTCACCACTCAAATCTTTCAAAGATAGAAAATTTATTGAAATATAAGTGGGTAATACCCTGCTTTAAGCAAGACAGAGTCATGCCTGTTTAATGAGAAATCCAGAGCTTTGATCAGACACTGCCCAGGTTTATCTGAGCTGGCTTTCAGTAGCCATGACAGGCAAGGTTTCAGATTACATATGGTGGTTTGAACAAATATTCAGTCACCTGCCAGCATGTTTTTTTAAAAAATATTCTTTCTGATGAAGAAGCCAGTAGAGCCTTGAAAGTTTGCATGATACGTTGTTGTTTTTTTGTTTTGTTTTTGTTTTGTTTTGTTGTTGTTGTTTTTTTTTTGCATTTTGGTTGGCCAATAAAGGTATCACTCTTTTGTGAGTTTTGTATTTTGTTATATTTTACTGTTTGGGCAACAGGACTACCCATGAAAAGGGAGCACTTTGGTCAGTTTTGGCAGAAGATACAGAAAAGAATGAAGGTCAAGGGCAGAACAGCCTATGGCTAGGAAATAGGATGAACACAATGTAAATTGTAAACAAAGCAATTAATCTTCATTATGAACCATAACATAAATGATGTTCTGGAGGCAAACAGCACATACACAAATTAACTGTTAAGATCTTGTATTCTAAACATGTGTTAAAGAAAGAAAATGAACAAATGGAGTAACAATGCAAACAAGTGTTAATGTGAACTAGAGCAGCTTTAATACATCCTGTTGTTCTCAATGGACACTGGCCACTTTAGAGTGTCAAGCATCAGAGATGATTTCACACAGCCTTTTGGACCAAGCCACTGTTTTAACCTCAATCTGAAAATCAGGCAGAGGTGATAAAATTATTGGCACAAGTATACTAGCTTCACAGCTGATTAAGGGGAAATACTCGGTGCTACCTTGCACACTATTTTGTGCTATCTTACACACTTACACAATCCCACCCAAAAAGGGTCTTTCAGGTGGGATTACTAGTGAAAACTGCATCACTGCTCTAAGATCAATCTGTTCATAGAATTTTTGCCCTCAGCTATTATATGAAGCCTAGAAGTTACTGAATCAAGGGCCTTGAGCTTTACACTTACACTGAAAGCAGAAGAACAAAGTCCACTGCAGACAACTCTGAGCTGGTCCTATCATTATACTATAGTATGTTGATTTGGTTTATGTGTTTTATGTAAAAAAAAACCAAAAAAAAAACCTTTTACCAAACAGGTTTCTAAGTCAAATCACAAGACCTTGTCTACTTCCATTTAAGAGGGAAAATGAACCCATTATCCCAGCAACAAGGCTAATATATTATTTGCTGCACAAATTCTCAATTCTGTGTTATAATCTGAACAAGTACACAAAAATGCATTTCCAAGGGCAGTTACGATGGAAATCTGCTTTAAATTATTGCTTATGTTTGTATATTATTGCTTAAAGTATATGTTTAGTAGTTGTGTTTTATAATTAAAATTACAGTTCCAGCATTGTAAACTATTCATATTTTAGATATGACAATGATGATAAAATGGTGCACATCTCAATAAAAGACACAGGTATGGTCTTATTTCATCTTTCAAAATTCAGAGAAAGATAACACTTTACTCTGTTAAGAGCATTTGAAGGAACCTGATGATTTCTATATTTTAGCAAAATAATTCTGATATTGTAAGAATCATGTGCAATATAACTAAATAAAATTATTCATGCACAAAATGTGACCTGAAGGTTTTTCTATTGTTGTAACAGCCATTACGTGACTTTGCTTATAATTAAACTTCATTTACAGTGCCTTTTATTTTGGTAATCTATGTATGCTGCTTTTGAAAGTTTATTCAACGCTCCTATACACATAGGCAAAGGTAAAGGTTTTCCCCTGATATTAAGTCTAGCCATGTCTGACTCTGGGGGTTGGTGCTCATCTCAATTTCTAAGCCGAAGAGCCGGTGTTGTCCGTAGACCTCCAAGGTCATGTGGCTGTTACCTTCCCGCCAATATGGTATCTATTGATTTACTCACATTTGTATGTTTTCAAACTGCTAGGCTGGCAGAAGCCTGTACACATACATCCTTTTTTATTCCAATTTTTGCATAATACAGCTTATTTAAAATATTTGGAGTTTTCATTCATTCTAAAAGACAGGTACATATGTGCCTTGGTAATAAACAAGATCTGGCTCCAGGGGACTTGATGCAATTCAACTGTTTCTGCATATGACTTCCCCACCACTCATGAGTCACAGCATTGGGTCTTCTATTGTGCTTGTCAGCCATAAATATGGTGCTGTGTTTCTTGAGAACACAAAATGTGCTACCGGTATGGTTTATGCATTTGCGGGATCCATGTGTTTTACAACATCTCCATCCTTAATTACTATATAGCCATGTAGAATTCTGCTGTTTCCAGACACATTGCAGCTACTGGCCGAGCTAGATTTCTTCAAGCAATGAGAATGGGAGAGCTCATACAGGGGGCAAGGTGATACAATTCATGTAGGCCAATTAAATTGAACTTCAGTAATCCAGTATCTATAGTTCATTAAGAAAAAGGGAAGAGTGGTCAATATTATGCCCATATCAAACGTGACTGGTACTGTATATAGATAATCCAGTGAAAAGTCCTAATCTGCCATGTTTCTCCTTAAGAAGGCATGATTCACATACCAGAAAAACAAAGAATTATATTAAGCTACTTATTACCCAAAATAACATTAGTTCAGAAGCATGAATGACCCAACATAGCAGTCTTCTTATAACAAACCAGTGGAAAATAGGTAGCATCTAGAAGTTTAATCAGCAATTGATAAGTGGTGCATAGTATTTAAACAATAAATGGATTTCTAAAATCCCACCTCAAGTTTGCTTTTAAAGTAATTTGAAATTTTGATACATTTATTTGTGTCTTTATGTCTGAATTCATATGGTTATAATTCATTTAATACATTTTTCATACATGCTCAATCATGATTACTAACAAAAGGATCTCTTGAGAAAGAAACCCTACTGAGTGCAATGGGACATACTACCAGAAATACACAGAGTGCATCCTAATTCTCCACCATTGAATTACACATATTTGAAATATTTTAAAGAAGATCAAATATCCACAGGCTCAATCCACAAGTATATTGAAGATTTCACAAATTGTACGCACTGAACAGATATGTAGTTTTTCATGCTACATTGGTTGGATCCAGCCTTAGTCACAGTGAGAGTAAAACCATTAAGATCATATGATTTTAAGATAGCTAGTCAAATTGTGATTAAGGTTGATTTCTACAATTTATCAAGAACATGAGCTAATATACTCAAAACATGATAAACCACAATATTGAAATATGTTTATAACTTGAAAAACATTCCCATAATAATTGGCAAATATAAAACACACACTTCTAAAAACAGAATAAGTGCAATGTTTTTAAAAATTGCCTGGCTAATTCTCAAAAAGACAAATCTTTTTTAAAATACCAACTGCTGCTTTAGCTATCTAATATTGATTCAAAATCTGTTTTGTTTTAATAAAATGCAAACCATAGAATTACACTGCTCCATTACTTCTAAGTCTACTGACACTCAAATAAAATTTCCATTTTCCTCTACATTGATGTATCAAAGGTGACCTAATTATTGCTTTAAGAATGCATCTGACAAGCAAAAAGAAAGGAACCATTACTTCATACATAATTTATTAAGATTACTAACAGTACCTAGGGCTGAATAACTCTCAGAACCTCTTTTGAAGATCAGTTCAGAAGGTTTGGGTGGTTGATGAATATTGGTCTCCTCCATGTCTTTAATTTTTATTTAACATTCCACCATTTGCTTTTTAGGGGTGGCAACAGCTTTATTGCATGCCTGAGTACAGCAGTGCAGCAGAAGCTCTCATCTCTATGCAGATTTTTCTTTCAGTAAAGGAGCAAAAGCTGCTGCGGTAAACCACAGAAATCCCAGCAACACACCATTCCACTAACAAAGGCACTAGGATTTTGCACCATTTTCAGCAGGGAGTCTTCATGGCTTTGCAATATCATGCATATTGTCCAAAAGCAAATCTGAACATTTCAATATTGTAATATCCCATTCTCTACAATACCTTCCTCATCCTCCCTTTACAGCCCTCGCATTGTGGAGCTGTTAGATTTAAATCAAGGCATCTCCTCTGCTGCTTTGTGTCCCTTTCTCTGGCTGCTGCTACTATGACAGGAGGGAGGAGGAGGAGGAGAAGGGAGGATTTCAATGGGCTCAGTTCTCATTCCTCTAAGCAATGAATCTGATTCATTCTTTGTTGTCCTTTATCCGTCTCCTAAGATACAATTTCCCCCTGCTTTCTATGTCCAAGCTTTAGAACAATTTCTGTGGTACAAAAGCATAGTTTCTCCCATCACTTCTCAAATTCACCATTATCTCCTCCTGCCATTCTGTCAAAAACATGGACCAGAACCCTAAGAATCTGTGCCTAGTTTCGTTCTATAGAAGCAGAAAGGGGAAGGCAGTGAGGGAGAAGCAGCCTGCATTTCCTAACATTTATCACACCATAATCAGACGGGATAACACAGTCATCTAGATACTAATCTTAGGGGCTCATTTCTAACAAGAGTACAACGTTAACATCCACTTACCCCATCTCCAACATCGACTGCACCTCCATTCAGCCTTCAACACCCTGCACCTTCCTGCATTCAATGTCTGCACTAGAGACAGAGCTCACACAGCCACACATTCCAGTCACGTGTGCACCCAGCCCAACCCAGCCAATGGCCCTGTTCGCATCACAAAATGCAACATACTCTTGTTCACATCTATGGCTTCCTTTTCTCCTATCCACCCTGACTCTTGTCAATTTGCAATCCGGACAATTTAGCAAGAAGGAAGGGAGGGATAACTTGTCAATAAGAACAGGAAAGGACACAACCTTTACAGAGCTGAGAGAAAACGGAAAACAGAAATGGGGGGGGGGGGGGGAGAGAGGGGGGGGGAAGAGAGAGAGAGAGAGAGAGAGAGAGAGAGAGAGAGGCAGAGACAAATCCAAAATCAATTTCTCCAATGTAATTCTAGGATTTTTCTTTATAGTGTGAACCGTCTATTGTTTGTATATTTTTATTATCAATGGCAAATGATGGCAAAGCAGCAACAGACAAAAGTCAGTTTATATGAGAGAAGAAATAGATAATTTAATTCAGATTTGTTTTGTATTACTGATCATAAAAACTGTCTAATTTATTCCAGATCAAACTGCAGGATTCTTCTTCAGGGTAGGATGTTGCACATGATGACCTTCAAATCCTATCCTGACCTCCAAATTCTATGTTCTTGGGGTAACTCATATATAATATATAAAATGTATACAAGATGGTCATATTTTACATCTGAAAAAATGTGTGCACTTTACAGGTGTTTTCATTCCATCTATAGATGATTAAACATATATATAGTACCCATTACACCTTTATGTCAAATTTAACAAAATTATGTATTCTCCTTCTCAAAAAAGGCTTACATACACATGAACACATCATTGCATATTAGCATTTCTGATCCAACTAATAAAACCCAATCAAAATATAGCTTGTAGTGTTCATTCAACACCCACATCAAATGCTTCAATACACAATGCACACATATGAAGGCAACACCTTTCTACGAAAACTGAGGCTGAACTGCTAAACATATTTATGAGATGCTAGGTCCAATTTATCATTGTAGAACTTCTGAACAAACAATCATAGTACTATACTGTCAGTCTTAACTTATATTTAATATTCAACATGCTTTTTATGAATCCAAAGGAAGGCAGTTACTCTTAAAGAGACAAATGTCTGGAAAATGCTTTTGCCCAGAAACAGAAGGAGGAAACATGATTAATGCCAACAGTATGTCCTGCTTCCTGTCTGCATGGATGATAGGTTGCCATTAATATATTGTGCTGGCCCCACACACACAAATCATACTAGTATCCAAGTTATGAACTGTTGCCTGCATTTCTTTTCATTTTATTATATTTTATATATACTATCTAATACTTTTATTTTTATATGGTAAAATGTTTGAGCAAATAAAGAATCATTGTTCTAAAAAAAAAGACTTAGAGCATTTACTCAGCTTTAGAAAACAAATTATCAGTGGAGTCATGTTTCCCAGAAAGCTAGCTCATAGAATCAAAAACAAATGTAAGGTTGGATATCCATATACAGCTTCATAAACACCATGTATTTTGTTAATTATTATAAGAGTAAAACACATGCTAATCTAATTAAAGGTCACTATAAAACAAATAAGAGCTCAACATAGCATACTGAGTGAAAGTCGTGAGCACAATGACCAATATCCCCAAGGAGAGGTGGCTGAAAGTATATTTCCAATTTGAAAAGGTATTTTTGATGGCTCAGCTGTGGAGGGAGGGAATCTGCCATCTAAAAAGGTTACTTCTGATTACTCAGAGTGGCAATTCATCTTCTTATTTAGCAGCAAATGAATGTGAAGGGGTTGAAAACTGGTGTCTAGGATTGCACCAAGGAAAGGAAAACATTTTCTCCTAGTACAGTGGTTCTCAACCAAGATGCCAAGATGGACAATTTTCACATCCCACACCCTAGCTGAAAGCACTTTCCAAAAACAGATTTCCAAGGTATACTTTCAGCTTACCACACCAGCTCAACCTTAACTCTTCCCAACCTGTGCATTGGCCCTCGTTGTCTGTGCTCCTCCTTTTAATTTTATGTTGACAAATTACGTAATCTTGAAAACTGACATTCTTACATATGTCTGCCATTTCATGGCCTCAACACTGAATGAGTTTGCAGTTGTATGGTAAATAATATATAAAAAGATGCATTCCAAGCCTTTTTCTCATTAGTGTATTCTACAAAGGGGAAGTGTAGTTGTGAGTGCTAAACCTTGTGTAGGCTGCAGCAGTTTCCACAAGATGAAATGTTTGCAGAAAAATAAATCGGAAGTCTTGCAAGTACTGTTTTTGACTTATCACACCACTACCAGTACAAAGAAGCAGTGGGTTAAATCCTTGTGCTGGCAGGACTGATGACTTGAAGGTTGGGTTGCTGACCTGATGGTTGCCAGTTCAAATCCAACCCGGAGAGAGTGCGGATGAGCTCCCTCAATCAGCTCCAACTCCATGTGAGGATATGAGAGCAGCCTCCCACGAGGATGGTAAAAACATCAAAATACCGTGTTCCCTGGGCAACATCCTTGTAGACAGCCAATTCTCTCACACCAGAAGCGACTTGCAGAAGCCTAATAATCACTTGAAAACTGATTTGAAGTGAGTTTGAGACAATAGACATATTGTGATAAGAAGTGTTTTGAATAGTTCTTAGGGAGCTGCTATCATGTGCCCCATAATATTCTATGAGGACTTGCAGTTTTGACATGAACTACTGGCTGCAATCACCAGAGCATTAGACAGTCCAAGATTCTTTAACGTGGATAGGGAAATCTAGTGGAACTTTGAAGGCAAATGTCTGAGAGTTGGGTGGATGAGTGGCATACTACTACCTCAGCATTCTCCAGAGCTTAGTCCTGCAAGAACGCTTTTAGCCTAATGAGAACAAAGACTATGGCATTTTATCTTTAACCAAAATAGGCCTTGTTTAGGAATTAACTTAAAGGATAAATGTCTATACTTCACATAAATATTTATTTATTTTATTTATTTACAGCATTTATATTCCGCCCTTCTCACCCCAAAGGGGACTCAGGGCGGATCACATTACACATATAGGCAAACATTCAATGCCTTTTAACATAGAACAAAGACAAACAAACATAGGCTCTGAGGGGGCTCGAACTCATGACCTCCTGGTCAGAGTGATTCATTGCAGTTAATTGCAGCTGGCTTGCTCTCCCGCCTGCGCCACAGCCCGGGCCCTAAATATCAAACAGTCATTTATTTAAATCAATTAATCCACACTTTGACAATGCCACTATATTTTGTACTCAACTACTACTGTACTACTCTTCATTCTCCCAAAGAATCCCAAGTTTAACACATGTGGACCAAACCTCTACTCATAAACAGAAAGGTCTCAAAAAAAATGTGAATCAATGATAGCAAAACTGAAGAATAAGTGAACAGAAGTTAGAAACAGTTGATAAGCGTTTAGGTTGGGGAGGGTGAGTCCTCAATGGTTTTCAAATACTTTTGATTTGAAGGCAGGGACATCTTTTTCATAATTACTTTGTTTTTCAGGAGGTATGGATTACAAAGCACCTCTAAGATAGCAACTATATCCCACATATTTAAATTCACAACAAAGGAAAATAAAAATCTATTCCTTTTAGACAACTCCTGCAATACAATGCCATGTAAACTAAGAAAAGCAGTCATTATTTTCTTGGTTCACAAGTTATATGGCTCAATTAATGCAATGCAGATAAAAAATAAAACTAGATCAAAGCAATATAAAGGCTTGGTATGACCACAGAAATATTATCTCTGAGATTCATCCATCACTTTAAAATAATACATCCCAAGCTTTTTAAAAATTATATACAAAACAAGGGTAGGGAAAAGAGAAAAGAAGTAGAAGACATGTAAGTACAGTACTTCAATTTCTTTTTTTTTAAGGGTGGAATCTGTCTTACCCTATATATTCATGTATAAGTCTAGAAATTTTAGTCAAAAAGATCAACCTCCCCAAAACGAGGTCAACTTATCCATGAGTCAATTTGAACACTGCACCTTGACTCTTATTCTAAACTAGCTTGGGGACCCGACGGTGCCTGGGTTATTAGTAGCGGACATTGAGTTGTTTTGGATATTATGAATGGGCCCATTGATGCAGATCTATGGCCGATGGGGTTTGCAGTAGTTTCTGGATGGGGCTGAAGGTACTGGAAATCCCATCGTCTGTGGTCAATCCTCCCAAAAACCTCAGCAGTATATAAGAAGAGTCATGGGGTCTGTGCCATCTTTGGTACAGATACATGACTGAGGGGGTTAGGAATAGTCTCTGGATGTGGGTGAAGGTACTTCAGATCTTATCATCCATGTTCCATTCTTCACCAAATTCTCCAGGGTTGAAAGTCATAGGGAGTTTGTGTTCCAAGCTTGGTCCTAGTCTGTCATTGGTGGGGGTTGTGTGGTCTGTAAAGCAGGTGATGGTACTGCAAATTCCTTCGTCCGTGGTCCATCCTTGTCCAAACTGCTCCAGATGCACGTTTAGTGGGGGGTTGCAGTGGTCTGTGGGAGTCAGATCCCAGGGCGGAAGTATACACCGCCGCATACATACATACATACATACAAACATACATACACACAAACACTGACTTTTATTACTATATACCTGGTTGGGTACCTGGCGATGCCCAGGTTATTTGAAAGGGGATTTTAATTTTTTTTAAATGAATTATCCCATTAATAAAATGCATAAGGTTGTAGATGGACAACATCCTGTGGCGCAGGCTGGTGAGCAGCCTGCTGCAATAAATCACATGAGGTCATGAGTTCGAGGCTATCCCGCGGCGGGGTGAGCACCCGTCAATTAAAAAAAATAGCCCCTGCTCGTTGCTGACCTAGCAACCCGAAAGATAGCTGCATCTATTAAGTAGGAAATAAGGTACCACTGTGACAGCACTTCCTTATTCCAACGTCGTAAATTAGTTAAATTTGCCTCCCCACTTTATAAGTGGTACCTTATTTCCTACTTGATGTGGTGCTACTTCCATCAGCCCAAGATCAACCTATTAAGCATGAAAAGGCATAGTTAAAAAGATAATAACGATGTTGTCTGCTATATTTTGAAGAAAGTAGGGCCTTACAAAGAAGATGAAAGCTGCCTTCTTTTGAGGCAAGATGGCGTCCTTCTTTTAGGCCTAGCAGCATGGGGCCAGCCTGGAAGGCCTTAAACATGTCAGCAGAGGGGCCCAGTGGTGGTTGGGTAAGGTGGGGGGGGGGGGGGAAATAAAAGTTTTCATAATGACAGCAAAGATTAAAAAGATAGTCATTTTTTCTCTTCAGTCTGTTGTGGAAAGTACTGTCTTACCTTGTAAAAGGACAGTTCTGGCAATGCGGCAGGCAGAAGCTTTGGGCCTAGCCGGGCCTAGCAGCCTGCAAAGGCCGAGACATGTCAGTAGAAGCGCTGAAGGAGGTGAGGTGAGGGGGTAGAAGTTTTCATAAACATACCCGCAATCATTGTTTAAAAGAAAGCATTAAAACATAATTATTTTCCATCATTAGTTGGATTCAGAATGCTGTGAATGTGTGAGTGAACTGTAACTCCTAGCACCCAAAGTTTTTTATTATCAGTATGCACAGTTGGCCATGTTGGGTCTATTCGGTCCAGATCCGTTGTCAGTGGGTTCATGGGTCCTAGGGGTTATGTGTGTCAAGTTTGGTCCAGGTACAGCCTTCCTGGTGGTGGCAGTGGTGTTTTTGATTACCAAAGTGTAGGCCGAAGGCTGTTAAGTGTACCAAAGCTAGCGTCATTCTGAGGAGAGAAGTAGGCCGAACAAAGCCAGTTGGTAGTAGTTTTTGCCTCAGGGGTCCCAGTGGCCTGTGAAAGTGGAGGCCAATCAGAAAGCTGGCCCATATTCTGGCCGGCCAATCAGACAACTGGCCCATATTCCACCAGGCCAATCAAAACGCGAGCACATACTCTGCCGCATACAAACATTCACTTTTATTATATATATATAGATAAGATATAATCATCTCCTTTAAGGAGAACAACAAAAGGTATGATCTTAGTCCTAGAAGAACCTAAAAGAAGCAACTCCCTTCTACTTCCTTTCCACCATGGTGCCACTTCTGGCTTTGGGGGGTGGTGTTTCTTTCCTGTTACATCATTTATTCTCAAATCTGTACATGCCCCCATCCCCTAACATCATACATATAGCATTATAAAAACACACCTATGTCAGTTCTATTACTTTTACTTAATTCTAATTTCATCAATTCCATTTAATTATTATAATATATTTTCTAGTTGTTCATAAATTTCCTTGGTTGTTTGATGGTTTGAATTCACCATTGCTTTTACACATAAAGCTGCTAAATGGCTTTTTTGAATGATTGGGTCGTGAAATGACAGTGTCTGCCAGGAGCAGCTGCCCCTCTGAGATACCACTGGTACTTTCTGCTATCCCTGGAATGACCCCCGACTCATCCATGAATATTATCAAAACCCATAATTTAGACCCCCCCCTCAACTTACACATGAGTATATAGTACAGTAATTCATAATGACAAAGCAAATATAAGAAATATGTTGACATATACATTAATATATGTAGTTTAGACATCACAGCCAGTGTCCAAGAGAAACTGATGGTGACAAGATATGTAATTAAGTGCAGCAGTGACACTTTCAGTCCATTGAACAATAGATGAAAGACATTTGTCCTTCCAGCTTAGAATCAAGAGACCAATAAAAATGAGTCTTGTGAGTCCTTGCAATTTCAAAGAGGCCATAGGAACTCTCAGGTCCCACTTCTACCAGTTTGATAACTTCCAAATTGCAAGACTGTGGTTTTAAAGTGCACAAATGTCTGTACATTTCAGGAAAGTTTCTAAAATAAAATAAAAATTAGGGTACCTTCCAGCCAAAGTTGTGCTATCACACAGCACACTGGCATCATGTGAACCAGTAAATCATGGTCAGCATCATGGTGCCAGCATTTAACTGAACCTGTGAAATTCTTCCCAAGATCAAAGTCAACTTTCTTTGAATCTCCTTTAGATAAACTATGTGTAGGCACACATTATAAATAAGCACTTGTGTTAAAAGATGATTTGGATTCAAATTAAGTAAACTTCTACTGATTTCAATGTATCTAAAGTTAATAATAATTAGTTGCCAATGATTTCAGTGAGCTTGTTTTAAGTATGTTAATCCTGGATACTCCACTAGTAAATTACTAACATGAAACTATGTAATCTTGATACTTCAAGATTAAATCATTCAAAAGTCCAAACAACATATTCTATGACAATTAGGAATTACAAAAATAAAGCTAATCTGAATCTTCATGATTGCAAGCATATATATATATATATATATATATATATATATATATATATATATATATATATACACACATCACTTTTACCCCGCCTTTCTCCCCAAGGGGACTCAAAGCGGCTTACAATAAATAGACAAAAATTCAATGCCTAAAAACAATGTAAAAACAACAATTTACAAATTTAAAGTAATATTACCAAAGATTTTGTGAACCAAACTAAGCTTCTGTTCAAAATAAGTCAAGACATTTTGTTCCCTGGTAAAACTGAGAGCACTATAAAGACAGTCAAGTACAAAAATCTACTTTTTCATGCAAATAAAGCAGTACACAAATCCGCTGCTGAAAAGAATGACAAGAACGCCTTTCCCATTCAGCTCACTCTTTTCAATTTATTGCACTTGAAACATTTTTGGGGAAAAGCTTGACAAACCAAGTCCAGTTCTCAAGGTCGAACAATGACATTTAATTAGTGGGTTGTCACTTGAACTGGCATCCAAAGTTTTGTGAAATACTCTATTCCATACTAATTTAACATTCTACAATATAAACTAGTTGAAAACTAGTTCTTAGAATGCACAATAAAAACAAAGAATTGATGTTAGTATAAAAAATTGAAGGATGAACATTTTGGTTGTACCACAAGATGACCAACATCTGATTTTGTGTGAAATGTTTTTACACCATGAACATATACATTTATCTGTTATTTATCTGGTCTGTTGTACTGAAATTGATTGTATTACATAGGCAAAATATACATAGGGTATGAATTTCTAGTTGTTCTCCTAAGGAGGCAAACACTGACAAACTCTAGTGCTCAAAGGAGCAGACTAACATAAGCACATACTGCTAAGATTGTTTCTACTTTACAAAAAACTATTGCTCCTCAGTTAGTCACAAGGACAAATATCCAAGACAGAATATCACCAGTTGTCCATACTCACAGATCATTTTGTGAAACAGAATGTTTACCTAGGTATATTGAATCAAGACTTTTCTCAGGTTGAAGTGCAACTGGCGAGTAGTTTAGAGAGCAAGGGAGTGAAACTGAAGGTATTACAATTTTAGTTCAGAAAAACAAAGTCAAAACATTGATGTAAGATTTATCAAATGTACTTTTCTTTATATGTCTTTAAAAATAATGTCCTTTAAAGTCTATTCATTTTTGTCACATATTCCGATGTCTAAAATCCACATGAAAATTGGAAAGTGTTTGAATGTAAATATATATAAACCAAATGTGCTAAATCATGGAACATTGTAAAAAGCACTAAAAAATACTAGTTCTCCTTTTTGCAGAAAACCTACTTCATTGCCCAACACCTATATTCAGATGATGCCATTTCTTAATCTCAAAAAATGCTTGTAGATTTAATACTAAACATGGTTCCTAAGAGTTGTAATGTTAAGTAACTGCTGGAAGATAAAGACTGGTACCTGGGTCTCCATTTTCCATACAGCATCAAGAAGATTAGATGCAGCATAAAAACTTTCAACTTCCAGATGAAGCAGCCAAAACAGCCTGTCTCTAAAGGTCCTCTAATGGTGATGCCAATACACTGTCTTAAAAACGCAACCTGAAACTCATAACTGTTGAAAGCATGCACAATGTATTGCATCAGAATAGTTATATATAATGGACCCTCTGGATCTGAGAGTTCTGGAGCCGTGATTTCCACCAACTGCAAATTATCACATCCTATATGTAAAATGGTGTTGACACAAACACAAGATACATTGAAGTGTTTACCTGCAGATCACTTACATTTAATGGAGCCTCCGGTGGCTCAGTGAGTTAAACCCTTGTGCTGGTAGGACTAATGACTTTGAAGGTTGGGTTGCTGACCTGAAGGTTGCCAGTTCGAATCCAACCCACGGAGAGCGCAAATGACCTCCCTCTATCAGCTCCAGCTCCATGCAGGAACACAAGAGAAGCCTCCCACAAGGATGGCAAAAATATCAAAAACATCGGGCCGTCCCCTGGGCAACGTCCTTGCAGACAGCCAATTCTCTCACTCCAAAAGCAACTTGCAATTTCTCAAGTCGCTCCTGACATGAAAAAAAAACTTACATTTAATACTAAAAGATGCAATTTTTTGACATCTGTGGGAAATTCCAGAACTGAAATCTTACAGATCCAGGGGTATTTTTAATTCTGAAGAATTTTAAAATGGCTTCCAATTGTAAACAGTATAAATAGTCTAGAACCTGTTTTCATGACAGTCAATACATCAGATTTTTTTAAATCAGAAGTAATAAGGAATAGGATTACATTAATAAAATACACATTACTCTTATCAAAAATATTTTGGCAGCATTATTGTGGCAAATAAGATTTTCAAAGGGTTATTATTAAATGTATTTATATTCTTCCTTCCCCCAGTGTGGGACTCAAAGAATTGTACAACAGATTAGAAAACCACAAAGGCTTTGACAATACATTGCAAAATATAAAAATTAAAAAGTGATTAAATTATCAAAAAATAAAAATCAGTTAAAAATATAAACTTTTTAAAAAAACAGCACACAAAAACAAAAATACCCCAAAAAAACAGTACATATGTTGTAGTTGGGCCAAAGGGCAGTAATGGTTCTATGGGTGAAACAGCTGGAAGGAGAAAAAGGGCTAATAGAGAGCAGGTGCTTGATGAAGAACAACAAGTAAAGCGGGTCCGGGAAATACTTATGGCTCCTTCAGAGGATGAGACGTTTTATGGTTTTTCTAGTGATGAGGAGTCCATGCTGGAGGATGATGGTTTCACAGAGAGTAGAGGAACTAAAAGGTCTACTCGAGAGCAGGAGTTGGATGAGGAAAGAGAAAGGAAAAAGATCCGGGATATACTCACTGCTCCCACAGATGAGGAGACATTTGAGGGGTTCTCTGGGAATGATGGGTCTGGGAGTGAGATGGAGAATGTTGATTGGACTCAAGTAAATGTGGATGATGAGCCAGCTCATGGGGTTGCATCAGGGGATTGGCAAGCCTCTCATACTCCTGGGACATGGGGAGATCTAAGTCTTGAACGAAGATGGAGGGAATGGAGGGATGAGAGGCGAGGTCCACAAATGAGATCAAGATCAGCTGTGGATGATGAGGACAGGGTGGAGGCCTCATCAACATCGGACTCCGATGAGTAAGTTAAAAGTGGAGTTTCAAGAGCTATTGCCTTGCAGAAGGGGGACATTGCTTTGGGGACATTGCTTTGTCGCTGCCTGTTCTCCTTGGGTCCTGGCTGTACAGCTTCCTGATAATCCGGATTGAATCCTGTTTCGGTGTTCCTGGCTTCTGACTCCTGTTCGGCTCCTGACAACAACGTTTCCAGTTTGGCGTTCCTGCTCTGGCATTTCCAGTTTGGTATTTGCTTTGGCATTCCTGCTCCGGCATTTCCAGTTTGGTGTTTGCTTTGGCGTTCCTGCTCCAGCATTTCCAGTTTGGCATTTGCTTTGGCGTCCCTGCTCTGGCGTTTCCAGCTTGGTGTTGACTTCAGCGTTCCTGCTCCGGAGTTTCCAGCTTGGCGTTGGCTTCAGCGTTCCTGCTCCGGCATTTCCAATTTGGCGTTTGCATTGGCTTTCCTGCTCTGGCACTTCCAGTTTGGCATTCACTTTGGTAAGCCTGCTTCAGTGTTTCCAGCTTGGTGCTTGCCTTGGCGTCCCTGCTTTGGCGTTTCTACTTCGGCGTTTCTGGCTACTGAACCCGGTTCGATTCCTGACTACGTCTGTGCTTGCTCCTGGCTTGGCGTCTCTAGTTTCCTCCTTTGGTCTTTGAAACTCGGCCTGGCTTTCGACTACGCTTCTGTTTGCCGCCTTTTGGGAGCTCCTCTTTAGCTCTTTGAGCCACAGCATTACGTGGCGTCAGCTTTTATGGCATTTGGGTTATGTTTGATGTGGATTATCAAGCCAGATAATCCGGATTATCCTTTTGTTCCTGCTTTTTTACTTCTTTTGAACTAAGGCTTTTACCTTTTAAGAGAGACACTGCAGTTAAGTGTTTTTGAGTATAAAACATCATTTAATAAACATTTAAGAACTTTTATTGTGTGTGTGTGGCTCTTTAAGAGGCGGCTGTATCATGACAACATAAGTCTAGATAGCACAGGCCTTGTGTAATCTGTACTCAAAGGTTTAGTACAGAAAGATGTAGGCAGTGTGACAAGTCTAACTTTCTGGGCAGGGGAATTCCAGAGCCAGTGGTCAGCTAGGAAGAAGAAACTTTCTGTTAATACCAAATGTAGCTGTAAGGTGGTGAAACTGTATTCTCTCCAGAAGATCAAAAACTTGGGTGTATCCATATGGGAGAATAAAGCCCTTTAAATATCTGGATGTGAAATATATCATAACCAACACTTTGCCTTGTATGCAGAAATAGACCAGCAGCCAAGTGGTGCTGTAGTAACAAAGTAATGGTGTGTTCCCTGTGCCCACATTCTGTTAAAAAATCTCTTTGGACCAGCTTTCAAATACTCTTCAAAGGCAGTCCTAGATACAGCATACAACAGAAATCCAGCTGGGATGTAACTAAGCCATGTCTCGTCATGATCATTATCTGACATCTCAAGGAATAGGCAAGCTGCTGGTGCACAAGCCTTAACTGTGCAAATGCACTCCTGCCTTTACTGAAACCTGAACTGCAGGAGCACACCCAGACTGCAGATCCGATCTTTAGTATAACCCCACCCAACATCAACCAGATCCCTATTTCCTCACGTGTCTTTTGAATGACCAAGGGTAACTGTGTTGTTTAGATCATTTCAATTTAACCCATTACTCATAACAAACCCAGTTTAGGACTGGAACAGCTACTTTGGGCTGTGGCGGAAAGGAGTAATAGAATTATATATCAATGGCATCAAACCCAAAAACTCCAGACACCCTATCCTGGCAGTTCTTCCTACTTCACAAAATTTTTATGAAATCTTGTTGTTGCTAAGCAAATGAATAAAAGAAACAATACTATTCTGTTAAAATGCTTTCTTTCATCTGTATTGAAATGCATAACAGGTACGGGGTGCTTGATATGGTTATATAGCTTGAGAAGGAATGACATTCTAGTCTAGTCACAAATGGAGGACTATAATTCCCTACTGTTGGCATAAGGCAACCCTAATGAAATAATTTGCCCTGGGTATTAGAATTAGTGAATGTTTGAAAGGAAACTCATGGAAATTAAGTTTTCCCTCCCATAATTTATTGAAGCTACCTCCAAATGGTTTTACTAGTGTAGAATGGAGATGATTGTCTATATTAATCAGAAGGTTACCTAATCCCTCAAAAAACCTTTTCAGGGGACAAACAGTTACAAGAAATCAAGGAAACTAATAAAATCTGTGAAACATATCTTTATGTAAATTGTTAACTGCTCAATCAACAGTAACCATTATCAACCACTGTGATGATGCTAGAGATGTTAGCCATTGTAACAGAATATAGAGTTGGCCCTCCACATTTGCAGGTTCGACTTCTTAAGACTTAATGGTTCGTAAATTTGGTTAAAATTCCTAGATTCACCAGTGCGATTCTATGATCAATGTTTGCCATAGTCGTGCTAGAGGGCCTTGGTACTCATAGAGAGAATACCACTCTAGGAATTTCTAGGTCCCCAAGTGCAGTTCTATGGTCAACATCCAGTGTAAGTTGACAAAAGATTTGTGCTGGAGGAACAAGTAATTCCTAGAGGTGATCTGTCTCATGTTTAAAAAGTTTTTATTTGCCATTTTTCCACTTTTGCAGGAGTCCCGTGCTTCTAACCCCAGCAAATGGGGATGGTTAACTGTATTAACTATGGTCTAAATTCTGTACTTTATCCCAGCTGGCATTTGTTGCTTCTAATTATGGGTGCATTAATGGCTTCCAAATGTACTGGAAGGTTTATTGCAACTGAAGTTCTACTTTGTGTAATAGTGTATTACACTGGGGATTTTTTAAAGCCATATTTAACTTGGATGCTCTAAGAGAGGTTCAAGAAACATCTCAGTCTTTAAAGTTCAATTTTTATTAAACTGTGATCTAGAAACCAGGAGGGAAGCAAACAGTTCCTCAGGTGAAGTAGCAAGAGGCCACCACTGTGGTGAGCAGGGCTAATACTGAAGGAAAACAACGAAACACGTCACCTTTGTTGTATTAACCGAGCAGCTGTCTGTCTTCCCGTTTATTTGCCCAGGTGATTGATTGATTCTATTTGCATCCTGCCTTTCGTCTAATGAGTTCAGGGTAGCTTACAGAGCTTCCTTCTGCTTGCCTTATCATAACCCTGAAAGAGCAGAGCAAGGTGAAACAGAATGATTGGTCCAAGGTCACAGTGTAAATTTAATTGCCCAATGTGAACTATAACACAGATTTCTCAACTTCCTGCCCAACACTTCTCAATCTGAAGAACAACATAGGACTAAATGGTAGAAAAAATGAAGTTTAAATGTTCCCTTCTAATGCACTGCTCAGCGGACTGAATCAAAATTGAACATTGGCTCTAAACAGAGCTATCACTTCAAGGCATTCCAGGCACCCTGATATAACAATTCCTAACAATGCAGGTTCTCCTTGCTCCTACAAAAAGTAAAGGAGTCATTTGGGAACCACTGTTCTAGGTGTCTTAGTTATTGATTCCACAGCTCAATCAAAAAAAAAAATCTTGGGTGTCTTGGTTTTTAGGCCTGTTCCTGTTATTTGGGGGTGCTGATTCAGAACACAGCATTGGATAGGCTACATCAGCTCCAGTGTCTTAGATATGGTTATCATGATTTCTTATGGGCAGATGAAGACTAGAAGAATTATAGTATATGGTATATGTTCTGTATCTCAAAAACTAAAGCGGATAGGGGAAAACGTGTCATTTTTGGAATCAGCAGGTCAAATATATCACGAAACACATCTAACATTTGATACACTAAAATGTGCGCTGGCCAATGTTCTCTCTTGTGTTACCTTTTCTCAGGAATGAGAGAATGAGAAGTGCCATGGTAGGCCGCATGGAGAGACACAGTATGCAAACTATAGGGTGTTCTTTAAAAGCATTGCATGTAGCAGCGTGTGCACATCACACACACAAACTGAGTAAAAATTCATGGGTTTCTTTGCTCCTCTATCTTAGCAATACACAAGTTTTGCTTTAGTCTGGCTATTGCTCAACAGAGCAAATCTTTCTCATATCCTTGGCTTGGGTATTTTCAATGTTAAAAATCATTCTTCTTTTAGGCCTTCTGCTTTTAAAGGCTTACATCCAGAGATTTTTACATCTGATGTTATTACCTTCTCAGCTCTCTTCCCCAATTGATTTTCTAGACAAGATCCCTCACAGCTCAAGCTCTTGAAAAACATTACTGAGCACAACAAACTTCTCATTTAAAAACATAGTACAGCTTTATTCTAGTTGGAACTAAATTAAAGCAGGTTGAAATGGTTGTGTTTTTCAAAAGACAGGACAATGGGAACTTCTTTCTTCTAGAAAGAAGATCCCACAAACAATTCAGAATGTATTTTAGTCCATAGACAGACATTTCAGAAATTTCAGACTACAGGTCACAACAGGATCAATATAACTGAATAAGAGTGAGGCTCAGTCTGAATACTATCGGTTCCCTTATCTGAAAGGAAAGAAAGGAAAATTGGCAAGCAGGTTAAAGATATTAAAGGGAAAATTAAATTATTATGGCTAGAGAATAAGCAGTGCCAAGATGTGCAGAAGCCAGAGAAGTGTATCCAAGTTTCAAATAGTGTAGAAGATTTATACATATGTGATCTTGAAACAGCAAGGTGCAGAAACTGTAAGACACTTCCATTTGATTTCCAGGTCCCTGAGACTACTCCTACACAGACTCTTTGTGAATCCAAAGCACTGGATGCTCTTTTTTCTTTTTACTAATTTGATATTAAGTTTTAATTATATTTGTTTTTATTTTACTTATACTTAGTAATCCTGAATATCACTTTGGGTTAGAAATGCAGAAAATAAATATAACTAAACAAAAGGTACAAAAAGCAAATGGAAGCAGTATGACATTAGGAATAAGTGCAAACAACTCAAAGCAAAGGCATATTCAGATGCAGCAAATATATTATTTTATAACAAGTATCCTAATCTCATCCAAATGTACCTGTACATACAATAGACTGCAAATAACTTCTACCTATTTCGCTCCTTACTACCAGTCTTCCCAATGAAACAGAAAGATTATCAATAGCAATGCTTGGAAGGACTCCTGGATTCAGCTCTGACCCTGAAACCACAGGTATCAGCAATGACCAGGAGTGCTTTAGAACAGTTAAGACTGATGCACCAACTGTGTCAATTTCTGGGAAAGTTGGATCTGGTTACTGTGGGATATTCCTTGGTTACATCCTGTAATATGTAATCCTGTAATATGCTATATATGGGGCTGTCTTTGAAAAGTGCTCAGAAACTTCAGCTGATCCAAAGAACAGCAGTTTGACTGTTAACTGGGGCTGGTTGAAAGGAACTGATAACTCCTCTGTTCCAACAGCTTCATTGGCAGCCAACCAGATTTTGGGCACAAAATTGCTGGTTTTGACCTGCAAAGCCTTATATGGCTTTGATCCAGGTGATCTGAAGGACCCTCTCTCTCTCTATGAACTTGTCCGATACAGTACCAACAATCAACTGGGGAGGGCCTTTTTGGTGGCTGCTCCCAAACTGTGGAACTCCCTCCCAAGACAGACCAAGATGGTCCCATCCTTGCTTTCCTTCCACAAGGAGGTAAAGACCTTTCTGTGCCAGCAGGCCTTTGAGGAAGGATGAGGGGCATGCTGCTGGAAAGGTTGTGCGTGGGATTCTGGGGGAATTGTGAGTTTTAAATGTAATTTTAATTGTATTAATATATTTTAACTGCATTTCAACTTATATCCATGACACAAATATTTAATTTTAATTGTTTTTAATTTTTGTGTTTGCCATTTTTAAATTTATTATTATTATTATTATTATTATTATTAATTAGTAATAATAACAACAGCAACAACAAAGCTTTATTTATAGCCCTCCCTCTCTCCCCAAGGGGACTCAGGGCGGCTTACAACAGAGGAAACAATGTACATAGTATCAGTTACACTTACAATCCAAAAAAGGTTAAATCAAAACCAATAAATCAAAAATAAATAAATCACAATACATAGAAGAAAAATAAATCCCAATAAACATATTAATTATAATTCACAAGCATCATCCATCTATATATATAAAAATGTAATGTTCGTTTTACTATGGAGTAAAAAACAAAACCACTGAACCAAATCGCACCAAATTTGGCCATAAAAGACATAGTCATCCAAAATATGTCTTTCAATTAAAAAACCTAGAAAAATAGTCCAAATTACAGAGGATAAGGAAGAGCCTTTCTCTCCCTAACTGCCAGTTAGAAAGGTAGGCTCTGCTGCCTTTAGCCCCCCCCCCCCCCGCTGCCTTTAGGCCCCGCCCCCTTCGTATCCTAGCAACTCCCTCAGCCAAAATGGCGCCCAGGACAGAGGCAAAGTGCACTTAGGCCTGATCCGCACTGCCTGTAAAATACAGATTATCTGATTTGAACTGGATTATATGGCAGTGTAGACTCAAGGCCCTTCCACACAGCTATAGTACCCATTTATAATCTTATATTATCTGCTTTGAACTGGATTATCTTGAGTCCACACTGCCATATAATCCACTTCAGTGTGGATTTTATACAGCTGTGTAGAAGGGGCCTCATATAATCCACTTCTAAACAGAAAATATAAGATTATAAACAGTAATATGAAATAATTACTGTAGTATAATAATACAGAACTGTATGATCTCTAAGGCCAGGACAATAAATAAAGAGCAACACTCTGAAAGCAGGGAAATTGGAAATTCCAGAAAGGAAACAATCAGGGCCAGCTAAGACTTCCCAATAAAGGATTCCCCCAGGCAGGAAGTAGCCAGGTTTTGAAACTGTAACACCATTAAATGCTAATCAAAGTGCCTAATTGCAGCATTCATACCTGCCACACCGAGACTATTAATTGCTATTCAAATTGGCCAACTAAGGATTCCGCAAGGTAGAAAGCGGCCAGGCTTGCAAGCAGCAAGGCTGTTAAGTGCTTTCAACCTGGCCAACCAAGATTTCCCCTAGGTGAAAAACTCCCAGGCTTTGAAGCCACGAAGCTACTCCGTCTCATTCAACCTGGCCTAGCAAGGATGCCCTGTGTAGAAAACATCCAGGCTTTTAAGCTGCAAGACTATTCAGTGCAATTCAATCTGGCCAAACAATGATTCCCCTGCAAAGTAAGTAGCCAGGCTTCAAAGTGGCTCTTTGATTGAGGGTGCTACTCCAGAAAACAGCCAGGCTTTGAGGCTGCAAGGCTATTCACTGCTATTCCACCTGGCCAACAAATGATTACCATAAGCCACAGCAACGCGTGGCCGGGCAAAGCTAGTATTAATATAAAATTTTACAACAATTAAGACATATACAGTAGAATCTCACTTATCCAACGTTCTGGATTATCCAATGCATTTTTGTAGTCAATGTTTTCAATATATCGTGATATTTTGGTGCTAAATTCGTAAATACAGTAATTACTACATAGCATTACTGCGTATTAAACTACTTTTTCTTTCAAATTTGTTGTATAACATGATGTTTTGGTGCTTAATTTGTAAAATCATAACCTAATTTGATGTTTAATAGGCTTTTCCTTAATGCCTCCTTATTATCCAACATATTCACTTATCCAACATTCTGCCGGCCCATTTATGTTGGATAAGTGAGACTCTATTGTAGTACCATTAAAAACATCACAGAACCTGCTCTTGTTGGTTAAAAGCAATAAAACCCAATTTAAATTAATCCCATTAATAACCTCCATCTCTTGGTTTACAATTAACCATTTTCAAATGCTTCCAAAGCCAAATTTTCAACTGCTTCCTAAAGATCATTAAAGTGGGGGCCAGTCTAATCTCCTGGGGGGTGGGGCATTCCAGAGCCAGGGAGCCACCACTGAGAAGCCCCTCTTCCTCGTCCCCATCAGCTGTGCTTGCGACAAAGATGGGATCAAGAGGAGGGCCTGGGCAGGCTCATAGGGGGAGATGCGGTCATATAAATAAGCTGGACCCAAGCAGTATATATTGGGTTAGATCATGTAATTGTGAGCTGCCTTGAATCTCCATGGGGAGAAAGGTGTGGTAGAAATAAAATAAATAAATAAATAAATAAATGTGAAGAATAATTCTAGATATCCAGAATGTTAAAGCCTTAGAGTCCAACAACACTGTAGAATTAATGCAATTTGACACTACTTTAACTGTCATGGCTCAATGCTATGAATAGTGAGAGTTGTAATTTTCTAAGGATTTTTTTAAAAAAGTACAGGTACCTGAACAAACCACAAAAACCCAGAATTCCATAGCAGTTAAAATGGTGTTAAACTGCATTAATTCTACAGTGTAGATGCATTCTGATTACTCTTCTAGTACAAAATAAAGCATTTGGGTATAAAACCATTTGCTTTCAATGAGCTTATCAGCAACAGAGACTTCTGCAAAGTGGAACAGAAGCAAGCTATCAAAAGAAATCTATAAAAATATAAAAAACTAGCTGTGCCCGGCCACGTGTTGCTGTGGCGAAGTATGGTGGTATGGGAAATAAAGTATTGAGGAATTGGTGGTAGTTAAGGTAAAGGGTAAACGTTTTCCCCTGACATTAAGTCCAGTTGTGTCCAACTGCACACTGAAATGGATTATATGGCAGTGTGGAGTCAAGATAATCCAGTTCAAAGCAGATAATATAAGATTATAAATTGGTTATATAGCTGGTGAAAGGGCCTTGAGTCTACATTGCCATATAATCCAGTTCAAATCAGATAATCTGTATTTTATAGGCAGTGTGGAAGAGGCCTAAGTGAGGCCTAACTCTGCCTGTCCCCTGGGCTGAGTGGGTTGCTAGGAGACCAAAAGTCCCTCTAATTAGGACTTTTTCTTTTCTTTTTGTTGTATGAATGTAGAGGCATGGATGAGGGGCTATGCTGCCAAGTTTAGTGTTTCTGGGATGTGTAGTTTTGTTGTTTTGTCCTAGGCCGAAATTTCATTACCCTTTTATTTATTTATTTATAGATAGATAGATAGATAGATAGATAGATAGATAGATAGATATGTGAAGGAACTCTATATTTGTCAATGAACATAGGCGAATATGAGTAATCTGTATTGATCAAAATCACTTCTACAAGCTCCATTGTAATATTAAATTTTTTATAAACAAGATTTTTCGCTGTAAATCTGCCTCACAAGTATAACTGTTCACTTATTTGTGGAAGCTGCACGGCTATCTAATTTTACTTTTAAGATATTAGTATTTAATAGCTATAGACACGTATCTAATTTCATATCCCAATTATGTCACATAGAGTTGGAGGCTCAAACCAACAGACAGGTGAAATAATGGAAAATACCACATGCGATCAAAACACATCTTTGAATACAATAGAAACTATGTAGGTATGCTTACACAGCATGCACATGCACATTTCACTTACACAGAACTGATTCCAGAAATAAATTTCAATCACCATCAAATGCTTCCTAGGCCATGAATTATAATTTGCTTTCCTTATTAATAATGTATGATTTCTTATGCTGAGCCATAAGGGTATGTCTAGACATTATCTTTTCCAAGTATAAGATCATACCTGAATGACAACTTCTGATAGCTACCAGCATTTTTCGGCACAGCTTGCTTTGAGAAACTTCCCAAACGAGTTTCCATATCAAGAACTGATACCTTCAGAAAGAACCCTGTGTAAGAACCCTGAACTGGAGACCAGCAAGTACTGTTGATGATATGGAAGCCTTCCTACAAATTAAAGGATTTCTGAGGCAATCTGACCAGATTTTACAACCAAAGACATGTGAGGAAACAATGCAGCAAAGCCTCTTTCTTTCTTTGCAGTATAATGGAGAAGTAGTATAGAACATCCATATTTGATCTCCACAACAGCTTAGGTAACTAAAGAAGGTGTTGAATTAATAATAAACTGTGAAGCAAGCTGCCAAGAGAAAAAAATGCACATAACCAGCAATAGTTGTACTGATGCTCAAGAGCTATCTTGTAACATGTTTGCTTAGGAGTGGGACAATAGCTTCAAGATGATAATTCTAGCAGGCTGTAACAGAGGAATATGAAGTAGGCCCTTTCACTAGACCACTTGGAAAACTACCTCCATCATACTTCTTTCTCAAATACTATTACTAGCTGACACTTCAACAGGCTGTAAATAACAGAGATATCCAGTTTGAAGAAAGGGCATTTCATGAGCTCTGCTGAAAGACTATTTGTTTATCCTCCTGCTATTGCCCCATCCTTTTTCCTTTTGTGTATTTCAAATTCTAAACGTATGGGAAGGTTCCAAAATTGTGGACAGACACTTATTTGGTTTTACTGGATTTAAATAAGCCACTCTCAGGAAACATTTCTGGTTGTTGTAAATAAATGAAATTATAAAATTATTTTCAGACTTCAGTGCTCATGGCACTTCCACTAGAAATAATAGAAATCCAAATTACACCACTGCATAGTTCATGGTAATGCAAGCAAGAGCAAAGTAATAAAATCCACTTACCAAGAAAACTCAGATCCCCCCTGCCTCCATGCAGTGTGATATCTAAGGCAAAATGAACAGTGGAAGGATTAATAACAGTGCAAAAACTTTCTAATTCTATGAATCACAAAACTAGGTTAAGTCTGGAATTATAATCTGGCCATCTGTCAGTAGTGCATTGATTGTGTATTCCTGCATGGATGGGATTGAACGGCTCTTGTGGTCTGTTCCAACTCTGTGATAATATAAAGCTAATTTTCCATCTTTAAGTGCTAAGTCAATCCAGTGATTTAACAAGCTCACCACACCTCTCATCATCTTGTCATCAAACAATTGGAACATACAGTACATTGATATGCAGATTGTATACTCATTGGCTCATGTTCGTAATAATCTCACCAAGGAGAAAATTCCAGTGAGTCACTAAGTGCCAGAAATAATAGATCCTTGAGATTGTCATCACATACCCTAAGTTCTTCTCAGTCGATCTTAATACAGAGCAATCAATTCTTACTATAAGTGCAGGATACTACACCTAGGCAAAAAAATGCAGTGGAACTCTCTGCGTCAGAGTGTGGTGGAAGCTGCTACCTTGGAAGTCATCTCCTATTTTGCAGGGAGCAGGCAGGATCATATCTAGCTACATCTCCAAAACAGACATGAAATGATTGACAGCAACACTGAGATCTCCAGAAGATCTCTGACAGATCTCAGAGTTTATGTCATCATTTTGCTCCTGGGTAAATGGAGACACTTCTATGCCCACTCATCAGGAAATGATTGGGGATGTTAAGTATTCAGGGGATGGAGCTTTAGGTGAGGGAGGAAGAGTGTTCCAATCCCCACAATGCCCCCAAAACTCATGTGCATACATCCCTAACAGGAGGCCACCTTGCTGGAACTTGCAAGTCAACAGTATAAAGAGTATGTGTATAAACAGTATACACTGCCACTCCCACTCTACAATTGGTAAACATTAATCCCCTATGTACACCCCAGTAGCTGCTGCCACCTGAAAGAAACATTCAGCAGCTCTATCTGGAGTTGGAAAGTTTGCATGAACTCTTATTCTAAGTAAATCTATAAGTACTGGACTCAAAATGGCAGAGAGATTAAATTTCTTTTACTATCTTGTACCTCAAAGTAACAAAAAAAAAACCCAACTATATTAAGAAGTCATAGCAGGAATTGGGACCCTATTTCAAACTCTTGGTTTCTTGAAGGAACAAATGCTAACTTTGATAAAACTACAGTGTTTCCCCGAAAATAAGACAGTGTCTTATATTAATTTTTGCTCCCAAAGATACGCTAGGTCCTATTTTTGGGGGATGGCTTATTTTTCCATGAAGAAGAATTCACATTTATTGTTGAACAAAAAAATGAACATTTATTATATACTGTACAGTAGTTGTCATCACAAACCAGCATAGCCAGACAAACTGAATCCTATCAAGAATTTCTTATTACTACCATTATTTCCACGAGTAACAATCTATGGTACATACATTTACCGATCCTGCATGCTCTGGTGTTCGGTTTGGTGGGCATGCTTCCAAACACAAACCTTGCTAGGTCTTACTTTCGGGGGAGGCCTTATATTTAGCAATTCAGCAAAACCTCTACTAGGTCTTATTTTCTGAGGATGTCTTATTTTTGGGGAAACAGGGTAGCTATGTCATAACTATTCTGAAACTGAAAGTCATATGAAATCTGCAGTTCTTACCATTTGAGCCACACAGTCCCAATCTTGGGGCTGTTCACCACTGAGGAGTACTGCTCAGATTTCTATACATTGTGATAGCACAAACCAAAAGTAGATGGTATCTGGTTTATATGCTGGACCTTCAGTGGTTGCAAGCCACTCTGTTCAAGTTTTCTTATACAACTTTCCTTTTCTATAGTTCATTCATCCCAACTATGTAAGCTTAAGGCCCATTTCAGAGTCCCAGCCACATAAGAAAAAAACAACTAAGAGCTTTGCTAGATCTTAACAAAAGCCTATTTAGTAAAGCTTCCTGTTTTCTACAGCAGCCAATACCCAATGGCTATGGGAAGTCCACAGGCAGAAAAGCAGACCCTGGGCTTGGCAGCTGATGCGAGCCCAAACACATTAAATCTGTAAGAAAGTGTAGGTCCACCAGCTACGAAGGTTTATAAAAAGTGGCTCTCATGAAAAGAAAATAGCATATGTATGAATGGGGTGATGTGTAATATAGGGTGCATTTACACTGTAGAATTAATGCAGCTGTCATGTCTCAATGCTATGGAATTGTGGGATCTATTGTTTTATCAGATCTTTAGCCATCAGTGAATAAAGTCCCAAGAAGTTTACAAATCTAAGGGTGCCTCTAAAGGTTTTTAACCTTTTTTATTCACAGATCCCTTTGCCAGTCAGGTAAAAACCATGGACCTCTTCGCAGAATATGGTGGCAGATCATTTTCTGATACTCAACACTAGCATATCTTTAAATTAAATAGTTTGTATGAAGCAGGACTTTGATCACATGTGATCTAGCGCCAGGTCTATCAACTATCTTAATTTCAAAATATGGATATGCAACAACTTTAATGCCATATGAAATGCATACTACTGTAATTAATTGTATACATTCATAAGTGAAGGAAATGCTAGATTTTAGTTAGAGGTCTGAGAAAATTAAAGTAAGTTGTTTGTTTTTTTTCAAGCTCATAGATCCCCTGAAATCTTTCCATGGATCCCCAAAGGGCCCATGGACATCTGGTTAGACAGTAAACCCCTATTCTACACTATAGAATGAATGCAGTCTGGCACCTCTTCAACTGCCAATTCTATGGAATCCTGGAGTTGTAGCTTGGTGAAGCACCAGTACTCCTTGGCAAAGAAGACTAAAGACCTTGTTAAAGTACAGAACCCAAAACTCAGTAGCATTGAGCCACAGCAGTTCAAGTGGTGTCAAACCGCAAGTGTGGATCATGGATTTCCAAACATTTTGTGCTGGTGACACATGTTTTAGACATGGAAGATTTCATGACATAGTAATTCAGTTTTACTATCAAATCAGTGGTTAAACCAACCCCTTATGATAGGCACACATATACATTATAACAATAAGTATGGTGACGCAACTTATCTCATGAAAATCTTTCACTCATATTTTTAATACAGGTTACAAAAGATGGGTTCTGTAGGTTTGTTCTGAAGTTGAATTTGTATGTAAGTTGAAACTAGGTACATTTTAGGTGTAACTCCAGGCAAAATCATATCAATATTTAGCTTTGGATAGCATAGGGAAGGGTTAACACCCCTGTGGTGTTTGTTTTGCTGTCTATGCCCCTGTTCAGAAGATTTCACATCACCTTCTGTCCCTGTAATAATTGGATTTTGGAAAAAAAATGGCTTGTTATGGAAACAAGGATTGGCAATAAAGCTTCAGTGGAGACTCCTTTCCTCCAAGATAACTCTTCCAGAAGAGTGTTGTCAAAGGCTTTCATGGCCGGAATCACTGGGTTGCTGTGAGCTGCATGGCCATGTTCCAGAAGCATTCGTTCCTGACGTTTCACCTACATCTACGGCAGGAATACTCAGAGGTTGTGAGATCTGATGGAAAATAGGCAACTGGGGTTTATATATCTGTTGAATGTTCAGGGTGGGAGAAAGAACTCTTATCTGTTTGAGGCAGGTGGGAATGTTGCAACTCGCCAACTTGATTAGCATTGAATAGTCTTTCAGCTTCAAGGTCTGGCTGCTTCCTGCCTGGGGGAATCCTTTGGGAGGTGTTACCTGGCCCTGATTGATTCATGTCTGGAATTCCCCTGTCTTCTGAGTATTGTTTTTGATTTACTGTCCTGAGTTTTTTTTAATACTGGTAGCCTGATTTTGTTCATTTTCATTGTTTCCTCCTTTCAGGCTATTCAAGGCTAATCAAGATGGCCATCTGCAACATTCACACCTCCCTCAAACAGACAAGAGTTCTTTCTCCCACCCTGAACATTCCACCGATAGATAAACCCCAGTTGACTAGTTTCCAGCAGACCTCACAACCTATGAGGACACTTGCCATAGATGCGGGCGAAAAGTCATAGAATCATAGAGTTGGAAGAGACCTTATGGGCCATCCAGTCTAACCCTCTGCCAAGAAGCAGGAAATTGCATTCAAAGCACCTCCGATAGATGGCCATCCAACGTCTGCTTAAAAGCCTCCAAAGGAGAAACCTCCACCACACTCCGCAGCAGAGTGTTCCACTGCCGAACAGCTTTCACAGTGAGGAAGTTCTTCCTAATGTTCAGGTGGAATCTCTTTTCCTGTAGTTTAAAGCCATTGCTCTGCTTCCTAGTCTCCAGGGCAGCAGAAAACAAGCTTGCTCCCTCCTCCCTATGACTTCCCCTCACATATTTATACATGGTTATCATGTCTCCTCTCAGCCTTCTCTTCTGCCGGCTAAACATGCCAAGCTCTGTCAGCCGCTCCTCGCTGGGCTTGTTCTCCAGACCATTGATTATTTTAGTCATCCTCCCCTGGATTCATTCCAGCCTGTCAACATCTCCCTTCAATTGCAGTGCCCAGAACTGGACACAGTATTCTAGGTGTGGTCTGACCAAGGCAGAATAGAGGGGTAGCGTGGCTTCCCAGGGGTCCTAAAACTTTTTAATCAGAGGGCTGGTCCACATTCCTTCAGACTGTTGAGGGGCCAAATTATCAATGGAAAAAAAATGAATAAATTCCTATGTACACTGCACATGTTTTATTTGTAGTGCAAAAAAAAAATAACAATGAAAGAACAATACAATATTTAAAAATAAAACAATTTTAACTAACATAAACATATCAGAATTTCAATGGGAAGTGTGGGCCTGCTTCTGGCCAATGAGATAGTCAAGTTAATTAGGATTGTTGTTGTTGTGTGCCTTCAAGTCATTTCAGACTTTGGGCGAGCCTAAGTCTAAAACTGAGGGCGGGGGCCAGGTAAATGACCTTGTAGGGCCGCATCCGCCCCATGGGCCTTAGTTTGAAGATCCCCTGCTCTAGACACTATGCTCCTATTTATGCAGGTCAGCAAAGAATGCTTCTGGAACATGGCCATACAGCCCGGAAAACTCACAGCAACCTCTTCCAGAAGTGAATTTCCCTTCTTGGAAATTCTCTCACTTCCTCTTTGGAGATTTCTCTCACTTCCTTTTTTTTTTGTCAGGAGCAACCGGAGTTGCTTCTGGAGTGAGAGAATTGGCTGTCTGCAAGGACGTTGCCCAGGGGACGCCCGGATGTTTTGATGTTTTACCATCCTTGAGGGAGGTTTCTCTCATTTCCCCGCATAGAGCTGGAACTGATAGAGGCAGCTCATCCACGCTCCCCCCCCCCCCCCCGGGGGGAGGGGGATTCGAACCTGGCAGCCTTCGGGTCAGCAACCCAACCTTCAAGTCAGTAGGCTTTTATCCCCTAGGCCACCGGAGGCTCCTCACTTCCTGTTGTCTCACCCCCCATTCTTAACTATGAATCCTTTGTAAGTCGGATGCTTGTGACTGCCTGTATATTAAACATGGGCAAACTTTGGCACTGGCCGAAGTGGTTGAGGAGGAAAAGGAAAGGGCCTGAGGCTGTTAGGAATGGTGGGAGTTGAAGTCCAAAACACCTGGAGGGAAGGCCCAACTTTGCCCCTACCTGCTGTATATGGTTTATTACTTATTTTACAGAGTCAAGGGTCTCTCATTCCGTCTGGGTGACACACCCACATCCAGTAACCGAGACACAAATGTGTTACGACACACAGTTTGGAAAGTTCTGCTGTGTAGATTCCCAAACTCTTGTGGGATGTTTTGGACTTCAACTCCCAGAAGCCTCAGCTGCATTGGCCAATGCTCAGGGAGCCTGGGAGCTAAAGTCCAAAACACCTGGAAAACCAAAGTTTGGGGAGCAGTCGTGCAGAGGCACCAGTAGTCTTCTAATGTGCAAAAGCAGGCAGGCGAGGGGGCCTGGGGATTTCTGCAGCCCCATGAAAGGTATGAGACACCTCCTTCAAAACCAAACTAGAAGGATAGACAAAGGGAGAGCTGCCCTGTCCCAACTCACCTGCCCTGTTCAGCTCCAGGACCAGGCCCACCAAGGGACGAGGCGAAGGAGGCCTTCCCCACATCCGGGTCTCGGGCGAGGTCTGCGAGGGCTCCTTCCCTTTGCTTCCCTTGGCTTGGCTTCCTCACAGGAGGCGCCGGCAATGGTGGCGGGAGAGAGGGCGCCTGCTCCCTCTCGCCCCGCCACCCCGAGCCCTCATTCCCGAGCAGGACGGAGACCGAGGAGGAGGAGCCGCTCGCCCCGTTCGCCTCACCCGCTCTCGGCCCTTCTCGCCTGGCCTCTGCCCTCGCCGCCACGCTTCTACCTGCCGCCGACACCGCCTACTTGAGTTTCCCGACTCGGCTCCCGGCCGCCATCTTGCCGGAGGAGACTGCCACCTCCGGCGCATGCGCGGCTGAGCGAGATCCTGGCTCTGAGGCAGACGAAGAAGAAAGGGGCCCCAGTGCGCCTGCGCAACGAGGGGTGTGCGGCGCCTGCTGTTCACGCTCCCTCACACCTGCTGGGAGAGCAGCTGGGAAAGGGGCGGGGCTTGTAATGGATCCCGGGCTTGACAATGAGACCGTCTGGAGCCAAGCAGGGGATCGCCGAGGCTGGGCTGCTGCTGCTCTTTGGCAGCGTTGGAAGGGGAGGGAGATGCGGAAAGCTGTGTGAGGGTCGCTCCAAAATCAGGAGGGTTGAAAGTGTCACATTTGCTTTCCAGTGGTCCAGTGTACACAAACTTTATCCCATGCACAAAATTAAGGGTCTGTCTGGAGAACACGCCCTACGAGGAGCGGCTGGAAGAGCTGTGGATGTTTATCCTTCAGAAGAGAAGGCTGAGAGGAGACATGATGACGACCATGTATAAATATGTGAGGCGAAGTCATAAGGAGGAGATGGCAAACTTGTTTTCTGCTGCTCTGGAGACTAGGACGCGGAACAATGGCTTCAAACTACAGGAAAAGAGATTCCACTTGAACATTAGAAAGAACTTCCTCACTGTGAGAGCTGTTCAGTGGAACTCACTGCTGCGGAGTGTGGTGGAAGTTTTTAAAGTAGAAGCTATATAACCATCTGTCGGGAGTGCTCTGAATGCAATTTCCTGCTTTTGGGCAGGGGGTTGGACTGGACAGCCCATGAGATCTCTTCCAACTCTATGATTCTATGACTCTATGATTAGGTTAAAGGTAAAGGTTTTCCCCTGACATTAAGTCTAGTCATGTCCAACTCTGGGGGTTGGTGCTCATCTCCATTTCTAAGCCGAAGAGCCAGGCAATGCCATTACCTTCCTACTTGAGTGGTACCTATTGATCTACTCACATTTGCATGTTTTCGAACTGCTAGGTTAACAGAAGCTAACACTGGGAGCTCACCCTGCTCCCCAGATTTGAACCGCCAGTCTTTCAGTCAGCAAGCTCAGCAGTTTAATTCACTGCACCACCAGGGGCTCACATAAAACTATTAAAGTATCTATACATGCATACTCATACACATACACAAAATAAAAGTGAAAATGTGTATGTGGAGGTGTTCACTTACACAGACAGCACCCCACCTCCACAAACAGCTATAATTCCCAGTGAACAGGAGACACCAATGGCCCTCTCTCCATTTACATGTAGGTTATAGTGAGCGCCATGAACATGTAGCCCAAACCCTGCCTGTGTCTTCCACAAACACCATTCTGTCCCCCACCCAAATGAAGGCTTTCATGCACAGACCATTTCATCCTAGATGTTCTGTTTTTCCTCCAGAATGGACATCCCAGGCTCCCTTAATTTGCATGACCCCACCCACTGCTTCTCCCTTAACCCTTTCCTATGGCACACAGTTAACTCAGGAATTGATCAGCAACTGAACAAGAGTTTCGGAACAATTCACCGTGATTTCAAAGAGTTGTACTTGACCTACATACAGGGAACACTGCTAACCCAACCAATGATGCATCTGGACCAAACTTGCCATGGATAATGGGACTTGCAGTATCTTCACTGATACTATGACCACCAGGGCCGTAGCCAGAAAAAAAATGGGGGGGGGAGTTTGAAAATTTCGGCGGGGGCGTTGAACCCCTAACCACCCCCTCCCCAGCTACAGACCTGTCAATATCTGCTTGAGATAGTGCCTGGAGGGTCACTTAATTTTTTGCATCTCATAAACTTAGTATGGGGATTTGGTTAACCAGTTAAAATTCATGAGTAAACCAGGTTTCCTTTAACCTGAAAAAAATTCGGGGGCGGGGGGTTGAACCCCTAACCATCCCCCCCCTCCCCGGCTACAGGCCTGCCACCTCCAACAATGGAATGGGACCAGACTTGGCACCTACGTACCCACCGCCAAGACACAACACTTGGAAGGCCATTATACTTGGCCAACAAGGGATTGCCTAAGTAAGCAAGTATTGTTATTATGTTTATACCCTGCTTTTTCTCTCCACAAAGGAGACTCAAAGTAGCTTACATTAAAAGCATTTCAATACAAATTAAAATCCACAAATATACAAACATTAGAACAGAATTAAATATCAATTCACAGTTAAAATCCATAGAAACTTTAACTGACATGGAGTCCTCCTCAGAGTTGCTGTTTTACAAGGTCTTGAGCCTTCTCTGCCTTTGGTGCCTCACCAAAGTACAAATGCCATGATTCTATAGTATTGAGCTATGTCAGCTAAAGTGGCATCAAACTGCATTAATTTTACATGGTAACCACATAAAAAGATGTCAGGTACTGATATTCCATGACCAAGCATTCAATTTGCTATGGTTATGCAGTTCATAATAAATCTTGGGTTTTTAAAGACAGAAATTTCACATCACTTTTTAAACAGTGTAAATACTTTGTATAGACAAAACAAAGAGAGAAGGTGGTGTTTTTGAGGTCAGACCTCACATGCATCATGAATACATTAGAGGAAGCAGATGGAAATCCATGAAAACTCATGCTAAAACAACAGTACATTGGTCTTAAAGGTGCTGTTAGATCCCTTTCCCCCACTTTAGTTTTCCTGCTGAAATAGATTAACACTCCTGTCTAGTCAAATACACCTCTGTGTTTTCTTTGACAGTCGGATGTCAGATTACATTACAGGAGATGGCACTGAGAATTTATTCTAGGTATGAGAAATGTTCAGAAAGGTTAATTGGCTCATAATCTGCTTTTCTCACACAGCTGTGGTAAGAGTTGTTGCTTCAAAAGGATTTATTTTCTTTACCATTTTGTTTTGTAAATTTTAGGAACTTGCCTGTAAGTGCTGCTCTTTTGTCATTTAACTACAAGATTAATGTGAGGAGCTGCACCTTCATATCTAAATCCTTTTTTCCAGAATTAATTTCCAAGATAGATCTGTGTTGGTGTCAATGGGTTCTGCCTTAAGATAAAAGTTTAATCATGATTTTTCCCAATTTGATCTGGGTTTCCTGTAACATTTAGAAACTTGTGTCCATTCACGTGCTGGATGTTAGTAAGGTAACATCTTCATTCTTAATGTTATTGTACTCAAATATTATTTTGACTATACTTTGACATGATAATTAGTTTAATATGTTCCAGATGTCAAAATACACAACAAGCCCTTTGAGATTTGGGACATGTTATTGATTAATCAAGGCCCCTTCCACGAACAGCTGAATAAAATCACTCAATTTTTTTGCCCTGAACTGGGATATATGGCAGTGTGGACTCAGGGCTCTTCCACAAAGCCCTATATTCCAGAATATCAAAGCAGAAAATCCCACAACATCTGCTTTGAATTGGGTTATTTGAGTCCACACTGCCGTATATGCTAGTTCAAAGCAGATAATGTGGGATTTTATTCAGCTGTGTGGAAGGAGCCCCAGTTCAAAGCAGATAGTGGGATTTTCTGGGTTATAGGGCTGTGTGGACGGGCCGGACATTTCTTAAGCGGACCTGTTGATAGAAAAGCACCCTAAGATGAAAATCTGAAAAGTTGTACAGCCAATACTTTTTTGTTGTCTATTTATAGGCGATCCCTCATTGTTGAGTATGATTGTCTTGCAGAAGCAGAGCCTTGGCAATGGTTCCATAAGTGACTGTAGAGACCTATTCTCAATCTGCATGGTCTTTTGCATTGAGGACATAGGTTTCTGGATGGAAAGCAGTAAACAAGGAGCACACAACTCCCTGCTTGAAACAGCTCCCTATAGCCTTTTATTAGTTATTTTGTATTGTTTTAAATATGCTGTTAGCTGTCTTGAGTCCCATTATTGGGAGAAAGGTGGGATATAAATGAATAATATAAATAAGAATAAATGAATGAAAAAGCAAGAAGTGCAGAAAGAGGAAACAAAAGTTTGAAACAGTTAATTGAGTTTTCAAGGGAAATGAACACAATGGCCTGTATCCAGCCGCTGATTAGAGTAGACTGATTGAATCAATGGTTGAGTCTCATTTATCCAACATAGACGGGCCGGCAGAACGTTGGATAAGTGAAAATGTTGGATAATAAAGAGGGATTAGGGAAAAGCCTATTAAACATCAAATTACATTATGATTTTACAGATTAAGCAACAAAAATCATGTTTTACAACAAATTGACAGAAAAAGCAGTTCAATACACTGTAACGTTATGTAGTAATTACTGTATTTATGAATTTAGCACCAAAACACTGCAATGTATTAAAAACATTGACTAGAAAAACTGCGTTGGATAATACGTAATGTTGGATAAGCGAAGGTTGGATAGGTGAGACTACTGTATTGCTTTTCCTTTCAACAATTGATTTAGTGGCCCTACTGTCATTGAGGCCCCTTCCACACAGCTGAATAAAATCCCACATTACAGTAGAGTCTCACTTATCCAACACTTGCTTATCCAACGTTCTGGATTATCCAACGCATTTTTTGTAGTCAATGTTTTCAATATATTGTGATATTTTGGTGCTAAATTCATAAATACAGTAATTACTACATAACATTACTGCATATTGAACTACTTTTTCTGTCAAATTTGTTGTATAACATGATGTTTTGGTGCTTAATTTGTAACATCATAACCTAATTTGATGTTTAATAGGCTTTTCCATAATGCCTCCTTATTATCCAACATATCCGCTTATCCAACATTCTGCCGGCCTGTTTATGTTAGATAAGTGAGACTCTACTGTATCTGCTTTGAACTGGAATATATGGCAGTGTGGACGCAGATATTGTAGGATTTTCTGCCTTGATATTCTAGGTTATATGGCTGTGTGGAGGGTCCCTAAAATAATCCAGTTCAAATCAGATTGCAGTATGTGGATTTTCAACTTTGATGACCTGGATTAACTGGCAGTGTAGAAGGGGCCATAGTTAATTGAGTACAATATATTTTTGCATTTTAAATCTAGTTTGTATCAGTTAAAGTATGCTAAGGACAAAAGGGAAAAGTGGGAGAAAAACAGATGAAGTGGGAATTATAAAACCATCTGCAAAAGTGGGATCACAAATTATTAATTTCCAAATTAGGAAATCTGAGGATTATGGAATTGTAAACTTCATGATCTCCAGGCAGCAGGGCATTGAGGAAAGCTGACAAATACTTATTCCTTTTCTTCTGCTGCTGTCTCTAATCAAGAAAATTTGAATAACCTCAAAAGGTTATAAAATGTACAAATACAGTAGAGTCTCACTTATCCAACACTCGCTTATCCAACGTTCTGGATTATCCAACGCATTTTTGTAGACAATGTTTTCAATATATCATGATATTTTGGTGCTAAATTCGTAAATACAGTAATTACTACATAGCATTACTGTGTATTGAACTACTTTTTCTGTCAAATTTGTTGTATAACATGATGTTCTGGTGCTTAATTTGTAAAATCATAACCTAATTTGATGTTTAATAGGCTTTTCCTTAATCTCTCCTTATTATCCAACATATTCGCTTATCCAACGTTCTGTCGGCCCGTTTACGTTGGATAAGTGAGACTCTACTGTACCTGTTAGATTAGTAATGAAGCAGAATGAGTACACGCCTTTAGCTCTTGAAGAAAACGCTTAATCTAAAGAATGGAAGTAATATGAAGAATAGTTTAGCTATCCTCTGCAATGTGGGATACCATTCCCGATTTCAGTGGAACACAAGAGAGCAGAATGACAGTCATAATATATCATTGGGGGTTTCTGTTTTGTTTTTATCCTCATAGTTTAAAGCTAAACAAATAAAACATTTATATTTTCAAATAAAATTAAATAGTGCTTTTATCTAAAGTGTAGTTTCAGTTTTAGGCACTAAAATCCAGTTTGAAGCCAGCTCAAGGTACACAAAACACACACTTCCAATGTGTGCTTGCAAAATGCATCCAGCCAGAAACAGCATGTTAAAAAAAACTGGAAATTCTGGTTCAAGCCATAAAATCCATTGCAACCAATCAATGTATATTCCATGAAGAGCAGGAGCCTGAGGTCAAAAAACAGAGTACTTGTGAGGACAGGGCTAGCACTGAAGCATTCAGAGGTAGAAATAGGATACACAGCTCAATCAGAAGGAAAACAAACACTCCCTCTAAGACAGTAGTTCTCAACCTTTGGGTCCCCAGGTGTTTTGGCCCACAACTCCCAGAAATCCCAGCCAGTTTACCAGCTGTTAAGATTTCTGGGAGTTGAAGGCCAAAACATCTGGGGACCCACAGGTTGAGAACCACTGCCTTAAGAGGAAACCACAGTTTCTCTCATTCTTGTTTTGCCCTGCTTTTGTCTAGCACTGATTCACATTGGACTGTCTGCTTCATATCAGCACATCCCACCAGAGGAGGTAAGGAAAAAAAGAGGTATGTGGTCACCGTTCCAGCTTCCAGACAATTCCTGGGGTGAATCTGTAGACACTTCACAGGGAACTGGGCCCCTTTCATCCACATCCTGACCTGGTTTAAATGGCTGTGTAAAAGTAGCCTAACACAACTCAAAATAGAACTTAACTCCAAAAGTGACCTCAAAACTACAAGACTGGCAATGCCTCTCTTTCTTCAGTGCACGTTTCTTATTGAATGCAACCAAGATTTAGATCACTTTTTAAAAAACAAGTTAATAGTAATCACGTGGTTAAACAGTATCCTGGGATCTTTGTTCTTCCACTGTTTACAGCAAATGAGCAACTTGCCAACAATCAAAATGTTTGTTCCAATGTGTATGACACTATGCTTTGTAATGCTGCATTTCTTCTCCTTTTATCCTTCACACAGTCATTTAACAACATGCCCTTAGCTGCCAGGGACATCATCAATAATTCTTAAGTGAGTCACAGACATTTGTGGTTTATAATAACTGGAAGTCTGGTTGTCCTGTCTAATTTGCTATGAGTGGACTCTCTTTGTAATGGCATTAGAAGCTACAGTGTTATAACCAAGCCTTTATTTTAGAATTGCTAAATATAGACACTGTCCTCCTTTGGCTAGATTATCGATACTTTCACTTCTACATATTTGGGGAATCAAAGAAGTTACTGTTCAAGACTCTTCCTCTTTGCTCACAGCCAGCACTCTTTTGCTAGAGTTTTCTCTGTGAACTAGTGTGTTTTTAAAAATAGGAAACAATCCAGATCCATTTAAATTTGAAATCTAATTTAAAATTTAAATTAGCAGGATTTAATCTTTGATTTCTGTGGGATGTAAACTGCACCTGGGTTAGATAAGTATAGCAGACACATGTCTCATTTATTTCCTACATGCTTTCACCTCCTTTAAAGCATTTTTATTTTCTCCCCAAATGCCTGTATTCTAAGGGATTCAGTGATTTGCAGTTTGGTGAAGCACAATAGTTTGGCTGAGTAGTCTAAAAGCTTTCCCCCTACACTGTAAATCGCAGGATTGCAAAGGATAATGCCATAGCATTTAAAATGGAATCACAGCACTATAAAAATGTTGTGTGAAAGGACCCCATGAGTTTTTAACCCTTTTCTCTTTTGCAACTCCAGAAAGTTAATCCTCATGGTCATAGCATAATCTTGGACCCAAGCCACTCAAGATGCACACATCTGTTCCTGGAAGCAAATCTATAAAATAAATCGGGATCCCAAGTGTATGAGAAATAATTAGGCCATGCAATGTCATATTAGACATGCTCCCTACATATTCAATAGGGATGTGCGATCTATAAAGAAATGGTTCAAAAGTCATTGCAAAACTGGGGGGGTGCTGGTGCTTCATTTCTAAAGTGTTTCTAAAGTATACTTAGTGAAAATTTCGTTACTAAAATGAGACTAATGAAATTTCATTACTATTTTGTTACAGTAATTGCGCATAATAAAATTACTATAATTGAGGAAACTTCAGGGGCTCCTATCTCTCTCATTTTTATAGCTATTGGGGTGAAACTTGCTACAATGGTGGAACACATTTACCACTATTAGCCCACCAAATTTCAGAACTTTACTTATCCACTGATTTTTGGCGAATTTTCAACGTTTTAGGGAGGGACAGACCTCTCTCCCCGCTATCCTGATTGGTGCCTTCTGATGCTGATGGCATCTGGGGAATGTAGTTTAGGGCAGGGCCTTTTGAATTCTCTGGCATAAGGATCCTCCCTTCCCAAACTATATTTCCCAGAGTTCTGTGCTGTTCCCAAAATGAACTGCTTCCTCTTTTGCTTGCTGCTAATGCTGAGACTGTGTTAATTTCACAGAGGAATGGCAAGGCACTAAGGCAGCCTTTGGCTTTGCTTCCTTGCCTTGCATTGAATACGAAACTAACTTTGGGAGCCTCCCAAGATTTACAAAACTAAAACAAAAAAGTATGGGGTCAGTTCTAAAATATTTGGCGTGGGTCGCGCAAACACTTAGAATATGGCTTCCAACTTACAAAACTTCCAATTTTCTTACAACTGCCAAAACCTCCGATTTTTTCACAAGCCTAATATTCATGTACAAGTCGATCTCATGTTGAAGTTGATGAAAGGTTTGTGGACAAAATTATGGATTTTGATATAAATTGAATATTATTCTGAAGAGATGGGAAAGCACCAAAATGGCCTCAGGGCCATCTTCCCCTAACTACTACCACTTCCCCACACGGGCATTCAAAAAAGCCAGAGGTGGTGCTACAGCAGAGAAAGTAAAGGCAGTCAGTGCTTCTTTTAGGTTCTCCTGAAACAGATTAAGCTCTTGCTTTTCACCACTCTATTCCAAAATGGTTCTCTTTTTTGATAAGAGTCAGGACACAGTACTTACATTGACCCATGGATAAGCCAATCTATGCTTTTTGGATTGATTTTTAACTACAATTTCTAGACTTATATATGAGTATATACAGTAAGTTCTTGAAGTTCAGTGATACCTTCCAAGAAAGTATTTAAAGTGTCAGCCTTTTTCCAGTTCCAAATATTTGGGAAGTGAATTGGTGAAAATAAAATGAAATTGCAGAGGGATTAGAAAACGAGTTACTTTAGTAAGTTTGGTCCAGAAAAGGAAGGCTATCCTTTTTAACTTCAAGGTCAGCTTTCATTGCTTGGAATGTCTTAATTATTTGGCCCAAATTCTGTGATGCACTTTATAATCTCAAGCTGCCTTTTGTCCAAAACAAGGCTAAAACCACACAGTGACCAAAGTAATTGCATATTTGATAATAAATATGTCTGCAGAACAGAGCTAGAGTTGTTCTTTTTTAGCCAGATAAGATAATGCCAAGGAAGTCTTGAAATGATAAATAATAATACTGCACCTAGTGCCCTTGTACCTGTTTAATAAAGATTATTTTATATTTTATATATTATATTAGAGGATTAAAGAGGTTTTCTACCTGTAACAAGCAAGACAAATCACCCTGGTAACTAACATGGTGCATTATCTGTTTTTCCTTCAAATGGCGTCCGCTGTGTAAGGATTCGGACTGGCTGTGTTCATATTGTAATACGCTAATAACATTCAGTGCTCTTATCTTTAACATTACCAAACCAACATATTGCCATGGCTTTGTTTTAGAAGCATATTTGTAATATGAATAACTCCCCCAACTTCTTAGCTTCGTAGTGAAGTGCCTCTTCGTGATGATCCAGATATAGTCTGGTCCAGTAAATGTTATGAGGAAGAGCTAAATAAATATTCAATTTGAATGAAGTTAATTGCATAACTGTTCAAAGGTGTGATTAAAATCAGCAGAAAATCTCATTGAGCAAACCTCATTTCAATAAACCTGTGTAGGAGGCAAACAATAGAATTAACATACATATTTATGCACATGCTGATAGACAGATTAAACTGATAATCCAAAATAAATTCCCTGAAATTAATATAAGCCTTACATTTGTTCATAGTGTTATGGGGAGGGAAATGTTGGCTGTAAGTTGTTCTTAAGAATAAAAAAGGGCATTCTAAACCTGCATAATAGGAAGAGGTTTGTTTTCCATTGCCTCATGAAATGTTCAAGAGCTATTTTTCCAAATCATTGTTTCACATCTAACAAGGAGATAGACTAGCTGACATGGCAGACATGTTGTATATTCTTGCTCCGTCCTTTACAGCTCCCAGTGAATTATTCTTCCAAAGAGTGGCAGCTGAAAAATACTTTTACTGCCTTCCAGTCTCTAGTAAAATGTAAAGTATGTAAGTCATGCATTCTCCAGCAGCTTAAAAAGTGAAAGATATACTACACTCCTTGTAAATATTGTGTGACTTCATTTCCTCAGTCATTTCATGTGCTGGCTTGCTATGTCACCGTCTAGTATGTTGCTGTTCTTTGAATGTTCAGGCCAGACTAGAGCTAATAAAGTTTACCCTTTTCAACTACACAGCTAACTACAAAATAGATGGGTGAGTGGGCCTGGTGCTTATAACACACACATACACCCAAAGTAACTTTACCAAACTTGTATCCAGAGGCATCAACAGAGTTTAGGGATGTTGTTTTCAGCCCTTGTGTAAATGGGGAGAATAAAATTCAGAATGCTGTGTATGGCCCAGTCTAGACTAGGTTGTGATCTTGGCCCAGTCCCAATCTAGGTTGTGATCTTTTACAGTTGGTGTTTGCCTTCAAATCAACTCTGACTTTTGATATCCTTCACAGGGTTTTCTTGACAAGGTTTATTCAAAGGAGATTTGCCATTGTCTTCCTCTTAAGTTGGGAGTATGTGATTTCCTCAAGGTCTCCCAATGGGTTTCCAGTGGCTGAGTGGAGATTCAAACCTTGGTGTCTCAGAGTCCTAGTGCAACACTACCTACCTTTCTATTGAGCAGTTGTTACTTTAGTATCAAATAGATATAGATCTTACATTGCATGCAATGTACAAAACCTAGTGTTCAGTTTAACCCTAAGGTGACAACTGTATGCATTACTAAACAAAACATTTTTGGTTTCTTAGTTTTTAAGCCTGTTCCTGGGGATATTTGGGGCGCTGATTCAGAAAATAACATTGGATAGACCGCAGCAGCTTTAGTTTCTTTGATATAGTCTGTATCAAAAATCTGTGTTTTTGGTATGAAATAAGTAGATTTTCATGTAGTACACTTTTCTTTTAATTTTAATATGTTTCTGTCATGCTTAAAAGATCATGATTTGGTACATGGCATATGTTTTGTATCTCAAAAATGAGAGCTGATAGGAAAAAACTAGTACCATTTTTGGAACCAGCAGGTGAAAAATTTCTAGAAACAGGTATAACATTTGAGGTACCAAAATGTGTGTTGGCCAGTATTATGCAAAAACCATGCTGTGAAAGTTTTTGACACAATGTGTTGTTAAAGGCTTTCATGCCTGGAATCACTAGGTTGCTGTGAGTTTTCCAGGCTGTATGACGATGTTCCAGAAGCATTCTCTCCTGATGTTTCTCCCACATTTATGACAGGCATTCTCAGAGGTTGTGAGGTCTGTTAGAAACTAGGCAAATGGGGTCTATATGTCTGTGGAAAGTCCAGGTTGTGAGAAAGAAACATTCACACCTGCCTCAAACAGACAAGAGTTCCTTTTCCCACAGATATATATAAACCCCACTTGCCCTAGTTTCCAATATACAGTAGAGTCCCACTTATCCAACATAAACGGGCCGGCAGAATGTTGGATAAGCGAATATGTTGGATAATAAGGAGGGATTAAGGAAAACCCTATTAAACATCAAATTAGGTTATGATTTTACAAATTAAGCACCAAAACATCATGTTATACAACAAATTTGACAGAAAAAGTAGTTCAATACGCAGTAATGCTATGTAGTAATTACTGTATTTACGAATTTAGCACCAAAATATCACTATGTATTGAAAACATTGACTACAAAAATGGCTTGGATAATCCAGAACGTTGGATAAGCGAGTGTTGGATAAGTGAGATTCTACTGTACCTCAGAACCTCTGAGGATGCCTGCCATGGATGTGAGTGAAACATCAGAAGAGAATACTTCTGGAACATGGCCATACAGCCGGGAAAACTCACAGCAAGCCTTTTGCCACAATCATTGTCTAAGTCTTCAAGATCCTTTTTGGTTCTTAATTCAGGTCTGTTAGTTAGCACACCACTGCAACACACATTCTATTAGCTTTATATGTTCATTTAAAATTATAGTTAACCTTTATTTGCAAGGTTTATATTAATTGCATTGATAGATTCTATCTGAGGGACAAATCAGTTTCTAATGAGGTAAATACTGTCTACTTCATTAGAGAACATCTTAGAACCTCATCTGTTATTCAGATATATTCCTGAATAGATCACCACACACACATTAGCCTCTTTTAAGGATGAATATTGGCGAAACTCGGACATAAATCTACCTTCTGAGTAATTATTACATTATTACAATTATTACAGTGCAGTCATCATCTGTCAGAATAATATCAAATTTAGGTTTTCTAAAATTAAAATGAATAGGTTTGCATGCAGGCTTGTAGATCTTTTAACATCTTTTGAGCTTAAGATAGAAATGACAGTTTCTATAAATCTTTGTCTCAGGTGTAACAGGTCCATAGGAAACCGGATGTTTTATCAAGATATAGGAAATGTTTCTAAACTTTAGCTGATGAAGAGAGGAGTGGCAATCTGGTTGCATTATGATTTTTTTTTTTAATCGTGTCAGAAGCAACTTGAGAACGTATTGCAAGTCGCTTCTGGTGTGAGAGAATTAGCAGTCTACAGAGACGTAGCCCAGGGGATGCCAGATGTATTATCCTGCAGGGAGGCTTCTCTCCTGTCCCCATAAGCTTGAGCTGAGAGACAGGAGCTCACTCCATCTCGCGGATTCGAACTGACAGCCTTCAGGTCAGCAACCCAATTTTCAGATCAGCAGTCCAGCCCGCACAAGGGTTCAATCCATTGCACCACCGCGGTTCAATACATCATAATGTTTCATAATACATTGCATTGTGATGTAATGATAAAATATTATTTAGTGTTATGTGAATGAGCCCCGGTGAACTTCTAGCTGGAGCCACAGTGAGTTAAACCCTTGTGCCGGCAGGATTGGAGTACGCGAACATCTCTATCCGTGGTAATTGATGTTCCCTGGTCTGATCACGCTGTCCTGAAGGCCCGGATTGAGATTCCATCTCCTCCTCCCCATCCTGCCACACCAATCTTTGCTCGGTCTAGGAGACTCATGGAACCTGCTAGGTTCTTGAATGCCCTTAAGGGCCTGGGAACTGTGTGCATCACTCTCAATGAGCTAGTCAACACCTGGAATGTCAGTTTGTTGGCTGCCTTGGATGAGATTGCCCCCAGACGCCTCCTTCGCCCTCACCGGAATCACTCCCCCGGTACACTAATGAGCTACGGACGATGAAGCAAGCACGAAAGCGGCTGGAACATCGGTGGCGACGGAAACCCGACGAGGTGTCACTGTCCGCTTTCAAGGCTTTTCGCAGGTCCTACGAATCAGCTGTCAAGGACGCTAAAAAAAATCTTACAATTCCTCCTTAATAGCCTCTGCTAGATCGCGCCCAGCTCAGTATTCAAAATCGTTCGTGCTTTGACCAGTCCGGCTCCCTTAGTCCAAAACCCAGCAACCACGGCTCTTACAGCAGAGGCATTCCAGAAGTTTTTCACTGATAAAATCACCGTGCTTCGGCAGGAACTACCCCCTACAGTTGATACCTTGAGTGAGCTTGAGACTTTGTGGCCGCTTAGTGGGCCTATCTTTGACCGATTTACTCCGCTTGACAGGGAAGATGTCGCTAGAATCCTGGCTGTTGCAAAACCAACCACCTGTTCCCTTGATCCGTGCCCCTCTTGGTTGGTGAAGAGCTGCCTGGAAGGTCTACTCGATCCGTTGAGTAATATAATCAATGGCTCTCTTGAACAAGGGGTCTTCCCGGACAACCTAAAAGAGGCAAGGGTTCATCCCTTGCTAAAGAAGCCTAGCTTGGATCCCATGACCCTTGCCAACTATCGTCCTGTCTCCAACCTCCCTTTCTTGGGTAAGATGATAGAGCGGGCTGTACTGGGACAATTGCAACAATTTCTGGATGATACAGCCGGCCTGGACCCTTTCCAGTCAGGCTTCCGCCCTGGCCATGGGACGGAGACAGTCCTGGTTGCCACTACAGATGAACTTCATCGCCAGTCTGATAGCGGCAGATCAGCGCTACTGGTACTTCTCGACCTTACCGCAGCGTTTGACACCGTTGACTACGATCTAATGATTCACCGTCTTGCCATGTCTGGAGTTCGCGGTCAGGCCCTCAATTGGTTCAACTCATTTCTGCGAAACCGGAGCCAATGCCAACACACACACACACACACACACATACAAAAACTTCTATCTTGTATATTTACCCATATATATTTTTAGTATGTCCACAAGGCCAAAATGAAAAGTTCTACTTTCCATTTTTCATTAACCACAACCTGTCTTTATATCTTAAGCCAAACAAGCTGTGGACAACTTTAACAATAGTGTACTAAAACAAACAAAAATAAGATGAATTACTCAAATAAGTCATAGTTAACATTAACTACTACACAGGTTACAGATGGATTACTATATCCAATAAACTTATATAATTGCACCACACAGTTTGCACAAATTAATACAATTTGAGCAAATGCAGATGCTTGCAGAGAGGTATTATGGTATTTTTGGCCAGGAAACATATCCCCCCCCCCCCCAAGATGTTTTCTGCATACAAAAATCTGGAATATTTTGTGGAAACAAATTGTCCTGAATAGCATCCTGCACTGCAGAGAATATTGCAGCTGTTCTTATTTTGTTCAATGGGGTATATTGATGTCAAGGAATATTTTTTTCTGTTAATGATATGAATGTTTTTACACAACCCTGGTCCTGAGCAGTAGACATAGCCAATTGCCATGCATTTTCCAGTTGACCATCTGCCGCCCACTGACAAAAATCTTTTAGACGTGCCCCTGGTCATTATCATTTCATTATCATTATCATTTTCATTATCATTATGGGCTGTAGTCATCACTACACAATTCCACTGACTTAAACTATACTGGCGGTGAGAAGACTGAGCAGTGGACACTGCTGCCTGTGCTTCCGGTTTGCTTGTCAAGCAAGAAAGCAAATAGTAGCAACAATGAGTTGAAAGTTGACATCCTTCTTCATTTCAAAGGAGGTATGTGGAGAATACTATCACCTTGAGATGTCGTCCTCAACTCTATAGTATTATAGTGCAAAAAGGGCATTGTTTCATTGGAAACAAGGTAGCCATTAAGAGGGAAAAGTTGTCAATGTATCTAAACGTGAGTATGCCTCATTCTGTAAGTTGTGAATTAATCTTCTTTTCTTTTGTTATTGATCTCCAGGAGAGAGACACATGATTCATCTGCAAGTGTGATTGAACACTCACTGAGCTTTAAAGGAACTGTATGCCTGGAGGGAAAACATAACAGCAAGAAATATGAATTTATCTCAATGTGTGAGTTGACCCAGAAATATACACATATGCGTAGTTTTATGTAAATCCCATTTAATTTTATAAAGTTTTTGCAGAAAATCTTTCCCATGGAATTTGTCCACTACCACCTTCCCTTTTCCCTGATACTGAAAGGCAATGTCATTAACCTCAATGATTAAAAAGTGCAAGAGTTAACAACAATGCCATTGTGAATAAAGGGCTTCCTTTTTAACTCCACAACATCTCTGTTAAAGTATATGACACAGTTTATAATGCTGACAGCATGAAAATTCTTTGGGAATCTAGTTAAAAGTATCATGTCAGCACAGTCAGTTTCCTTCAAATTATTAGTATACATTGTTAGACTGAAGCAATAAATTGTCTTCCTTCTGTCCTGAATGCGGAAAACAACATGAGATACGCATAATGGCCATGTTAACCTTGGGCAATCTGGTTGGGGAATTATGGACTGTAGTCATGAACCAGAATCCTATAGGCGCAAACTATTCCTTTGTCAGGATATTGTCAGGACAGTGGATGCGTGGTGGCAAATGGTGCCACTTTTAACACAATTGCCAAAGAAAAAGCATAGGCTCAGGCCATTCCTTTCATAGTGCTTTGAGTATGGCTGGATCTAAACTGCCATATAATCCAGATTATCATCTTTGAAATGAATTATATGAGTCTACACTGCCACATAATCCAGTTCAAATCAGATAATCTGGATTTTATATGGCAGTGTAGATGAGGCCTATGAGGACTATTGAGAACAAGGCTTATATAGATACAAATGGCCTTTGTAGGGAGGGGCATGCTGAGCAATCCACAGTACAGTAGGCCCTCCCGTATTCATGGAATTTGTATCCACATTTTCAACCATTCATGGTTAGAAGATATTCCCAAAAAATAAAATTCCAAAAAGCAAAACACAGATGTTGCTATTTCCTATAAGGGATGTCATGTTACTACACCATTGTATATAATGAGACTTGAGCATTCATAGATTTTGGTATTGGGGGGGGGGGGGGGCGGATCTTGGAACCACTGTAATAATGCTGGCAGATGCTCTTGTTCCACCAAAAATGAGTAAGATTGCAGCCAGTTCGGCTGGATTGTAATAACATTTGTTTTATGTTTTTTTTCAGAATGATCTCCTGGCAAAGTTATGTATTATTTATTTATCTTACTTTTGAACTGCCCACTACCCAAAGTTCTCCTGATTGCTTGTTATATAATGAATAATTTATGACAATCAACAGATCATACAATACTGCTTGTTAAAAGTACACAATGAAACCATAATTCCATAAAATAGTAATTAAAAAACATATAAAAGCAAGTTAAGACTGCCCACAAAACATGGAATTTTTCAGCATATAAAATGGAAGTAAAACCACAAGCACTGCAATGGAAAGGGTGCAGAAGCACTCAAACATTTGCTAAGATGCTTGTGACAATAAAGATTCTCATATAGAATCATAGAATCCTAGAGTTGGAAGAGACCTCATGGGCCCTTCAGTCCAACCCCCTGCCAAGATGCAGGAAAATCACATTCAAAGCATTCCCGAAGGATGGCCATCCAGCCTCTGCTTAAAAGCTTTCAAAGAAGGAGCCTCCACCATCCTCCGGGACAGAGAGTTCCACTGTTGAACAGCTGTCACAGTGAGGAAGTTCTTCCTAATGTTCAGGTGGAATCTCCTTTTCTGTAGTTTGAAGCCATTGTTCTGCCTCCAAGTCTCCAGGGCAATAGAAAACAAGCCTGCTCCCTCCTCCCTATGACTTCCCATCACACGACACCAACCTCCCTATAACATGGATGCGAGATGAGCATATGGGAGGAGCACAGACTCCAGACAAGATGCTATCACTGAAAATGTCCTTTTTAAAATGCTTAGACAAATCAGCTCATTTTGTGTGCTTAAAAAAAATCTTTAAAAGATGTTTAAGCAGAATCAAAGAGATTCAAAATAAATATATGTGAACATGTGTGGGACACACACACACACACAACAGTGGCCCATTTATATTTGCTTTTACTTAACATAGTGCTTTGCTGAGGCAGGGAGGGCAAGCCATCCCTTCCTCTACTGCTGGACTCCTGAAGAAATCAAAATCTTGTACAAGACAAAAAAATTCCTAGCAGCTAAGAGTTACTGCTGAGCAATGGCTTTTTTTCCATTTCAGCACCAAATAATAGACAGCACATGGCTTCTCTAATAATACCCTTCACCAAAGTGTAAATGTTGTTTCCAGGGTAGTCTCCACAGGGGTCTGCCGGCTGAATTAAACAGGTGGCAGTGCATAGGCAGGAAACAACAGTGTTCCTATTTCTGGAGATTTCTTGAATACTAATGTGTGGCCTGGATTTAAGATGTTGTCTTTTAGAAGGGCAAAACAATTGTGATTTTTTCTTCCAGTTACACTTTCTGTCAAAAACAAATGACTTAAGAGCACTGTTCCATTAAAACAGCTCTGTCTGGTCAACTAATACTGTTTTTGACTGGAAGTGAAGGACTGTCTATTGGAAGCCATCCTCATAAAACAAAGCACTGTCTTTACATACCAACAGAACTTGAAAAGGAAGCAACTGAGTTGGAAACTTTCTCTTGATGTACTAGTCTGTATTGGACAGGGGAATGTCTGCTATGGGGGACGGAAGGATCAAAGATTCAACAACTCACCAGCTGATTCAAAAGGCTGAGAGTGGCAAAAGATGTTTGGAGAAGTAATGTTTGGGACTATAACTCCCAGAAAACTCCCAGCTAGAATGGCTACTGGTTATGCTGGCCATAGGGTTCTGGGAGTTGTAGTGCGAAGAGCAACTTTTCTAATTTCCATAATGTGGATTGAATTACTCTTGAATTTGGTTGGACATGTAGTAGCTTCTATGTAATTGATGCAAAAAAATGCTCAATAACAAGCTCTTTCAGTGCAGGGAGACAGTACAGTAGGCTCTCCATTTTTGCAGGAGTTAGGTACACCTGCGAAAACATCTCTATATGAATCTCTAGGTTCTCTAGAGAAGCTCTATGTCAATGTCTGCCAGAAGTTGACCACTGAATCATGCTGGAGAACCTACAAATGCCCAGAGAAGCAATCTTTCTATAAATCTCAGGCCCACTAGTACAATTTTATGGCCAGCTTCTGCTGGAAGTCATTCCCAACTGCTGCAGAACCAATTGCGGCAGTATCATCTGTCAATGGTGATCCCCAAATACAGTCAATAACTGTGTAGCCCCCCTAACACAACTCTTGCTTTAACTCCTGTGCAAAGTTTTCTAGTTTGTTCTTTATTCTTTGAGTATAGCTTTCATCATGAAGTTTTTAAAGAAGTACAATATTACTCTACTTTTCTCAATCTGGGGGTTGTGACCCCTGGAGGGGGGTCGTGAGGGGGGTTCAGAGGGGTTACCAAAGACCAGTATTTTCTGTTGGTCATTGGGGTTCTGTGTGGGAAGTTTGGCCCAATTCTATTGTTGGTGGGGTTCAAGAGGCTCTTTGATTGTAGGTGAATGATAAATTCCAGCAACTACAACTCCCAAATGTCAAGGTCTCTTTCCCCCAAACCACCAGGTTTCAAATTTGGGCATACCGGTATTAAGTATATGTGCCAAATTTGGTCCAGATCCATCAATGTTTGAGTCCACAAACTCCAAAAGTATGTGAACTACAACTCTAAAACTTAAGATCAGTGCCCACCAAACCCTTCCAGTATTTCCTGTTGGTCATGGTAGTTCTGTATGCCAAGTTTGGTTCAATTCCATCATTGATGGAGTTCATAATGCTCTTTGATTGTAGGTGAACTATAAATCCTAGCAACTGCAACTGACAAAATCAATCCCCACCAGTATTCAAATTTGGGCGTATCGAATATTTGTGCCAAATTTGGTCCAGTGAATGAAAATACATCCTGCATATCAGATATTTACATTACACTTCATAGCAGTAGTAAAATGATTGTTATGAAGTAGCAATGAAAATAATTTGGAACTGTGTGAGGAAAAATGAGGAACTGTATTAAGGGGTCGCAGCACTCTACTGCTCTACTTATTGACTCAAATCAGCCAGTCATGATGTTACCACCAACAGGGAAACAGCAAAATAGAGCCAAAAAAGGAAGTTTCCCTTTACTTTCCCTTCCCTGTTGTTTGTGACAGACAATACATTGTATTGCTTCAGAGGAACAAAGTATCTTTGAAATGTTTAAGTGCATGGGAGAGTATAAAGGGAAACGGGAACGTCGAAATGCTTTGTAGAATGCTGCAGACTTTTAGCAATCATCACAAAAGCTTCTAGTTTATCCGTTTTAAGGTCAGATTTTGACTTCAGTACTTTCTCTCCCACCTGCTGTGACTGTCCTACTATATTCTGCTCTCTTTTCTCTTCAATCAGAAATAAATTGCAGCTTTCTTGTTGCTAGGTATTCCTTAAGGAAAAACACACATGCGCATCAGACACACACAGAGAATGGGAAGTTATTGATTTTTGGTGACTGTACCGGATTTGGTTTTGCATTGTATATTGATTTTAAGAGTCAATATATTTGATCTATTGAATTTGTCTTTAAATTTGTTTCTATTTCACAATGGTTAAATTGTATATCAAAATTCGATACACATAATAAGTGACAGAAAAAGCTAAAAATTTAACTGTATAAAGGACGGAATGGGGAAGATTTAAAAATAATAATGATATTCTCTTATGTTCCCAGTGTATTTATGTTTCTTTCTTATTTATTAATTTCCTGTATCTTTTTTTATATTTTATTTTTATATATATATATTTATATTTTATATTAACTGGATATTTTTTATCCAGTTTATGTAATACTGTACAACTATCACTAGAGATAAGCCATGTTTTTATTTCAGGTCAGTGATAAGTTTCCAACGCTCTTTTTAAAAAGCAGTAGTGACAAGAATGGAAAAATTGTGGCCAGGTTGGGTTCTGCTGGGGCCCCTTCTACACTTCCATATCAAATCCATATTATCTGCTTTGAACTGGATTATATGGCAGTGTAGACTCATATATTCCAGTTCAAAGCAGATAATATGGATTATCTGCTTTGATAATCTGGGTTATATGGCAGTGTAGATCCATCTTGAAGCGATCTTGGAAGTTGTCAGGTGGTTTAAATATAATGCCATATTTCTGGAGAGGTGAGAGCCACCACATATGTGTTAGGTAAAGGTTTTCCCCTGACATTAAGTCTAGACATGTCCGACTCTGGAGATTAGTGCTCATCTCCATTTCTAAGTGGAAGAGCCGCGTTGTCCATAGACACCTCCAAGGTCATGTGGCTGGCATGACTTCAAAGAGCGCCGTTACCTCCCTCCGCAGCAGTACCTCTTAATCTACTAACATTTGCATGCTTTCAAATTGCTAGGTTGGCAGAAGCTGGGGCTAACTGCAGGAGCTCACCCTACATGCTAGATACAAACCACCAACCTTTCAGTCAGCAAGTTCAGCAGCTCAGCAGTTTAACCTGCTGTGCCACCAGGGGCTCCTACATATGTGTTCGTTGTTGCATTTCCTGTCTTATTTTTAAAAGACAGGGTTGGCTGAGTGGATAGATGGAATAGTTAATGCCCCTCTAAAACAAGGTAGAGTTTCAGCATACCAAAAGGATGCAGATATAAAGCAATTACAGAAAAGGCCATCTCTATATACTACCATGTCAGACAATTATTGTTCATTTACCAACATTTAATTTGCAGCCATGATACTGGAGTGGTGGTCTTCCAGGTTCAGGGGTTTCTGAATGAGATGGATTATCTAGATTAGTTTCAGTCTAGCTGCAGGCCTGGCTGTGCGGCAGACAGCTTTGATTATGTGGCAAAGGAATTTATAATATTGGGTCTGATGGACCTGCAGAAGAGAAGGCTGAGAGGAGACATGATAGCCATAAATATGTGAGGAGAAGTCATAGGGAGAAGGGAGCAAGCTTATTTTCTGCTGCCTTGGAGACTAGGATGCGGAACAATGGCTTTAAACTACAGGAAAGGAGATTCCGCCTGAACATTAGGAAGAACTTCCTCAGTGTGAGAACTGTTCAGCAGTGGAACTCTTTGCCTTGGAGTGTGGTGGAGGCTCCTTCTTTGGAAGCTTTTAAGCAGAGGCTGGATGGCCATCTGTCGGGTGTGCTTTGAATGCGATTTCCCTGCTTCTTTGTCTCTTCCAGCTCTATGATTCTATGACCTCTCAGTGGCTTTCAATAGAATCAACAATGGTATCAATACCACCAACAATGTTATTGTGATCCACTTTGCAGGGATGGGCCTTGGAGGCACTTTCTTATAGTGATTCCATTCCTTCTTGTAGGGGCGAATCAAGAATTTGGTGCTGGATTGGTCCTCTTTGAGTCCTTGGCAATTGACTTTTGGAGTACTTCAGAGATCGATTCTCTCCCCTGTGCTATTTAAAATATACATGAAACTGCTGAGAGAGGTCATTTAGGGTTTTGACTCTTGATGTCATTAGTATGCAGATGACACCCAACTCTATTGCTGCATTCTCCACCACAATCCAAGGAAGGAGATTTGGTCCTAAAGGGGTGCTTATCATTAGTAATGTAGTGCAGAGGAATGCATAAACTAAATTTTCACCTAGAAAAGAGAAAAATAGCCTGCTCCTAGTTAGTCAAAAGGCAGGCAAGGGAATTTGGGCCTTCAAAGATTGATTGCTCAAGGGGAATAGGCCTGGATTTTCTGTTTGCTAGTTTCCCTTTAATAAATTTTTTAAATTTAATTTATTTCTACCTTTTATGAGAATAATTAAACTATGCTTGTTGTAATGGTTGTAAGGTGCTGTGAGTCCCAAATTAGGGGGAAAGTGTGGTATACAGAAAAACGATGATGATTCCTCATTTGACTCCCTTTTCAGTGGACCACATTTGTTAGAAGTGAATAATTTGCCTTTTGACAGACATGCTCAAGGCAACTAACACAACTATAGCAGCACCAAACAATTATAATATTGTACAAAATCATATGCAGCATAATACATTTTGCACAGAACTTGGGGCTAAAATAATTTGGGGAAATTGTTTAACTTTAGTTGTGTTATGCTATTGTTTTACAAATAATGGTAGCTGGTTAAAAGTAGCTAAGGATGAGACATACAATTATCCTCTGTGGTTATATTGAGATGGAAGCACTAGAAGAAAACTTTGCAAAATCATAGCAACAGGAAGTAAAAATACAACAGAGACTAGTATGCAAAATGAACCCTGAAGAAAAATGTCTCACATTAAACCACACTAACATATGGCTTGGAGTGGAATGTCGCTTTGAGCTGAAGTGCCTATCCCTATACTATTTATAGCCTAAAGCTATTTTTGTGGTGCATGGTTAGGCTAGAGGTAGATAACATAGGATGATATGTGTATTTTTCCTCACAGGTAGAACTTGCATCAACTCTATGAAAATACATTATGTGAAGTTGACAAGAAAAATCTCTGCCTGCACCCCTGTTAATCTAATGTTATTAGAGGAGATAATATTGGGCTAAAAGGATTAGTTATCTGACCTGGCCTAAAACAGCCCATATGTTTTTGCCTCTTTGTTTTTAAGGTAATACTAGACTTTTTCCTACGATAGATCAACACTATTGCACCACACCATTGCTTTGTAATGTTGTTACTAATGTGTGTGTGGAGACGGGTAACTTTTGAAAAAAAATACATGAAAGCAATATACGTAGAGTGTGTGGCATACATCAAAGAGTAGAGCAGTTACAAAGATTAATAGAAAGAGGAAGTGTATTTGTCAAGATCATGAATCATAACCTTAAATCCACAAAGCTGAAATAACTTTACAGCGGTTAATTCAGTAAGGAGGATTATTTTAAGCTATTGCTTCAAACATGGGAAAAATTTAAAATAGGAATGGAGCTTGATTTTTAAAAACCTCATGCAGAGGAATAGGGCATTTTAATCCCCAGAGTCACATTGAGACAGAGAACTAGTCTCACAGTACTAAGTGTACATGGCAAGTGGTTGAAACCTGTTGTCGTTTATTCTTACATACCAGTTGGGATGAAAACATTTCCAATGAGTCTCTTGCTTTTTGGCATCATGATACTTATTGGTCCCAGCAAATGTAATGCATTTGAGACTCAGATGTGCTATTTTTGTTTGACAAGTAGAAATAATATATTCTTGTTGTCCCACTTAGTGAGGACATAAAATCCTCATTGGATCAGGAAACACAAGAAAAGTACCTGAAATCCTAATCTTGATTACTAGAATCTTAATCCAAATCCTAACTCTGGAATAACAATGAGATTAGAAAATACCCCATTCACTTAAAGCCAAATAACTATTTCAAAACTAGTCTCTTCATTTTTAAAATATCTTTGTGTCTCTGTTGGAAATCAAGACTTTAGAAGCAAACCACAGTTTATGGATGCTCCACTATAAAATGTGGGGTTTTTTTTGTGAAACCCAAAAATCTTACATGGAAATCAGTAGGGTCAACCATGGTAGGATGATTTAAGTATTGTACTGAGGACTCTGGCAGACCAAGGTTCAAGCTAGTGATGGAAACCTATTGGGTGATTTCCGACAAATTATACTCTCCCAGTCTTAGCTAAACCTTTCTCTGAATAAATATTGCCAAGAAACAGTCACTATATGTCACAGCTGACTTCAAGGGTCAAAGTAGTTTTCTGCTTTTGTATTTCTTGACTCCATCAGAGGATGTCCTGCGCAAGACCATAAACAGAACAGAATAGATGCAAATCAGTCACCAAAGGTTGCTTAATTGGTTACATCTTTAAAATGTGGAAGAATCCAATAAAATAAGTTTTGCAACACTCAAAATAAATATTTTGTACAATTTATAAATTTCCATGTCTAATGCTGGAGGTCAGAAGGGCACAAAGAGTAACCATTACTACCTAATGGGGTAAGATTATACTCAAACCCCTTTTGTGTAATATCATTGACATCCTGCTGTTTCCTGATTAGTAACTTATTAGTATTTAAATATGCTCATAAATGTTTCCCTTGAAATTTTCTGTTGACAATTCCTGCTTAAAGCCAAATTTGCAATAGTATGAGAATTAATTTTGCAGATAAGATGAGAAACAGAGCATTGTGCTTTTATATTTATACTAATTATGAAACCAGAAAGAAAATAGGATCCATAACCACATCCCACTCATTATTGCAATTTCAGCAGACTTTCTGTAATAATTTCTAGAGTGTGCCTCTACATAGATATATATTCACTCCTGTATGATTCAGGCAAATATAAGGCAGTCCATGACTTACAAACATCTGACTTACAAACAGATTATAGCTAACAACCGGGGGGGGGGGGGGGGTGAGACAACAGAAAGTGAGAGAAATCTACTCCTTGGAAGGGAAATTCACTCCTGAAAGAGTTATCAAGGGGAAAAGGTATCTCCACTGAAGCTTTATCACCAAGCCTTAATGCCACAACAAGCCAATTTTTTTCAAAATCCAATTATTGCAGGGATGGAAAGTGAGGTGAAATTTCCTCACAGGGGCACAGATAGCAAACCAAACACCACAGGGGGATTCTTTATGCTATCCAAAAGCTAACATTCAATCTATCTATCTATCTATCTATCTATCTATCTATCTATCTATCTATCTATCTATCTATCATCTATCTAATTATCTATCTATCGATCTGATATTACATTTAAATGTGTCTGTTCCGACTAACATACAATTTTAATTTAAGAACAAATCTATAGAACCTGTCTTGTTCATAACTTGGGTACTGTCTGTATATATCATATATACTCATATAGATCAACTTCATGTCTAAGTCGAGGGCAGACTTTGGGGCCAAAATTATGGATTTTGATATGATGCATGGATAAGTAAACGGTCATTCCATGGAGAGGAGAAAGCAGCAACACAGCTTTGGGGTGCCACATGCCCCTGGCCAAAACCATTGCTGTTTTCCCACCCAAGAATTCAAAAAGGTTAGAAGTGGTGCCACGGTGAAGAGTAGAAAGGATCGGTGCTTCTTTTAGGTTTTTCCAGGATGGGGTTGTTGTATGTCTTTCGGGCTGTGTGGCCATGTTCCAGAAGTATTCTCTCCTGACGTTTCACCCACATCTATGGCAGGCATCCTCAGAGGTTGTGAAGCCACACACAACCTACACAGAGAAGCCATTGAAATCCACAAGCATGTGGACAACTTTAACAGAAAGAAAGAAACCATGAAAATGAACAAAATCTGGCTACCAGTATTAAAAAACTCTAAAATCAAAACAGTAGATGGGAACCAACACTCTGAGGGCAGAGGACAGCTAATGACTGAACAAAGGATGCCCCCAGGCAAGGGGCATAACCTTTCCAATGCTAATTAGGGTGATTAACTGAAACATTAATGCTGGCTTCCCAGTGACAAAGGACTCTTGCCACACCCTGGACTTTCCACAGATATATATTCTTTCCTTTCCTTGCCTAGGTTATCCATACCTCACAACCTCTGAGGATGCCTGCCATAGATGTGGGCGAAACGTCAGGAGAGAATACTTCTGGAACATGGCCACACAGCCCGAAAGACATACAACAACCCTGTGATCCCGGCCATGAAAGCCTTCGACAACACATTTTCCAGGATGGATTCAAGTCTCGCCTTTTGCCACTCTACTCAGAGAAGCAGACGGTTATGTTTTTGGTAAGACTTAAGGCACAATACTTTGATGTGGGAATAGGTCGACCCAGGTTTTTTGGGTTGTCATTTTTGTCTAAAATTTCTAGACTTATATATGTATATATAGGGTATCCTGCTTACATCTGCATGATCCAGGGAGGTCTTGAATCCAGGATTGTACCATAAAGGTTTAAACCAAAGCTTGAACTGTCTCTGGTATTAAGGATTCTGATAACTATAGCCAGAAGCATAGAATTACCAGGCTCTGTTGCAAACTTGTCTATTTCATAAGAGTAGCTACACTTCAGCTTATAGTAAGTCGTTACCCTCCCCCTTTCGTGCACTTTAGCCTTCTTTTGATGGGACAGTAGGGATTTCTAAGGTAGTCATTTCAGGTTAGATGGGGGAGAAGAGAAAAGGGAGAAAACAGTACTATATATATTTTGTTAGTGCTACACAAAGCCAGCTTCACTGCCAAATATCTGTGTAGCAGCAACTTAAAAGGATTTTCTTCCTAATTCAGTTATAAAGACATGACACAAACAGGAAGCAATTCATTAACAGGCACGCTGGTTCAATTAAATTGCAGAATTAGGCTAATGTGGCATCTCTCCAAAAAGCCTTGTGAAACTGTTTTTGAATTTAGGGACCCAAGCTGACAAAAGAGGGCATTTCTAGTATGAAAAGATATAACTGAAGACATTGGGCTAAAAATGAAATTTGCAGAGGAAACATCCCTTTGAGAATGTACTGTAAATTTGATTGCAGGGGCATTTCATTCTATTACAGTCTCCTTTCTCAAAGACAATGGCATCAAGGAAGGCAGGAAAGCAGAGAGCTGTAAGGGCTGTCAGCCGGGCTGCTGGGAACCACTGTCAGGACCAATCTATCACACTTTAGCTATTTTTCAAGACTTGGTCTAACCAAATAAGAAAAGGATCTGGCCCGCAAAAATGGTTGGGATTGCTAGTACCAAGGACAAGGTCAGTGGCTGATATAAAACTCTAATAAGTACAGACACAGTCTGCAGACTGCAATAAAATAGAAAAGATGTCATTTTCCTCCTTCTAGGTCCATTAATCCTGCCTTCATGTGGTTTTTACAAACAGCAGCAAAGGAAATACTTGAGTTTTAAGCACTTGCCTATGTGTGCTAACTTGATCTTATTTTTAATCAGCTCACACTTGTGAATTACTTGCGGTGAAATGTATGTAGCACCACAGTTAAAGCCCAACTCATTTTTTTGTTGGTGGTGTGCATGTGCAACCCAATATATCATATAGCGATATATTAAAAGAGCTGCTTTCCACTGTGGGGGAATGCAGGATTAAGGATGTGTCTGCACTGGATTTTTCTATAACAATCTCTCCACAATCTGGCATTTCCATTGTGGTGCCAGCCCTGCTAATCCTTCACTGTACTGCACAGATGCCATTGAATTAGTACGCAAGAATTGGCAAGGCTTTGGTAGAGCTATATTTGGGAAAGAAAACATGGACCATTTATGGTCTACACAGCACCATCTGTCAGGAACCTAACATAGCCTGCCCCCTTCCCTTTTATAGTGGAATAATAGCACTATTAAATCCTTGATAGGAGCCCCCGGTGGCGCAGTGGGTTAAACTCTTGTGCCAGCAGGACTGCTGACCAAAAGGTTGGCGGTTTGAATCCAGGGAGTGGGGTAAGCTCCCATCTGTCAACCCCAGCTTCCCAAGCAGGGATATGAGAGAAGCCTCCCACAGGATGGTAAAACATCCGGGCGTCCTCTGGGCAATGTCCTTGCAGATAGCCAATTCTCTTGCACCAGAAGTGACTTGCAATTTCTCACGTCATTCCTGACATGAAAAAAATCCTTGATGGTGTCTCATTCAAGTAATAAATAAGGCTAAACCTACTTAGCTTCCAAGATCATACATTTTTGCCATAATCATTCATATTTCAAAGCATGTATATCACGTATATTTTTAACATGTTAATCTTACACAGACTATGTATATGCAACACCCAACCCTTCTCTGCTGCAAGTGTTCTATAGTTACTATAGTAGTGTCAGTGATTGAGTAGCTCTGGCTATTCAGATATTACATGCCTAAGAAAATCCTATACAATGTATAGGGTTGTCACAATTTGACAGGCGACTTGAAAGCATATATCCCCATGTAGCCTAAGTAGGGCCTAAATACCCTACACTGCTTAGCGTCCATCTGAGCTTGGGAGCTAAGCAGTGTCAGCCCTGATTAGTAACTTGGATAGGAAACTGCCAATGAATACCATGCAATGTAGGCTTCACAGTATTTTAGAAGAATACATGGCTTGTGTATTCCTGCCTAGAAGGGCCCTGAGAAATCAATGGGGTCACCATAAAATGGTAGGTGACTTGAAGGCACACACACGCATGTCAGCAAGAAAGAAAAAGGATAAAATGAGTGATTAAATTTGTGGATTTAAAATGGCAGAGAAGATGTAAGAACTGAAATATTGAAGATATTTAGTTATTCACCTTTTATCTTGTTTAAATCCTAACCTGGTAAATTTTCAAATAATCTCAGTTTACTGCTGATAATAAGCCTTGCCTTTTCAGCAGAACATAAAATTAAACAAACAGCATCAAACCATTACTAAGCTGATGCTGTTACACAATTTATCAGTACAGGCAATCCCTGAAGAACATAAGGGCCTTTTCACATATCCATATAATCCAGTGTTATAGTTCAGCCCATGATTGTGCTTGATCCTAATGTCCATGCAGAAGTGGATCATGGGATTTCTGGGCCTGCGAGCTAGCATGAGATTTTAAGTCCTGAAACTGAACAGTCTCGGTCTCCAGCAGCTAATGAAGGCCACATTCCAGACGGGAGCCCCAATGCTGCTGAGAAGTCGTTCTCTAGGGAAGCAAGGTCAGAGGCTGAAATGAATTCAGAGGATGAATTCCTAGGTGGACAGGATAATAAGCTTGTAGATTGGAGACTTAGTTTCCATAAACTCTGTGCTGCATAGCAGAATATCCGAAGGTCACAGCGCTTGTTAGAGAAGAAGCCGTTATCAGGTAGTCAGGGAAAACGACATGATTTCATGTGTATATTACAGAGGCCAGGGGGATTTTCTAGCAGTCTGGTCAACATTGGTTATTGAAGCAACATCTCTTGCAAAGTTCTAGTCAAGCCTGCTAAGGGAATTCTAGTTTTTTATTTATTTATTTATTTATTTATTTATTTATTTATTTATTTATTTACAGTATTTATATTCCGCCCTTCTCACCCCGAAGGGGACTCAGGGCGGATCACATTATAACAAACATAGGGCAAACATTCAATGCCCATAAACACATCAAACAGAGACTGAGAGACACACGCAGAGGCAAGTTAACCTTCTTCTGAGGGGATGTTCGATTCTGGCCACAGGGGGGAGCAGCTGCTTCATCATCCACACTGACGGCACTTCCTCATTCCAGGTCGTAAATTAGTTAATCTTGCCTCCCCACTTTATAAGTGGTACCTTATCTCCTACTTGATAGATGCAACTATCTTTCGGGTTGCTAGGTCAGCAACGAGCAGGGGCTATTTTTTATTTTTAATTGACGGGTGCTCACCCCGCCACGGGCTGGCCTCGAACTCATGACCTCATGGTCAGAGTGATTTAAGGCAGCTGCTCAACAGCTGCGCCACAGCCCGGCCCCATGTCTTCGTTTGTTCCATGTCTTCGTTTGTTCATGTTTCATGCTTGCACATTTGAAATATTGTTCCTGGATTTTTGTATTGGATTTTATGCTGCTTTGCATATTCTGGTTCCTGTGCTGATGCCCTGTTTGTCTTGGTTTTTTGGAAACTACTCTTGTACTTTGAATCCTGTGGAGTATTTCATACATTTAGACTTTGAAGTTTTTACTATTTTTGTTGAACTACTTTTTATATAATCTTCCATAAACTGCTTTGCTGATTTAACTTGGACTGGAGTTTGATGGTTAAGTTCAGAAGTGCTTCCTGCCCTGGAGTACAACACCCAGAATATCAAGGCAGAATAGCCCACAATATCTGCTTTGAACTGTAATATCTGAGTCCACACTGCCATATAGCCAAGTTCAAAGCAGATAATGTGGGATTTTACTCAGCTGTGTGGAAGGGGCCTAAATCTAAAGTTTAGAGTGGGGCCCAGGTAAATGACCATGGAGTGCAGCATCCTGCCCATGGGTCTGAGTTTGGGGATCCCTGTGCTAAAGGCTTCTGTTCTAAAGAGGTGTTTCATGTCTACATTGTGTGTTATGCTGCAGAGCTAATTTATGAAAAGCATGTTCCCCTCCTTACAAAAGTTGTAAACCTCATTGAAAACATAGTGCAGCCAGAGAATGTTTGATAATCACAAAACATTTTCTTCTATTTAACACAGGGGTCCCCAAACTAAGGCCCGGGGGCCAGATGCGGCCCTCCAAGGTCATTTACCTGGCCCCCGCCCTCAGTTTTATAATATAATATTTTTATATAAGTTTTAACAATATAATATATTGTATATACATATAATAGTGATAAAATATTATAATGTTATACAATATAATACTAATACCATATAATAATATTAATTATATGTTATATATTACATATAATATTACAGTATAGTGGTATAGTTCAATATAGTAATATATAATGCTAATATTATGCTATGCTAATAATATAATATATTGTATGTACATACAGCTGGTATGAGTCCCCTTCGGGGTGAGAAGGGTGGGATATAAATGTAGTAAATAAATAAATAAATAATTTTAGACTTAGGCTCAGCCATAGTCTGAAATGATTTGAAGGCACACAACAACAACAATCCTAATTAACTTGACTATCTCATTGGCCAGTAGCAGGCCTACACTTTCCATTGAAATCCTGATAGGTTTATGTTGGTTAAAATTGTTTTCATTTTTAAATATTGTACTGTTCTTTCATTGTTGTTGTTGTTTTGCACTACAAATAAGACATATGCAGTGTGCATAGGAATTTGTTCGTTTTTTTTTTTCAAATGATAATTCGGCCCCTCAACAGTCTGAAGGATTGTGGACTGGCCCTCTGCTTTAAAAGTTTGAGGACCCCTGATTTAACATGTTACTTCTTGGCAGACAAATGGGGCTTGCAGTAGAGTAAGAAACATGCAATCTTCTTTACTAACTTCAATGTCTTTATTTCATATTCTAGAAGAAACTTTACAAAACCTGCGCTTTTGTATGGTTTTGGATTTGATTTGGACTCCAGAGACATCTTCCTGTTTATATTATGAACAAAACAAAAATTAAGCAATGAAATGTATGAAGAGCAAGCCAACTGCATTGCATGTCTATAAACTTTACAGAACTATGATTTTTCTTGTTTGCTTTCCATATGGTTCAGCCAACTACTGCTACCAAAAAAAATATATCACAAAATGCTCATTTTATATCTGAAGTACAAATTTTATTGGTTTCATTGACAGCTCTGAATAGGACCATGTTTTTGCATTATACAACTATCTTAGTGGCAGACAATGCAACGTATGCCTGTTAGCTTGAATGTGAACATTATATCAAATATTACAATGACCACAATGAATTATTCAGATAATTAAGCCAATCTTCTAATACACACCCAATCCCTCTCCAACTGATTAAACTTCCCGACTTTGCAAAAATAAAACAGGAACATATACTCAGGATTAACTCATTTGCTCTTAGAATTCAGGCACTGATTATAAATACAGAATCAAAAGAGTTTAGAAAATGCATTTTGGAAAATAGTCTTAATGGCAGCAATTAGTGTTTCATACAATACAATTCATAATTTTCCTCTGGAAAATATCATCATAAACTGTTTTACAAGAGTATGACAGGCAATGTATATCATGTTTATAAATGAAGTTTCAAAGTTCCTTTTGTTACTTTATAGTGTTTTATAAGAATATTTTCCAACTTGCATAAAGATGTTGTTTTATATATTCTTTATAAGATTTCTTGAGTGTCTAGTGAAAATCCAATACCAGGATAATCTAATGCTTTATCAAGCAATCAAGAGAACTACTGTTCTTTTTTTTGACACAAATTTCTATCCTGCTCTTTAGCATAAGTTTTTCCAAGGAAATCAACGTCAGCAGCTTGAAATAATAAAACTGTCTATCAATAAAGCAAGTTTATTTTTCCTCCTCTTACTTCTGTTGTACTCATTTTAATTCAGTTGCTGCAAACAGTTCAAAGTTCAGAATGAGTTTATATGCAGTTAGCTCACCCGCGGGAAGAGGATATGAGGAGGCAGAATCATGCCCTTCCCAGTTGGCTCAGGGGAAGGCAGGCTCCTGGAACTCTCTTATCTTGTGTGTTCTTCTGCATCATTTTCTTGACCATACTCTAATGTTGTATGGCCACACATGTCCTGATTTTCATCTGTAAAGAGTTAGAGGATATGTTTCATAATATTTGTTCATAATGCAAGTATCTTGTAGCATCTTGGAGACTAATTGAGGGAATGAAGTTGATAGCCTAAGCGATTGTGGAATAAATCAGTTTCCTCATTGTAGTTCATAATGGTTAGAAATCAATGATCAGGCCCAGTCCTCAGGCCAAAGAAGCAGAGTATTCACTGTTCCTAACAAAAGCCATCTTTATATCTAGAAAAGTCAGACCAGATCTACAAAAGTATAATTATGATTGGACATCTGCTTTTAAATGAAGGACTATTAAAACTACCTTAGTAACTGAAATCAACATGCCTTCACAGCTAGATCCAGAAACTCTGTGCAGCTGCCTCATGTGATAAACCAAAAAACTGCAATTTGGAACACCATTTGGCTGGAAGTATTCCCAGCTGATTATAGTATTAGGAAGAGTAAGGACACTGCCTCAGGTGGCACATGCTGGAGATAGCAGTGACAGCTTCTGCTCCAGCCATTATTTCTGAATGTCCTGGCCAATTCCTTCTTTTGGAGGATGCAGTTGTATGTGACAAAGTACCACCTGTCTTCACTCCTCCTCTAGTTTACTGATGCAAAGGTTTAATGGGAATGCCATCCCAGCCCAACCCATGAAATAGTGGGGCCAATGCCATTTTATCTTTTAATCCGGACAGCAAAATATTAGGTCTGTCCCTGTTCTATGGACTGCCCATCCAAAAGTGCTGATGTGACAACCTTTAATGCCTAAACCAAGAGCCATTTGAACAGATCCCAAACTGGCAAGGGACAACATTTTGCATGTTGCACTATTGCCTTTTCATAGTGCTATGTGAGGGAGACCATTTTACACTGGTGTGTGGCCAGTGCTGCCCTGTAGTTACTGGTTGCCAGGTTCTTCTGGAGTAGAAAGTTAATATAAAGAGTATCTGATTGGGCCTGGACTTCACCTCAATAAGCAAGTCTTCTTGATCCTAGTGTACTCCGCAGCTGTGATTCACTGGCTCTGTTCATAGCTCTTAACTTCCCTTTGACGGATGCTTAGAGTTACTCACCCAGATTCAGGCTTTCTTATTTTATCTCCTGTAAAATTTGCAGTGTGACAACAAAGGAGCACACATTTTAAAGCAATTTCTACTGATAAATGCAAGTACATGTGCCTCTTGTACATACCAAAGATGTGGTTTTAAATTCCCATAAGATTAATGAATAAAGTGGGTGACAACAGTAGCAACTGTAATACAGAAAGCTGATAGTTTCGGGACTGATGGCTTAGGGACTGTCAGAAAGTGAAATTAAAAAGTAGAACTGCCCTTTTTTCAGTTTGCAAATCATAAAATCATATACTAATAGACCACATGGCCATCTAGTCCAACCCCTTGTCATGAAGGAAAAGCAGAAAGTATCCCTGACAGATGACCATCTAGCCACTGTTTAAAAGCTTCCAAGGAAGGAGCTTCCACCACACTCCGGGACAGAGAGTTCCACTGTTGAACAGCTCGTACAGTCAGAAATTTTTTCCTAATGTTCAGGTGGAATTGCCTCTCCTGTAAATTGAACATACAGCTCCCTCTTTCTTATGACATGCTTTTACATATTTATACATGGCTATCATGTCTCGTCTCAACCTTCTCTTCTGCAGGCTAAACGTACCCAGTTCTTTAAGAAACTTCTCATAGGGCATGGTCTCCACACCTTTGATCATTTTAGTTGCCCTCCTCTGAACACCTTCAAGCTTGTCAATATCTCTTTTAATGCAATAGAAGTCTTCAATGCCCTCCCCAAAAAACAGAATACCATCAGAACAATTTGTGCTTGGCTGAAAACTTCTTGCGAATTCACAGTGGCAAATGTCCTGATGTAACCTGTCATCATGATAAAGGAAAGCAGAAGAAAACAGAAGAAAACAGAAGAAAACAGTAAAAAAAACTTCTGCCAATTGTGGAAGCTATTGTCTTTTGTGGCTGACAAGAACTGGCTTCAGATTCAGGACCTATTACCATTGAAGAACCTTTGCACAATGATGGTAATCTCAGGGCCTTATTGAGATCTTGTGCCAGATCAGGAGACGCTGATCTAAAAGGTCATCTTGAAACTGCAGTTATGAATGCCCAATATACTAGTCCCCAAATACAAAATGAACTAATAAACATTTGTGGTGCCAAGATGCAATGCATCACAGCGTTTCTCTGTTTGGCAGATGAAACTTTGGTTGTGAATACCTCAGGCTTTGTGAAGATAAGTGATATGACAGGTGGAGGAATTGCAGACATTATATTGAAAAAACTGGAAAAAATTGGGCAGAACTTGCAATATTTGTGTGGACAGGGTTATGATGGAGCTGCTAATATAAGCAGTCATATTAGTGGTGCACAGGCAATTATATCTGATGGCTGTCTACATCCACTGCAGTGCTCACTCACTAAATCTAGGCTTAGCAAAGACTTGCAGCATTCCACCTGTCAGAAACTGACAAGGAACAATATTATTTGTGTGCAATTTCTTCAGAGCATCATCAGACTGGAATTGTTGAAGAAAAAATAAAATTCTATTTTTCTGAATCAAGAGCAAATAGCCTGTTGCTGCTTTTTGAAACACGTTGGATTGAGTGACATGATGCAGTTTTATGTTTTTTTGGACTGAACAGTGTGGTGGTGGGAACACTTGAAAAACTAAAAGAGAGTTCTCCATACAACAGTGAGACTTCTTCCAAGCTGGACACCTTTTTAAAGCTATTCTGAATGCTGAATTTGTAGTAACTATACACATCCTAAGAAAGCTTCTGTCATCATCCCTTCAGCTTAGCAAAACATTACAAAAAGTAGATATGGACATTTCCTGTAGTCTGCAACATGTCAACAGTCCCTTAGAAAAAGCCAGGGAGATGCACACAGAATCTGTGAAAGAATTTCAGGAGATCTTTGATATAGCAAGATCAGTGATGGAGTCTATGGGTGGAGAAGTGAGGATTCCTCACATCTGTTCAAGGCAGATTTGTAAACGCAACATGCAGGCAACTTCACCAACACCAATGGAATTCTAGAGGCTAAATGTGTACATACCATTTCTGGACTTTTTCTGCAGTCAACTTCAAGAAAGGTTTACAAGGCACAGGGAAGAAGTTCAGGAACTGCAAATGTTGCTCCCTATTAACTGTGGCCATTTAAAATCCAACTTGAACAAGTGCACAGAACTTTACAATAAATGCCTTCAAGGTACCGACACACTTATGGAAGAATTTGACCTGTGATGTAAAAACTGAAAAAGATTTCACCTGCAGAAAAACCATCAAATGCACAGGAAGCATATCTTGCCTGTGATAGACAGTTTTTCCTAATGTGAAGAAACATTTTCAGATTTCTGCAACATTATTGGCAGGGCCGGCCCTAGGTAATTTTCAAGTGTAGGCGAACAGAATTTTGGTGCCCCCCCAGACCAATCACTGAAAAATAAAAGTGTTGGATAAACGAAAATGTTGGATAATAAGGAGGGATTAAGGAAAAGCCTATTAAACATCTAATTATATTATGATTTTACAAATTAAGCACCAAAACATCATGTTTTACAACAAATCAACAGAAAAAGCTGTTCAATGCATGGTAATGTTATGTAGGAATTACTATATTTGCGAATTTAGCACCAAACATTGAACTAGGATATAGGGCAGTGTGGACTTAGATAACCCAGTTCAAAGCAGATATTGTGGGTTATTCTGCCTTGATATTCTGGGTTATACGGCTGTGTGGAAGAGCCCTGAATGAATCATATAATTTAAATTGTTTAATGTTTTGGACCTACTCTTCATGATTCTCTAAAAAAATGTTTCGACCCTTCCAATTTTTTCTCTGGCTACAGGCCTGCTGCCAAATAATGACGTTTGAACTGCATTATATGGTGAGTGTAGATCCATGTGTATTGAACTATATTGAGCTATATTGAGTTACATTTGGATGTAATAGACTTTAAGCTCATGTGTCTTGACAGGGGATTTTTTAAAAAAAAGGTCAAGATAGGGACATGGGAATTTCCCATGGATATTTACAGGGTGACAAATGTGATAACTCTTCAGCACCAAGTGAATGCTATTATTCCACTTTAACTGCCGAGTTTCATCCTATGGTAGTTTGTGATTGGCAGTTTAGCGAAGGTCATTTATATTTCTCAGCAATAATAGCATTGTTAATTTTGTAATATGAATGGGACCCAGATAGGCCTTTTTCTTACCTGGCAGTGCTCTTCCTATATTGCTATGTTCTTAAATGATTAAAACAGCAAGTCTTCCAGTGTCTCACCAAACTACAAACCTGAGGGTTCCATTAGATGAACAATGACAGCTGAAGTGGAATAATAGCACTATAACTGTGTAGTGTGAATGGGTCCCTAGTCATGCATTCTGTTCTGTAATCATTAGTCAAGCAATTTGAATGGACTGTGGGTGACAGGATGGCACAGTAACTGGGTACACTGCACCACCATAATTCTCTGAGATTAGACCATCGCACTTCAGAAGAAGGCAACGATCTGAGCTTTTAGACACACACTTCGGTCCAAATTGACTAATTAAAAAGGTTCTATCAAACACAGCTGCAGATCCTGACACACAGCAAAGTCCTTTCTGAGAACAGAGGAGGGAAATCACATGCCTTTTCTAATGGATAAAAATGCATAGCTTTCATTCTCCCTCTTTCCCCCCTTGTTCAAAGCCCTCTAACTCTTCTCTGTTATCATTCAATTTAATGCACCATCTGTTCATTTCAGGCATAATGTTTCAGCTGAGATGTCAAAAGAAAATGCACATTAATCAAACATTAGCATGTTTGAGGCAAGTATTATCTAGAAAAAAGCAAATATATAGATCAACACACTCTTATTCTTTTTCTTTTTCACATCTCTGTGGAATGCTGTGCAGGAGGAGAGAGGAAAATGGATGATCCTCGTAAACTACTTCTGTATCCTGATATTTAAATGTCTGGTTGCATAGCTAGGCAGAGGAGATTTCCTTGGTGACCTTGGAGAATGTCAGAAAATATATCATTGATTATTTTAGATTGCCCACAGCAAAAGTAAAAATCACGTAAGAGATGTCACAATAAGACGGGAAAAGGGCAGCAACATAATTCTATAACACGTATTCATCATGTACAAAGTGTGCAGGTAATACAAAATGAAAAAAATTGATATCGTAAAGTATGTTTTAAATAGAAGGAAAATGATTATTTAGGAAGGACGGTCAATCCTATACATGGCTGCTGTTCAAGTTCTGCCGCATGTAAAGGGACTTATTGCCTAGGAAGGGCACATATGAGACTGCAAAGATTCTAATATTATGCTGATATCAGTAGGTTTGAGCTCAAACACACAGTGATCCTTTGAAAAGCAATGCAAGAAAATAATTCAGGATTTGAGAATGTTACCTTTAAAAAAAATAGGTTGTGGCCAACCTGGTTGGGGGATTCTGGGAGCTGTAGTCTCCATTTTCTAAGCTCTGTAAAACAGGAGCACACAGTAACAACCATTTTGGAAAAGTGCCTCTCAGTTCGTGGAAAACTCAGTGACTCTTACACGCATGACAAAAATGTCCTACTTTCTACTCTCTGTTCTGCACATCCACCTAAAATACCCCATGGCCATTTCCTTTACACAAAGTGCTATCAAGACCTGAAAATGTAAAGTGTCACGTTGTGTTTAACAGGGAGATCATTTCACCTCTGCAATTTTCAGTGTGATTTCTTGAAGATATGACATAATGCAATATGACAGATGTCACTTCAAGAGAGCAAGCCGATACTGGCTCTATAAGGGACCCCCTGTTAATGCATCCTTCCAGAATTTCTTTAGGCTTTTGAAAGCCAGGTCTGCTGATGAGCCGCCTGTCTCTCAATTATGACAAAACCAGGTCAGCTTTTTCTAGCGCATGGATTCATGTCTGAGCTGATAAGTGATTCTAAAATCGCAAGGCTGTTCTTTGTGTGCCGCACTTAAAAGAGTTAATTGTACATGCCATACACACTTCCTAGTTGCTAGGTAACCATGGTCTACCTTCAAGTTGTAAAAACCAATGAGTTTGCTCTGATGTAATCCTTCTGAAGTTGATAGCAGGGGTTGAAGTTGAAGGTAGGGTCAACAGAATCGTATCACTTTAGGAAACCTTCAAAAGAGAATGAATTCTCTCTGGCAGCTCATTAGGACTCTTTTAAATAAAATTATTCCACTGACCTATTTAGAACAGATGCTTCAATATACTATTTTTGCATATTTGATTTTCTTGTTAATAGATGCATAGAACATGTATACATTGATCCTGCATCTTATAAATCAAAAAGACCATTGGTTGCCCTATTTCCCCGAGTAGTGAGAAATACTAGGTGTGGTGCTCATATGGGTTTTACTCCCTTTGGAAGAGTGAACTTGGAAGGCATAATGCATTTGGGTGATATTTAGTTTTATTTACAGATAAGTTGAGCACAAGTGAACAAATCTGTGGCTGGGCTTTGCCAAAGTGAAAACAAGAGTAGGCTTGTTTATTTTTAATGGTTGCATGGATGACAGAATTTCAGCAGCCACTGAAGGAAATTGAGTCCTCTCTGGTTTTCACTCTGGCAAGCCTACTTGCTGCCCTACATCAGATGGACAGTCAATAACTTTGTTTTTTGTGTAGTGGGCCCTCAATATGTGCAAATACTTGGTTCCAGGACCCTATGTATATACCACAATGGATGCTGGAGTCCCTATTAATAAAACGTCACGAGAAATTATCAGAGGTGATGGCAAGCCTCCTCTGCCAGACAGGGATTCTTCAGGCTCCCCTGTTTGGAAGATCATGCCAGCTGTCTGCTTTTGTCTTGCTGGTGGTAGACAGCCATTTGTTCACCAGCTTTTGTCTTGTCTGATGGGCTCCTTGGAGGCAGGGAAGCCTGAAAATGCATTCCTGGCAGCATGGGTTTGCTATCTCCTCTGCTTTGAATCTACAGTTGGTTGAGTCCACAGATTGTCATCCCATGGATATAGTAGAGCCACTGTATTTGTGTCCTGCATTGGCTGCAACATCAGTGCTGAAATACAACACCACCTGAGATCTACGAGTGCGGCATTTTTTCGAAGGAAGTAGAGTGTTTGCAAATCCGGACATCCACGGGGTTATAAAGGTTCATGTTTATAAAGCTATTGTTGTTCCATGTTTGCAAAACATGGACCATCTGCAAACATGTTCTCAACTTCTGGAATGATTTCATCAGTGTTGTCTTCGAAAAATCTTGCAAATTTCTTGGGAAGACAGGCAGACAAACATCCGTGTTCTAGAAGAAGCAAAGATCCCCAGCCTTGAAGCAATGATTCTCTGTCAAAAACTTCACTAGACTGGCCACATCGGGTCCGAATGCCTGATCAATGTCTCCCAAAGGAGTAATTTTACACTCAGCTCAATAACAGAAAACAGAATGTTGGTGGACAGCAAAAGAGATTTAAAGATAGGTTTAAAGCTAATCTTATAAAATGTGGAATAAACAACGACAACTAAGAAGCCCTGGCCCTTGAGCATTCTAACTGGAGGTCAGCTGTTATCCACAGTGCTGTGGATTTTAAAGAGGGACGAATGAAGGCCAAAAGGGGAAACATGCCAAGAGGATTATCCATCAAGCAAACCTTTTTTGGGACCACTTTCCATCTGGAAATGTATGTTCTTACTGCAAAAGACCATGCAGATACAGAATAGGCCTCTACAGGCATTTGCAGACCCATTGCCAAGACCCTACACCTGGAAGACAATTATACTCAGTCACAAGGGATAGCCTATGATGATCTTACATTGGTACTAGCATTTAAGGAGCTTGACCTGACATGTATATTATATCCTACATGGCCCCATGAGAAATAGCATTGGGCTCCCATACCTTTAATAGCTGTATGGAAAAATTATGTTCATGACAAGCTATATCTGCTGACATTTCATCCTCTATATCACCATTGAAGATAAATAAGTCCTGACCTCTTTTTTCTGTCATCAACCTATTTCTTTTCCAGTTCTGTCTTCATAATAATACTTTGAGATATTTTTGATAGCAAGTGTACTGTGTTGTGGGAACCAGTGTGGCCTAGTGGTTTATTGTTTGACTGGGGCCTATCTATACTGACCACTTAAATTCAGCCCCATGGCAGCCCCCATGCCACAGTCATGCGGGACAAGACTTTGCCCGTGTTACTGAAAATCAGGGGAAAGACTGATTTCTGACCCAGAATTTGGGCTTTTCCCAACTTGGGACAGTTTAGCTGGTTCTAAAACAGAACTGGGCGTTACTGTCGCTACTACTATCCTATGTATCCTGGTCTCAGGAAACCCAAGGACACGGGATGGCAATCCCCTCCCACCTGCTGCCCCCCATACTCTGATAGTCTCTGGCTATGACACAGGAATGACCTGCTTCTCTTTGCTTGCCCTGTTGTTAGCCAGTGTGATGGGGAGTACTGGAAAGTAAGGGAGAGAAGAAGATGGATTTTCTCCTCTCCCTCCTCCTCCCTCCCTTGACACTTGAAACTCTAGAGCAACCCTACAGTTTGGGCACAGCATGGATTAAGTGGTCGTGGTGGGGCGGTATGTCCAGAGCCACAATCCCCATAATGCTGCTATTCAGAAGGATTCAGGTCACCATTCAGATGGAGTACTGGGGACCAATTCAGCAGAGTTCATTCTGGAAAGATATAATATCTCGAACAATTGCAGTCAACATTGGAGAAACTAGTTTGCAATCATCTATAATCATGGCACCAAACAGGTTACTGTAGATATATATAGTAAAAAAAGGAACTCCCTGTTCTCTCTCCGATTATATTTGATTATTTCTTATTATGTTAAAGAAATGAAAAACATTTTAAATGCATTGGACTTGAACCCTCTTAACAGATATATGATTTCCTGCACTGTTGTGCAAATTAGTCAATATTTACCAAATAATTAAATCATAGTACAGTACCACACTAATCAGCTTGGTTTATAGAAATCTCCAAGCTGCCTCCGAAACGTTTCCTGTATTATTATTATGATTATTCTTCCTGTATTATTATAGTAAGTTCCTACTGATCATGGAGCACTGTCAAGTTAACTTACATATAAATTATTGTCTGCCATGGAAATAGAACATTGTCCTGAAACTAATTCTATGAAAGGAAACAGCTGCCTCCAAGAATAAGATGTGTTTTATATCAACATATGTTTATGTCCTAACAGTGGATTATTCTGTTAATCGTAACCACAGTTTTGCTCAAAGCATTTCTTTTTCCAGTTCTTATTTGTAAAGAAATACTTTGTTAGTGGTAGTCTTTTCACTCTTTTCACATTCCCAAGACCTCAGTCAGATTGTCTACATCAGTGGTTCTCAGCCTGTGGTTCTCAGCCCCAGATGATTTGGCCTATAACTCCCAGAAACCCCAGCCAGTTAGGATTTCTGGGAGTTGAAGACTAAAAATCTGGGGACCCATAGGTTGAGAAGCACTGGTCTACATGGAATAATCATAGTCACCTTGTAGGTGATCTGACCCTGACACACCACATCTGTGATTATATATTTGCAGTGGGTTTCTTTAGGCTTTAATCTGTTTTTTAAAATATTGGTTTCACAGAAAATGTAAACTTTTAGGTATGTGGCATTGCATTGTTGGGAGGAATCAATGGTGGATGGAACTGGTCCAGGGAAGTGGCTCTTTCCTGGGTTGAAATTCACTTTTTATAAAAGATGGTTCATGTGTGCAGATTTTTGCATATCAGTATATCTGTAGTTGTGCATCTCTGCTTAACAGAAAATATGTTTATTCACATGCTTAAGGGGGGGGCACAGCTATATGGCCAAAAATAATATGAAGGATTGAAAATGTGGACCTCCTTCTCACCATAGGGTGAGTTTACCTGGAGGAAATGTATGGCTAGTTATGAAAATCTCACCACAATGTGTGTGAGATATGTGTGGTGTTGGGTCACTACAGGGATAATGAAGACTCAGAATTTGCAATGCCAAACTATTTTTTTTCCATTTAATCTTGGCTGTGAGTTTCCTGTCAGTCATTTTGCTCTTTGTTCTGCCCGGGATCATGACACTCTTTTATGTAAAATGTTGGTTCTCCTCATAGAAAATTGATGCAAACATGCACAGTATGGGGGGGGGGGGGGTGGTGGTGGTGTCTGGACGAAGGTTTTCCTCCTCCTAGTAACTTCTAACCTTTCTTCCAAGAAACTTTCCATTTAGACTGCCCGCCTATCCCCATTTTATGGCTCTCATAAAAAAGGTAGTGCCGTGATAATTTCATGGCTAACTGATTGTTCATTTTACGCTGTAACCTCATTATGATATTTCTCTCTGATTTTCTCACCTTCTGATGAGCAGAACCAGGGAGGTGAAGAGATAGCTAGTCTATGAATAGTGAATGGAGAGAGCAGCAGAATTTCCTATCTGCTGTTTTAGGACTTAATCCCACAGAATAAGCAAAGTGTTGTTTTTCCCTTAAGCTTCGCAACGCCCCATTTTGAAATTAAACGGATGATTTTCCTACCACCATCACATGGTTTCTGTCTTTCCACTTTCTTTTCTAATTATCTGTTTGCTTTTTCATCTCATGGGAGAAATATTTCTCCCCCCACTGACTTCTCCCCAGTTTTCTTTGGCTATTGCAATTTCTCTTTGTAAGTACTGATTGCTCTTGATTCAAAAGGTAAATATTTATTTTGCATTTTTAAAAAAAGCATTACTGTTCCTTCCTCCTCGGTCCCAAAATGGTAATGGCAGAAGAAAGGAATCAATACTGTCCATCTCGGCTCCTCCCTCCACGATGACGTCATCATTATGTTTACAAGCGGGCAAGGGAAAATTCCCATCACATGGTAAATTGTGCATTTTTGTTGCACCCCTAGGCTGCAGGGCACTTTAAACTACACTTAAGCCCCAGAGTATAAGGAAGCAAGCTGTTTATTCAAGACTATATGCAAGCAATAGCAATTCAACATTCAAAGTCAATAAAATGGGGTTTAAATCCACAAGAACAAAGTACCTGAGAATCTTGAAACAAGTGTCTATAAAAGTCACTCAAAGAACAGTGTACAAATAGGATATCAAAGTTAGTCCCAATAAAAGTATCAAGATAGTCCAGGCAAGATATCAATGATTAATCCAAGGCACAATATCAAACTGGAACGCAGAAGGCAAGGCTGGAACACAAAAGGCATAACTCCAATATTAGTCCAAGCTACAGGATCAATGCTGGAACACAAGGCAAGGGTCTTGGCTGGAGAGAAATCCAGTCCAAGATTACTGGAATATCAACTGGATACACCAAAATTCATGGAAGCAAGGACAAGACTGGATCAAGAATCAAGGTACAAAGCTGCAGGAAATAGCATGGAATCCACATGAACAAGGAGCAGAGGTCTCTCTTTCTTGATTTAGCAATGTTGCCACCTCTGAATTTTTCAGAGAAAGTAGCCCTTCTTAAGGGAAACTCAAGGTCTCTTCCTATGAGAAGCCTGCTCATTAGTTTGTTTCAATAACAATGTGTTGCTGCGTATGAAACACTCCCTTTCTCTCCTCTGCTGATTAATCACTCTCTTTCTGTCAAACTCATTAACATTATCACTTCCAGAATCCGAACTAGAATGCCTATCTGGCAAAAGAAGGTCCAACCTTGACTCCTTTGAGGAATGTGGTTCAAGCTGCCTGCTTGAAACCATTATGTCTCGGTCCCAGAATCCACTGGGGCAAACTCTGGCTGCACAGGAACAGGAATCTCAGGCACAAACCCAGAGTCCTCTGGCAAGCCAGGTGCAGGGACAATCACAGACTGAACAGGCCCAATCTCAGGCTCACCTGACAGTGCAGATGGAGGCTGGGCTACAACATTTTTACATGTCTCTACACAGAGAATTGAAAAAGAACTTGATTGCCAAATGACTTAGGAAGCATAGGAAAAAACACACTTTAGAAATGGCAAAATACCTAGAACCTTCTGTACAAGCTTCTATCATGTGATGGGCTCCATCAGGAGCTGTTTCTTAAATGTGTAGAAAAACTGATTTTATTGAGTGTGTTTTTGTGTGTCAGGAATGACTTGAAAAACTGCAAGTCACTTCTGGTGTGAGAGAATTGGCCATCTGCAAGGACGTTGCCCAGGGGATGCCTGATGTTTTGATGCTTTTACCATCCTTGTGGGAGGCTTCTCTCATGGCCCCTCATGGAGCTGGAGCTGATAAAGGGATCTCATCTGCGGTCTTCTCGGGTTGGATTCGAACCGGCAACCTTCAGGTCAGCAACCCAATCTTCAAGTCATCAGTCTTGCTGGCATAAGGGTTTAAATCATTGCACCACTGAGTGCAATGAAGTCTATTGTGTGTGATGAAGTCCTTAGTTCCAAAGTGGGGATATGAATAGCACATGAGAAAAAATTCCCTCACTTCACCATATGCTGTTCACATTCTACTTTGGAACTAAAACAGCCAATAGGAGAAAACAGCCTTCTCCAAAAGTTAAGAAGGCCAGACCATTTGGACAAACATATGATGAGGAAAATCAAAAAGTGGTCCTGGGTCCCAAAGGAAGCAGATGCATGGTAAAGAGAACAGTTTAAATATAGAAATGGTTGTTTCTAGTTATTTCATGTTAAGAGCTTTATTGGGTTGTTTTTTGTGTTATAACTCCCATAGAACCTTCCTAATCAACATGGGGCCTGCTGGCTAAGGATGCTAAAAGCTTTAGTGCAAATGATAATTTCCCAAGATCTAGTAGCAGACAGATGATCCAGTTTGTGTCTATTCCAGCAACATAATCGTTCCCAGTAATATGAGGCTGGATCTACACTGCCCTATATCCCAGGATCTGATCCCAGATTATCTTTTTATCCCAGATTATCTGGCAGTGTTGGCTCATATAATCCAGTTCAAAACAGATAATCTGGGATCAGGTCTTTGGATATAGGGCAGTGTAGATCCAGCCTCAGTCTCACTGGGCAACTACTAGAGGAATCCATTCACAGTCTTCTGTGCTAATATTTGTTGTTTATACATTCAGTCGCTTCAGACTCTTCTTGACCTCATGGACCAGCCCACACTAGAGCTCCCTGTTGGCCATTGCCATCCCCAGCTCCTTCAAGGTCAAGCTAGTCACTTCAAGGGTACCATCCATCCATCTTGCCCTTGGTCAGCCCCTCTTCCTTTTTCCTTCCCTTTCCCCCAGAATCATGATCTTCTCTAAGCTTTCCTGTCTTCTCATGATGTGGCCAAAGTACTTCATCTTTGCCTCCAATATCCTTCCCTCCAGTGATCAGTCAGGCTTTATTTCCTGGAGGATGGACTGGTTGGATCTTCTTGCGGTCCAAGGCACTCTCGGGATTTTCCTCCAGCACCAGAGTTCAAAAGCGTCTATCTTCCTTCGCTCAGCCTTCCTTATGGTCCAGCTCTCACATCCATAGGTTACTACGGAAAATACAATTGCTTTAACTATGTGGACCTTCATTGCCAGTGTGATGTCGCTACTTTTACTATTTTATCAAGGTTGGTCATTGCTCTCCTCTCAAGAAGTAAACATCTTCTGATTTCCTGGCTGCAGTCTGTATCTGCAGTAATCTTTGTGCCTAGAAATACAAAGTCTGTCACTGTCTCCATGTTTTCTCCCTCTATTTTCCAGTTATCAATCAGTCTGGTAGCCATCATCTTGGTTTTCTTGATGTTTCTTGTGCTAACATTTAGGACGTGCAAATGATCAATGCAGGAATGTGACGAGATCAGTCCAAACCCAAATCCTGCAGTTGTTTTATTATTGTATTTAATTATGGTTTCTCTCTACTCCCCCCTTGAATGCATGCACATCAAAAACGACAGCCTACAGCAATTAACATCACAGTACTACAATGAATATATGAAATTAAACATAGTAGAGGCAGGCAGAGCGTTACTGGAACTCCTACAGATACAGTGAAGGATTTTTTTTTTGCTATAAGTAGATTATTTCCAAGTGTTCTGAAAGTAAATAACTAAAATAACATGAATGCAAATCTCTTTTGGCCATGCTGGCTGGAGAATAATAGGAGTTGTAGTCCTATACGTACAAAGAACACCTAATTGGGGATAGGAACTTCCTTAACTTCTATTTTTACATGCTTAAAAAAATCTCCCTAAAATTTCTTCTGCCAAAGGGACCATTTCCCCCACCTTGAAATCTCTTAACCTATTTGGCCTAGGACACCTGACATGATCTTTTCTTCATTGAGATGATCTTTTCTTTATTATCATTTAACTGTCTCAAAGAAATACTCAAGACTGCCCTCTGCAGTTTATTTCTTAGTATACCAAATACAAAAAACAATGGAAGACAAAAGAGGAATTCTGGAAGATGCGCCAAACATCTCCCTGGATGCTTGCTTTTATGCGTATGTGCCCTGCATGCTCACATATACATGTAAACACAAAGGCACACACGCGCACACACACAAAGCTTGAAATGTATTTTCTGCAGATCTTCTACTATTGCAGTTGGAAGTCAGTTGACTCCTTGCAGCCTGCAATATTTTTAAAAAGAGTCCTTTATTTCACCAATAATTGAATTCTAACCAAGATGTGGATTCCTTTCTCCAAAAATGTATAACCTAGAAAAGTAGTCATACTAAATTGCAGGTTTCTGTAATGGGCCTATTTCATCCAATGATGGAGATTTGTCTGAATATAAGTGGCCCTATATCGCTGCTTAACATTTTGATTTTTTTCCCCCTGTGAACTGTAGGCATATTAGGGGAAGATCCCTATCTTTTGTTCTTATCCTTGACAGAAATCTGATATAATCTAATTTCTGGAAATGACGAGATAATCTTCCTGCTCTGGCTTCTTGCCAGTTGTAATTGATTTGTTAGGTTATGCTGAGCCTTAGGAAACAAAATACTTGGTTTCAAAATAGGTCCATTAGTATACCATAGCAAAGAACATATAGAAAAACATTTATAGTAGAGACGGGCATTTGTGGTGTGCCAAAGGGCCAATTTTGCCCCCAAGAATACCCAGAGGGCACACAGACTGCCAAAAATTGCAAACCATACTAAACCAAACCAAAAATAGAACCTTAGAAGTCAGGAGTCAATTTATGGTTTTGAAAAACAAGGGTTTTTTATGCTAAGTAGTGCAGATGGTGGGGCTGCAATCTATTTAAAAAGTGAATTGACACTTCTGGCAGCTTCCAGAAAAGGCAATTCACATGCATACACTCTTTCTTTTGCTAAGAAAGAGAGCAGACAAGACAGTTTGGGGGACATACAAGATGAGGGTTTTATTTCACCTCTCTCTTACTAAAAACCTTGAAAATCATATGAGTAATTTCTAAACAACTTCTGAAATACACCTTTTCTATTGTGTTTTAGGTCCAAGCAGATATAATTGTCCCAGATCACCTTGTGCAGTCTGACAAAATACTCTCCTGCTGAGAATACTGTAGGAATTTATTAGAAGACAAGCTATACAATCAAAGAACTGTAGACTTGAAAGAGCCATTTAGTTCAATCTGGCAGTGTAGGAAATCCACACCAAAGGCACTTCTGAGAGGTTGCTAGCTATCCACCCTTTGTACAGAAACCTCCCATAAAAAAGAGCCCACCATCTTCTGAGATATTCTGTTACACTTGACTAGCTCTAAACCTCAGGGATTTATTCCTGATATTTCGCTGGAATGTCTTTTCTTGTCATTTTAATTCATTGATTTCGAAGCAGCAGAAAACAAGCGTGTTCCATGTTTTACAAAACATCCTTTCCAACATGTAAAGAAGGCTATCTTTAACCTCTCAGTTTTCTCTTCTCCAGGCTAACCATGCCTTACTACCTCGGTCACTACTCCTAGGTCTTGCTTTCCATATCATTTATAATTTTAATTACCTTCCTCTAATCTAGACACATTCTAGTTTGTCAATATCCTGTTTTAACTTTGGTGTGTAGAACTTGGCACAGTAGTCTTACTTACTGTTACTTTTCTTGACCAGAATATTTGTTTGTATTCCACACCTCTGACCTTAAACACCACATCAGCATAGTAAAATCAGCAAGCAGTTTATTGAAGGATATATGTGAGCAAAGCAATTAAATGGAAAGAAACAGTTCAATCCAAAAACAGTATTTTCCACAGGTCAAAAATAGCCCATGAACTTCAAGGTACAAAGGTAAAAACAAGAGTGCAAAACCCAAAAGAACAAGGCAGCATGAAGATCCAATATGCAGAACAGGCACCGGGAAAAACCTGAAACTAGAAATCCACTTGGAAACAATACTGTCATGAAGGTTCAACGTTGCTGAAACTATGCTATGCTAAAATCATTTCCCTGTTTCTTTTAAACTAAGCCTTTCCTGACTCATGAAACAAAGGAAAACACTCAGTTTTCGTCTACAACAGATGGGCTGACCTTCAGTGAGCTTGAGAACCTTCCCTTAGTTTACAAAAGTCTTGTCTTCTATCTTTAATCTCATTAACTTCTGCACCTGACAAATCATCCTCAGATGACAGGTTCTCAGAGAAAGGCTGATGTGGGCCTCTCTCAGCAATTTGACCTTCTGCATCTACAGGAGAAGCACTCCTTTCATTGGGCCTCTCAGCAAGGCCTGGGCCTGACTCAGGTCCAGGAAAACCCTCATCCCCAGTGACATCCGACACAATCGCAGGCTGAACTACAACTATATTATTTATCTGTTGATGCAATTTCTTTCAGTCTACTTAAATCTGGGTTCTTCTGAGATATTTGCTGCTTCTTTCAATTTAGTATCATCTGTACATTTGATAAAAGTGTAATCTGTTCTTTTATCTATACTATTTATAAAGATACCGAATAATACTGGGTTTAGGTCAGAGCTCTTTAGAAAAATCACCTGTTGCTTGGAGCACTCTTTGGATATGGTCTATTGATGAACTCTATATCTATCTAATTTCATCCAACCCACATTTTGCCATGTTGTTTGCCAGAATATCACAAGAAATCATATTGAAAACATTGGAAAAACAAGACACTCCTGGTTTATCATGCAATGCTATTTTAAAAGGCATAAAGCTCTTTAATAAACTATATTACAAAGGCATAAGGTTTCTCTGACATGACCTTTTAGAGAAACCCCTGATTTGTGGGGAATCACTCCACTCCCAAACCACAGTGTACCAGATAATAAGTAAATGTGTAGGGCTACAGAATTCATTTAAAAGCAGGAGTAGGCATTTCATCGAATTATCTGAAAACATGTTCCAGCCATTTGCTGTACAACTATTCCCTGACATGGGTTCAGTCCCCCTGCACTGGGTGGCTAGACAAAATCGGGAGACTCTGCCTTAGGATTTCCGTAAGTAAGACACAACTGGAAATTAAATATCAGTAAATGTGTGAAAATCTCTTTCAAAACCAACATGTAGCATCTCAATCAAGCATTTTTTCATATACATTTCATACCAGAGCCGTATACCAATTTGTTTCATCTTGTTCCAGAGATCAGATGTAAATCATGGTGGAAATGGGACTGGACAGGTTGAATGGCTGCATTACAAAGACTTGCATCTGAAGGAGCAGTTACAAAACAATTTCCACCATCTCAAATAAGTATTTTTCCAGACTACAGTGCCTGAGTAAAATGTATCAATTTATATTCCCTTAACTATTTCTTAGGAACCGTGGAGGCGCAATGGGTTAAACCCTTGTGTCGGCTGAACTGCTGACCTGAAGATCTGAAGGTCGGTGGTTCGAATCCGCGAGACGGGGTGAGCCCCTGTCTGTCAGCTCCAGCTTCCATGTGAGGGCATGAGAGAAGCCTCCCACAGGATGGTTACACATCCAGGCATCCCCTGGGCAACGTCTCTGTAGACGGCCAATTGTCTCACACCAGCCGTGACTTGCAATATATTCTCAACTCGCTTCTGACACGATAAAAATAAATAAATAACTGTTTCTTGAGCTTTGTGTTTATTCTTGGATTGGAGGGACATTAAGTTGTTCCTAGAATCATAGAATCATAGGCTGCTTCTATACTAGTTGCTTGATCAGGGGCCAGTTCAGAGCATTATGCTCTGGATTGGTTCTGGAGTGATTGATTGCGATGGTGGCCACATGTACTAGCCAAATCTGCTGTGGTAAGCTGAGCCAGCTGGGCCAAGACTGTATTGGTGAAGGTGGGCCATCATTTTATCCTCCATGTCACAGCTGCCACTTCCCAACAGCCACGGAACTCTGTACAAATGCTTGCCGTTACCTGTAATTCTGATGTCCAAAATGAGTACTCATGCGACCAGCAAAGGTGGGTGGAGAGATAGATTCCCCCTTCCAGCATGGAGCAGCAGTGGAAAGATGTGCACGAGCCATCCCCTTTCTCTGTGTTGATCAGTGTAGGGAAAATATGATGGTAATCGTGTCCATCTGGACAGTGGATTGGGGGAATGGAACCTGATCCAGCTCTCTAGGTAGCTGCAAAGTCAATAGATACTCCAGAGTTTCCTGCGAATTCTGGAGCTACCCATGGCTTTCCCTGAAGCAGAGCAAAAGCGGGTTATGGGCAAAAAATTCAGGATACTCACCAGAAGTCACTGTGCATCCTGGAGACAGCCAGCACTGGATTTAAGGTGAACAGAGTGGGATTTTTTGTCTGGATAGAGAGGTCTACAGAGTTGGAAGAGATCACCAGGGCCATCTAGTGCAACTCCATTGTGGAGAAACACACAATCATCGCACTCCTGACAGATGGCCATCTAATTTCGGTTTAAAAATCCCCAAAGAAGAGAACTCCATCACACTCCAAGTCAGCATTTTCCATTGTTTATTTATTACTCTTACCATCAGGTAGTTGTTCCTAACATTTAAAACTTAATTTTCTGTTCCTCCTTCTCATATTCAAATTTCCTTTGTGAAGATGAAATGGATTAATTCATAGTAGGTAAAGGTAAAGGTTTTCCCCTGACGTTAAGTCCAGTCGTGACAGACTCTGGGGGTTGTGCTCATTTCCATTTCTAAGCCAAAGAGCCGGCGTTGTCCGTAGACACCTCCAAGGTCATGTGGCCGGCATGACTGCATGGATCGCTGTTCCCTTCCCGCCGGAGCAGTACCTATTGATCTACTCACATTTGCATGATTTTGAACTGCTAGGTTGGCAGGAGCTGGGGCTAACAGCGGGCGCTCATTCCGCTCCCGGGATTTGAACCTGGCACCTTTTGGTCCGCAAGTTCAGCAGCTCACTGCTTTAATGCACTGTGCCACCAGGGGCCCCATAATACATAGTATCTCTACCAATATAATTAGCTGTCGCAAAGGGGTAAATCATTGCTAAATACCAACTCTCACTTCTCTTTCCCTTCATCACCCAGCAGGCTATTAATTTATAATGCAAAACAGAAGAGAAATTCACTCTTTTCCTCCGAGCTCCCAATTCCCATTTTTACTTAGTAACTTTGATTAGAGTATTATTTTTAAGGAATTACCATTATGAAGAATGCAAGAATGATTACTTTAATTCTTTCCTTTTCCTCATAAGCGAAGTATATAGCACACATGCATATACATTTTAAAATGCTAAATATAGGCGAGGGTGAGGGTGAGAGAAACAGAAGAAGAATGCTGAATTATGCGATACTATGGAAGATTTGACTGGCAGAAATGTGATTAATATTTGGAAGATAAACATGGGCTTCATTTGCAAGTCTGATTGCACAGGTTTTAATTCTAAAGCAACCCTATTCCTGAAAGGAAAACATGTTAACATCATTTAATTACAAGCTCAATATCTTGTTCATTTTCATCCTCACGGTGCCTTGAACTTGTCATCTTTAAGGAGTTCCCATCTATTATGTTTTATAATACTTTTATTGAATAAAATCTAGTAGTAATTGAATAACAACACTCTCAAAATTACATGGAAAACATCACATTTCTACAAATAACAAAAACTACATCTAACAAAAGATAAAGAAATATGACTTCCAACTATCTTTTGTGTAATTATATTTTAACCTTTAAAACCCTCACCACTCAAACTTATCTGCAAGTTACATTTATTTATTTACTTATTTTATTTCTACCTTGCTCTATCTCACCCCAAGGGAGCCTCAGAGCAGCTTCCAATTTTGGTAAATGTACAATGCTGCAATTATACAAAAATCAAACAATACATAACACAATTGATCATTAAAATCAAATAAACATACAAATACAAATACAAACACAAACTAATTAAGACATATAAAAGCATAGCACTAATCCCGAAATCATTGTTCAGGTTGCTTCTTATGTTGGTTCCGTGAGAGTCTATTGCACTTTACTACTCACCAAACGCCTGCTTCCACAGCCAGGATTTTACTTTTTTTGGAAATACCAGTAGGGAGGAGGCCAATTTGATGTCACTGGAGAGGGAGTTCCACAGCCAAGGGACCACCACCAAGAAGGCCCTGTCTCTTGTCCCCACTAAGTGTGCCTGCGAAGGAGGTGGGACCGAGAGCAGGGCCTCCTTGGCAGATCTTAACGCTGTTGTGGCTCAGCCTTTGCCTTTGTGTGATTCTGATGTGCCTTTGCTTGACTCTGATGAAGATTCTGGGTTATATGTGCTTAATGATGGGATCCAGGATGGAGTCAAGGATGACTCTGATGCTGGGAATTATAGCAGCATTCCAGCTGTGGGAAATGAAGAGCAGGGAGTTGTTCCCATGGAAATAAATCATGATGTTGTTTCTAACGAGGAATTTCAGGTGCAGGGCATAGAAAGGGAGGATAGCGCTTTGCCGCCTGATAATGAGCTCAGTGGCCTTGACTCTGGGGATCTCGATCGGGCTACAAGACTGGAATTTAGAGGGTTGCGGAGAAGCCTTCACATAGCCAATAAAGGGCAAAGAAACGCCTTTATGTCATGCTTTTAAAACAGTCTGCTTGCAGAGAGCTCTCTGTCAATGCAACTCCATCGCTTGATCTAGAAGCAAGTCTGCTTTCCTGTGCCAAGTTTGCTTTCCTGTAATACCTTGTGGATATATTCTGTTTGTTGCGACTTTTGGTTTCCAAGAAAAGGACCTTGTTTTATGCCCTATGTTTCTATGGACTTATTGCTTACAGCCTTGGTTTTGTACCTATCTTTTGGAACTGAACTTTTTCCCCTTTATGAACTATTCTAAATGAACTACAAAAGACTACTTCCTGTGTGTGGCTTGGTGCCTTTAGCAAGGTGAAGCTAGCCTGAGGTGCGACAAATGCTCAAACTGGCTCATAGAGGGAAATATGTTTGGACAGGTAAGCTGGGGTGGAGCTGCTTAGGTTTTACAGGCTAAAGCCAGCACTTTGAATTGTGCCCGGTTGCAGGCAGTGCAGCTGACATAGCAGGAGGGTTGTGTACTCCCTGTACACCGCTCCGGTGAGCAACCTGGCTGCCGCCTGTTAAACTATTTGAAACTTCCAGGCAGTCTTCAAAGGCAACCCCATGTAGAGTGTGTTTCAGTAGTCTATTTGAGATGTAATGAGAGCATGGGCTACAATTTCATCTATATATTTGACTCATATTAACTAGTATAACCAACAACACTCAAATTACTCTCATTTAAAAAAATATAATTACAGGTTTCCAGTCTTTTAAAAATATTGCTAATAGCTTTTCTTTAATCAAAATAGTTTGTCCATTTCTGCTAACTCATTACATTTTAACAATAAATCTTCTTTAATAGATACTAAATTAATCTTCCATTTCAGAGCATATAGTATTCTTTCGATTTGTATGATTGAATTCATTTCCTGTTGTTGTGGTATTAAACATGTATTTTCGAAACATTTATACTACGTCACAGGTAGCCCATCTGGTCCCAGCATCTTCCCTGTAGCCATCTTGTTAATGTTATATCTCACTGTAATAATCCTTGGTAGAGATTAATATTTGTTAATCTGATCTAGGATAGTGTCACCCACATCTTCAACATAATGGAGTTACCGTATATACTCGAGTATAAACTGACCCAAATATAATTTTACCACAAAAAACTGGGATAACGTATTGACCCGAGTATAAGCCGAGGGTGGGAAATGAAGCAGCTGCTGGTACATTTCAAAATAAAAATAGATTCCAATAAAATTACATTAATCGAGACATCAGTAAGTTAAATAATGTATATACAGTAGAGTCTCACTTATCCAACATAAATGGGCCGGCAGAACGTTGGATAAGTAAATATGTTGGATAATAAGGAGAGATTAAGAAAAAGCCTATTAAACATCAAAATAGGTTATGATTTTACAAATTAAGCACCAAAACATCACGTTATACAACAAATTTGACAGAAAAAGTAGTTCATTACACATTAATGCTATGTAGTAATTACTGTATTTACGAATTTAGCACCAAAATATCACAATGCATTGAAAACATTGACTACAAAAATGCGTTGGATAATCCAGAACGTTGGATAAGTGAGATTCTACTGTATATGGATACAGATATACAGGTACATGGGCCTATATGTATATAGGATTTGCAAAGACCTGCAAACATATGAGAGGAAAATTCATATATAAAATTAATGTATATAGATAGATAGATACATATATATAAGTACATAGGGATTGCAAATGCATGCAGGGGGTTAATGCCTATATATTTGTAGGAGAGTTTAACAGATATTTCAGGGGGAAATGCTTTTATAAGATTAATGGATATATATATTTCTTCTTCCTGACTTGCAAGGGCAACATTCCCTTGGTTATGAGCGAGGGAGGCTTTGGAAAACATACTGATAAGGGAGGGTAAGAGAGAAATATATCATATATTGCAAGCAATTGCCTCCATGTTCTGTTACCTGGCTTTGACCTTGACCTTGACCCCATTATAAGCCGAGGGTGGTTTTTTCAGCTCAAAAAAGGGGCTGAATAACTCAGCTTATCTTCGAGTATATATGGTATATAGCAGAGAGGCACAGTGATCGGATTCATGATGTGCTGAGTTAAGTAATATATGATGAGAAGAGACAAGAGGTAATATATAATTTAAAATGTATGTTAAGATATGTTTCTTATGACAAAATCTTGGAGGGATGTAGTTGTCAGAATAGTTTTCATTTTGATCCAGTCACTATTTTGGAATTTAGATGTTATGTTATGTTATTAGAGCCAAAAGATAAGTCTTCCTGCAATGTTTTTGTGGAAACCTTTTTTCTTTATTATTGTATTCTTTTTTATTTTGTTCTATAACTTGGGACAAGAGTGACATCTGGTGGTCGGAATATGTTAAACCTAGAAACGACTTGCATTATATATGTTTCAATCCATAGAATAAATAAAATGAACATTCATTGGATGGGATCAACTGACTGGGTTTAATGCTAAACAAGATGAATGGATGAAAATTAATTTGATCAGAATCAATGCAGATCAATGTTGGTATCATTCATGCTATTCCATTAGCACTTATGGAAATAGTATTGATATTGGGTTGCTGTGAGTTTTCTGGGCTGTATGGCCATGTTCCAGAAGCATTCTCTCCTGACGTTTCACCCACATCTATGGCAAGCATCCTCAAAGGTTGTGAGGTTGTAATGCCCACTTTATTTCTGCTCACTGGTTGTCGAGGTTTGTTTTTTATACATTTATGATGTTTTTATACCCTGCTGTTTTTAATTGTTTAATTAGACTGTGGTATGTTATGTTTTTAGCTGTGTTCTTAGTTAGTAAATTCTGTTGTTTGCCCAGGGCTTGGTCCCGTATGTAAGTTGTCCCAAGTCCAGGGTTGTTGTATGTCTTTCGGGCTGTGTGGCCATGTTCCAGAAGTATTCTCTCCTGATGTTTCGCCCACATCTATGGCAGGCATCCTCAGAGGCCAAGTCCTTTTGGAGAGATGGTGGCAGGGTATAAAAATAAAGTTATTAAAGTTATTATAGTGCTTCTGGAACAGGGCCATACAGCCCAGAAAACTCACAGCAACCCAGTGATTCCGGCCATGAAAGCCTTCAAAAACACAGCATAGATATTTTTATTGTACAAAATGGTCCTGAAGCCTTCACACATTACCTATTTTCAGAAATCCTCTGTATGTGATAAATTCAGATTGGGCATGCTCCTCAGTATGGAGGAACAGGAAGAAAAGGAGTAGAGAAAATGGAAATAGAGACTTGGTAAAGAGGGGTTAGTAAGGGGACTGCTTTAAGACAGAACGTCCCTGCAGAAAAAAGAGAACAGCCTTTTTTATTTTTATATTTTATTACACACACTCCAGTTTGGCAGTGACAATCCAAGTTAAGCTGCCCTGCTTTTTCTACTGCTTATAAAATGTCCCACTTTCCCCATCCACCCCTGGCTCCTTCAATTCCCGCAAACAGGGTTCAAAGTGCAAAAATAGGTTGTACTGAATCGACTCAATGGGGGAGGAGGAGAGCTGGGGGGGAGTAAAGCCTTGCTCTTCCCTGTAAATCAGTGGTGCCCAGATTTTTTTTTGGTCAGGAACTACTTGACCAGGGATCACTCTCCAACATTAGTACCAAAAGAATTGCAAATCAGTTTTTGGTAAACTTTAGATTCAGAAAATTGCATTGGATAGACCATATTAGCTCTAATTTCTGATACCGTACATGTGCCATCTGTCGTGATCTGCCCGTCCACAGAAAACCATATTTAATAAACTAGAGCTGATGTGGTCTATCTAATGCAATTTTCTGAATCAGCACCTCAAATAACTCCAGAAACAGGCCTAGAAAAAAGACACCAAGGCACCCTCGCTTCCAGGCGCCATATGGAATGGCTCCGCTCAGGGGGAGAGAGGAGGAAGAGAAGCAGCAGTCAGGAGGCTTCTTGTCACGCCTTTCATGGGTAGTCAGCCTCTCCCCTTCCGCCATCCCCATTGCCTTGGCACTATAAGAGGGTTTCGCAAGACCAGTCACTCTTGTTGTAATGGTGTAGTAACAGTGAGCATATTTTAATTCTTGGGGACCACTGGTGGTCCATGGACCACAGGTTTGGAACCACTGCTGTAGATGCAAACAAAAGAAAACTGCAGTTGTCTGTACTAGGTTTCTTGTCTTACTAATAACTTTTGCCATCTTGAACACACATATATAGTTGAATATAAGACACTTTCCTATATTTATAAGGATGCCCAGCAACTGTATGAATATTTTTCAACTCTCCATTATTTAGCTGGAGATATAGAGTAGATTCTCCGTTAACAGGCACTTATGGGTATTGGTAGCTGCTAGATAAATGTAGTTCCTGGTTACTTGAGAGATAATATTAAAATAAGCCTAAGACTATACTCCATGCTATACTATACTATACCATAAACTGTGTATTGACTTGATATTAATGTTGAAATGCAGTAATTAAAGACAAATTAAGACAAAAAAGACAATCTTAACTTAATGTAACATTTTTACTAAAAGTGATTTAATTTTAATTTTTACTTAAAGTCTTATTTCTTTAAATTTTTTGCCGGTTGCTTGAGAGTTACGGTTGTTTGAGTTCTGTTTAACTGTACTATGGACTGGACCTTCTCTGGTCACAACACAAACTCCACCTGGAACCAAGAAATCTTCCTCAGATACTTTTACATTTTTCATACAGTGGCATGACTCATTGGAAAAGAAGATAGTTTGGAAAGCTATAAGGCAGCAGAAAAAGAGGAGGAATACACTATTGCCAGAGTACTGTAATTTAACAAAGGAAGTCACAGCTCTGAACTTGCAAGACCTCAGCAGGGCAATATCTGATTGGAGCTATTGGAAGTCTCTCATTCAGAGGGTCACCATAAATTAAAGACATGATGGTAAAAAATAAAAAGAAGCAACGTTCAAAGGAAACTTTCCCAAAATCTGAGCCTATGGCATCCAACGTATTTTTGTGATTGGGGTGAAGAGGACAGTCTTTCGAGATAACTACAATCATTCCCCCTTGAATGCAGAATGCTTTTTGATGCATAATGATACTTCTTAGTGAAGACTTCCATCTTCACTTCAGATATTTGTGCCTTGGAAACCACCCAGTGGACTGCCCTCTAAATTTAGTAAGAAGTATGAACATTAACAAGGAGCTCCGGTGGCGGAGTGCGTTAAAGCACTGAGCTGGAAACCGAAAGGTCCCAGGTTCAAACCCCGGGAGCGGTGTGAGTGGCCGCTGTTAGCTCCAGCTCCTGCCAACCTAGCAGTTTGAAAACATGCCAATGTGAGTAGATCAATAGATACCGCTCCGGCGGGAAGGTAACGGCACTCCATGCAGTCATGCCGGCCACATGACCTTGGAGGTGTCTATGGACAATGCCGGCTCTTCGGCTTACAAATGGAGATGAGCACCAACCCTCAGAGTCAGACATGACTGGACTTAACGTCAGGGGAAACCTTTACCTTTACTTTTTATGAACATTAATTCTCTCAAGTGTACTTGCAAAAGCAGTTTTAGGTGTTTACAAAATGAACTGTTAGGATTCTGGCCAAAATACTTTTCTCAAATATGTTAAGAGCTTGCAAAAAAGAGAATGCTTTAAACACAACTGAACACCAGCATTTGGCAATATTTTCAAGGTGTCTCCAACGCTCTCTGTCACAAAGAGAAGATAAGAATATATTACATTAACACCAACAAAAGAGAGCCTCTGGCATTTACAAAGTTATTAATACCTCAAATTATCCTGGAATGTCATTCTCTTAATAAATAGTTCCAATGGAAAGCGAGTGAGTAATCCACATAAATCAAACTCACTGCATTAATGAAACAAGCCCTTAACCATCACCAATCTAATGTCACAGCATATAAATTATTAACACCATTGATGAGTTTTCAGCAGCACACATAGTACCTGAAATGGCAATAAATATTATCTTAAGGGAACTTTTCAAAAGTTCTGAAGCCTTCTAAATATTGAAGGTAAAAATAATTCATACAAATGAAAGGAGAAAGGAACAGATTGAGACATCCCAGCCCATTACTATTTTTTCTAGCTGATGGTATCTTTCCCCCTACATTATGATTTTCTATTATCTGTTCCTTCTTTTTGTTTTTCCAATCAATATATAATAATTTTTGTTATCTTTTCCTTCTTTTTATTTTCCCAATAAATGTACCAGCCATATACACAGATTTTTTTTCCTGTATGAATATTTTTGGGATTGGATTCAAAAGGCATAAAACAGGACTTATAAATGTGTTTATTTGGGCCTTCAAGTCATTTGTCGATTTGTGGCAACCCTATGAATTTCTTAAGGCTATCTTAGACAAGGCAAAGGTAGTTTTGGCATTTTTTCCTCTGAAATATAGCCCACAGCACCTGGTATTCATTGGCAGTCTCCCTTCCAAGTACCAACCAGGACTGAACTTGCATAGCCTCCAAGATTAGGTGGTATTTAGTGCCCTTAGGGTACTTAGGCCAGTTTATCAACACATTTTTTTTTACAAAATGCACCTAGGTGTTCTCTCTCTTTGTTTAGTTACAAATACAAGCCGTCATTATTCGTTCTAACTCAGTGGTTCTCAACCTTCCTGAGGCCATGACCCCTTAAAACAGTTCCTCATGTTGTGCTGACCCCCAACCATAAAATTGTTTTTGTTGCTGCTTCATAGCTGTCATTTTGCTACTGTTATGAATAGAAATATCTGATATGCAGGATGTATTTTTATTCACTAGACCAAATTTGGCACAAATACCCAATGCGCCCAAATCTGAATACTGATGGGGTTAGGGGGGGATGATTTTGTCATTTGGGAGTTGTAGTTGTTGCGATTTATAGTTCACCTACAATCAAAGAGCATTCTGAACTCCACCAACGATGGAATTGAACCAAACTTGGCTCACAGCACTCCCATGACCAACAGGAAATACTGGAAGGGTTTGGTGGGCATTGATCTTGTTTTTTGGAGTTGTAGTTCAGCTACATCCAGAGAGCACTGTGGACCCAAACAGTGATGGGTCTGAACCAATCTTAACACAAATACTCAATGTGCCCAAATTGGAAAACTGGTGGAGTTTGGGGAAAATAGACTTTGATATTTGGGAGTTGTAGTTGCTGGTATTTATAGTTCACCTATAATCAGAGAGCCCCTTGAACCCCACCAACGATAGAATTGGGCCAAACTTCCCACACAGAAACCCCATGACCAACAGAAAATAGTTTGGAGACCCCTCTGAACCCCCCTCGTGACCCCCCCCCCCAAGATGGCTACAGTCATAGCAGGAATGCCTTGCTGCCTTTCATTGGATATTAGAAGCAGAGAGGAGAAATCGATAAGTTTTTGGTATTGTTCCATTTTCCTGGTGGAGACCACTAGGGAATACAAGAGAGAGAGACGGATAGTCCATTTTATGGGATGGGAAGTTGAAGGAGGAAACCATTTCCCCTGTTTTCGCTGGTTATGCCCCGTCCCCCTTCCTATATAATAAAAGAGGAAAAAAGAGGGAAATGGTTTTCCTCCTTCAACCCCCTTCCCCCCTCCCATAAAATGGACTATCCTTCTCTCTCTCTCTCTCTCTCTCTCTCTCTCTCTAGTGCTCCTTAGTGGCCTCTGCCCGGATAATAGAACAGTACTAAGTTTTTAAAGAATACAGTATAACATTCAGGTGAGGGCTGCACTATGATAGTGGAAAAGTGCATTCATTTTATTGTTTAAAAAATGAAAATGGTAAAGATATGCACAATTACATGGCCTTTTCTGACACAAAGCAGAGAGATGTCCCTAAGAGCGCTAAGAATATAATGAGACAATGCTGTTTTAAATGCCACAGGCAAAGAAATTGGGAAGAAGATGAAGCTCTGACCTTATAGTAGCATCATTAGTGATGTCACATAGACACTGATTAAGAGATGCCTCTGCATGCCAGCCCGAATACACCAGAGGCACCAGATCCCATCAACCCTGGTTACTTCTTGGAGACTACCAATGACTATCTGGTACTGTAGGTTATATTTCAGAGGCAGGACCTGGCAAAACCACCTCTGAGTATTCCTTGCTTTAAAAAACCTTATAAATCCATGGGGTCTCCATGGGTCTACAGGTGACTAGAAGGCACATGCATACACTGGATCATGACACCACAATCTAGAAAGGACTCATATATTGGATTCCTGTTGGTGCACTAAGCTAGTACAACAATGAATTGTGCTGGCAGTTGTGCAGCACAGGTGAGGAAATAATTACTGCTGTGCTTTCAGCTGGGTCTTTGGAGCCACACTTATCTGGAAAAGCTGGTTTGGAAAATCACCTGTTACCTATTACTGCCAAGGCTATTCAGCTCTGGAACATTTCCAGTCATGGTTCTGTACAGGTGCAAGTCTCATTTGTACAAGGGCCCATACGACCACTTGGGGAACCTTAGTTATAGGTAAACAATCTGCTCTTACATCATACTGAAGGAATGCCTAAAATGCTTTCTGAGCAGAAAGCTTATATAGTAAATTGACTGATACCAATATTTTCAGGGTAAGATGAAATAGATGTGTGTATCTCTCACTGAGAGTAACATTCAAGTACTAGCTTGCATATGTGAAATACATATTACAGTTCAAAGACACCAGAAAGCTTTGGCATCTCTTGACATCTTAAATATTAGGACTGTAAATATATGCACAAGCGCAGTGGTATTGTGCAGCATTTGATGGATACATTTCACATGCTCACCTGCAGGTAACTGAGTGATGTAAACATACAACTTCGTTCCTGCATGTCCAGATATTGGCCAGAGCTAGAACGTGCATTTGCTATGTTAATTGAGATATATTCCTTTTTACAGAGATCAGATAAGGAACACTACTCATGTACCACACAGAGAGATCCAGTATACTACAAATGATTAAAAAATGTATCTTCCATGCACATCCCTTGCAATATTTGGACCATTGCTCTATCAACTGATATACACTATTTGTAGTCTATACAGCTGTGATGACCATTCTCTTTTTGAAGTTATTGGAAAACGAAAATTAAATCCCTGCTCTACAGGCTGCAGAGGGCTCCCTTGCTCACATTTTTCTTCTGAAATGCCATTTGCTCCGCTAGCTTATATAGCTCTCCAATTTAGGATACAAGCTCTGCATACAGCTAAGCATAATACAATAGTATATGATGCATTAGAAGTCTAATAACTATTCTCTTTGTCAGTTTCTGGAAATACAACCCAATACATTATCCTGTTCACTTTTTGGTGCCAAGTTATCATTACTGTCCACATTTTACACTAACACTAATGGTTTTGCCTTGCTATACCTTTTTCTAGACTGACCTCCCCACCTTCTGATCTTTTTAATTAGTGTATTTTTTTTAATTTTTATTTATGAGTGTTTTGTGATACATAAAACAAAAGAAGGAAGAAAAAAAAAGAGGTAAAGTAAACCAAAATAAAATAATAGGTGCGTAGCTTCTAAATTGCCTTCTAATTTCATCTTTCCACACTTATATCAAGTAAGCTTACAACTACGGGGTTCACTGCAATCGGTAAGCTAAAAAGAGAAAAAAGAGAAGAAAAAGAAAAAGAAAAAAAAAAGAAAGGGGTTAACCCTCTTGACCTTCCAGAACTTTTACATGACAACAATTTTAACTCTATCTTTACGGCGTCCATGGGAATAATCCCAAGGTAATTTCTTACAATAATTTGTCTTCAGTTCATTTTTTCTTTTTCCATATATTCTCTCAGTAGAGTCCATTTTGTCTCTCGCCTGGTTGCATTGTCCTGTTTTAAAAGTTGGGTTAGTAAGTCCATGTTTCTGATGTCCAAAAGTCTCAGAAACCAGTTTTCTTTAGGTGGGATTTCTTGTGTCTTCCACATTTTTGCCAGGCATATCCTAGCTGCAGTCACCATATATGTAAATAGCTTTTCTGTATTATAGTCCATCTGAAAGTCCGTTATTCCTAACAGGAAATACTCCGGCTTGATACCGAATTTCATTTTGATTATTTTCTCCATTTCTTTATGTATAGTTTGCCAGTATTTTCTGACCTTTTTACACCTCCACCACATATGCATGAAATCGCCTATATGTTTTCCGCATTTCCAACATTTGTCATCCCTTCTCCCTTTACTCATTTTCGCAAGCTTTTCTGGAGTTAGGTACCACCTATAGAACATCTTATACCAGTTTTCCTTTATTTCTGCCGCATATGTGTATTTGATTTTTGTTTTCCATATTTTTTCCCATTCTGACATGCTTATCGTACGGCCTATCTCTCTTGCCCACTTCGTCATTACCTCTTTAACCTGCACTTCTTCCGTTTCCCATATTAACAACTGATGGTATAATATTTTAATTATTTTCTTTTCTGATTTTAACATTTTATCCCAACAGGTTTCATTCTTTTCAAATCCTATCTTGCAATCTTCTTTAAAGCTTTCATTTATTTGCCAATAATTTAACCATGTCATTTTTGGTTCTAGCTGTCTTATTTCTTCGTATCTTTTCAATCTAATTTCTTGATTCTCTATCTTTAACATCTGTCTATACGTTAACCAATTCTCCCTTGGTATTTCCCTTCTGTGCTCTGCTTCTAAAGGTGAGTACCATATCGGGGTCTTTGTATAAAATCTTCTTTTATACCTATACCATGTTCCTATTGGAAGCAATCAGGAAAAACAAAGATCTTCAAGGTTTAAGAGTAAGAAATCATAATTATAAAATCCGCGCCTTTGCTGATGATTTAGTTTGCTTGATAGAGAACCCACTAGAACAGTTTGAATGTTGGTGGGAGACAATTGGAAATTTCGGGGAGGTAGCGGGGCTGAAGATCAACCGAGAAAAAACCAAAATCTTAACAAAAAACATGTCGCAGAAAAACAAGGAAAATCTTCAAATGAAAACGGGGATAGAGATTGTGAAAAAGATAAAATATTTAGGGATAGAGCTGACGGCAAGTAATGCTCAGTTACAAAAAAATAGTTAATTAGTGTATTTATATTGAAACTGAAGGCTGCGCGTATTGTTTTTCAAGAACGATCTTTGACATTTTCTTGAAATTAAAAGTTGTGGCAAAGTTATTGTAGTGTGCCTTCAAGTTGTTTCCAACTTATGATGGCCCGGTCATAGGGGTTTCTGGGGCCAAGAGGATATGAGTCATCCATTGCCAAACAGAAAATCTATTATTATTATTATTATTATTATTATTATTATTATTATTATTATTATTATTATTATTTCTATTTATATCCTGCCATTCTCCCCATGGGGACTCAAGGCGGCTAACATCTATTCATACCACGGTTTAAAAAGAGCAATACAAAAGTTAAAAAATAAAACAATTAAATAGTAACAGTGTGGTAAAAACAGAATTGAAATATAGTAAATACACTAAAATGGGATTTAAAACTCATATCCCTTCCCAAGCCCTTTTTTCTTGCAAAAATTATTCTGAGATATTTTGTTATTCCTTCCTGTAACATTTATCCATGGTCACACAGTGTGATGACTCATGGGCCATGTAGTCCCATTCCTAGTGCTGTTGTGACTGATGAAGAGGAAAACTTGGGTTTTCCACCATTTCAGCCAGAAAAGGAACCATTTCAGCCAGGAATTGAGCCTTTGCACCTGCAGGAGGCTTGTCTTCCAGAAATCTGCCAAACAAGCCCTGAGTCGAGTTCTCCCCCTTTTTCGCGCCGTAATTATTATCTCCAGCAAAAAGGAGTGCAGCAGGCTAATCGCAGGAGTTTGAGAATTGCAGCAAAGCATTCAGATGATTAAGCCTGCTCCCATGAGAAATTTTAGGGAGTCATACATCTGGACACAGAGATTGACTTTCGTTTCTGATTCCCCAGAGAAGTGTTCTCTGGTGGGAAAACGAGGCCTATTTAGGTTCCTTGCTCCCGAAGGAATCTTGCGGAGTCAATTCGTCAGCTACCGGAGCAGCGTGTGTGGACAGCTACTCCTGCTCTCAAGCCTTTGTTCCTGTTCCAAGCCTTCGTTCTCAGCCTTGTTTTCTCCCCGGATCTTGCCTTGTTTTCCCGGACCTCGCCAAGTAATTGCCACGGATCTTGTTCTTGCTCCTCGTTTCCTTGTTGCCTTGAATCAAGCTTTGTGTTCCAAGAATCAAGTTATTTCCCAGCCTTGCTCAAGTTCATGGACTAAAGGACCTTGTCATCTCCCCTCACTTGCTTGGCAAGTGAGTGTTTCGGTTATTGGATTACAACTTTGGACCTTAATATTTCATATTGGACATTGCTTCTTTGGACTAATCTTGACCTTTCCTGAAAGGTCTACTTCTGGACTATTTCCTATACTTGTTTTTATTAACTTTATATATTTCTCAGGGCCGGCCCCACTCATGCGGCAGCTGACGCCGCCGCCTCGGGCGCAGGCCCGGGGGGGCGCCGTCAGGCTGGGCGGGAGGCGGGGCACCGCCCTGACGGTGCCCCGCCTCCCGCCCAGTGCGCCCTGGCCCGTCTGGCCTGCTAGAAAAGGCCAGACGGGCGAGCGGGAGTAGCGTGGGAGGCGGGGCCAGCTCTGACGCCGCTCCCCCCCCCCCGCCCAGCGTGCCTTGGCCCTGCCTTGGCGGCCTGGAGAAACCTCCGCTAAGTCTGGCCTGCTACACAAGGCCAGACGGGCGAGCGGGGGTAACGTGGGAGGCGGGGCCAGCTCTGACGCCGCCCCCCCGCCCAGCGTGCCCTGGCCCCGCCTCCCACGTTGCGTGGGAGGCAGGGCCAAGGCACGCTGGGCGGGGGGGGGGAGCGGCGTCAGAGCTGGCCCCGCCTCCCACGTTACCCCCGCTCGCCCGTCTGGCCTTGTGTAGCAGGCCAGACTTAGCGGAGGTTCCTCCAGGCCGCAATCGCGGCCTGGAGAAACCTCCGCTAAGTCTGGCCTGCTACACAAGGCCAGACGGGCGAGCGGGGGTAACGTGGGAGGCGGGGCCAGCTCTGACGCCGCCCCCCCGCCCAGCGTGCCCTGGCCCCGCCTCCCACGTTGCGTGGGAGGCAGGGCCAAGGCACGCTGGGCGGGGGGGGGGAGCGGCGTCAGAGCTGGCCCCGCCTCCCACGTTACCCCCGCTCGCCCGTCTGGCCTTTTGTAGCAGGCCAGACTCAGCGGAGGTTCCTCCAGGCCGCAATCGCGGCCTGGAGAAACCTCCGCTGAGTCTGGCCTGCTACAAAAGGCCAGACGGGCGAGCGGGGGTAGCGTGGGAGGCGGGGCCAACTCTGGCCCCGCCCCCCCGCCCAGCGTGCCCTGGCCCCGCCTCCCACGCTGCGTGGGAGGCGGGGCCAGGGCACGGGGGCGGGGCCAACTCTGGCCCCGCCCCCTCACTATTCGCCCTGGCCCCGCCTCCCACGCAGCGTGGGAGGCGGGGCCAGGGCACGCTGGGCGGGGCCAGGGCGCCGGTGGCGGGGGCGCTTTTCAGCACCCCCGCTTTACATCAAAAAATATCTCCGGCCGGCCCTGATATTTCTTTAATAAAGATATTAGATAGATTCTGGCCTCTGTGTATGGTTATTGGTGCTCTGCAGCCTGGGTCGTGACACACAGTTGGCTTCCATGACTGAATGAGAAATTAAACCCCAGTATCCAGAATTATAGGAGCCCCAGTGGCACAGTGGGTTAAACCGCTAAGCTGCTGAACTTTCTGACCGAAAGGTTGGTAGTTCGAATCTGGGGAGCTGAGTGACCTCCTGCTGTTATCCTCAGCTTCTGCCAGCAGTTCAAAATGTGAGTAGGTCAATAGGTACCACTCTGGCGGGAAGGTAATGGCGCTCCATGCAGTCATGCTGGCCACATGACCTTGGAGAAGTCTTCGGCTTAGAAATGGAGATGAGTACCAACCCCCAGAGTCAGAAATGACTAGACTTAATGTCAGGGGAAAACCTTTACCTTTACCTATCCAGACGTGTAGTCCAAAAATCAACATCTCTACACCATGCCAGATCTGAATTGTTGTACATTCTTAAATGTATTATTTTAATGGAATGCTATGTGTGTTGTTTTCCCATGACAACCTCTGACATTTCTTTTAAATGAAAAGCTGTGGTATAATTATGTAAAATGGGTGCCCTGGATTGCCAGGTTTCTATTATCTGTACCATATCCCTGCTAATGTTTGTCTGTATGTATGTCTGTATCTTCTGGCCCAGCACAGAGAAATCTTGTCTGGGCTAGAACAAAGAAGGATTAAGCCAGAAACTGAAAACAATCTCTGTGATCCTCAAGTCAGCCTCCAGGGAAAACTGCAGAAATATATATCCTAAATAGCACTAACATTGAAGGTTGAATACTTCCAGGAGGCAGGGACAATCAGTTGCATGTCAAGCCCAAATACCTCCCAGCCAAGGAGATTTACCCAAGGCTGGACATGCTGATTGCAACCAACAAACATACTGACAGTGGAGATCACCTCAGGTGCAGGATTGTCAGGTCAAATACTTTGTAGTGTCAAGTGGGTATTTGTCTCAGATATTACTTGTTTTTTCTTAAGATAAGTATCTGGTAATGACTTTAAGAAAAGCCAGTTGGTTTCGGCTGTACTATTGGTTGTTTAATCTGAGAAATGAAGGAGCTTCTCCACTCCCCAAAATCCCATAAAGGGGAGATTAGATGTCAAGGTAATTCATTTTGGGGAGGAGTTCTTTTGCTTCACCCAAAGAGGATTCCTGAAAATAAACTTTATTTTTTTCTGTTTTGGAGGATTCTGTCTGAAACATTAAACTCTCTGCCTTGTCCTTTTAAAGCTAAAATCATTCAACCTCAGAATTCCCTGCTCCAATCTGGAATTTGCTCAGAAAATCTGATTATTTTACTTTCTTAAAAGCCCTCACTATGGCTCAGAGGACCTTTGGTCCCTAAGATAACTCTGTTGTAATACTTTCTGGCATATTTTCATGGAAGTTAATCTTCTCTGTAGAGTCAGCATGGTGTAGAGGTTTTGAAGTCAAGCTAGAATTTGGAGGGTCTCGCCCAGTGGGAGAGAGCCCACAGACCCACCAAATAAAGGTCCGATACCCTGGCAAGAAAAGAGAGCCTCTAGATAAAGGATTCCCTTTGAGTTTCCCAAATAAATCTCACCAGAGCTGAAGAAAATGCCACCGAGTTGTTTATTGCGATCCAGCTGGAGAGGATGTCAAACCGTGATCATTCGTCAGGCAGACATGCCATACAATACAATACATTACAGTACATTTTATAGTAAAAAACAGGGAGGTCAACTTTGAATTTCCTGCTCCTGCCCCCCCCCCCCCTTGCCGGCTTTGCGCTGATTGGTTGTAGTCATCAGCTGGAGGAGAGGTGTGGACGCCCCGGCCAATCAGAAAGCCAGCGCCGCTTTGGCCTCTCGGCCAATCAGGAGTGAGGGGGTGGTCCAAGCAGGAAACAAAGGACCGGGAGTGGAATTTGAGTGGATTAAATGGTTTTTAATTGGTGTCTGACAGTTGGCGATAACCCCAGGGTGTCCTCAAGCCAGCTAAATATTGTTTCTGGTGGTGAGAATATACATCTGAGTCTGGCAGGGTCGCCAGGATCCAGATTTTCCAAGAACTGGATATGGAAGCAAATAGACGTGATTATGATGGCAGTTTTGGCCAGGGTGTGGAGACAAAGGAAGAAGCAGTTGGGACAATCACAGCTTTCCAAAGGCAGATCATCCCTCATTGGAATATGACAGGATTACAGGGGGCATCCTCTCCAGGTGGCCTCCTCTAATGCCTGGAGAGATATGCTCATTGTTCTTGTCCATGCAAAGAGGGTTGAGTCCTTTTTGTTAGGGGATTATTCACCCTCAGAGATGAGAAGGTTTCCCTGGGGGCTGTGGGGCTGGGGTCACATTTGGGGTCACAAAATATGAAAAATTTCATATTTTCATGGTTCATATATGGGGCATTGGGGAAAGGGATATTCATAAAGAAATCATATTGACCCATCCCACCAAAAAGTCCAAGATAAGTTCATATAACACATAGGAAGACATGGGGTCTGGGGTGAAAAAAGTTCCAAAAAGGTTCCCAAATAGTTGGGCAAAGTTGGCCAAACTTCTGAAGGGGTTGATGAGTGTGGGGGATCGTCCAGATGAATCCATCGAGTTCATTAGGAAGTCCAACTTCCCCCTGGTAATGAGAGATGGACGGTGAAGGCAAGCACGGAGGTGGAGGATCACGGATGACAATCAGCTGTTATTTTGAACAAGGGTTATTTCCAGAGTCCAGAGTACAGGAGTCCAGAGTACAGAAAGTGAGATAGCAATTAGCCTTAGAATTTTTCTAGGAAAATATGATATCAAAATGGAGCCGATCCGTTGACCTGGAGATACTGGGGTCCAATGGGTTCTCAGTATCCACAGTTTAAAGGGACGCAATTCCGGCTTGCCGGCGGCTGTCCAGTGGAAAGTATCAGTGGAAAGGAAAAGCTCATAGGCTAATATCAGTGAAGAGAAACATTGTATCACTATGAGAGGAGGAGAGTTAAAATGTAATGATACTTTATTTGGGGTTTGTTACATTGTTAGGGCTCAGGAGAGAAGGTAGAGAAAAGGATAGTCCCGGTTTGTTGATGCTGCTGCTGGGGCGCACATTTCATGAGTGGCTGATCCAACGGGGCTTTCCAAATCCGTGGAACTCTCTGCCGCAGGTCAGATCAGTTTGAATGCAGGGGACCCTTGGGGCTCGACCTCAGTTTGAGTGTTGAACTATGATTTTAAAATACATTCAGAGGAGAGTGACTAAAATGATCAAGGGTCTGGAGAACAAGCCCTATGATGAATGGTTTAAAGAGCTGGTCATGTTTAGCCTGCAGAAGAGAAGGCTGAGAGGAGACATGATGAGGGCCATGTGTAAATATGTGAAGGGGAGTCATAGGGAGGAGGGAGCAAGCTTGTTTTCTGCTAACTTGGAGACTAGAACGCAGAACAATGGCTTCAAACTACAAGAAAGGAGATTCCATCTGAACATTAGGAATAACTTCCTAACTGTGAGAGCTGTTCAGCAGTGGAACTATCTGCCCTGGAGTGTGGTGGAGGCTCCTTCTTTGGAGGCTTTAAAGCAGAGGCTGGATGGCCATGTGTCGGGGGGGCTTTGAATGCAATTTTCCTGCATTTTGGCATGGGGTTGGACTGGATGGCCCACGAGGTCTCTTCCAACTCTATGATTCTAGAGACCAGGATTTGGTTCTCCACTTGGTCCTAGAAATACACTGGCCAGTATTGGGTAAGCCACATACTGTCAGCTTCACAGGAAGACATGGGCAAACCCCTTCTGAACAAATTTTGTCAAGAATACTCTGTGATTCTTGGCAGAGGTTTTTCTTAGGTTCACCATCATAAATCAGAAATGACTTGAAGGCACAGGATAACTATTTCTCCTGTCATCCCTGCATCTATTTGTCAGGCAGTACTATCTCAGCTCCCTGCCTCCTCCCTCCATATGTATGTGTGATATTTATCTCTCCATTCCACTTTTGAACCTTTTACTCACTATTTCCTTTGTCCTCTTAGTAACCTTTAAGCTCCAAATTGCTTTGACTTTACCCCGAGGGCTCCAGCAGCATGAATGCAGTCCCCTGTAACATCCCCAGGCTTTGAAAAAATGATCTGGACATTTGAACCTAATTCATCTAGTGCGTTTGCATATGTGAGTTAATATTTCCCCATTCTGAAGTTGCAGAGCTGTATGCGCTCATTATTTGAGCTATCAATTTATAGCTTGTCATTTATGAAGCTCTATTAGAATACCTAAAAGCCAGCAGAGTGTTGTGGTTTGAGTGTTAGACTATGGTTCTGGAGAGCAAGCTGCAAATCCCCACTCAGCCATGGAAACCCACTATGTGACTGTGGGCAAATCACACACTCTCAGCCTCAGAAGGAGGCAACGGCACCCCCTGCAATACAAATAGGTTCGTCTTAGGGTTGCCTTGAGTTGGTTGTGACATGAAAGCTTGCAAAAACAAATCATAGTATCTGCTATTTCTCAGTGCCATCATTTTTCACACTTTAATTTGTATGTGTCAGTTAAACATTCCCTTTAGTAGTGGATACAGTTTAATAGGTTCAGTCTCTCTCGTTTATTTTTTATTTATTTGTGTAGAGCAGGGGTCCTCAAACTTTTAAAGCAGAGGGCCGGTCCACAATCCTTCAGACTGTTGAGGGGCCGAATTATCATTTGAAAAAAAAAAAAAAACGAACAAATTCCTGTGCACACTGCACATATCTTATTTGTAGTGCAAAACAACAACAATAACAATGAAAGACCAATACAGTATTTAAAAATGAAAATAATTTTAACCAACATAAACCTATCAGGATTTCAATAGGAAGTGTGGGCCTGCTTCTGGCCAATGAGATAGTCAGGTTAATTGGGATTGTTGTTGTTGTGTGTCTACAAGTCATTTCAGACTTTGGGCGAGCCTAAGTCCAAAAATTTTTATTTATTAATTTACTACATTTATTTACTACATTTATATCCCACCCTTCTCACCCCAAAGGGAACTCAGAACAGCTGTATGTACATACAATATATTATATTATTAGCATAGCACAATATTAGCATTATATATTACTATATTGAACTATACCACTATACTGTAATATTATATGTAATATATAACATATAATTAATATTATTATATGGTATTATTATTAATATTATATTGTATAAAATGATAATATTATTATCAATATCATATGTATATAGTAAAAGGTAAAGGTTTTCCCTGACGTTAAGTCCAGTCATGTCTGACTCTGGGGGTTGGTGCTCATCTCCATTTCTAAGCCGAAGAGCCGGTGTTGTCCATAGACACCTCCAAGGTCATGTGGCCAGCATGACTGCATGGAGCACCGTTACCTTCCCGCCGGAGCGGTATCTATTGATCTACTCACATTTGCATGTTTTCAAACTGCTAGGTTGGCAGGAGCTGGGGCTAACAGCGATTGCTCATTCCACTCCAGAGATTTGAACCCGGGACCTTTTGGTCCGCAAGTTCAGCAGCTCAGTGCTTTAACACACTTCGCCACCGGGGCTCCCCATATGTATATACAATATATTATATTATTAAAACTAATATAAAAATATTATATTATAAATGAGGGCGGGGGGCCAGGTAAATGACCTTGGAGGGCCGCATCCGGCCCCCGGGCCTTAGTTTGGGGACCCCTGGTGTAGAGTATAATGGAATAGATTAACATTTTAAACATGAAATTCCCAAATTGGAATTTTCTTTGCTTCCAGTAAACTTTTGAAGATTTCCCAGTCTCTCTTGAACATTTTGATAAGCTATCTTCAGAAAAAAGACCCTTCATTTGAAGATATCTTGTTAAATGTCCATTTCAGTTATTTCAGTTACTTTTGCTATCAATTCTTCCATTTTTTGGTATTTCTTTTAGTTTTCACATCCGCGCATACACAATTCTTGTTACAGTTGTCATTAGAATAAAAAGTCTGTCATATGTCTTCAAAAGTGATCTATCTGTTATGCCTAGTAAGAATGCCTCTGGACGCATGGGCATTTCTAGTTTTAATACTTTTTCTACAGTTGTATGGATCTCAATTCAATTGTTTTTGGCCTTTTTGCAGGAGGGTTCAGTCTCTCTTAAGCTGCACTATTGCCAAGGTGAAAGTATCCACTGCAAGACATGTGCTCTTAGAGGCTACCTCATAGCATTTTGTTAGTTCATTAAAGAAAAAGTGAGGATCCTGGCTTCTTTTACGTTGCTTCTGGCATGAAATATTGTACTGACAGATCATGATGACTTCATTCTAATAGCTAGCTGTTTTAATCAATTTGAAAATAATGCCTCTTTGTCTGCTAGCTCACAAATGCTGCAGTCGTTTGAAACATCATTCATCTGGCTGGTGTTATCTGACAATATCTTTGGCATAGATGGCATACAATTCAGTAAACTCCATGTGCAGGGACATCTTAATAAACTCAGTCATTTCATAATTTAATGGGCAAGAAACAGCTGTCTGGAAAGCTTAGGCATTAAATGCCAGCTGTGCACTACCCAGAATGCTGTTAACGTTTTCTGTTTTGTGCTATCTATCATCCTTCACCAAAATGAGGAATAACACATGTTCCTGTGACATTATCTAATCTCATCTAACATAATTTAATTAACTAAAACAAAATGCAGCCATTTTCTTTTCAGCGGGGATATGCCTTAGTACCTATTTTGTGGTACAGAAGATCTGAGATTCCAGAAGGTGATTTTGTAACTGTTTTATCCATACTAAAAAAATTAACCCTGCATTTACTACAATATACAAATACAGCATGTACTTGCATGTAAGCTTAACGTATATTTTGGCTTCATTGATATATATAAAATAGATATAAAAACATAGCCCATCTAATATTTTAAAAGAGCTGGGAGTCACCAGTCAGACATTAGTTTTAAAACTGTCACCATGTTAATTGCTTGGAGTCAGAAAATTAATACCTCTCCTTGAAATTCCAGGAACTGTAAAAAAATTTATCTATTTTGGTTCTTTGAATGGACCTGGATGGGGTTTTTTTTTCAGAGCAAGATGGCACTCCTTTGAAAGGGTTACTTGAAGGTAAAGAACACCGCCATTGTTGCTATTTTACTGCTGAATAGAATCCTACTGAGGAAAAAAAATGAAACATGCTAATTTTGTGCTGTTATCATACTGTGTAGAAAAGATCAGTTTTTGGTATAATAAAAAATGATTAGATGTACAGCAAAATCACCATGCTGTGAAGAAATAATCATTTATCTGCAAATGTACAATGTGACAGGGGTTAATTAGATCTGAACCACCCTGATTTATTGGTGAGCCAGGCCTCTCACCAATCCATCTTCCGTCAGACTGCTTAAGCATGTGGCCAAGCAGCACCAACAAATGACACCACAGTTGTAATTCAGCTGTTCACAGCGGTTCTAATGCTTTATTATATACAGTTATATACAACTACAAAGTCCATCGCTCATAGGACCCATGCTTCCCTAGCAAGGCAAAGCATGTCCTCTCTCATTGCTGATCATCTGCAAAATTCTTCGCAGGCAACTCCCACATTCCATAGCAGAATGACGAACGTGCTGTCCGCCCTTCTGAGACCGGAAGGTTTGACCTATTGGCTAGGCAGGCTATCATTCAAGCTGGCCTGTCATTAACCTGTGTGCTGCTGGAAAGCATGCCGGAATACACAGTTGCAAAAACCCAACAGCAAAACACTTGATTCAACATTTCACCCTTACACCAAAATACACCAACACAATGTGTTCTGGATGTTTGATTACTAGATAGTCAGTAGGCAGGGCTCAAGAAAGAAACTTATATTTGCTTTCAATAGTCTCTTTCAAAATGATTTTCATGAAAGATAAACTACATAGTATGAAGTGCATTTATTTCAGAGGCAAAAGTGGCTCTGAAAATAAACAAACAACCCTGAGCTACCACTACCCAGTGTTATTCTGCACTATCTTGACAGGTCATAATTTTCTCCTCACTTTCTTTGCCCAAGCCCTTCTATCTCCCCAGTTGTCCTGGTTGAGCTGTTATAGAATCTAGACCACAATACTTTGAGTATTCTGTCCAGCAATGAATGCTAGTGATTAATTGCCAAAGTTTCCAGATTAAAATTAACTCACCAAAACAGCTGAAGACAAGGACAGAGGTGTTTTATTGTTCTTCCTGACCAGAGATGGAGACTTGTGGGCTCTCGCCCCAAAGGACAAATCTGAAAAACATGTGCTCCTGTAAGGAGCTAAATAGAGTCTGTTTCATTGTTACAATTTGAATACTACCTCTCTTGCCTCGGATTGGCTGAGCCTTTAATAATGTGGCTGGAAATCTCCTCCCAGGCAAGTGGAGAGAAGGCTCTGAGGGGTGGGGAGGAGTCCACAGAGAGGATGCTGGCATGTACCTAGCAGGGGATGATGGGACTATGGGATCCACATTCCTGAGCACAATGGAGGGCCTGGTCAGGAGGAAGTTTGACTTGTTGACAAACTTGGCTTGGGCAAGGAAATTAACATAATGGCTCTCTTTCTTTGCTGAGAAGAGAGATTTCAGTGGGGACTGCCCAACATTTTGGGCCCTAAGACAGTTTATGTATTTTAGATTTGGAAAATAAATGCAACAAGTATATATATTTGCAGAAATAAAATATGGCAATTTTTTTTGGTTTTTCCCTTGGCTATTTGGAGATACTTTCCCAGGCTAGAGTATAGAAATGTAAATGCTATCTCTCACCCCACTTAAATAAAAGGCCTCAAAATTCCTTTGTTTGTGAGTTATTGGCTGGAGCTGGTCAAGCAGAGGCCAATGTCCATGGTAGCTGGAATTGCAGCACATTTGCCACATGTTCATTTCTGCTAGAAATATATATATAATCTGATTAGATGTGTACAGATATAGTCAGAGAGAAGTGGAGTCCATGCTGCTGCTAATCCTGTCGTAGGGTGACCAAGACTTAACCCTTTTATACCATTTTAGCCTGATGTCCTTAGCAAACTATAGATCCCCAAATTATAGAGCCTATTTATTTGGGGGGGGGGGGATAGTGGTTTTTGATAACAGAGCTGTCCTCCTTTCTTCCCAGATGACTAGGCAGGAGTGGGAAATGGCCCCTTTTCTTCTTTGGAGACCTTAAATCAGCAGAGCACACTGCACCATGAAGGGCACATCACTAAGCCTCCAGTCATGGCTCCCAATTTATGTGCCCTTTATGTTTTAGCCCTAGCAGAGCTATCTGGCAACTTTTCATTTGGCTTTGATTTACAGGGTAATATAAAGCCATATCTGAAGTGAGGTACAGTAGAGTCTCACTTATCCAAGCTAAACGGTCCGGCAGAAGCTTGGATAAGCGAATATCTTGGATAATAAGGAAGGATTAAGGAAAAACCTATTAAACATCAAATTAGGTTATGATTTTACAAATTAAGCACCAAAACATGTTATACAACAAATTTGACAGAAAAAGTAGTTCAATACACAGTAATGTTATGTTATAATCACTGTATTTACGAATTTAGCACCAAAATATCACGATATATTGAAAACATTGACTACAAAAATGGCCTGGATAATCCAGAGGCATGGATAAACGAGGCTTGGATAAGTGAGACTCTACTGTACTTGTGAAAAACAATAGAGAAGAAATATACCTCACAACCTCTGAGGATGCCTGCCATAGATGTGGGCAAAATGTCAGGAGAGAATACTTCTGGAACATGGCCATACAGCCCAGAAAACACACAACAACCCAGTAGAGAAGAAAAATACTTCACAACAAGCATCGCAATCCACTTTTGTATATAGCTGCAAAGATTCTATTTAGTCTGACAATTGTGGAAATCTTTAGACTAAATAAATATCCAATACTAGATATTACTTTATTTGCAAGAGAACAGTCTACATTACTAGAAGAAGCATATCATTATGCACCCCCTCCAAGCACCCCATTCTCTTCAGCATATTTGAAAAGTTAACAAAAACCTTTGACATTTCACAAAGTCAACTTTAGATCAGGCAAAACAAAGACTGCTTTGTGTGAATGTGGAATTTAAATATTAACCGGCGCTGCTTTGGTAGATTAATAGTTGTCTTTTCTGGAAAAAATCTAAGAATTTGAAAGCACCAGATCACTGTTATTATTATTGCTTGTATTATTGTTTTAAAACAATGACTGTGACCCTGCATCCAGGAAGCAGAGTATAATATTCCATTTGCATAGTTATGTCTCCCTTCTGTCCTTGGAAAGCGAATGGTGCAAACTTGACAGTTTTGCTATTGGATGAGAAGGAGATGACAGACATGAAGAGAAAAGAAGAGCAGTAGAGGCAACAACTGAGGTCCTTCTTTTTTATTGCCTTTTTCTCCTTCTAAAATGGCCAATCTAATGCAATATTTTAACATAACCTGGAGCCAGGGCCGGTCTAACGCTAAAGCGGCTGAAGCGGCGGCTTTGGGCGCAGGTGGAAGGGGGCGCTGTGGAGGCCTAATTATAATGCACTGCGCACCATCGCTCAAAAGCGCCCTCCCTCTTCTCCCTCTTTTCCCCCCTCCCTCCGCTTTTACCTGCTCTCCCTTTCTGCCTTGCAGCTAGGCTTTGAGGCTGCGGAGTGGGCGGGGCCTAAGGCCACGGAGGGCACGCACCTCCCAGGAGACCACGCCCCCTACTTCCAAAGGAGTGCCTTGGAAGTGCCCTTCGGCCCCGCCCCCTCCGCAGCCCAATCAAGATGGCGGTCCTCATGGGCTGTCTGGCCATGTTCCAGAAGCATTCTCTCCTGACCTTTCACCTGCATCTATGGCAGGCACTCTCAGTGGTTGCGAGGTCTGTTGGAAACAAGCAAGTGGGGTTTATATATCTGTGGAATGTTCAGGGTGGGAAAAAGAACTCTTGTCTGAGGCACGTGTGAATGCTGCAAATGGGCACCTTTATTAGCATTAAATATCCTTCAGCTTCAAAGCCTGGCTGCGTTTTGCCTGGGGTAATCCTTTGTTGGGAGTTGTTAGCTTGCCCTGATTGAGGATCTCCTGGCACCCTCCCTCATCTTCCTCCCTCCCTCCTTCTTCTCACTCCTCCTTCTCCCTCCTCTCCCTTTCTGGCCTTCTTCCTCTTTCCCCTCCTTTCCTTCCTTCCTTCCTTCCTTCCTTCCTTCCTTCCTTCCTTCCTTCCTTCCTTCCTTCTTCCTCCTTCCCTTCTTCCTTCCTCATCTCCTTTCTACTGCAGGGACATTCATTGGCCGTTTCCCCAGTCTCTCTGTGAGTTTATATCTATGTTCCAGAAGCATTCTCTTCTGACGTTTCGCCTGCATTTATGGCAGGCACCCTCAGTGGTTGCGAGGTCTGTTGGAAACAAAGCAAGTGGGGTTCTTCTCTCAGTGGTTGTGAGGTCTCTTGGAAAATAGGCAAGTGGGGTTTAAATATCTGTGGAATGTTCAGGGCTGGAAAAAGAACTCTTGTCTGAGGTACCTTGATTAGCATTAAATAGTCTTGCAGCTTCAAAGCCTGGCTGCTTTCTGCCTGGGGTAATCTTTTGTTGAGAGGTGTTAGCTGGCCCCGATTGTTTCCTGTCTGGAATTCCTTTGTTTTCTGAGTGGTGTTCTTTATTTACTGTCGTGATTTTAGAGTTTTTAAAATACTGACGTTTCGCCCACATCTACTAAGTTTGTCCCCACTTCAGGTAAATCACCCCAGCCTTGCCATCAGAGTTGTCAGAGGTTGAAAAAAAGGTCTGCTCATCATTCTCATGCTCAGCAGAGGACAAGGACTATAGTTATCATGCTGAGAATATTCTTTAAAATGCCAAAGCCTAGGCCTATTCAAGCTTCTATCTGAGTAAGAAGGCTAAAACTACCATATTTACATCAATCTCAGCCACACCTGTTTGCCTGAATGACTATTCCAAAATTGAGATGCACATTACATTTGTGTAATACAGTAAAGACAAGTGGGTTGCTGTGAGCTTTCTGGGCTGTATGGCCATGTTCCAGAAGCATTCTCTCCTGACATTTCACCCACATCTATGGCAGGCATCCTTAGAGGTTGAAAACCAATCAAGTGGGGTTTATATATCTGCGGAAAGTCCAGGGTGGGAGAAATAAAGAACTCTTGTCTGTTGGAGACAGGTATAAATGTTTCAATTGCTTGGCTGCTTCCTGCCTGGGGGAATCCTTTGTTGGGATGATTTATTATTATTATTATTATTATTATTATTATTATTATTATTATTATTAGGCCTTGCTCCAGGGAAGGTTCTTCTGCTGTAGCTCCCTACCTATCTATCTACCTTGCCACATATTTTCCACATTGTGTGTATGTGTATGTATATATAAGATACATATATATAGACAAACACATATGCAGGGACCATATGTGCCACATGTGTGTGTGTGTGTTCTCTTCATCTCTACCTTTTATTTTTTTAGTGATTGGTTTGTCCGGGGGGGGGGGGGGGGGGCAAAAATACTGCTTGCTTACACTTGAAAATTACCTAGGGCCGGCCCTGCCTGGAGCCCAAGATTCCAACCTCTCAAAAGACAAGTCCAATAGTCCTTAAAATTTCATCCCTATTTCCCACTACTCCAACCTGAGTCCAACAACCTCTCCAGACCACGACCAGCACTTCCAACACTAGCACTTCCCGAATCCTGACTGGATCTATCAGTGGTGCCCCTTTGTCACAAGTTAATTTGGTAACTTTGATGCATACAGAAAGGAAACATGTAGATGCAAAACACCTGGAGAAGTGAATGGTGAATTCTGATTGATATTTTGCTGTAGCACTGCAGGCGATCTCTCTCTAAGGCTTAGGCTCAGAGCCTCTGTGGGCCACACCAAATCCTTGTGAAGGCCACATCTGGCCTCTGGACCATGTCATGCAGGTCTGCACTGAATCCATGGAAAAGTGCAATGCTTTACATATCTATTCAGAGGTAAGTCTCACTGACTCCAGAGGGAAGTTTCCCCATTTTCCCTGTAAAGAAGGCATGGAATTTTAATGTTTGGTTTCATATTTTCCCCATTCTTCTAATTTAATTGTGTGTCCAATGCTTGTAGCCCATTTGACTATGCAGTTCTTTATTTGTTCTGTTTCTGTTGACTATTCTAATAGTTTTATGTAGTTTTGTTATTATTTGCTTATCTGTTATCATTATTTTATCCCAGAAGGTATCTCTCTCCATAAATCCTATTATCTTGTTTTTATTGTATTGTATTGTATTTTTCTTATCTGTCTACATTGAAACCAGGAGATGTTCTTGTTTAGTTGATTAATTTCTTCTTGTGTTTTTAATATGGAATTTCCATTTTAGTATTTTCAAATATATCTCTATATCTAAGCCATTTTTACTATCCCAATTCTCTTCTGCATCCCGCTTCTGATAGGGAAATCCATAGTGGGGGTCTTTGAATGTAAACTACATATTTAAATCATATTCATATGATTTGAAAGAAAGCTGGTATAAAATGATACATCAATGGTACATAACCCCACAAAAATTTGCAAAATGCTATTAAAAAGTCCATGATAAGTGCTGGAAATGCGAGGATCATGTAGGAACTTTCTTCCACACATGGTGGACCTGCAAAATTGCTAAAAAATATTGGAAAGGAATTCAAGAAGGAAGTCCAAAAAATATTAGATATAAAATTACAATTTAATCCACAATATTTCTTATTAGGAATTACAGACTTCAATTTAGACAAAAATAAAGACAGGTTATTTAATTACTTAGTGACGACGGCCAGAATAATTTATGCACAAAAATGGAGGACTAAAGAAATACCTTCAATAGAACACTGGGTATCGAAAATAATTGACATAATGAACATGGATAAATTAACCCAATTAGTCTCTCAATACTCAGGAGGAAAGGAAAAAACAATGGATTGGTCACTATATGTTACAAGAAAAAATGAAACATAATAGAACCAAAATGAAGGCAAAAAAAGAAAAAATGTTCCCTGAGGAAAGTGAATGAAGAGGGGTTAGCAGAGCTATGAGGAATTAAGAAAGGATAATGAAAACCACGGTGGAGAAGATTGGAAGTCAACTTTCTCTTCATTATCCTCCTTCCCTTCCCCAACTTTCCCACTTGGTTTTTTCTGTCTTTTTCTCTTCTTTTTCACTTTGACTTGTGTAATAATTCCCTCATTAGACCCTCTCTCACTACCCTATTATATCCCAACTTTTATATTGTAAACATGTCAAACTTTATATTTTTAAGTAATAAAAATCATTTTAAAAAGAAGGCATGGAATTATGGCTTTAGTGGTGAACAACAGACATTATTTTCACAATTTTTCTGTTCTTCTTTGTTATCAGCAGAGTAACTCATTTTCATTTGCATGTGTGTTTTTGAAACTGTTTATAAGAAAATATGCAAACTTAAAAATTTTTAAGACTCAACTAAGCTTTGTGACATTGTTATTCCAAAGTATTTTTCGGATTCTGTCTTTATCGCAACTTTTTCTGTTAGTAAATGGCATATTTTCAGATGGAAGGAACGAAATAAAAAACATTTCACCATTCACATTCTTAGCAGTTATATTTAGCTTTCAATAACTAGAAGTTATAGCATTTAAAACCCAATAACTTTAATGCAGAAATTATATATGCAATATAAATCTATTCCACTAACAGTTTCATAATTGGATATATATAAATTGGAGGGTCATAAAAATGAAATGGCATTTTAGCTATTTGCTTTTGGCAAGAAAATAACCTGCTAAAATTTAACCCTGAACTCATGATACAACATAAAGAATTCATTGCAATTTGCCTGCAGCAAGCATTTCTGGGTCTCTCACAAACACACACGCTTATACATTTGAACCTTCATAGAAGTGACAAGTAAAATTGGCATTAGCATGGCTACATGACAAGTAGTGAGAATGTGTTTTGTTTTTTAAAGGCTGTGCAAAATCATACTAGCAGATAATTATACGCTGCTAAGAAACATCTTACCTTGAAATACTTTGAAATTAATCTATTATAATTTGCTCTCCTTTACTGCCTGTAGATTTTACGAATCTCAACACCTCATTTTATGTACAGAGTACATATTAGTAGAAATAAAATGGAAAATTGTAGCTTTTAAAAAGCCACAGACATATATATGATAAATAATTATCACTTTACAAATTGTAATAGCTGTTAGTATTAAATATTGTGTTTATTGCTGTGAAACATGATGTAACTAAACAATTTCGACAGAAAGTCTTAGAAACCAGGAAGAATTTCAATTATTATGTGGACGTAGATATACTGTAGCTGTAGATTCTGGTCTTCTGTTAAGACTAATAACAGCTCATCAAAATAAGCATGAGATTGCATCCTACATACATTTATCCAGCTATGTTATATGCAAAATATACAGCTGATATTTTGTAGCTAATCATTCAAAGTAAAACATAATACTGACATTAACAAATGGAGCTACCCTTTTAGTAATTCAAGTTGATTAAAATACATTTACCATAAATCTGGAAAACCAGAACCATGTTGGAGAAACCAAAAAATGGTCTGATCACTTAAATATACTCCGCCCTTCTATACCTTTAGTGTCTGATAGAAAATATTAATTTCTTTTGAGTTAAAGGCACATTCTAAGCAGAAATATTTTCTTTTTTTCTTTTTATAAAAAGTAATTTGTTTCTATTTATGCAGATTAAAATTTTAGATTTATTATTATTATTATCATGTCAGAAGCATACTGCAAGTCGCTTCTGGTGTGAGAGAATTAGCCGTCTACAGAGACGTTGCTCAGGAGACGCCCGAATGTATTACCATCCTGCTGGGAGGCTTCTCTCATATCCCTGCAAACTAGAGCTAGCAGACAGGAGTTCACGCCCTCTCGCGGCTTTGAACCAGCAACCTTCTGGTCAGGAACCCAACCTTTAGGTCAGCAGTCAAGCCGGCATAAGGGTTTAATCCATTGCGCCACTGTGGCTCATTAAAATTTTATTTATTGATTATTATTCGTCCCTTCACTGCTAGGTGCAATGGAACACTAAAGCACAGAACTTTAAAATCGAGGTTTATTATCACCTTTGGAAAGTTTCTGAAACACCTTTTGTGATATTGTGCTGTTATAGGGGTCAATGAGCCTAAAATACCTAGATCTTGGAAGCTAAGCAGTGTCTGACCTGGCTAGTACTTGGGACATCACTGATGGATAGATACCAGGTGCTCAGGGCCGGTCCAACGTGGGAAGCCAATTATGCCTTGGCGTTGGCCGCACGTCAACGGGGGGGGGGGGGGGGGGCGCTGTCGAGCCTTGTCGCCTTCTTGGGCAAAACATGTGCCTTGGCAGCGCTCCGTGCGCTCCGTACCCTCCCATGCCTTTTTCCAGCTGATTTTGACATTTTTGTCCCTGAGCGGGTTCATCGGTTCATTTTGTCCATCGGTTCATCTTTTCCCTCTATCTTCCAAGAATAATAATAATAAAATGTTATTTATTTATTTATTATTATGATATAATACTGATAATAATACAATTTAATAATATTAATTATATATTATATATTAAATGTAATATTACTAATAATATTACAATGTAATGATTTAGTACAATACAGTAATTTAATGCTATTATTGTACTATGCTAATAATATAATGTACTAGCTATGCCCGGCCACATGTTGCTGTGGCGTTGTCTGGTGGTGTTGGTGAGAACTTGTTGAGGTAGTGGTGGTATTGAATGTCTGTTGTATGGTTGTCTTTATGTTTAGTATGCATTTGGTTGTTTGTGTACTGTGAAAGTGGTGAGGGTAGAGGGGGGTCTATGTCCCTGTGTAGTATTGTATAGTATTTATACGTTGTCCATGTGTTGTGAATGCTTGGATTGTGTCCTGCTGCATACCCTGTTTCCCCTAAAAGAAGACATCCCCAGAAAATAGGACCTAGTAGAGGTTTTGCTGAATTGCTAAATATAAGGCCTCCCCCGAAAGTAAGACCTAGCAAAGTTTTTGTTTGGAAGCATGCCCAACGAACAGAACATCAGAGCATGCAGAATTGGTAAATGTACGTACCATAGAGCAGGGGTCCCCAAACTTTTTAAACAGGGGGCCAGTTCACGATCCTTCGGACCGTTGGAGGGCCGGACTATAGTTGGCCACCGAGCAATAATAATTAACAACGACAACAACAATAAAAAGTGGGTTGAAAGAGATCCTTTGGGCCATTGAGTCCAAGCCCCTTCTGCCTTTGTGCACTAAAAGTACAAGCAAAGCACCCTTGACAAATGACCACCTAGCCTCAATGTTGTTATTATTATTATTATTATTATTAATAATAATAATAATAATAATAATAATAATAATAATAAAGAGGGTTGGAAGAGACCCCTTTGGCCATTTAGTCCAGCCCCCTTCTGCCTTTGTGCACCAAAAGCACAAGCAAAGCACCCCTGACAGATGGCCACCCAGCCTCAATGTTAATAATAATAATAATAATAATAATAATAATAATAATAATAATAATAATAAAAAGAGGGTTGGAAGAGACCCCTTGGGCCATTTAGTCCAACCCCCGTCTGCCTTTGTGCACCAAAAGCACAAGCAAAGCACCCCTGACAGATGGCCACCCAGCCTCAATGTTAATAATAATAATAATAATAATAATAATAATAATAATAAGAAGAAGAAGAAGAAGAAGAAGAAGAAGGGTTGGAAGAGACCCCTTGGGCCATTTAGTCCAACCCCCGTCTGCCTTTGTGCACCAAAAGCACAAGCAAAGCACCCCTGACAGATGGCCATCCAGCCCCAATGTTAATAATAATAATAATAATAATAATAATAATAATAATAATAATAATAATAATAATAAAGAGGGTTGGAAGAGACCCCTTCGGCCATTTAGTCCAACCCCCGTCTGCCTTTGTGCACCAAAAGCGCAAGCAAAGCATCCCTGACAGATGGCCACCTAGCCTCAATGTTAATAATAATAATAATAATAATAATAATAATAATAATAATAATAATAATAATAATAATAATAATGGTTGTAAGAGATGAAGAGACCCCTTGGGTCATTTAGCCCAACCCCCTTCTGCTTTTGTGCTGTGGGGGCCGGATAAATAGCTTCGATGGGCCGCATCCGGCCCCCGGGCCTTAGTTTGGGGACCCCTGCCATAGAGTGTTGTACATGGAAATATTGGTAGTAACAAGAAATTCTTGATAGGATTCACAGTTTGTCTGGTTATGCTGGTTTGTGATGACAACTACTGTACAGTATATAATACATGTTCATTTTTTTGTTCAACAATAAATGTGAATTCTTCTTCATGGAAAAATACGACTGTAGAGAAGTTATGTGTAAAACAGAGATTATTGATATGATTTTATTTATTTGTTTGTTAAAGAAAAAAAGAGTTATATATTAGCAAGGAAAAGCCTAGCATGGAAACTAGCTGGAAGCAGCATTTGGTAGGTTGCCATGGTAACACAGCTTCCCTTGGGAGAAAAGGGGCGTGGCTAAGATGACAGTTGGAGCAGATTCCCTTTTAAAAAGTTGAGTTGCTGTGAGGGTTTAAAAAAGGACAGTTGCGGTTAGGTTTTGGAAAGATTAGGAGCTGGGGAAATCAGCTAAGGACGGCAGCTTATGGTCACTCAGGGGAAAGGCTGGGAATATAAGCTGACCGGGGGAGTTTAGTATACTGTGTTGAAGAGAAGTTATTTAAGAAATATCCATTCAAGAAAGACTACATTGTAACTTAAGATCTGGAACGTTTACTGATTGAAACCATACGCTTATGTACCAAAAATAAACTTGAATTTTGTTTTTGGTCATAAAGATAAGTCTCCTTGCCTCTCTGTAAGCCTGTTACCTCACGTTGGTGGCAGTTACCGTACCTATCTATATAAGTTACCGTACTTTCCTATATAAGTTACCATCTTTACTCATTTAAACCCAATCAGTTCCGTTATCCTTCCTTATCCACTAAATCATCCCTGTCATACATTCACACATCCTCCATCCCTCCCTCTCACACGTGCACACATCTCCTGAATTGGAGGCAGCAGTGGGATTTAAGACAAAGATTTCCCCTGCCTGAGTTGAGTACCACAAATTGGGCTCTCTTCAATTGGTGGCAGCGGTGGGATCAAAAGGATTCCATCCCTGTCACCTCAGTCCTCTTCAACGACATCCCCTGAAAATAAGACCTAGCGCATCTTTGGGAGCAAAAATTAATATAAGACACTGTCTTATTTTCGGGGAAACACGGTAGTAGAAAGAGTTGGGCTGGATGGCCCTTAGGGGTCTCTCCAAACTCTCGTGCCTGTCCCCTGGGCTGAGTCGGTTGCTAGGAGACCAAGTGGGTGGAACTTAGCCTTGTAACTGGCAGCAATTGGATAAAAACAATTATTCCTCTCCCTCTAATTAGGACTTTATTTTTCTTTTCTTTTTGTGATATCAACCTAGAGCCGTGGATGATGGGTTATGTTGTCAAATTTCGAGGTTGGGGGGCCTGTAGTTTTGTTGTTTTGTGGGTTGCCGTGATGCCATCACTCATTTATATATATAGATTGTATGAGAATGTAATTTGTAAGCCGCTCTGAGTCCCCTTTGGGGTTAGAAGGGTGGCATATAAATGTAGTAAATAAATAAATAGTAATTTTTCTCTGGCAAAACGTGTGCCTTGGCAGCCCTCCGTCCCCTCCCATGCCTTTTTCCAGCTGATTTTGACATTTTTGTCCCTGAGCAGGATTCGAACTCGCGCCTTCCTGGTTCATGAGAGTGGTGTGCTCTCTCTGGGAGCCACCGACTACTCTGTAACAATAGCAATCCGGAACTTATTCACTCTCTTGCAATTGGTTCATCTTTTCTCTCTATCGGGGCCGTCCCGGCCCCGCGCCTTCCCAAACTTGGGGACATTCCTTCCTTCATCCCTCCCTTTAGAGTCCCCTAGGATTGATGTGCCGAGGAGTCTGGCTTGCTAGGGTACTTTGGGAAACTACATCTCTCATGTGTATAAAATTGCCCTAAAAGCTCAGTGTTTCTGTCTATGTGTTCCTACTTGCCCGTGTGTTATGTTGCCTCATTGTCTTATGTTCCTGAGACCCCATTCCCTTCCCTTTGGCAGGAAACCGTGTTCCTGACCCCAAAGAAGTCCTGCATCCCACATAATCATATAGCTTGCGGGGACGAAACCAATCTGGGAATTTCCTCATCATGTATAATTATGTGAGAGGAAGTCATAGGGAGGAGGGAGCAAGCTTGTTGTCTTCTGCTTGGAGACTAGAACGCGGAAGAATGGCTTCAAACAAATAACCCACATTACTTGCTTTGAACTGGTCTGGATTGTCTGTCTGGTAATAATAATATTAATAATAAGAATAAAACTTAATGATAACATGAATCTGTCTAGAGGAGAGTGACTGAAATGATCAAGGGTTTGGAGAACAATCCCTATGAGGAGCGATTTAAAGAGCTGTGTTTTGCATGTAGAAGAGAAGGTTGAGAGGAGACATGATGGCCATGTATAATTATGTGAGAGGAAGTCATAGGAAGGAGGGAGCAAGCTTGTTGTCTTCTGCCTTGGAGACTAGAACTTGGAAAAATGGCTTCAAACAAATAACCCACATTACCTGCTTTGAACTGGGATATATGGCAGTAAGGACTCAGACAATCCAGTTCAAAGCAGGTAATGTGGGTTATCCTGCCTTGATATCCTGGGTTATAGAGCTGTGTGGAAGGGCCCAAATTCTTTCTCCTTCTCTGCCAAATAATGCTGGAAAGTGTCCAGAGGAGGGCCACATCTATGGCAGGTATCCTCAGAGATTGTGAGGTCTGTTGGAAACTAGGCAAGTGGGGTTTGTATATCTTTGTTGAGAGATGTTAGCTGGCCCTGATTGTTTCATGTTTGGAATTCCCCTGTTTTTGAGTGTTCTTTTTTTACTGTCCTGGTTTTATTTATTTATTTATTTCCCATATTTCTGTCCCGCCCTTCTCACCCGAAGAGGACTCAGGGTGGCCTCACAACTGGCAACAATTCGATGGCCAACATACAAATTCCAATAATACAATGACAATTAAACTCAAACATTAAAACAAAAACTACTAAAAACAACAATTACAACCACATAAGTTCAAAATCATAGTCCAGAATCAATCCAGTGGTTAATACTTAAAAAGTCCTCAAGTATTGCACTGCTAGGAATAAAGCTCAAATGCTTGGTCCATAACCATGTTTAGCAAGGCTATTCTATGCTAATCAAGGTGATCAATTACAGTTATTCACACTTGCCCTTCATATTATCCAACATTTTTGCTTATCCAATACTCTGCTGGTCCGTTTATGTGGTTTGGTTGGAGGGGGGGGGGCACAAAAATTTATGTTCGCTTACACTTGAAAATTACCTTGGGCCAGTTTTGCAGGTGCTGTAAGTTTTATTTCAGAAGAAGGAACTGGCAAAACACCTCTGAGTATTCCTTGCATTAGAAAACCTTTTGAATCTAATGGGGCTGTCATAAGGTGGTACATAACCTGAAGGCATGTACACATAGACACTAAGGATAGACAAAGGCCTTTGATTTGGCAGATGCTAAATGGTGTCAGTCTCTTCTCTAATAAGGGCTATATATACAAAACATTGTTCAATATTTCTAAATAATTATTCAGTATTTTAGTTAGGATCACAGTTAAAAGGTCCGTGCCCGTTGAGTTTATGCTAAACAGATTGGTCAGGACAGAAAAACAAACTCATCAGGTTGAAGACAAGCCACAGATTTATTACGGTTCTGCCCAAAAAGGATGCAAGTGCAAGTAATTTTCTTCAAAAGGTACAAGCATAAACATACAGAGAAATGCAAGGCATCTTATACAGTTCTGATAGCTATTCAGACTTTCCGCTTCCTTCCCTGATTGGCTGGAACACAGGCCGGGATTGGCTGGGAGTTCCCTTGACCTCATAGGCAGGGATTCCCATGTTGGGAAGAATGGCAGCTCAGGATTGTTTTGTTTGGAGAGCTAATTTACTGCAGAGAAGCCCTGTGGAGGGCACAGTCCATGGGGAAACGATGGTGTAGATATACAGATGAGTTTTTGGTTAACTCAAGTGTCCAGTTCTCTGCAGGACAAAAACTCAAAAGACAAAGGTGCTGATCTTAGACAATCAAAGACTCGGCTACTAGTATAGAAAGTTAATGAATGCACATCTTTTAACCTCCCTCTTCCACAGGAGCGGCAGACTCTCAGCCTTGGGTTAATTGGAGAAACATCCTGAGCTGATAGAGGACAGTTTATACATTCTATATAAGGAATTGCGCCAGTACGCAGTATAGGAAAGATACAAAATATACAAAAATCATCATATTGTTATACTTTATTAAAGGATTAGACACAATACAGTTCATGGGGTACAGCAACTGATAGATCTGTTCCGGAGTCTATCGCTTCGGAATTTCACAACTCTGTACCTCTGAAAAAAGTTAGTAATAAAAAGAAAAATTCTTATATTTGCTTGTAGTCTTCTGATGAACTATAAATCTTTCGGGGAAGGGGAGTGTGTGTGAATCATGGCTTGATAACATTTCTAGGACAGAATGAGTTGGGAACAGGCAGAAAAGCAGGAGATACAGAGGCCATGTTGGCTTCATGTTGGCGGATCAGGGAGTGGAATTACAGCCTGTGTTGGATGGGGTCGCACTCCCCCTGAAGACACAGGTACGCAGCCTGGGGGTGCTCCTGAACTCATCTCTGACCCCGGAACCCCAGGTGTCGGCGGTGGCCAGGAGCGCCTTCGCACAATTAAAACTTCTGCGACAGCTACACCCATACCTTGAGACACCAGATCTGGCTATGGTAGTCCACACCTTAGTCATATCCCGTTTGGACTACTGTAATGCTCTCTACATGGGGCTGCCTTTGAAGATAGTTCGGAAGCTTCAACTGGTTCAGAGGTCGGCAGCCGGATAACTAACAGGAGCCCCGTACAGGAAGAGATCCACTCCCATGTTGCGGCAGCTCCACTGGCTGCCGGTCTGCTTCCGGGCTAAACACAAAGTGCTGGTCATTACCTTTAAAGCCCTAAACGGCTCGGGTCCAGGCTATTTGACTGAACGCATCTCCTCTTACAAACCAGCCCGGGCACTGTGGTTGGCAGAGGAGGCCCTGCTCTCAGTCCCACCCCCATCTCAAGTACGGTTGGTGGGAATGAGAGAGAGGGCCTTCTCCGTGGTCGCCCTCCACCTCTGGAACTCCGTACCTAAAGAAATAAAGCTGGCCCCCTCCCTCTTCTCCTTCAAAAAACAACTGAAGACCTATTTCTGCACACTAGCATATGGAGAGGAGGAGGATTAGATAAAGAGAGATCACTACAGGGCCTCTGGCTGAGAACTATATCATATTTGGATCTTCCTAGTCCATGCCAGCCCAATGGTCATCGTTTGACCAAATAACCAACCTACACTGTGAACTCTAGTTGGCTGCTGTAAATTAATGTGGATGTTTGTTTGGATTTTATGTTGTTATATAATTTTGTTTAACGACATGCAGTTTAATGTATTGATGTTAGGTCTAATTCACTGATGTTAGGCTTTAATTTAATGTTAGGTTTTAATGTTATTTTTATATGTGGGATTTCTCTGGGATTTTATGTCAGTATTGTTTGTTCACAGAGGCATTGAATGTTTGCCATTGTATGTTGGAATCCACCCTGAGTCCCCTTGGGGAGATAGTGCGGAATACAAATAAAGTTTATTATTATTATTATTATTATTATTATTATTATTATTATTATTATTTAGAAAAGTTTTAAAGTCTTAGAAATTTATAAATACTAACCAATGAATGTCTAATCTGTGTTTATGATCCATGATCCACTATTTTATTTACAAAGTGTTTATTGTATGTGTTATTTGAACAACTCCAGAATTCCAAAGTGAGTGCAAATTGTCTTCAGGAAGAAAGGAAACACCTACATTTCTTTAGCTGCATTCAGAAAAAGAGGTTCATTATAAAGCCAGTGTTCAGAAGCAATGCATGCTCTCTAACCTATTTGCTTTTCTCCTTGGGGGTAAGGTGAGGCAACAATGTACTTCTCAGAAGCCTGTTAGGTACCATCCACACAGACACACCCATCCAAAAATGCAAATATCTTGGAGCAGCTGCATAAGGCAGCATTGTATTTGGACAGGTGATGACATGTTAATTCAGAACAGCACAATTCTGCACATTTGCTTCATTAGCCATGTGTGGGCCAAACCTCTAGAGGTCTATTAGCTAGTTGGCTGTGTGCATAAAAACTCCAAGACGTGTATGTTTGTTCAACAACGTCTATATACAGAAACCTCTATTCTGCTTATTAAAATAGAAAATGGAAAATTAAGAAAAATAAATCTTCTATATGTGGAGGGAGAACTGATGTGTTTTCATTTATTGAAAATATTTCTATATGGCCCTTCATAATAAGAGATTCCAGGGTCATTGACATAAAAAATAATTATTTTCAAAGGTAATACAATACGGAAAAACTAAAAGGAACAGCCATAATAATAAGTAAAAGCAAGAAATAGATTTCAACTAGACTGAGAAGCTATGTAAATTAAACAGCTAGATAAAAAAGTTATATTTTAAATGATGGAGAGTTTGTATGTGAGCATTGGCTAACAATTCTGAATGTAACGTTATATCTTCAATGATGGAGCGCACGTGCGCATGTGTGTATATGTGCAGCTTAAAGAAACTACAGCTTTATTGTAAGCATTCTATTTCATTTTTTCTTAAACTGTGGGTCCCAACCCCAAATGGGACCCCCTTCGCTGAATTTTAGCAACAGTAAAGGGTTTCCGAATGCCAACTGCTTACACAAATCTGTTAGCAACAACATGCAGTGTTCACGTAGACTCAGTTGTACTCCACAAAAGGTCAATCCGCTTGTTTAGCCACCCTTGTAAATAATGATTTATTATCAGTAAATGTTTAATTTTATACCTGCTTTATATAGCCTATATACCTGGGGTCATGTAAAACTTTCTTGGGCAGGAAGGTGTCATGAAAAAATAATCTCAGGTGGAAAGGGAAAAAGTGGAAAGAGTTTAAGAAACCCTGCTCTATTTAAGATAGAAAAGGCCTCCAAGGGTGTGAAGGTAACACAGAATCTGGCTCATTTCACCTTTTGTGTAAGTGAGAGAATAAGGGGACAGGAAGAAAAAAGGTGAAAATGTTCCCAAAAATATCTACTGTATTTAAATGTCAGGTCAACGAAGACAGATGGATAAGAGATGGGGATATTTTGAGTTACAGGAAACGAATAACCCTTTCCCTTCTGCCCTCTCTTAAGATTTTAGCTGAGTGTTGTTGCATTTCCAAAATTAAAATCTTGCCAAACTACCATAATTATAAACCAGCCACCTGTGATACCTTTTTCATGTATGTGTATTCCAAAGCCAGGACATCACAAATGACAAATCTGGATGACAAGGAAGCCATTTAGGATTGGACTTCAGAGGAAGATCTGGAAAAATGGAAGCTGATATAGGAATAGATACTGTTTCTATCTCCTGTCTTCCTGGATACATGTTGTCATTTTCACAATATCTTTTCCTAGTCAGAATAGTAGTGATAATGCACTGCTTAATGTGTTATTATTGCTTACAGAAGAATCTCCTCTTCAGTTATTCTCTTGTCAAATAGCTTGAGTGCCAGTGGCCCTCCTATAGCCCCTATAATTTTACTTTTAGTATTTGCAATCTGTGGATGGCTGGTTCTGTAAATACAGTATCCAGGAATATGTACGGTCAACTGTATTTGCTGTTTCAAATACAATCAATTTTAGATCAAAACTAATGCTTTTATGCCTTAGCTATCATATTCGATTAAATCATAGCTGCCATCTTCTCTGCATTCAGTATAGGTATGGTGGAAGGGCTAACATAGGCAGTCCCCAAGTTACAAACATCCAACTTAGTTAAGAACGGGTGTGAGACAACAGGAAGTGAGAGATATCTACCCCTTGGAAGAGAAGTTCACGCCTGAAACAGTTATTATGGGGAAAAGGGTTCTCCATTGAAGATTTATCACCAATCTTAGTTTCACAGAAAGCCATTTTTTTCAAAATCCAATTATTACAGGGACTGAAAGTGAGGTGAAACCTTCTGAATAGGGACACAGACAGCATAACAGACACCACAGGGGTGTTAACGCTTCCCTATGCTATCCAGAGCTAATATCTATCTATCTGGAGCCCCCGGTGGCGAAGGGGGTTAAACCCCTGAGCTGCTGAACTTGCTGACCGAAGTTTGCTCCAGATCCATCGTTGGCTGGGTTCAGTGTTCTCTGGATAAGGGTGAACTACAACTCCCAGATTCCCAGGACAATCACCTCCAAATCCTGACAGGATTCAGGAATACAGGTGAACTATAACTCCCAGAGATAAAGTTCAATCACCCCCAAACTCTCCCAGTATACAAATTTGGCCACGTTGAGTCTGTATGGGAAATTAGTTGCAGGTCCATCATTGGTTGAGTTCCGAGAGCTCTTAGATTGCAGGTGAACGATACATTCCAATCCCTACAACTCCTATAAATCATGGTGAATTCTCCCCAAACCTCTCCAGTATGTTCAGTTGCTGATCAATTCCTCTGTTCACTGTGTGCCACAGGAAAGGGTTAAGGAAGAGGCAGTGGGCGAGAGAAAGGAACCCTGGGATGTGCTCACTGTAACCTGCAAGGTCCTGGGAGGGAATGACTTGGTGGCTTCTTAGCACTGGGAACTATAGCCTATTTGTGGAGGCTGGAGGTTGTCTGTGTGAGCCACATACATACATACATACAGATGTGTATAATTATTAGCACCTATTGCCAAACACTAGAGTGGTAATAGGAAAGCAGCTCTTTGTAAGACCCTGTTTAGTCCCTCAAAGTAATAATGATGATTATGATAATTATTATTATTATTATTAAAGCTGTTAGGCTTGTTCTTGGGGATATTTAGGATGCTGATTCAGAAAATTGCATTGGATAGACCACATCAGCTCCAGATTATTAAATATGGTTTTCTGTGGGTGAGCAGCTGGTGACTACTGGGTGGCAAATGTTCTGTATCAGAAACTAGAGCTGATGTGGTCTATCCAATGCAATTTTCTGAACCAGCACCTCATATAACCAAACCAAATAACCTCTGAGGATGCCTGTCACAGATGTGTGAGAAAAGTTAGGAGAGAATGCTTCTGGAACATGGCCATACAGCCCAGAAAACTCACAACAACCCCAGTGCATCTAAAATTGATCAAAAACAGATTCGTAATCCTTTTGGTACTAATGTTGGAGAGTGGTCTCTGGTCAAAGTTATTACGGATTGATGATAATAAACAGAAGCTTTTACGTGTGCCCATGATCCAGAATCATCCATAGAACAATAACATGTCATTCAGGTTTGCAGAACAAAAATACAGGAACGTTACTAATTCAAAGAGATCAAGAAAAACAGTAGTACAGTAGAGTCTCACTTATCCAACATAAACGCGCCGGCAGAACGTTGGATAAGTGAATACATTGGATAATAAGGAGGGATTAAGGAAAAGCCTATTAAACATCAAATTAGGTTATGATTTTACAAATTAAGCACCAAAACATCATGTTATACAACAAATTTGACAGAAAAAGCAGTTCAATACACAGTAATGCTATGTAGTAATTACTATATTTACGAATTTAGCACCAAAATATCACAATGTTTTGAAAACATTGACTACAAAAATGCGTTGGATAAGTGAGACTCTACTGTATTTACAATGGTTCCTCTGATCACTTACAGAAGCCCACAGTCATAAATAATCCTTTCTCAGTCCACAAATCTGCTTCAGGGAAGAAAACCATCATGGTTCTTCACCCTCTTTTTTCAGCAGCAAAAAGGCCTCAAAATAGCAAGGCCTCTCTGAGTACACAGCTATCTTCACCAGCAGTACTACTACTCAGTCAACACTGGGAAAAAAACTTGTCCAAACTTGTTGTGCAGTAGCAGAACAGAAACAGTATCAAATCATCCCCAGGTCTTTGCAGGCTCAGCCAATCGGCTTCATGCACTTCATTTTCCAGTTAACACACACAGCACAGGGCCTTTGCAAACCGTGATAAAAGTGGTCCCTGGTAAACAAAAAACAAACAAACAAAAAAGGTTGGGAACCAGTGATGTAAACCTATGGGTTGGTTTTTATTTCGTGCCAGGAGCGACTTGAGAAACTGAAAGTAGGGTTGTTGTATGTTTAATGTTTTAACCATCTTTGTGGGAGGCTTTCTCATGTCCCTGCAGGGAGCTGGAGCTGACAGAGGGAGCTCATCCACACTCTCCCCGGGTTGGATTCGAACCGGCAATCTTCAAGTTAGCAACAGTCCTGCCGTCACAAGGGTTTAACCCAGGCAGGGGCAAACTTGGGCCCTCCAGGTGTTTTGGACTTGAACTCCCACAACTCCCGGTAGGCTGTTAAGGAATTGTGGGAATTGAAGTCCAAAACGCCTGGAGGGCCCGTTTGCCCATGCTTGGGGTTAACCGTCCCACTGGAAAAATGTCCAAAGGCGGGCGGCCCCTTTAAGCCCGCTGGCTTCGGCGCGCGCGGGAGGCGCTCTGTGATTGAATTCTGCCAGGCGCCCGCGTGCGGGCGCCTGGCAGAATTCAATCACAGAGCGCCTCTCGCGCGCGCCGAAGCCAGCGGGCTTAAAGGGGCCGCCCGCCTTTGGAGGCTTCTCTGAGGTAAGCAGCCGCCCTGCAGGGGTCACTGCCGCCCCGGGAAGGAACCGGGAAGGAGGTGGCAGGGCGGAGGAGGAGACGGAGCCAGGAATCGGGAGGAAGAGGAGAAGCCTCGGCTGCCACAACGAGCGCGGCGGAGCCTCGGCGGAGTGGCCCCTTCCTTCCTTCTTCCCACCGACCCACCCACCCATCCCTTCAAGCCTGAGGCCTGAGCAGCGCGCTCCCTTCGCGGCCGCGGCGTTGATTCTGCTCCTCTTTCTGAGGAAACGGAGGGGCAGGTGCGCGGGGCGCGCTCTCTCGCCCCGCCTGCTTCTCTCCCTCCTGAGGAGAACTTGGGCGGAGGGAAGGAGGAGGCCCTCGCCCGTCTGGAGGGAAAGGGAAGACGTTGGAAAAGGAGGCAAGGAAGGCTTTTGAGGTAAACTATGAGTCTCCTTTATTTACGCTTTAGATCAGGCATGGGCAAACTTCGGTCCTCCCTCCATGTGTTTTGGACTCTCAACTCCCACAATCCCTAACAGCCGGTAGGCTGGGTGGCAGTGACTTTTCTGGGCCGTGTGGCCATATTCCAGAAGCATTCTCTCCTGACGTTTCGCCTGCATCTATGGCAGGCATCCGCAGAGGTTGTTAAGGTATGTTGGGAACGACTACGAGGCAATTGGGGTTTATATATCTGTGTAATGTTCAGAACCCTTGTCTGGGTTGCTGTGTGTTTTCCGGGCTGTAAGGTCATGTTCCAGGAGCATTTTCTCCCGACGTTTCGCCCCCATCTATGGCAGGCATCCTTAGAGGTTGGTGAGGCATGTTGGAAACTAAAGAAGAGAGGTTTATATATCTGTGGGATGTCCAGGGTGGGAGAATGAACTCTTGTCTGTTGGAGGCAAGTGTGAATGTTGCAATTAATCACCTTGATTAGCATTGAAAAGCCTTGTGGCTTCAAGGCCAGGCTGATTCCTACTTGCGGGAATCCTTGGGAGGTGTTAGCTGGCCCTGATTGTTTAATGTTTGGAATTCCCCTGTTGTCTGTTTGAGGCAGGTGTGAATGTTGCAGCTTGATTAGCACTGAATAGTGTCTCAATTGGCCACCTTGCTTAGCGTGGTTAATAGAAAATGAATTGTTTTAAATGCATTTTAAATTCTGTTTAAAATGTTTATTTTAATTTTACATTGTTTTAAGGTATTAAATAGTTGCCTATGTGTAAAGCTGCCTTGAGTCCCCTTGAGAAAGGCAGGGTATAAATGTGGTAAATACAGAAATATATAAATAATCTGCTTTGATGCTAATCATTGAAGCTGAAAGGAATTGGCTGTTGGGAATTGTGGGAGCTGGAATCAAAAACACCTGGAGGGAGGACCGAAGTTTACCCATTGCCACCACAACTCCCATTATTCTTTAGCCTTGAGCGGTGGCAGTTAGATGTGATGTCAAACTGTGTTAATTATACAGTGTAAATGCACTGTATGTGTGTGTGCCTGGGAGAAAGGTGTCCTTGTGTGTAGAAAGTCTTGGGATGGAGTGTTGTTGGTGCTGCTTCTGCCTGCCTTCCCTGTTGCCACACAAAAGAGCAGTTCCCAAGGGAGAGAGGGAGGCAGCCGGGAGGAATGTGAGCAATTATTAATCCAGGGAGCAGAGAAGAGGGAGCTGGTCTTTCCCAGGGATGTAGAGCCTCAGGTCCCTTCCACACAGCTGAATAAAATCCCACATTATCTGCTTTGAACTGGAATATATGGCAGTGTGAACTCAGATAACCCGGTTCAAAACATACATTGTGGGATTTTCTGCCTTGATATTCTGGATTATATGGCTGTGTGGAAGGGCTCTCAGAATAAGACTAGACCTCTCAGGAGCACAATCCCTTCCTGCAGGTCTTTATTTGAAAGCTGGAAGGGCTGTACCCCAAGAGTGGACTCCCGCCTCTTCCCTCAGTGATATCCCTCTTCTGTGTGTGGCGACTATATCAAATTGGTATGCCCTGCATACTCATGTATTGATCAGTATAGATATTTTTGTCAAAAAATCCAACCCAAATAAACTGTGTTGACTTAATGTGTTGGCAAAGGCTTTCATGGCCGGAATCACTGAGTTGCTGTGAGTTTTCCGGGCTGTATGGCCATGTTCCAAAGCATCATCTCCTGACGTTTCGCCCACATCTGTGGCAGGCATCCTCAGAGGTTGTGAAGTCTGTTGGAAATTAGGCAAGGGAGGTTTATATATCTGTGGAACATCCAGAGTGGGAGAAAAAAAAAGCTTTTGTCTGCCTGAGGCAAATGTGAATGTTACACCTGGCCACCTTGATTAGCATTGGATAGCCTGGCAGCTTCAAGGCCTGGCTGTTTTCTGCCTGGGAGAATCCTTTGTTGGGAGGTTTAACTGGCCCTGATTGTTTCTTGTCTGGAATCCCCCTATCTTGTTTCTTGTCAAGAAACAATCATGGCCTTACAGCTTGGAGAACTCACAGCAGCCCTGTGTTTACTTATCTATGGGTCACTGTCCCTTAACTCATATCAAAAAGGAAATATTTCTTTCTCTGAGTACAGTGGCAAAAGGCAATAGTTTAGTTAGTCTGGGAAAACCTAAAGGAACGACTCTATGCTCTACTTCCTTTGTTGTGGCCTTTTTGAATGCTTGGGCAGGGGCATTTAGCCCCCTGGGGCAGCATTGGTGCTTTCCTCATCCCATAGAATGACTTCAACATATCCACAATAATATAAAAAGCCATAATTTTAGCCACAAAACCAGCCCTCAACATGGGGTCGACTAATGTATGAGTATTATATGATCGGGTTGCCGGCTAGCTGCTCCCCTAATGGGACTCTTTGGCTCCTGGTTGCCAGTGGATTTTCTTGGCTGTACAGTGAACAAAGGCTAGTACTCTCTCTGCAAACTTTGGAACGGATGTAGCTTGTAAGAGTATTTAAGATACCTGTAATTATTAATTTCTCTTTACTGGCAACCAATGTATTTTTCCCCTTCTCACTTATAGGGTGGCAAGAACAACAATGGCTTTTTAAAAATAGGAAATCCAAGGATGATTTTCTCCTCCCTTTGTTGTTTAGCTCATCCATCTTGTTAACTAACAGCTGGAGCGGCAACTTCACAAGGACGAAGAATAACCTGCTCTCTTCTGCCTCTTCCTTCTGGACTGCCAAGGCCATTAATTTATTGTTTCCCCAGTACTGAAATATTCTGCTTTGCCAACCTCTCAGTTCTGAGCCCCTTGGAGTTGCCTTCATCTCTTCTGACTTCAAAAGCACCGAAACAGCCATGGGCTGCTTCTGTGCTGTCCCAGAGGAGTTTTATTGTGAAGTTCTGCTTCTGGATGAATCCAAATTGACCTTAACTACCCAGCAGCAGGGGATAAAGGTAAGCCCAGCCTGTTCTGTTTTTAACTAGGGTTACCCTGGGCGCTTGTCAATAGTGCTTGAAATGCTTTGTCTGGAGTTGAGCAATAGGGGACAAATCTGCATGGAAACACACACTTCAGTAGGAGTGCTTATCAAAACAGACTGCTGCCTGATTGGGGAAATTGACATGTCAAGAGGTGTTTAACTTTGCATCACGTTTCCTTACCCATGAAGTTGCAATGTTCAGAACCAAGGAACAGATTTAAGCCTTAAAAGCAGAATTGTACATACATCAATTGTCCTTTGATGTATGTACAGTGTAGAGATTTGAACCATGTCTGTTGTCTGAATTATGTTATGCAACAGTGAAAATGTTTAAAGAGAGGATGAAGTGAGAAGCAAATAAAATGCCAGCAGTTGTGGGGTGTAGATATTCAGATGACACTGGCAGGAGATTGTTTGAAAACGTTGTTCTCTAGTTGTTTCCTTGTGTTGTGTTTTTGCTTTCCATTGTATGTTTCAGCTTTGCAAAGTATTCTTGCACATTTTAAAAACAATAACTTATAACAGTAGTATATTCCCTGTGTTGGACTAATAGCAGTTGATAGAATTAATCTTGTGGTTTACCTAAGAAGCTTGCTCTTCAAAGGCTCGCAAGTATTAGTCAGTACCTGCTGTGGAATTTGCTAGATACCACAGGCATGATCCAACCCTTTTAAAATGCATTTTAATTCCTATGTATTTTACAAAAAAAAAACCCATAAAAATTCTGCCCTGTGCTTCACCTCCCAAATGAAAGCACTGAATGTAAATTTATTTCAAACCTTGAAAATTCATCCAGTTAGTAAAACAAAACTTTGTTGCTTTAACTGCATGTAACATTTTAGAAATCAGCAGAATTTCTGTAAACCAGTGATTCCCAAAGTGGGCGCTACCACCCCTGGTGGGCGCTGCAGCGATCCAGGGGGCGGTGATGGCACTTATTAGGACACGAGAGCGGTGCCAGGGGAGGGGCTGAGCACGTGAGGCGCCTGTTAGGACACAGGGGACAGAGCTAGAGGAGTGGGCATGGCTTCTTCCTAACAGCCCGAGACGGCTGAGAATCTATACCTCTCCTGAGGCGCTTGTTGGGACACAGAGAGCAGAGCTAGGGAAAGGGGAGGGGCCTCCTTCCAAGAACCCGAGACAGGGCTGAGCCTCTATATTTCTCCTGAGAAGCCTTTTAGGACTAAAGGGCGGGGCTGGGGCGAGGGCGAGACAGGGCTGAGCCTCTGTATACCTCCCCTGAGGCGCTTGTTAGAACACGGGGGTGGGGTATAGAGGTTCAGCCCCGTCAGGCACTTGGGAAGAGGCCCTGCCCCTCCTCTAGCCCCGCCCCCTCCTCTAGCCCCACCCCCTGTGTCCTGGCAGGCGCCGTAGGACAGGGATAGAAGCTCAGCCCTGCCTCAGAGTTCGTAACTCTGCCCATACCAGTCCTGGCCGCCCATTTGTGGCCCTCTTGAGCAGTAACCACGCCCACCCCTCTAAGCCACACCCCCATTCCAGGGGGCGCTGAGTAATATTTTTTCTGGAAAGGGGGCGGTAGGCCAAATAAGTTTGGGAACCACTGCTGTAAACAAACAGATGTTTGCATTTTGCTTTACCATTGGGTGAGATTATGCTGGTTAGTCTTAACAAACCCCGGGAGTGGCGTGAGCGGCCGCTGTTAGCTCCAGCTCCTGCCAACCTAGCAGTTCGAAAACATGCCAATGTGAGTAGATCAAGAGGTACCTCTCCGGCGGGAAGGTAACGGTGCTCCATGCAGTCATGCCGGCCACATGACCTTGGAGGTGTCTATGGACAACGCTGGCTCTTTGGCTTAGAAATGGAGATGAGCATCAACGCCCAGGTAAAGGGGAAACCTTTACCCTTTACCTTTAGTCCTTACAAGAATAGACTAATTGAATCAGATGAGACAACGCAAAAGCAGATCCCAATGGTTCGATTCTAGTCAGGATTAACTATAGAATTTTGATAGTTGTCCTTAAGAAACTGGATACAAATTCTTGTTTAGAAGACAAGATAATATTTACAAGCCTTTTTAATTGATTGTTGACTGTTGCTTTTAAAAACATTTCTCTACTAGGTTTATTTCATAATCAATAATTAAGCCTTTGAGGGCCAATATGATGTAGCAATTCATGCATTGCACTGCAACTCAGGAGAGTAGAGTTTGAATCTCTGCTCAACTATGGAAACTCATTTGGTGATCTTGGGCAAGTCCCACTTTCTCAGGGCCCTTCCGCACAGCCATATAAACCAGAATATCAAGGCAGATAATGCACAATATCTGCTTTGAACTGGGTTATCTGAGTCTGTACTGCCATACAATCCAGTTCAATGTGTATTTTATGCAGCATGTGGAAGGGGCCTCAATCTCAGAGAAAGGCTAAGGCAAGCCCCTTTCCTGGGAGCAACCAAATGTCCTGATTGTAGAATCCCATAATAATGATTGATTTTTATGATTTGTTTGAGAATTTATAATTTTAACTGAATTTTTTTGGGTAAACTTGAAAACATAAAGTGGACAAAGGACACCCTAACCATGTTAGGAAATCAATGTCATTGAATTTTATTGCAAGGGCACTGCTGAGGATAGAAGCATAAATAAGTGTAGAATAATATATGTTTTCCATTAAGTGCAAAGCAATAAAACTTCACCAAACTTCAAGACTATTTTGTACAATACTTTTTTAGGAATACATATAAAATTATTCAAGCACGCACATAAAAAGCAATATGTCAAGAATCATTATAAAGGTAAATCTGATAAGAACCAGAATTGTTTTTACGTTCATATATAGTGATCAAATAGTGCAGGTTGAAGCTAGCTTTAAACCTTGGCAGCTAAATAAAGCGCACCACCATAGAGCACTGCAGTGTGCTTTAAAGAGGTTATAGCGCAACAAGCAAAGTTGCAAGAAATTCAAAATAAGCCCCTGGATGCGCTACAGTGGAAAACATATTGCATGGGGAAATCAGCCCCGCAGAATGCAAAGTGTGTTGTAGACAGTGCACTGATGCGCATTGTAAAATTAGGAAGGTGAGTGGAGACCTACTGAAAAACACCCCAAAGGCATGGCTGGGCAGCCGGTGACAAATTGAGTTCCTGAGACAGGTAATTGATTACCTCTACTGCTAACTGTGACTTTCCCTTCTTGTTTCCACCTCTTATGCTTTTAGAGTGTTTGTGTGCATCTCACTCAGAAATGGAAAAAAACCCAACCACATTCTATGTGGCTGTCAAGCCGCGAAGATTCTGTTTCCAGGCCACCTTCCATGGTTAATATAATCACCTTTCTGGTCCTGAACCTGTTTCCTAAATGGCAATCTAAGCATCTGCACAGCGAAACCAGTTTCTGCCAAACTGGTGTCAAACTGGTTGCAAACTGACTTAAGTGGTAGTGTAGATGAGCCCTTTGTTTCCTGTGTTGAGAGTAACTGGGTTGGAAACCCAGGTTGGTTGCCTTGTAATATGTAAACTAACCTTAAGCTCAACCAGATAAATGAAATCAAAATACACAGGCCATAATCCAGTATGGCATGAAGAATCCATTAATCGTTCACTCATAACCAAACACTGCTGGTTTTGATGGTGTGCATTGATTTATAACATATATGTGTTTCATCTGATTATATTTTAATAAGTTTAAGGAAGTTTACAGTTATGTTGAATTGTAGTCTTATTACTGGCTGTCATAGCATCTCTTTAAAACATAAGAGTAGAGTTTCTTTTGTTTGTGGTTAATGTTTGGAGATGGATATTGCAGTTTGAGCACCATTAAGGTAAAGGTAAAGGTTTTCCCCTGACATTAAGTCTAGTCGTGTCCGCCTCTGGGAGTTGGTGCTCGTCTGCATTTCTAAGCCAAAGAGCTGGCATTGTCTGTAGATGCCTTCAAGGTCATGTGACCTGCGTGACTGAATGGAGTGCTGTTACCTTCTCGCTGGAGCAGTACCTATTGATCTACTCACATTTGCATGTTTTTGGACTGCTAGATTGGCAGAAGCTGGGGCTAACAGCGGGAGCCCCGCTCCCTGGATTCCAACTGCTGAACTTTCAGTCAGCAAGTTCAGCAGCTCAGCAGTTTAAACCGCTGCGCCACTGAGGCTTTTCCTTGAGCACCATTACATGGTATAAAAATGGTTATTTAGGATCAGTCTGGTAAGAATCAGTCCACATTTGTCCCTACAAGAAAACGATCCCAAGATAATTCCCAGAATGGAGCTCAACCCCTGCTCTTCATGGGAATTTTAGTTTGGTAGTTATCCTGTTGACGATTGCTAGCCTCAAGGCAGTGCAATTTCCTGGATTCTCTTAACAAAACCCTCCAATCTTATTCATATTAATCTCAGAATAAATTTCAACGGATGTGGTGAGACTTGTGTTTAAATAAATAACAGATCATGTTGTTTGTCTATAGTATAGACATGGTGCTAGTTACAAGTAATTTTAAAAAGATTTTGTAGTGCTTAAATCATTTGTCAACATTAAGAAAGGAAAGGTTTATATGAATATGTAATAGAATTATTCTTGTTCATATCGATTTATTTGTATTTTAATGTGGTGGCATAGGTTTGTATGTTGTAATGAATTCTACTTCAGATAATGTACATGAAAAAGGTACAAAAGAATGTCATGATTTATTTTTAATTAATTGCTGGGGGTTAAAGTCTTGAGAACATGTCATCATGATATGTGGGTATAAAGATGTCCTCCCCGGAGCTATTAGAAATCTGTGAGACAAGAATTAAGACAGGTAACAGGTTGCCATTAACCTGAAGTAAGTACAAATATTTGTAAGTTAGTTGTTAATTATAGAAATATTGCTGTTTTCATAAATTTCATATATGCAAATAATCCAAACAATGAATGATAATAAATGATTGTTGTTAATAGGTTAAATATGCTTATGAATATTACAACATCCCAGTTAGTGTTATTTTAATATCTCTAGTTGACCATTGTCACCTAAAGATTTTAATTACTTCCTGTAGGTAGACACCTTTTAAAATAATAGATCCCACTTTAATCATAACTGGTGGTGGAGAAATGGATTAACGCGGCTTGGATGAAATGGTGCTCAGTAGCAGGTGTACTCTGTGACAACAAGATCCCTGATCACCTGAAATGAAAAATCTATTGAACTATTGTCAGGCCTGCCGCAATATATGGAGCCAAATGTTGGCCAGCAACAAAGGAAGCAGAACACTGCCTTGATGCTAAGGAGATAAGGATGCTATGACTTGCTGCTGGCGTCACACATCTTGACCACATCTGTAACGATGACATCCGGCAACGCTTTGGCATTGCTTCAATTGCTGACAAATTATGAGAATCACACCTCAGATGGTATGGTCATACAATCCGGGGTGAAGATGAGTCCATTTGCAAGATGTAGAAGTGCCTGGCAAGAGACTAAAGGGACGACTGAAGCAATGCTTGCTGGACACGATCACAACGATCTGAAGACTGCTGGCATACATCCTGATGAGCGTACGACTGGGTGAAATGGCAACAACTAACCAGTAAAGCAGACCTCACCATCAACTGGGACAAATGCAGAAGGAGGAGGAGGAGGAGGAGAAACATCTCTCAGGAGTGTTGGACAGAGTTCCCACCAGCTTCAACCAGCATTGCCAATGATCAAGTGGATGAACATTGTAATTTAGTAATAGCAGATCGGCTACCTCTGCTCACTTTCCATCAAAGTCTCTTCTTGGTCAATTTGAGATGATATTAAAAAATATGGAACGAGTGATATTTGCAATCTACAAGTGAAGTAGATGCTTGGAGGCATATCTGGGTTAATACGTCTGGAATGGATTGAGGTGTACTATACAAGGTTTGTGTGGGAAATGAGTACCTCTGACAGTCGTTAGTTTCAGGGGCCGCTGTGATACCAAAATGTACTGGACACTCTAGTTCCATTATGTATAATGCTGTAGTAAAATGGTGTCTCTTATATGCAGTGGCAAAATCAAGATTTGCTTTTTGGATTACAGTATTATTTTAAAAATTCAAGATATGGATGGTTAAATCTCTGGATACAGAATCTGTGGGTATGGAGAGCTGATTGTAATACAAAAGGTGTACTGAGCAGTAAATATTTCAGAAGGATAAAATCTTTGTAAATTAATGTGAGACTAAAGCTACAAAAACTATATTAGAATTGCCTGAGGGATTTCTAGCTCAGAGTTTAGCAAAACTGTAGAGATTTGCAGGATTGAGCCAGACAACTGAGCATGGAAAAGGATGAGCTGAACAGCACAGGTTAGCATGTGGAGTTTTAAAAGTAGGTTCTTCTTGATGACTCTAATTAATTTCTTAAACCCCACAGAAATGTATAATTAAAATTGTTGCTTCATGAAGTTGATTTGTATGTCTGGTTCATTTGAAGTCAGTAACCACACTATACAAAATGTGAATGGAATAGAGTCTTTTATCTGAAGTTTACTTTTCGCATAATCGGAGTGTACATCTGCACACTGATTTTTAGCAAAATTATGTGCTAACAAAACCTCTGAGATGCCACTTTACAACCTCAACATTTTAATATAATTTTAAATCCCTTGATGCAATTGCGGGATAAACCAGGCACAGATTCATCTTCCGTAGATCATTACCTCCTCACGCTTTGCTTTGTGAGAAAACTGTTGCCAACAGCTTACATGGTCCAGTAACATGATCAGTGCAAAGATGGATCAGAGAATGAGAATGTATAGCTGTTGTATCTTTAGTTGCATTGTAGAGATTTAGGGCCCTTCTACACAGCCATATAACCTAGAATTTCAAGGCAGAAAATCCCACAATATCGGCTTTGAACTGAGTTATCTGAGTCCACACTGCCATGTATTCCAGTTCAAAGCAGAAAATGCGGGATTTTATTCAGTTGTGTGGAAGGGGCCCCAGAGGCATGTCTCCATATTTCAAAGCGGCAGTATTCTCTTGTGTGTGTATATACCGATATATCTACAATTGTATTCTTGTTGCTTCTATGTGGCACTGTTCTACTCATACTCAAAGGTATGTAGGCATGACTTATTGTACAAATAAGCAAGTTTTCTGAGATCATTTCCAAACATAGGAATTTGAGAGTTGTGATGCCCAGGTTGACATGTACACAGATTATTCCAGGTATCTTGTTCGAAGATTGTTGCACCTCTACTCCTTTGTCTGTAGTAGAGGTGCCTTTCAATATAACTCTACTCTTACATTAAAAAAATCTAATTCTCCTATTTGAGGAAAACTAGAAAATGGAATAAGTTACCAGCAAGACAAAATAAATAGAACTGTTATGTGAAACAGCAAGCATAGGAAGTACACTGTCTCAAGAATAAGATTTCTGACATTCCTGGAGCTGGATTTGGTGTCATGAGCACACATTAAAAGCTGTATACCATGGTGAGGATAAATTTGTATTAGTTAATCGATTTGATAATTTCTGCATTAATTTGGCAGTTTGAGGTTGGGAAAAGATAACAGACTAGTAAATTGAATTCTCCTTTGTTACTGACCTGTGTGCAGAGTTGTTATACCTATGCGGGCTACTTTATTTGGGTACTTTGCTTTCTTTTGTTTGCTTTTGTTGTGTATAACCCTTGGGAGTCTGTCTTCTATTGGTATTGCCCAGAGGCGGCGACTGCACCTCTGCTCAGACCCAGTCATGGGGAATTGGATTGTCAGCAATAGTCTGAATCAAATTAGTTGTTTAGAGCAGTGGCTCCAACCTTTGGTCCTCCAGATGTTTTGGACTTAAGCTCCCGCAATTCACGTACAAGTCACACACTTCAGAATTATGGTACGTCAGCCCAATTCTTTTAGTGGCTGTTAGGGGTGCTAGACTCCGTCACTGAAATTTTCTTTGTTGTATTCCATCAGCTGTATCATTTCCTACCAATAAAGTGTATCCTATGTGTGTTGTTGGTACCAAATGAAGTCTTTAGGAGACCAGGTCTTCAGGACCAATGCTTAGTTCCAGAACAGAACTTGACATAAAACTTAGACATTATTGGCATTCCCTTCCAAGCTCTGTACTAAAGAAAGATATACCAGTTTAATTGAAAACTGAATGTTTAAAAAGAAACACATACAATCATACAATCTTTCTGTTTCTGTGCAAAATCTTCCTGTTCATGGAATACACCATTGAATCTAATGCACACCTGAGTTTTCAAAACCCAAAACTCAAAAAAGTATTTATCGTATTACTTGAATAATGTACACCCTAATTTTGGGAAGATAATTTAATCAAAAAAGGTAAGCATTAGATTTGGGTAAACACAGTATTATCTGGAATCAGTTTTTTCCTTCCATCTCATGTTGCAATGAGGTGCATTATGCTCATTCCAAGTGTGTAAGTCTTTGACTCTGTGATTGCTTAAAACTGGTGTCACTTCTGTCTGGACAGCCTTCAAATAGTACATCTTTACTAGCAGAACATCTTCATCATCCAGTGTCTCTAATTGGGATGCTGAGAATAGTGGATGCCGCCTCTGACTATAATTTTTCCCAGAGCTTGAAAGTGACATTAGTAGCATTACCTATAAGTAATGAAAGCATAATGATATATCTCTTGGGAAATAACATAAGTGCAACTAGCAGTGTTACACATTTTAGACTGTCATTTGGCAGGGTCATATGGAAATTATTTTTTGACATATTTTTGGCATTTTTATATGTTTAATACTATTGTAAATACTATTGAAGCAATGAACAAATCATAAAAAATGGCTAATATCCCACTTGGCAAAAACAGAATAAGTTGCAGCTCATATTTTATGTGTTTTAAAAAAACATTTGAATCCCTGCTATTTTAGTACACAACTATCTCTTTGGAGGTCCTTTGTTGCCTTACAGTAGAGTAATAATAATAATAATAATAATAATAATAATAATAATAATAATAATAAATTTTTATTTCTACCCCGCCACCCTCTCCCCGAAGGGACTCGGAGTTGGCCTGCTTTGTATGCTTTGATAGACAGAAACTAATGTTTTGTAAAAGGATTGGTAGGGGAAGCCCTTTTTAAGGATGATACTCTTAGGACCAGATAACAAGAAGGTATTATGAATTACTTTCATAGTGAAAGCTTCTTCAATAAAAAACAAACAAAAAGCAACTTGAAACACTGAAAACCACCCTGTTTCTATGACATATTGTAACACAGAATGGAAAAGATTGTTTATCTTCTCTCTCTCTTTCACAAGGGGTTGTAATTTTGATATGCTTGTAATCTGAAATGTTGGTGTATTTTTATATTTATACATGTCTGTGTGTGAGATATAGTATGAGCAGTCTTTTTGTATTTGAAAAGAATGAAGGGGGTAAAAAGATATTGCATTTTTTTTGTAAATTAAATTCTCTTTAAAATGGCTGTCACTCTTTGAAACAAATTACTAATTTTTCCTGCATCTTTACAGATGAGACCAGCAATTTTGAATTCTCCAGGGAATAACTATGTAATGCATGAGAATTGAGATACTTTATTTTCCCAGGGTGCATCTAACTAAATTAATGAAACCTGCATGATAGTGCAGCAGAAACCCATTAATTTTTAAATGAAGTTACCTCCTGGTCAGCCTGAGGTTTATTTATTAGATGATACTGCTGTTCTGGTTTTAATGAATGGTACTATCCTAGTGCAGGCAATATTATTTATGTATTTGAGTTTGACAATTTTCCTTTTGCATCTCTAAATTGGGTTTCTGTTTTGAAGCACAAAACTTAGACTCTACATACTAGTATGTTCTCTTTAAAATAAAGTATACAGTATTTGGTTTATTCTTATTGAAAATTGCAGCATTTCTTAAGGTGCCAGCTATAGAAATATAATGATAAAGACATACACCTACATTAACTAGAGGATGGATGTTGTGTTTTGGTAGAGCTTCTGTACTGCTATTATATTTTGCAATGTAATTGCAGAGGCAATATCAAGAAACGGTGGCCATGTGGCAACTTTAATAGGGTTATACAGTCCCTTTATGACAGATTTGTGGCTTCATTAGATGTGGTGTATCTGTCATTGTGGTACAGCGGAGGCAATATCAGCCATAAAATGAGTGAGAGGTACGTGGTTAGAGATGATGTCACCTTGGAAAGCTGGTTCTGCTTGCCATTATTCCTGAGTTTCAGTTGACTTTTAGTTGTGCCTGTGAATTGAAGGGTTGCAGTCAAGGCAGGCAGGCAGCAAAAGCAAGGACAAAGCATAAGAGAGAACCAAAGCAGGCTAAACAGATTCAGTTCAGAGAATGTGAAAGATCTGGGTTGCTGTGAGTTTTTTGGGCTATATGGCCATTTTCCAGTAGCATTCTTTCCTGATGTTTCGCCTGCATCTGTGGCTGGCCTCTTCAGAGGTCCTGTGAATGTTGCAAATTAGCAAGCCTGAATTGTTTGGCAGAAGGCAGTATAAGATTACAGGCTACTATGTGAGTGAGCTCCAGCTAGCAAAAAAAAAAAAAAAGAGAGAGAGAGAGAGAGAGAGAGAAAGAGAAAGAGAGAAAGTGTTACGCAGTCTTAGCATGTTATATTGACATCTGTATGAGATGAATACATGGTCCTACTCAGCAGAGCAGCATGAATAAGGTCATAATTATTCATAGGTCCAAGACTCAGTTTGGGTCCTTTTTGGAACTGACTGTAGCCTGGAATTTGTTTTGTTTTCCAAATCCTGTAACACCAATCAACTTTAGTAGCATAGTGCTCTGCTGCTGCTCAGTTGTTTAGTTGTCTCCGACTCTTCGTGACCTCATGGACCAGTCCATAGTAGCAATAGTAGCAATAAAGAAATAGGCAGTTCTGCTTGTTCTGTCTCAGTTGTGGTCCATTGACAGTGGTCCTGGTCTGTGAAACTGTTGTAGCCAATAGGCACAAATGCTGACTTTATTGTAGTTTTTGTATAGTTTTATCTGTATTGTTTTTAAATATGCTAGCTGCCTTCAGTCAAATTATTTAGAGAAAGGTGGGATATAAATAAATACAGTGGGCCTTTGGTATCTGCTAGGGTTTGGTTTCAGGACCCCTGAGGGATAATAAAATTTGTGGGTGTTGAAATCCCATTATATATAATGATATAATAAAATGTTGTCCTTATACAAAATGGTGTCTTTATATAACAGTCAAGGTTAATATTTTGGATTTTTTGAAAATGTTTTTAAGCCATTGATGGTGGGATCTATGGATGCAGAATCCGTGGATATGGAGAACTGATAGTAATAATGATCATAATCATCATCAGTGGTAGAAGAAGATAATGCTGGTCCCTTAGCACATTGAGGGGACATATTTCACTTGTCCTCCACATCTCATAGCTTTGAAAGTATTGCTCTAGATTACGCTACTATATTAAAACAAAGTTTGTGCCAAGTTTATTTTATTATAAAATAAAATGTCTTTGAGAAGTGAACTACGTTAGCTTCAATATTTCTTTTCCCCATGTGTCTTACTTATGTGCTGTCATGCGGGAGCTTCACTTTCACACTTTCAAAAGTCAGTGGCTGGTGCTCCAGCGTCAACACATTTGGCTGAGATGGGGCTGCATGTTCAGTTTTGTCTTGGCAAAAGTTTAATCTGCATGTAAGGTAGTAAAATACCTTTCAAGACCTCATCTTTCCTAGTAGAAATTCATATGCCAACATCTGGGATAGGTTTGGCAAACTATATTGTTTTATGCATACTCTAAATATTTGTGAAATCATTTTATCATTTTTCCTCTTAACACAATATTGATCTTAGTACAAACTACATATTTTTCCTACATCTGAAGCAAGATAGTTGCTGGTACAGTTGATCCCTGTTGAAGCTGGATTGTCCAATGCTAATGTGGAGGAGGAAAGGTAAAGATATCCTAATGGAAAGTATAAATAATAGTAATCAAGTTGGAGGAGTCAAAATGAGGAAGGAAAGAAGATGATCCTTCATTTTGTTGACTGTTGACATTTTGAAGATGAACAGTGTTAAATCATGATTCACTCATACAAAACATATTAGGCTATATTCTGTCCTGTTTTTTCTTTTTGTATTAGAGGAGGTAGAAATGTAGGTTTAATGAAAGTATTCTTCAACGAGTTACAATACGTTTAAATTTGGGATGAAAACAGTTTTTGGTTTTATGATAGTTTGTCTTGGAAATGGGACTAACAGCTTCAAAAACCTTAAATAATTTTACTAGTTTAATGTTAATTTTACAAAATTTCACCTCAAATCTCTATATTCTTGTGTAACTTATGAAATTAATAAAAACACAAAAGTATAACCATAAAACATCAAAATGTGTGCGTGTGTGTGCGCATGTACTTTCAAATTGTCAGCTTAGGGTGACCCCTTGAATTTCAAAGGGTTTTCTTAGGCAAGGTATTCTCAAAAGTAGTTTTGCTTGATCCTTCTTCTGAAATATAGTCGTCAGTGTATGTTAAATTCAGTGTACAGTTGCAATTTTAACAGTAATGAAAAATCCATTGCAATAGTGTTTGCTTTGCCTGAAGTTGCATTCATGTTGAAATTTAGAAATGCAGTTGCATTGCCAGATCACTGTTAAGAGATCATTTCACAGCCCTAGGGGCAACTACAGTGAAAGTTGCAGTCTGATCCCTAGAAAGAACAATAAACAGTGGTTGTTGCAACCATGTTGGTTTTCTTCAGGGACATTGCTAAACCTGAGCCATGGAAAACTGACGGCAATTTTCTCTCTCTCAAGGCCCCAACTCTGTTCCCCAGTGTTGAGTCCTCACGGGGAGGGTGGGGGGGGGGAAGGCGGGGTATAAATAAAGATAATAACAACAACAACAGCAACAATGGTGTCACTGCTTTTTCTCAGCTTAATTGTAATTCAAGGGTATGACATGTTCTGCTCAAGGGTATGGCATGTTCTTCTTGTCTACCTCTCTGTGTTTGTAGAGTATGAACATCCCTAAGGAACCTTATTTTTATGGGATAGAATTTATGTGTGTTCATATAGGGCAGAAGTGGGGAACATGTGGAACTCCATATATTGACAGGCTGCAGCTTCCATTTGCTCAGGTCCCATTAAATTTAATGGCATTGTAAAATGGCTTTGCTTTTTGGAAATGGGGGGAGGGGTATTTTGAAGCTTTAGATCAGTGGTTCTCAACTTGGGGTCTCCAGATGTTTTTGACCTATAACTCCCAGAAATCCCAGCCAGTTTACCAGTTGAAGGCCAAAACATCTTGAGGTTGAGAACCACTGCTTTAGATGGATGAATCCGTGGATGCAGAATCTGTGGGCACAGAGAATGAACTGTACATATCAATGTATTCAGTACATGAAGATCTGGGAAGCTGGCAGGTGTGCATTGAAGCTTGGGATGGAGCTTATGTGCATGCCCACATGTTTACCTTCCATTTAACCCTACATGCAATCAAACTTCTGTAATTTGATTCCCATGATTGAAGAGGATTTTTTTTTACTTGGGTATAAATTAAAAATGAAGATGGATACAGAATTGCTCACAAATGTATGAACACATATCCATGTGTATACTGTAGTATGTGAAAAACTCTTACATGTATATTATCACAAATCTCCATCACATGAAGAGAGAATCTCAGAAACTGGAGGAGTGAGGAAAGAGCTGTGCTTCTATATCCCATTTGGCTCAACCACCTGTTGCCTTTTCTCTTCAAGGCATATTCTCAATGCCTTATCTAGTTCTGGTTCCATTCTCCTTTTCCTTATGACCCACATGCTCAAACCCTGATTTTGTTTCCTTCCAGCATCTCTTTCACTCTACTGTATTTTTTTTTTGTTTCCCCCTTTTCTCTACCAGTTTCACCACACCCTTTAACCCCCTCTGCACAATGGCCACTTTATTTTAAACAGAACTCTTATTTCATAAGCAGTTTGCTCTGAGCATATCATGAATTAGTATAGAAGATAAACCTTCTAAGTAATCATGGTTTAATTGAAACATTTTCTTCCTAATGGGTAGTAGAACTCAGTAACAGGACATGCTTCTCTTATTTATTTTTAAAAGAAAAAGAATGCATAGAGTATAATGGAAGAGTTGTCATTTTGCATTCTGGGTTTAGCCTTGTAATGCTGCCAAGTTAAATGTTACTGTTTAGTGAAATCTGTCTTGATCTGCATCGTTAGTGAACACACCCAGTCTTTCCTAAATATTTTTGAAATAGCAACTTAGTTGGCTTCCTTCCTGCAATTTTGTGTTTGACCTTGTTTCTGTTAGTGTGTACTGAGAAATATATGCCTGGGCACATAACAAGAAGATAAGTGGTGCACTAAAACTGAAGTTAAGTGATTTCCTTTTCAATAGGTATTGTGAATTAAACCTAAGCAAACCTTATTGAAACGAATGGAGAGATGTCATATTGCTTTGATATATACTGACATGCAAAAATGTGAAGTACTGGAAAAGGTAGGCTCACTCTTTTCTTTTTTCTGGGTAAAATTCCAAAAGCCTGCCAGGATGTACAGAATTTAGTAAATAAAAGTATAAAATCCATAGAAAGTGTAACTTTAGTTTTGTCTTCAGTTTCATGCAATACCTTTTGTTTTCTTCACTCTAGAAGAGAAATTATGAAGTACTGTTTGTCTTTTGTGACTATCAATTGTCTACAGCAGTGTTTCTCAACCTGTGGGTCCCCAGGTGTTTTGGCCTACAACTCCCAGAAATCCCAGCCAGTTTACCAGCTGTTAGGATTTCTGGGAGTTGAAGGCCAAAATATTTGGGGATCCAAAGGTTGAGAACCACTGGTATACAGGGATTGTACTGAAAACATCAGATATCATTCAAGATTAAACATAACAGTATATGACACAAGTCCAATGAAAGTGTAATAGCCCTTCTTACATTGTCCTTAGCCAAAATGTATTCTCATTGTGAAGAAAGAGTAAGTGTTGACAGAGCTGAATGTGCAATATCCAGTTATCTCTTAAGTCCTTGGCTAAGTACTGGGTGAAGACAGTTGTGACAAGTCTTGAGATGTCATCCTTGGATTAGCTTTTCAGGACATACACATGTCGTAGGACATAATCATGTGTTGAACAGTGATGGGTTTTGCAGGTTTTTTTGGGTATCTTCCACAGTTTAGAACATTCATTTCATGCACTTTCCTTTTGAATTGGCTCTTTCCTTGCAGATAATGAAATGTGGGGGTGACAGTATGGATAAGATGCCTAACAATTTCCTCAAATTCAGTGATGTAAAAGGAGACCTGTTGACAAAGATAGTATTTGTTAGTCTTGGGGGTGCAAATTAGCTCCCATCTATAACTGTGCACTTATAATTTCAAGCTATTTTGATAGCCTACAACTATAAAAAAGTTTACCTTCAAAAATTGATATCGTTTCTCAGCTCTGTGTTTCTGGTACCTTTGATGTGTTATGCTGGGTGGCTGGGCATGCACTGTACTCGTTAATACTGTATTGCAGTAATTTAAGTCATAATTTTCTGATACATGTATCCAGTGATTTTCTGCATAATGTCTGGTGATATGTTGCATTCAGTGTGGCCATGATGATTTGCTATTGTTTTTTATAGTAAAAGCACACTTTCTTCACAAGTGATATTCTCACACTGATAGTTTGTGAATGGCTTCCATTCCTTATACTTCCTTCTAATTTCCTGTGAGTAGTTAATTTCACAAACTGATTAATGTAAAGATATATGTGTGGAAGGTTCCAGTATCAAAACTTTAGTGGGAGATAACATACATTGGGATATACCTGTGGTCTTGGATACCAGCAGTTCTGGTGCTTTGTGGCTTGAGGCAAGTGCGTAATGTTAAAGAATAGGCAAAAGACTACCATGCTGTGCTCATGATGATGAAATAGGGGTGTATATATGTCTTTAGAGACAATTCTTAACAAGAGAATCAGTAAATATTTCAAAAGCCATAAAGTGCAGTAATGGAACTTCTGACTTCTGTAATAACAGCAAGTCGGTATCTACAGATTTATGCATTGCTCAGTGAAGGAAGTAGTTCTTGAATGGTAAGCAATTGGTACCATCTGGCAGTTTGTGATTAGATACAGTTTGAATACCATAAGGAAACATACATACATTGAATAGAAAGTCAGTAATTTCTTAACACTCCAGAAAATATATACGTGGTGATGACTACTACTTCAAGGAATAGGCTTGTCCAGTATGTGAAGATGTGGCTCAGCAGAAAAAAATATGGTAAGGATTGAATAGCTCTAAGAAGTTCGAAGCTTCTGTTTATTTTTTCATTAGTGTGTTAGCATGCATGCTGGATGCATTGGTACCATAGCACAAAAAAAGTTCTGATTTCACGTTTTTGAAATAAAAAATGCAAATATTTCACATGGTGAAAAATGGACTTTTTGGCGTTTATCTGATAATTGGAGTACATCCAAATAAGTCACTCCGAAAATTAGAAGTATTTAACCTTGAATGCCCCTTGACAAACAGTGATTCCTTGAAAATCCATAGCAACAGTTGCAGATGACAAGCTGTTGGTATTTTTTGACAAATCAAATTTTGCAAAGCCTTCTCCAGGAAAAAACACCAGTTGACTTTCTGAACTGTATGTAAAGGGTGCAAATTGCTTTATTCATGGCGTTCTTATTATATCTGCAGTTTTGTTTTACTGTTAAAGTTTAGTACCAACAAAATCAGTGTAAGATGCAGTGTTACACACTTGAGGGTTCCTTATTTGATAGAGTAATTTAGTTTTTCTCAGTTATTTTCTGCAGGGAAAAAAGACACATTTCTGGCACTTCTGTGAAATTGTGTTGAAATCAACAGTTCAGAACTTTGAGGTCTCTTAAGGAAGTATAGAATGTGACACCAATTCTGGCTGTCATATAAGGTCCTTCCACACAGCCATATAATCCAGAATATCAAGGCAGATAATCCACAATATCTGCTTTGAACTGGGTTATTTGAGTCCACACTGCCATATAACCAGTTCAAAGCAGATAATATGGGACATTATACAGCTGTGTGGAAGGGGCCATAGATAACTAAGATCATGGAAGTCCAGGACATGTGATATTGTTGTTACAGTGTTGGACTTTGAGTAGCATGTTTTCACCTTTCTTTATAGCAGGGACAGACAATTGTCACAGGGCAAAGGGCTGTTTGCTCAAAAGCTGCCATGTTTTGTTTTGGGTGATAGTTACAACTTGTAGTTAAAAATCTATAAAAATGGTTGCATGTATGTAAATACAGTAGAGTCACTTATCCAACATAAACGGGTCGGCAGAACGTTGGATAAGCAAATTTTTCTGAGGCAATGCTGATGGAAACGCTCTAGGAGATGGGTGTGATGTCTGTAGACCGTCCACGTTTCACAGGCATAGAGCAGGGTTGGGAGGACAATGGCTTTATAAACAAGCACCTTGGTATCTCTACGGATGTCCCAATCATCAAACACTCTCTGCTTCATTCGGAAAAATGCTGCACTCGCAGAGCTCAGGTGGTGTTGAAGTTCAGTGTCGATGTTGACTTTTGTGGAGAGGTGGCTGCCAAGGTAGCGGAAATGATCAACATTTTCTAATGTTACACCATTAAGCTGTATTCCTGGCATTGCAGAGGGATTAGCTGGTGCCTATTGGAAGAGCACTTTGGTTTTCTCGATATTCAGTGTGAGGCCGAGCTTCTCGTATGCTTCTGCAAAGGTGTTTATAGTGGCTTGTAGGTCGTCTTCTGAGTGAGCACAGACTACAGTGTCATTGGCATATTGGAGTTCTATAATAGATGTTGTGGTGACCTTGGTTTTGGCTCTTAGTCTGCTGAGGTTAAATAGCTTGCCTCTTGGGAAGACAAGCGGACAAATGTCAGCGTGCTTGAGGAAGGAAAGACCACCAGCATTGAAGCGATGCTCCTATGCCATCAACTTCGCTGGACTGGCCACATTGTCCGAATGCCCAATCACCGTCTCCCAAAGCAGCTACTCTACTCCAAACTCAAGAATGGGAAACGGAATGTTGGTGGCAGGAAAAGAGATTTAAAGATGGGCTTAAAGCCAACCTTAAAAACTGTGGCATAGACACTGAGAACTGGGAAGCCCTGTCCCTTGAGTGCTCTAATTGGAGGTCAGCTGTGACCAGCAGTGCTGCGGAGTTCGAAGAGGCACGAATAGAGGGCTTAAGGGAGAAACGTGCCAAGAGGAAGGCCCGTCAAGCCAACCCTGACCGAGACTGCCTTCCACCTGGAAACCAATGTCCTTACTGCGGGAGAACATGCAGATCAAGAATAGGTCTCTTCAGCCATCTACGGATCCATCCCCAAGATAGCAAAGACAGAGGACCATCATCCTCGAAGTACAAGGGATCGCCTAACCATTTGGATAAGCAAATATATTGTATAATAAGGAAGGGTCAAGAAAAAGTCTATAAAACATCAAATTAGGTTATGATTTTACAAATTAAGCACCAAAACATCATGTTATACAACAAATTTGACAAAAAAGTAGTTCAATATGCAGTAATGCTATGTAGTAATTACTGTATTTACAAATGTAGCACCAAAATACCATGATGTATTGAAAACATTGACTCCAAAAATGCATTGGATAATCCAGAACGTTGGATAAGTGAATGCTGGATAAGTGAAACTCTACTGTACATCAAAATTAGCTGAATTTAAGTAAAATTAATCCTTTGTTAAATGTGATTAAATTTATTAATGTCCACTGATAATTAACAAACAAAATCCACTCATACTTGACTAACTATACATAAATTAATATGTATATGGAAATGAATCTTGCATTAATATAACATTTATAGATGGAAAGGCCTGGAAAAAAACTGGAAAAATGAGGGGGGAAAGCATCTTCCCTGTTTTTTTCTAAAGCCATTTTTTTCCAGAAACATTGAAAAGTGTATAGAATATATTCTTTTCCAATGATAAATAATATATCTGTGATATGGTATTCAAACTATATAACATGAAGACCTTAATGAAAGATTTCTGAGATTTTTTGTTTCTAGACACTTTTTTCATAGTTTTTCTAGAAAACATCGCTTTGGAAAAAATGTTTTTTCCTCAATTTTCCTGATTTTTTCCCCAGACTTTTCATTTGTAATGACATTATCTATTGGAGGATTTACACTGCAGAAATGATACAGTCTGGCATCACTTTGATGCTATGGAATAATGGAAGTTGGTAGTATTATGTCTTTAGTCTTCTCTGACAAAAAGAGTTGGTACTTCACCAAACTACAACTCCCAGCACTGAAGTTAAAGTGGTGTCAATCTTCATTAATTCTACAATGTAGATGCACCCTTTGATACTATTGATTATGAACTAAAAGAGCCTAGCTTTACTAGGATATTTATGATAAAATTGATTGTTCCATTGGCCTTAGTCATTTAACAATCTGTAGCTGGCAAAATGCAATTAAAATGTTACTGGAAAAATGCAATTTAAAAAGTTTTGGAAGTACTGTACTATGGGGCTCAGAAAAAGAACCAGAGGACTCAAAGGATTGCATTTGCCTCCCCATATTTTACAGGGACTTGACATAATGGAGGGAGTCTCTGTGAATACAAGCTTTAGATGTACAGTAGAGTCTCACTTAGCCAACATTCTGGATTATCCAACGCATTTTTGGAGTCAATGTTTTCAATATATCGAGATATTTTTGTGCTAAATTCATAAATACAGTAATTACTACATAGCATTACTGCGTATAGAACTACTTTTTCTGCCAAATTTGTTGTCTAACATGATGTTTTGGTGCTTCATTTGTAAAATCATAACCTAATTTGACGTTTAATAGGCTTTTCCTTAATGCCTCCTTATTATCCAACATATTCGCTTATCCAACATTCTGCCAGCCCGTTTATGTTGGATAAGTGAGACTCTACTGTATAAATTCTGTCAATAGTCAACATGTGTAAACTGGTGGCAAAGATTGTGAATGAGAAATCAATCTCATCCCACTTGTTTGAAGACAGATGAATTTTATTCTTTTATTCTTTATTCTTTTCTTAAATTTTCAAACTCAATATGACTAAAGTTTGTCTTCTGAACAGAGGGGATGTTTACATACAGAAAAAGAATGCAATTTCTGAAATCTGGTTTATATGTATTTCATGTCAGGGCGGTATGTAGATAAACAGCTGCATCTTGAATATGATACATCTTACTAGATTTACCTGGGGACCTTCTGAACAAACATGTTTCCTTTTATCTCAGAAACAAGCCCATTCCCAACAAACCTGTGAAGAACTTTCTTTGAGACTGATGAGATTATCTTTGAAGATATGCATAGAATCATGTGCACAATTGAAGTTGGTTGTGAGAGTGCCATGGAAACAGAAATATTGACATGTGGTAGAAACTTCTTCAAAGACCAGATGTGAAATCAGGGCCACAATAGACTTAGATTAATCCCAGTGAGTAAAAAACAACGACTCATTTTCAAAAGATCTTTGACGTTTACATAAAATCTCTGAAAATTCTTAAGTTGCCCATGTCTCACCTTCTCCACATATTTTCTTTTGAACAGTAATGTTGGGGAGAAGGCTAACCAGGAAATACTTAGCTAAAACTTTTAGTTGCTTGTAATTACAGTAGAGTCTCACTTATCCAACATCCGCTTATCCAATGTTCTGGATTATCCAATGCATTTTTGTAGTCAATGTTTTCAATACATCATGATATTTTGGTGCTAAATTCATAAATACAGTAATTACTATGTAGCATTACTGCCTATTGAATTACTTTTTCTGTCAAATTTGTTGTATAACATGATGTTTTGGTGCTTAATTTGTAAAATCATAGCCTAATTTGATGTCTAATAGGCTTAATCTCTCCTTATTATCCAACATATTCTCTTATCCAACGTTCTGCCAGCCCGTTTATGTTGGATAAGTGAGACTCTACTGTACATAGCCTGAAAGTGCAAAAAGAGATATTTTCAAGTGCAGTTATGTCTTTTATCTGTACCTCTCTTTGTGTTACTCCTTCCCCCAGAGAATCCTTCCTCGTAATTTACTGTTGTTTCTATCAAATGTTCCTCAGGATCCTGTTATGTAAGGTTTTATGTTGAACAGGCTAGACAAGACGATTGATTAATGAAAAAAATCTATAATTGGTGTCTTATAAAATCTTACAAAGGGGTTAGAGAAAAAGTTGGCACCTATTGAAATCCTCTGTGCTTTGCCATTTGCTTTTGGTACCTCCACACCATATGAGAAGTTGGTAGCACAGAAAAAGCTCACTATTTAATCCCAAGGTTAATAAAATAGCTGATTGTTTGAATGATATCAAGTCTTGCTTGGCTCTAAAAGTGTGTGTGTGTGTGTATCTATCTATCTATCTATATTGAGAGAGAGTTCTTAGTGTGGTAGATGGGGGAATAATCATACTTCAGGATTATTTTAATGATAGTCCAAATGATAGAAATCAGCACAATGATTCAATCAACATCTAGGATTAGGAATCATGCGACTCAGTTATTGGACTGCAGATAACAGCATTCTTCTTTCCTGGCTGTGCTGGCAAGAGCTGCTGGGACATACAGTCCAATAACATCTGGAGTATAATATGTATTGCTCTAGCATATAGGGGGCCCCTGGTGGCACAGTGTGTTAAAGCACTGAGCTGCTGAACTTGCGGACCAAAAGGTCCCAGGTTCAAATCCCGGGAGCGGAATGAGCACCCACTGTTTGCCCCAGCTCCTGCCAACCTAGCAGTTCGAAAACATGCAAATGTGAGTACATCAATAGGTACCGTACCGCTCCAGCGGGAAGGTAACTGCGCTCCATGCAGTCATGCCGGCCACATGACTTGGAAATGTCTATGGACAATGCCGGCTCTTCGGCTTAGAAATGGAGATGAGCACCAACCCCCAGAGTTGATCACGACTGGACTTAACGTCAGGGGAAACCTTTACCTTTAGCATATATATGCTACAGCAAAGGTAGGAATATTGGAGGTCATCCCTATGTAGTGTTGATTATAAGAGATGAGAAAAAGGAAGAAATGTTATTAGGAATGCATGTTCTTATGACAATAACATGTAGCATTAAGATTACTACTGACTAATTACCGTGATGTAGCCAGTATTATCCTTTTGAGGCACCAGATAAATATTTCTAGATTTGTGTTGCGTATAAGAGTGAATCAATTTAAAATTCTATGAAAATTGACAGTAAACAGGTGAGCCGCAAGCAACCAAACCACTTGCTATGCATTTTCTGTATTTTCTGTAGATAATGTTGTTAGAAGTAAGGTGAAGAAATGTTCCTTTGCTTCCATTACTCTCCTTTTTATTTGTAACACCTAAAGGCTAAAATGATCCTCTTAGTTTCTTGGCTTGTATTTACTTGCAGAGAAGTGAGAACAAATTTTAATCTTTTTAAAGTTCTCTCTCTCTCTCTCTCTCTCTCTCTGGCTTTTCATGAAGGGCATAGAAAGATAAACAGAAGAAATGCATATAATGTATGTGAATGATGCCCTTATTATCCCTTACTTTTATTCCTAAATATTTCATCTTTTATTGTGGCCAGCTATTTTTTTTAATGTGTAGTGTCACATAGAGGCTTATAAACACTACTATTGATCAGCGTTGCAAATAGCCTTGATTGTCAGGAAGCTTCCTTTTTGAGAATTGAAGATTTTGTTAACATATACGGGGGTAGCTCTTTTGGCCATATAGCAAAATACAAAAAAAAACAACAACAAAAAAACCAACCAAAATAAACAAAAATTGTTCTCTTTCTTGGCCAACCAAAATGCAGAAAACACATCACACAGGTTTTTGAAACTCCACTGCCTTCTTCATCAGGCAAAGATGTCAAAAATCATACAGGAGAAGAAAAGTGACATTCGAGTCACAGACTTACATTTTGTCTCAGAAGTTATTTCTTTTGCCAGATGATTATTTTGATTCCCTTTTGTCCTCAGTTCCCACATGGCCAAGAAGGGGAGTGGTCTTTACCTCCAAAGATATCCCTCAGACCATCTTAACTAACAACAGAAATAACATCTGAGACAAAATGTAGGGTTGTGATTCTAATGTTGTCACTTTTTTTCTCCTATATAATTTAACATCTTTCCCTTTTCCAGTGAAGTTTCAAAAACTTGCATGATGTGTTTTCTGAATTTTGGTGGGCTTTTAAAGGTATCACTCAGAAATGTAACTTTGTCCTTTACTTTAGTGATGATACTACTCTTAAATTACAGTAGTGACAGAGAGTAAATTGTGTGTTTTTGTATTCTGTATATCTGTTTAAATTCTGCCTTGAATATGTATGAGGATGGGGATTTAATAAATCTTTTATTATTCTTTTACTTGGAAAAGCCTGTCAACAAAGATGTGGTCGTTTATCTGTGCTGCTGAATGTGAAGTGGGAGAGGGGATGGGCATGGGTTTGCTTCTGCGAGCATTATTTTCTGACATGTTCCTACTTTGGTAAGATGTTTTGAAAAGCCCAGCTGATTTGGGGTTACTAACTTGAAAAGATTAGCTTGTCCAGCAGGACTGGTAGAAAGACAATTGACAACTTTGTTTCTGAAGTAGGATGGGCAGTTGATCCAGCACTCTGAGTTGTTATTCCATCAATAAATGCTCTTGCAGTTGGATGGTATACATCCCTTGGAGTGAGGGGCAGGACATTTGGTAGTATTGACTTTGGAAGAAAGATCAGAATCATTTGCAGCTGCAGTAGATTTCTCGTGATGGGAGACTTGTGATTGTCATCCTAATTCTGGGGAACCCTTTAAGTCAAAGGGCTGCTGGACCAACTTTATTCCCAAGTGACAGGTGAACTATGCAGTGACTTGTATCTGTGACATCCATATTTCTGTAACCCATTGTGTCCTTCTTAGCAGTTTGGATCACCTGGTGCATACATCTGCTATCCCATGCTAAGCTTAAATCCAGTAGCAGTAACCTAATGCCCGTTTACTGTCTTTCAGCAGCACTATACTCTGCTCTTCTTTCACCATGAGGATTGCTAGTAGTATTGTAGCAGGATCTTCAAGCTATAATGAAACACATATTCTTGTTAAGAGAGACAAAATGAATCAAGCTGCGACTGTGTAAGGCATTAAAGTTCTTAATTTTTGTTAGAACAGATTTGTTATGGAGCCTTAAGGCCAGTTTCCAGACTGCTTTTTTCCTATAATTAGGTTTACTATATATGTTTATTCAGTAGAATATCCCACTTATTTTGATTGGGCTTATTGCAAAGTAAAGGGATAACCTTGGGCAATGATCCTGTGAGCACTTACCTAGTAGTAACACTCAGTGGGGCTTTTTTCTGAGTACAAAAGTACAGGATTGGTGTTCTCATGTATAGTTCTCCTATTGTCTCTAAGCACTTGGAATGATGATTAAGTTAACTTCAGAACTATATTTGTCTTTGGGATAACTGTTACATGAACTACTCCACCCTCCAAATTTTGCTAACTGGGAAGTTACTTCGATGGAAGCAATATTTTTGAGATTGCAGACACTCCATTTTCCTTATGGGTGTGGAAGGGATATCATTTCTTTAAATCCATATTTTTGGTAGTGGTTCAGTTGTGATGTTTACACACTTCACTAATGATCCAGGGTAGTCTCTGGACATTCACTGCATGTTTTTTTATTCAACCACACCAACCCTTTTTGTAGTTAGATTCACTTCTAGTCTTGAATTTAGCAGGTGTCCTCAGATTGTCAGAATATTTTGCTTGGGAGTAGGTTGGCACTGCAGCTGACCTGTCCACTGAAGTTTACTGGTTTAGCCCATTTTCCTTCCTTATGTTGCTCACTTGATAGATAATATCTACTAGATATAGCTGTAACCTCAAAACAGTCTGCAGAATATATAGGAACAACCTGACTCTTGAAAATGGAAATAGGAAACCAGTCTCACTCAACAGGCCACCTAAGCAGCTTTGTTAAAACAAAGGTTGAATGAAGGAAGGTAGTGAATATGCATAATTGAAAAACTTACAAAATCTAAAACCAGGAATACTAGGCTGCAAAACCTGTTACTGAATAAACTCGAGAAGCAACAAGTCTCTTATTGTCAGTCCATGGTTAACAGAAAATAGAGATAACTAAAATTGGGCCAGGATTTATGCTGTTTGCCTTTGAAGTGAATTCGGCATGGTTTCATATAAGGTGGATGTTCATAGAAACAACAGATGCCTAGGAAGCAGTTAGTCAATACCAGAGGTTGCCTTAAGAAGGTAAGAATAAGACAAAGAAAAAACCATCACTTTCCTGTTACAGTTTTCTAAATTTCAGCAGCTGAAATATGGAATTGGACATGACACTATGCATCAAATGAAACGGTTTGTCAAGATGTCTCAAAACAAAAGAAAAATACTAGAATGTAATCTTTAACACATTTAAATGGCAGGGGATACCGTGTAAAGGTTAAAAGGATGTGAGGATGCTTTGATAATAGAACAAATAAATACAGAAAATTTACAAGGGTATTGTCTGAGGGTTTAGGGTAGGAAATGCCTCTAGAGTAACTTTTGAGTCCCCTTCAGGGTAGATAAAGTAGGGTACAAATAAATAGAATAATAATGATTCCTGTGTTTTCAGTCTGCTAGTAATGTCATGGTGAACAAGAGAGAGTTGTAGTAAGACAATCTGGATGCTTCTCTTATACAAGGTGGGCCAAAAGTCACAAAAAATATTTGATGTTTTAATAACATATTGATATTTTAAAAGGTTTGCATCCCAATGGTACTTAATTTTCTATAATACTGTATATGATGCTATGATATTGTAAATTAAAAACAAAAATAAAGCAAGTATTATAAATAAAGGAGTGACTTTTGGCCCACCCTGTACAGCAGATGAGCTCTTATACAAGGATGTAGACTACTTTGGGGCACTCTGTCCGTAGCTTTACAAACCTGCATAACCTAGAATCGTAGAATAGTAGAGTTGGAAGAGACCACATGGGCCATCTAGTCCTATGCCCTGCCATGCAGGAAAAGCACAGTCAAAGTACCACTGACAGATGGCCATCCAGCCTCTGTTTAAAAGCCTCATGATGAGTTTTCATGTATGTGAGCACAGTGATACCAAATGTAGGGAAACAAACACACAGAAACTGCTTTTCGGTTAAAATAACTTTAGCACTTTGGTTCTGTAAAAACACGAGAATCAAAATTGCATACAAAGCAAGTGAAAACAGTATCCTTGGGCTTTATCTAATCTTGCTTGACTTTCAATAGCAAACTGTTTGTTGAGGCAATGGATTCTTTCCTCGTGCAATCCTATGCTCCTAGGTGTCAGGAGTTGGGAGCTTCTGGAGTAGATAGATATTTGGGGGGGGGGGGGGGAGGAGAAGAGGAGGGGGGAGGATCCACTGTGTAAGCACACGTCTACTCTTGCAGTGTTGGATCTTGTTAGTTTTTGGCATCCCCCACCCCCAACAAGGGCTTTTTAAAGGGATTGCACATTTAAAAGTTTCTGCTTTAATCTGTGTTCTGCACAAACAACATGTGGTGTTCTGTGCTTCCTTTGTTCAAAAAAACCTGAGGTAAAAACTGTTATACTCAAGTGTTCTGCCAGTCCTGTCTTACGAAAACACCAAAAATTTTGAACCATTGGCTGCAACGGGAGGGCTTCCAAGCCCCCCCCCCCCCCCCCCGGCTCGGTTTTTGGGCTAGAGGGGTGAAATTCGCCACACACAGAGGGCATTTTGACCCCCTTTAGCCCACCACTTTTAAGATGTTTGGGTCTTCCCCAGAATACTATTGTTACTACTAATATTATTATGATTAACACCATTGGTGCACATCAGCTGTCATGGGGAAGCAGCCCTCTCTCAGACTCAGCTTAGGGTCCCAGAGTAAGGATCGTTATTAATAATCATATTCATATTATTATTAACATCCATTGGTTCACATCAGTTGTAATGGAAAAGCAGCCCTCTGTCAGTACCTGCTTATTGTTATGGGTCTGAAAAGAAAGCAAGCATGATGACTGTGCAGCTTTCATTTTTGTGTCGCCTCTTATTTCCTACAAAAATGTTGTCATTCGTTTTGTGTAGACGAATGGTCGAAACAATAGCATGAAGGAAACGAAAGAAAACTTCATGCACATCTCTAAATTGTACTTTCAATTTCATCACTCACTCTCTGAAGGTGGTGGTATAGAGATTTTCCCTGCATATCTCAAATCTCGGGCAGGTTCATATCAGAAGATATGGTCCTTTAAATACCCTGATCCATATAGGTCAAACTCAGCAATTTAAATTATGCCTTGAAACAGACTGGCAACCATTAGGGCTGTTGAAATAAGGGAGTTGGGTGCTTGAAACCTTGTTTACTATCTGGCTGCGATGTTTGTACCCGTAGAAATCTCTGAACGCTCTTGAAAGTGTTCTATCTGCTTTATAATTTGAAATGTTATATTTGTGTATCATTACATTTTGTCATAATCTGTAAGCTGCTCTGAGTCTCTTTCAGGGTGAGAAGAGTGGGGTATGGATATAATAAATAAATAAATAAAGGCTGCCCCATGTAAAGCAAATTCATTTGCTAGACCAGGGGTCCTCAAACTTTTAAAGCAGAGGGCCAGTCCACAATCTTTCAGACTATGGAGGGGCCAAATTATCATTTGAAAAAAAAACCCCGAACAAATTCCTGTGCACACTGCACATGTCTTATTTGTAGTGCAAAACAACAACAACAACAACAAAAGAACAATACAATATTTAAAAATGAAAACAATTGTAACCAACATAAACCTATCAGGATTTCAATGGGAAGCGTGGGCCTGCTTCTGGCCAATGAGATAGTCAAGTTAATTAGGATTGTTGTTGTTGTGTGCCTTCAAGTCATTTCAGACTTTGGGCGAGCCTAAGTCTAAAATTATTTATTTATTCATTTGCTACATTTATTTATTACATTTATATCCTGCCCTTCTCACCCCGAAGGGGACTCAGAGCAACTGTATGTACATACAATATATTATATTATTAGCATAGCACAATATTAGCATTATATATTACTATATTGAACTATATCACTATACTGTAATATTATATGTAATATATAACATATAATTAATAATAATTAATTAAATAATTATAAATTATTAAATAATTAATAATAATAATTAATATATAACATATAATTATTATTATATGGTATTACTGTATTATTAGTATTATATTGTATAACATAATATTATTATCAATATTATATGTATATACAATATATTATATTATTAAAATGATATAAAAATATTATATTATAAAACTGAGGGCAGGGGCCAGGTAAATGACCTTGGAGGGCCGCATCCGGCCCCCGGGCCTTAGTTTGGGGACCCCTGTGCTAGACTGTGTCTCTGAAAAGATTCGAAGATTCATCAGGGTCTGCTTCATCAGATGCATGGAGTGAGAGAGGAAGGTCACAGTGTTCTGCAGCCAGTTTTTGCACATTATTTCGGATGTCTGATTAGACATTAGAAATAGGAAAATGCAAAAACAAAACAAAACAAAGCTGATTGTCCACTCTTCTTGGATAATTCATTTTAGACTTCCAAGTGCCAGTCCTTGATTAACAACAACAACATGCAAAGAGAAATTGTAACGAGAAACAGCTGAGCTAGGATATACCCAGAAATTCAAGTGATTGACTGTGCTTTGTACAGAGGCAATGAAAACACTACACATATTTTAATGGATATGATATTCATTGGATACCACAGCTATTAGCAGTACCCATTCACACTCCAGCTCTCCTGTGTTGATTGGCAGGCTTCTAGCATTGTAGGCACTTGTAAGGACCTCATCAGATGGGCAGGGTAAAAGCAGAGGGAATTGTCTTATTTTGTTCCCTATCATCTTGCCCTGTCTCCTGGGATGGCTGGACATTCCACGTAGTTTCCCGTCATTTCCTGTGGTTTCCCTGCTTTCTCCCTGTTTTCTGCAGTTAGCAGTAAGCACCCAACTGCTTAAAATTAAGTATTTTCTCCATTTTAACATGCTGGCAACATGGATTCCCATGGGCAGCCATTGGAAGTGGCAATTTATCATGGGATGGCCTCCATGGGACTACGCTTTGCCACCGTCTGAAAATGGAGAGACAACTCAGAGAAGACTACGTCGGATGATTTTGGACTACTGTAAACATTTTACTTTCCATATTAGGCGTCCTTTGATTATGGATTCCTGCATGGCATGGGGTTGGACTGGGTAACCCTTGTGGTCTCTGCCAACTCTATGATTCTGTGAACCCTCCCTGTAGTGAATGATTTTTGGAAGTTTTGTCATAAGAAATCTCTTATTTCATAGCTGTTCAAGAAGAGTGAAAGAGACTCCCAGTGTGACAGCGTGTGAGAGGTGAGTGTTCCTCAGCTACGATGAATTGTAACAGGGTGAAGATCTTAAATGAATTCACCTGTTACAGTTTCAAGCATAGCTTTGAAAATCGGTTTTCTATGCCAGTAGATATCAACTTCTCCTGCTAACCTAGCAGTTCGAAAACATGCAAATGTGAGTAGATCAATAGGTACCGCTCCGGCAGGAAGGTAACGGTACTCCATGCAGTCATGCCGGCCACATGACCTTGGAGGTGTCTACGGACAATGCCGGCTCTTCGGCTTAGAAATGGAGATGAGCACCAACCCCCAGAGTCGGTCACGACTGGACTTAACGTCAGAGGAAAACCTTTACCTTTACCTTAGATATCAACTTAGCTTAAATGTTTTACAAATTTAGAACAAGGCCATACTAACTTTGCCTACTTAATCCTCCACTTAATTCAAGGGATTCGCCTCATAGCAATTGGCATGGAGCATGCCAGAATTAGCTTTCTGAATTTTGAGCTGCTACTGTATTTTCCTCCCAATTTACTTGCACAGTTTTATAATTGTGTTGACATTTATGAATGCTCACTGGTATGCACAAAAATCATACTCTGTAATTATGCCTTTCATGTGATTTTAATTTCTTTCCCTGATGAGAGAAGAATGCATTATAAATGTAGAAACTCTCATAAACTTGCATGTTTAAATACTGTATAATAGATTCTCCCAAGAAACAAATAAGTTATTTTTTTCTGTTCTCACACTTATTTCTCACAAATAAACTTCATAATCCTCATACAAACTTACTTGCTGTGTAACAACTTTTTTTTTACTAAGTCATATTTGTAAGACTATTGATTGATATTTGACGACAATAAAATTTGAAACTTTTACATTGTTTACTTCCAGTATTATATAGAGCTTTGAGAACTAAATTAAGAAAACGTATTTTCGTAGGCATTATATGATTGTGTTGTCCACCTGTATTTGCTTCCTTCCTTTATTTAACAGTCTGCTGAACAATGGTTGTTCCTTGCAATTTACAATGGAGCAACAATAACTGTTTTTGGCAATCTGTGATTAAATGTAAGATAAATGTATTACGTTCAGTTGTAGCTATGCTGCCTCATTATGCTGTACACGATGTGGAATTATCAGGCTTATGGGGAAATTACTGTCTCTTTTAATACGACAACTGTATATCAAACATACAAAATTTTTGATAAGCATACAGTTCATTGCTTTGTTGAGCTCAGTTCAAGGACTATAACCTTGAGCCTCAAAGTTAGAGATACAAAAGAATGTGGTGTGAAAAAAGCCCACTTGTCTCATGTAATAAAATGTCACTATGAACAATTTGAAAAGATGTTTGAATTGAAAAGAAAACAAACTTTCTGGTTCATTCTCTTTCACACTAGGATACTGGGGGCATGCATGACATGCATTTGTTTTCCTTTGTGTACTTATAAAAGTAGTGTAAGCTCTGCTGTGCTAACACTCAAGAAGTACATTTAAGAAGATACGGGTACTATTAGATAGGAAAAAAAACTGAACACTGGAAACAGGCATAAAGCCCAATATATCTGAATGTATGATAATTGGAATCTTCTAACAAAAATATGGTCTGTTTTTGTTCCTTCTCTTTTAAATGTAATTATAAAATGACCTTTCCTCGGCCCTTGTTAATTACTGTATATCCCCTTTAAGTTTGTTTAGGATTGCAAGTGTGTGCTGGAAATTCTATTTTCTCTACACACTTTTCAAACAGGTATCTGATGCTTTTAGAGCTGGTACTGCTAGTCACCTATCTGAGGAGGACTATCACTGGAGTGTAGCAGTGAATATTGAACCTGTTTGGATAGGGCCACAGATTGTTTTCTTTCCATTCAATTTTTTTTGTATTAAAAGCAAGCTATATTTAAAAGCAATGCATCTTAGCAAGTATATAAATTAAACTCAATATTAATTTAACAAATAGGGAACTTAAGAAAAGAAATCTTTTACTGTCTAAATATTGTGGAACCTTTCATTATTCTTTTTCAGAGCATTTGTCAAAGTCTAGCCCAATTAACAAAATGTCTCACCTTTTTTGGAAACAAATAACCTGCACGTTCAATTCAGCATCTTCATTAAGAACAGCCATTAGCTTAGGTTTCAGAAGGGTAATTAAGATAATGATCATGAAACACTTAATTCTTGCCTATACGCTTTTGTATTTTTGCTGGATTTTATGAGAGATGTTCACTAATTGTGCACAGCGACATTAAAAAATGAGGAATGTATGTAAATTGGCTGCTCCCTCATGATAATTTTTTAGCCTCGGCATTCTGCATTGTCTGTGAATTCTGGTGAATGTGGTTTGAGCAGAGACATTTTCTACATTGTTCAGTGGATATGTATAGCTTCCACATTGTTTTTCTACCATAGCTAGACAGCATGTACAGTTTTCATAACAGGGATTTGCCTTTATTTGCCTCTGGATATTTACTAGTATTTACTATTAATAGTTGGTATCCTCCAGTTAGTCCTATTCAATCATTCTTATAAGGGGAGTCCATCTATAAATAAATCCAATTGATTCAATGTATTAACTCCAATCAGGACAAAAACAGGATTTAGGACAATGTGCATTTGTTGTTAAACCAAGAATAATTATAGCATATGTACAGGGCCAGTCCTAATTTTTTTTACCCCAAAGGGATTTTTTATTAATCATTATTTTATAATACATAATCATAGTTACCATACATTTTCCTTTTCCATTCCCTTCTCCCTCCCCACATCCACCCCACCCCCTTCCCTGTTGACAACTTAAACCTTATTTTCTTGTTACATGAGCCTTCTTTCCATTCTGTCCAATTTTTTCTTCCAACTTTCGTCATATGGTTTAACAATCTCTAGCCATCTGCTAAATGGAGTCCATATTTCTTCAATTTTCTTCTGTTTGTCTGACCATATTTTTTGCTTCTTATAATGTCCATAATATCCAGTTGTATTTGATACCACATATATTCATACCATTTATCAAGTGTCCATTTCTTTTTATCCTCCCCCCCCACACACACACTATTACTGCGTGTGCAGCTCTAAACATTATTATCATTAATTCTTGGTCTTGGTCCTTAATTCTTCTATCCCCATATATCCCTGTTAACAGAATTTGCATATTTATATCAAATTTTGTTTTAGTATGTAATTCAACCTGGGTTAGAATTTGGTTCCAATTTTATTTACTCTCTTCACATTCCCACCATAGATGTGAGTACCATGCCTCCCAACTCCCACAATGACAACATTTGGGATTTAATCCCTGAATCATGTGTGCCACCTGAATTGGTTTTCTGTACTGTTTTCTAATTATTTTAAGTTATAATTCCTTATATTTTTCTATTTTTATTTTATTTAAACCATTGATTATCTTTTCTATCTTTTCTTTCCTAGGCCCCCTTCCTTTTCCCACTTGTTTTCCATTATTCTATACATAGTGTCGAGACACAGAGGCCTTAAAGAGCCACACACACTATCTAGTCCAACAAAAGGTTTATTGCAAAACAAATAAAAGCTCAGAGACACTTAGCTTCAGTGTCTCTGGCCAAAACTCAAAGAATTTACTCAAGCTGGGCTCCAGAAAGCAAACGAAAAATAATCCGGGTTAAACAGGAGGAAAAACCAGATTAAAAAGCAGTCAAAGTAACCAGCAAACAGGCAGCGCTATACACAACGAGTTCCAACAAACAGCGCTGCATCGAAAGAGTTAACTGCAAGGAGGAGTTGCCAAAGCCAGCTGAAATCTAAGAGTCGTCACCGAAGAAGCCCAAAGATACGTCGTTTCCAAGTCTGTCAAACAGAGTCGTTGCCAAGCTAGTCCACAATCCAGGAAAGGAGAAAGCCACACCCACGAGGAGTTAGTCCAAGTCGAAGATTCACAGGTAACACCAACTCCAGGCTGCAGAACCTGGACCCAAAACCCAACACAAGAACAGGCAGCAACAAATACACACAATACAATAACGTAACCGATACTTTGCCTTCCTCAAAGGTTCTCCATTTCAGAGCCTACTCTTATCTTGCACATCATCATCCAATGATGAGCTGGCCTCCACCCCATTATCATCTCTTACAGCTGTCCTTGTCTTCACACATGAACCCCTATTTCCATCCCTCCAGTTCATCCATCTCTTGTCAAGACTTAGGCTTCCCCATGATTCAGATGTATCTCCCGTTTGCCAATCCTCATGTCCCGAAAATCCTACAAACATGTCACTAGAGGTTGGCTCTGCACATACATCCCTTACCTCTTGTACCTTAGTCCAATCCACTGTGTCCTCCCCATCCTCATCATTCCCAGACCCATCATTCCCAGAGAAACCCATAAACGAATCATCATCTGTGGGAGCAGTAAGTATATCCCGGATCTTCTTCCTCCCCCGTTCTTCATCTGATTCCTGCTCCCGAGTAACCCTCTTTGTACCTCTATTCCCATCCACCACATATCCTTCCTTGCTGATTGACTCCCTGCCACTAGAAAACCCTTCGAATGAGTCTTCATCAGTAGGTGTCATAAGTATATCCTGGATCCTTTTCCTTTGCTGTTCTTCATCTGACTCCTGCTCGCGAGTAGCCCTCTCCCCCCTTCTGGTACTCATACTACTGCTTGCAACATTACTTACAGGCTCTACTACAACACATAGATTCTTTATCTTCTATCATTCTTCCATATATTTTATTTAAACCTTTTTTTGCCACTAAGTGTCTTTTAATATCTTGTCTATTATATTTTCTCCCTCATTACTTTCTTTCTTCTTGATTTATTCCCAAATTCCTTTTAGTGTTAACTAATTTATCCCACCCCCAATCTTTCCAATTGTTTCCATTCCATTAATTCCTTATTGACCAGTCCTAAAATTTCAAAATTCTTTTTTGTTGCAAAGATAACAGTATGGGAATATATTGGTGGCAATTGGCTCAATCCTTACTGGCTGATGCCAGAGTTGTCAAAGGCTAAAAAACAGGTTTAGCCAAGGTGTGTTTACATCATTTTCTACCACATGGAATAAAAGATAGAAGGGGAAGAGTAATGCACAATGTCTGGGAAATAAGATTTTTCCAGAGTTTTGAAATTTACATTTGTGCTGTAGCACGTCAGCAATACAAGATGGCCAAAAATGCTTGTTTGTAGATTTTCAGAACAGTTATGTGGCATTCATTTTAGTTTGATCTTCAAACATTTATGTCAGGTATTAATGAGAAGAATTTACAAAGAAAAAGTCAACTTTGGAGAAGAAGTTATGTGCTGTTGTATTGCTATTTCTTCAGTGGCATGGATGTGCATTGTCATGGAAATTAATCTGTTTTGACATATTTGTGGTCTGGCTTGATAAAATAACTCCAGGCTAGATTCCTTCTAGCAGGTTTGAATGAAAAGCTTTTGTCTATTTATGTCAAAGCATATTGATCACACTTTACATTCTGCTCTCTGAAAAGAAATTGAGAAAAGATGCTTAGAAATAGTCTTCAGGTAAGTACTGTAATTATGGTTTATATGGATACTTCTGTCAGAATTCTGTTGTTATAAACATTCCACACAATATTGTATTTGGTAAATAAGCTGCAAAGATTTGTCTGTTGTAGATCTCACCAATGAATATCTACCTCTACTGGGAAAGCTTTTATGACAGCTTAGTCAAAATCTAGCATTTATAGTAATGGAATAGCTATATATATCAATGTTTTTCAAATGACATTCTTAAAGTGAGAAGCTCCCCTGTGAAATATATGTTTTGGTTGTATGATTGGAAACATTGTATGTATGAAAACTTTGACTTAATGTGTGGTTACTCATTATTCTAAAGAAGTACTAATATGACTATCTAGTTAATATTGCTTTTAGTTCAAATGCTGTGACTCAATTTGTTGGAAGACCCATCATCTGGCTCCCTAGTTTTGAAATAGTGCCTAGGGAGCTTATATGGCATTCAGACAAGCATATGCCCTTTTCTCAATGGGCAATTACTTGGGAATTACTCAGCAAGACAACCACAAATTTTGTAGAAACAATTTATGGCTATTGATTCACAACATACTTTTGCACAGAGATAAAAGTGTTTAAGTTATATGTGAACTTAAGAAGCAGTATTATGTCTTACCAGATGTGTGACAGTGTCCCATATTCAACTGTTTAAGGAATATTTGAATCTTGACAATGGTGTGTTATCAGATTTATCATACTCACATTGATCCTTACCCTTGGATACACATAAATATAAATGTACCCAAGAAGCACTGTTTCAGGCTTAGGGGTGTAGTTATAGGCAGCATCAGACCAAAGGGGGGGGGGGGGCAGAGGTAAACTCCATCCTGAGCATCGATGGGCAGGCCCATCTTTGTGGTGGTGGACATGAGTCCTCGATCCAGAAAGGACTTTTCCAACTTAGCTGTATTTGTGATGGGGTCCTTGTATGTGTGTGTGGGATTGGGGGGGGGGGGGGCTGGGAGACGGGTTGGTGTAAATCTCACTAGGAGAGGTGGAAACCGCCCCTCTGGTCTACTAGCCATCCCAGGGTATTTTGGCAGATTGTCACCTGGATCCTGGTGGTTAATACAGAAATTAAATAGACTACATTAGTGGAAGTAGAAGATAGAAAAGTTCAATTCTTTATGCAAAAACAGGACCAGGAACAGTTGTGACTCTTACCATGAATTGTTAATATAAAAAATCAGAGTAAAGCTAAAAAAGAATAGCAAATGAATCATCATGACAAAATGCAACCTGAAGAAAATCCCTGTAAAAATTAAAGATATAAAATAGATTTTTTACTATTAAGCCTTATTGACTAGGATCCAGAAGAACTCTATACTGAAGTGACGGAAAATGTGAATAATAACAATAACTTTATTTTTATACCCCGCCTCCATTTCCTCAAAGGGACTCAGGGCGGCTTACATGGGGTCAAGCCCAGGTAAATACAATAAACAAAATAAAACAGATCAAATGAAAAAACATGTGCAACTATAAAATTTTAAATATTAACATATAAAGATAAAATAGCAAGCTTAATAAAACATAATTTAAACACAAAAATAAGTCATAAAAATGAACTGGGCAAAGTGCGCCAAGTGAGTTTTGTAAAGACAAGGTAGTTGATAAAGTGAAGGAAAAATGAAAAAAAAAACCATTTGCAGAGAGAAAAGATTTGTTAGAAGACAGATGTCTGATTTCTGATAAGGCTCTGCTAGCATCATCCCTGAGCTGCTTTTGGAGTCTTTTTAGCCATGCCATTGTTCACAATAGGACAGTCTGGTCTTTTCTAAAAGGCGGGTGCTGGTTATGCATGCTTAATAGAGTAATACATAGCTCTTTTCCACTGAATTTCAAGACCAGTCTGAGAAGATTTCTACTTAAAACAATCAAATAAATGTAGCTCACACCACGTCTATAGAACACTGCTGTGTATCAAATTTAGTATGATTGCAGGACTAGTCAAAATATAAATATTTTACATCCCAAGGATGAAGAAATAAATGCAAATCCTTCCTGAATCACAGTATGTCTTGGCGCTTTCATGCCTAAACAAGATTTAGGAGTTCATGAGTGACTCAGCTTGCTGTTTGTGTGTACTTTAAAAGCTTGGCATTAGGCAATTTCGCTTGGTAGGATGAAATTCAAGTCAGAAATTAAGAAGGTGCATTTGATCACTTTCTACTTTTTATTGCTTCTGCTGGTTCCAAGACAGAATCACTGTGAAACCCTATGAATCAGAATGTGACAGAAGAAGAGTGTGGAAATGTGTGTCCTGCTGACATTTTTATTTCAGGCAATTAACATCAGGAACTTTTTGAGAATTTTAGAAGATGAAACTGACCCCAACCTCTGAAAACATAGAGCATAAATATTACTACAGTACCACAATACTCATATTTCAAGTGCGGATTGAAATATATTTCTGATATATTGGATGCTTGGAATCAGGTCTGCCTGATAGCTGTAGTAGTTTTCTTCTTACTGTGTTTAAGGACTATTTTTGGCTTTTGGAATTTTATGCAAGACATGGCACACCTGCTGAAATGCCCAGTAGAATGACATATCTAGTCCCATAGCACTTGCATTGAAAAGAGCTCTAAGGCAGAAACCTGGATCTTTTTAAGGCATGGATGTTGTGGGGTGTATGTGTGAGATCCACTATCAGGTACAAAATTCTGTAAAGAATGTGTCACTTTTGTGAGACAAAATGTGAAATGTATCTGTTTTAGCTTCTGCTTGATAGTAGTAAAAAAGGTAAAGGTTTCCCCTGATGTGTTAAGTCCGGTCTTGTCTGACTCTGGGGATTGGTGCTCATCTCCATTTCTAAGCCGAAGAGCCGGCGTTGTCCGTAGACACCTCCAAGGTCATGTGGCCAGCATGACTGCATGGAGTGCTGTTACCTTCCCACCGGAGCAGTACCTATTGATCTACTCACATTGGCATGTTTTCGAACTGCTAGGTTGGCAGAAGCTGGGAGGGGAATGATTATATGTTGATTACATGCAAGAAAGTTAATATTTGTAGCTGTACGTATGTTGTTGTTTTTATTTTTTCCCCCTATTTGTTATTGTTGTGTTGGTTTTATACTGGCTGTTTGCTATTCTTGTGGTTGTTTTATATTGCTGGTTTACAATAAATATTTTAAAAATTTATTATATTTATTTATTATATGTGGCAAATCAATACAGCCTTACAATAAAAGAGCTTTTTAAACTAGTTTTAGTTACCATATATACTCATGTAAAAGTTGATCTCATGTATAAGTCAAAGGCCAGTTTTGAGGTAAAAAAATGATGGATTTTGATATGACCCATGGATAAGTTATTCTGTGGAGAGGGAAAAGCGTCAATCCTGTCTTAGTAGGTAAGCCTCCCCTGGGTGCTGCCACATTTCCCCACTCAGGTATTCAGAAAGTTAGAAGTGATGCCACAGTGCAAAGAGTGTAGGTGTAATAGTATTTTAGGTTCTCCAAAATGGACCAAGCCCTTGCTTTTTGCCACTCTACTGAGAGAAAATATATGTTCCTTTTCATAAGTACAGAGCTCACATTGACCTGTGTATAAGTCCACTCAGGTCTGAGGGTTGATTGTTTGACTAAAAATGTGAAGACTTATTTTGAGATGATAGAGCCCAACCTCAGCATTCTTTGCTCCAGGTACTAGGTTTAGTATACGTTGAGCCATTCTTATTAAAATGTTCTTGGGATCAGAAGTGTTTTGGATTTCATATTTTGTTTTGTTGGTTTTTGGAATACATGTACTTGCATATACATATACTTGTGATTGAGAGATGAGGGGAAAGGTCGCATGTTCAATGTCCACTCACTCCCAAGGAGCCCTTGCTTCACCAGTGTCAGAAATTAGATAAGGGAAAGAGAAGAGGGAACGTGGGGGGAGCACTCTGGTTCCTGCAGCTCCATTCACACAAGACCCCTGCAAAGAAGCAATGGCAAAGGTGGAACAAGTGAGTGCTGGATGTTTAATTATTCCCCCTTCCCCGAAGACATGAGTAGGTGGCTGGCAGTGAAAAGCTTCAGCTTTTCGAGGATTTTGGATTTCCAGAAAAGGAAGGCTTAGCTTGTACTATGGGAGAGATTGGCATTTTAGCGTTTCCAAGCATACTATGCAAGGATCTGCATACCATGCTATGATATCTGAAATTGTCATAATGAGAATTCAGACATAGAACTAATTTGTTCAAGCATCTTCAGATGAAACCAAAATCTGTCAGTGATGGTCACTGTAGACAGTTACTTATATTCCCTTGATAAACAGTGGTTGCAAAATTGGCAAACTATTGCTACAGTCATCCAGCAATTGCTTCATTTTAAGATGTGTTTCTATAGAATCACTCCTTTTCTCATCTCCAGAAATGTTCTGTGATGTTCCAGACTACGTTCTGTGTATTAAAAAAAAGAAAAAGAAAAAAAGATACATTTTTCTACACATTTTTCATACACACAGTCATTGACTAAAAGCCTGCTTGCATCTAGTTTTCTGTGTACTTTTCCAAATGTGCTTATTTTATAAGGCATCCACCCCACAGTGAAATTCACCGTAAGTCCCAAACTTTATGAGTTTCTAAATACTAAATGCATTCAGCTCTAATCATTCACCAACTGTTGTAGATCCAAGAAATAAGTGCACACACACTGCTGGGGTGGAGTCCTTACAGATCTTTATCAGTCACCTCGTGTTTACAATATTTATATGGTGCACCTTACCCAGTCTACTTTTACAATCTCTCAGTTTTAATCCATGTTTTTATTAGTTCTTGTTTTTTATTGGCTAATGTTTATTTTTTTTTATTGTGCATGTTTTTGTCTATTGCTGTGTTTTATACTGCTACTGTTTTTATTCGAGCTTGGCCCCATGTAAGCCGCCCTGAGTCCCCTTCGGGGAGATAAAGGCAGGGTATAAAAAATAAAGTTATTATTATTATTATTATTATTATTATTATTATTATTATTATTATTATTATTATCCCTTATCTTGTCCCATGTAAGCACATAATTATGGTTTTGGATTCTAGGTTTATGTCAGTGATAAACTTTTACTTCCTTTCATAGTAATTGCTGTGTAAACTTGGCTATTGTAGTTCCATTTCCAATGTCATTATTCTTTATAAAAACATTCTTAAATGTTTTGCTTTGTGCACAAAACAAGGTGCAGAGTCAGTAGGATTTGCAACCTTTTCCAAGAAAATAGTTTAGAGATACACTGTTTTCAAGGACACACTACTGCAGTACTAACCTCTAATCACATATTGAATTAAAAGCAGATGCAGATGGAACAATATTTGCTTATTTTTTCTCTTCTACTGCTATTAATGAGCCATTGCCACTCCTGAAGCAAGAGTATACTTTCATTGGCATATGAATTTAAAATAAAATTTAGAGCTGCTTTTATTTTTAGCAGTTGAATAAAATATATTAAAATAACTAATGTTTTCAGAATACGACAAATTCTAATCTATTTTTTAAAGTAGACTTGCCTGGAGCATTGTATTAATTAACCCCAGGAGTCTTTTGGTCTGAATGTTGGAGGGTAATGCATTTTTCATTAGCACTGTGAATAAAGAAATCTTGAGTGTGGCTGCAAGAGGTTACACATTCAAAAGTATAAGTGATCTTTTGGTTGATTAATTACAAATACATCACTTTTCATGATGAAAATGAGAGAAGTTGTCATTTCAAAGTAAAAATATTTCAAAAGATACCTGATAGGAGGACTGGAGTACAGAACTGTGCAGCAGTTTCCTGTTGTGCTAGCCCAGCATTTGGGCTCCTGTTTTATACACAACAATAATTTATATCATGTGGCTGTTTTTTGAAAATGTAGGAACTTTCAGATGCACATGACATATGGTGGTGATCTTGCTGTTAGTAGAAGGCAAAAATGGAGAAAAATTACTTCCAAGTGTGAACAAACTCTTAGATGCACTTAAAGTGGCTTTGGATTCTGTATACTGTTTCAAAGCCATTTTAAGAACTTTTGAGTGTCTTTTGTATGACTTAGTCTTAAAACAAATATTTGATAATTTCCCCATTGTTGTTGCTTGGAATAAAACACTATGTGCATGTATTAGTCATTTAGTCAGTTATCTCATAGTTAGGTAGGATGGTAGGCAAGAGCAGACCCCACAATAGTTTTGCATTCATAGGGTCACATCTCTCCAGTATTTATTATTTTTTTTATTCCCTGCTGCTAAGTAGATTGTGACAATATGCATGTACTGTTTATAATCATGTAGATGATGATTTTTTTAGTTGCAAAAACCAACCCTGAAAAACTGGGTCACCTTATTCATGGAAATGCTTTGGGCTATTTGCCACTTCAAGCACATGGGTAATGAGGTGGGAACGTTGGTCTGTAATCACTATCTTTGCACTTTTCAGGACACCTTTTCTTTCTTTTTCTTCATTTGTATTACCTTTTCTATCTGTATTTGAATAGATGTAGACATTTTTAGATCAGCAGTACATTTTATTCCCAGAGTCATAACTTCGCAAATAAGCAGAACTTCTTTTTATCACTTCCTAAGTATGTTTACTTTAAATATTTTTAAAAGGAGAGGAAGATATTTTTGTAACATGCCCCTAGTTTTTACCTTTGATTTTGCCATGGATTGTAGCAAAATCCATAATGTTGGTCCCAAAACCTTCCTTCGATTTGTATATGAGGTAACATAATAAATGAGTATATGTCAAGCCAGTCATAAGTGATTGAAGCTCAAAGCACAAACAGAAGAGCAGCAGGGAAAAAAGAGAGGAGAGGGAAATGACAGAGAAGTTGTGTTAAAAGGGGTTTTTTTGTGTCACGAGCAACCTGAGAAACTGAAGTCACTTCGGGTGTGAGAGAATTGGCCCACTGCAAGGATGTTGCCCAGGGGACGCCCAGATATTTGATGTTTTACCATCCTTGTGGGAGGCTTCTCTCATGTGCCCGCATGGGGAGCTGGAGCTGACAGAGGGAGCTCACCTGTTCTCCCTGGATTTGAACCACCAACCTGTCAGTCAGCAGTCCTGCTGGCACAAGGGTTTAACCCATTGCACTATCAGGGGCCCCATTAAAAAGATAAAAAGAGAACTTTAAGTACTTTTAATAAGATACATCTATATATAAAATGTTTGTTTTACTATGGAGTAAACAACAAAACCACTGAACCAAATCACACCAAATTTGGCCACAAAAGACAGTCATCCCAAATATGTCTTTCAATCAAAAAAACCTAGCAAAATAGTCCAAATTACAGAGAATGAGGAAGAATCTTTCTCTCCCTAACTGCCTGTTAGAAAGGTAGGCCTTTAGCCCCCCCTGCTGCCTTTAGGCCCCGCCCCCTTTGTATCTTAGCAATTCCCTCAGCCAAAATGGCGCCCAGGGCAGAGGCAGAGTGCACTGGCCTGATCCACACTGCCTATAAAATACAGATTATCTGATTTGAACTGGATTTTATGGCAGTGTAGACTTAAGGTCCTTCCACACAGCTATATTATCCATTTATAATCTTATATGTGCTTTGAACTGGGTTATCTTAAGTCCACACTGCCATATAATCCACTTCAGTTGGATTTTATATGTGTCATACTCCAGCCACCTTTGGTTTCTGAACCTGATTCAGAAATGAACTTTGACCAGGATGAAGCTTATTCTGACTTTTTGCCTAGTCCGCAGAGCTCCTTTCAGTTACAGCTGCCGGCTGTTGATAGTTTGGATGCTTCCTTAATTGGGAGAGATACTGGAAATATTACTCCCGTGGCTGAACCAGATGTTCTGAGTTCCCCAGAGAATGTGCCCTTCAACAGAAGGGAGTTTCTGCATCGCCAGAGATCAGAAAAACAAGGGCTCCGAAAGAGTAACCACTTGGCATCTCGAGGGGATTATGGATAAGAAGATTCCCTTGGGAACCTCTGGGGAGTTTGGCTTCCCTTCGTTGTGATCTGATCTAAGTTCCATAAAAGTGTCTTGCACTGTGAACACTTTGCGGTGTCAACGTAGCTATTTCCTAAGCTCCTGATTTTACCAAGCCAAGTTTCCTGTTCCTGGCGGCCAAGCCGAGCCGTGACTCCCGAGTAGACCCGGAGTAAATCCTCTTCCTTGCCTTGTTCCTGAATGAAGTTTGGTCTTAGCTTCGTCTCGTTCCTGCCTTGATATCAAAGACTTCCTAATGAGTTTGGACTTTGTTATTCAGTCTTGCTTCCTTGTTGTTTCCCGCTCAAGAACTTTCCAACAGTTTTGAGCGTGTTTCGGTTTCTGGATTTTGGACTATAATATTGGATATTTCTCTTCAACTCTTTAGACTAATTCATACCTTTTTTCAAAGGACTATTATCCACTCATCCTTTCCACTTATTCATTCCTGAATTTATAATTGTTTTAATAAAGATATTATATGATTATTGGTCTCTGTCTGGTTTCTAGTGCTCACGCTGCCTTGGGGTGCAACAATACAGCTGTGTAGAAGGGGCCTCATATAATCCACTTCTAAGCAGATAATATAAGATTATAAATATAATATAAAATAATTACTGTGGTATAATAATACAGAACAATATAATCTCTAAAACCAGGACAGTAAATAAAGAACAACACTCTGAAAGCATGGAAATTGGGAATTCCAGAAAGAATACAATCAGGGCCAGCTAACACCTCCCAACAAAGGATTCCCCAGGGCAGGAAGCAGACAGGCTTTGAAGCTGCAAGGCCATTAAATGCTAATCAAGGTGCCTAATTGCAGCATTCATACCTGCCACACCGAGACTATTAATTGCTATTCAAACTGGCCAACCAATGATTCTGCAAGGTAGAAAGCGGCTAGGCTTGCAAGTAGCAAGGCTATTCAGTGCTTTTCAACCTGGCCAACCAAGATTTCCCCTAGGTGAAAACCCCCCAGGCTTTGAAGCCACGAGGCTACTCCATCCCATTCAGCCTGGCCTAGCAAGGATGCCCTATGTAGAAAGCGGCCAGGCTTTTAAGCTGCAAGACTATTCAGTGCAGTTCAATCTGGCCAAACAATGATTCCCCTACAAAGGAAGTAGCCAGGCTTCAAAGCGGCTCTTGATTGAAGGTGCTACTCCAGCTATTCCAGAAAACGGCCAGGCTTTGAGGTTGCAAGGCTATTCACTGCTATTCCACCTGGCCAACAAATGATTCCCATAAGCCAAAGCAACATGTGGCCGGGCAAAGCTAGTTATTTATAATCTGAAATATCTCTTTCAGTTGTTAGTTACCCAAGCAATACATCTGATGTGTTAATATAGAAGATGCATATTTCTCATTTATTTACATATATTAAAATTAAGTACATTTATACTATTGAATTCTTTAAATGATACAATTATTTCCAGCATTCAAACACTTTTCTCAATCTAGCATTTCTAAAAGGAAGGTTTACTAAAGCAAATAAGAAATCTCTTGACATTTGCTCTCAATTCAGCAAACTCTTGGAGGAATTACATAAAATATGTAAGAAGAGGTGGTTTTGTTATGAGATTTTCTCAAAATCCCATTAATGAAATATGGAATGTGAAGGTGTACCAATGTGCACCTACTAACTGGAATTGATGTGAAGTTTTCTGTTGGAGGTTGCAACAGAAATTCTAGCGAATGTCTTCTCTTTGCTCAGTTAATGGCACTGAATGTAACTTTCAGGTACAGTCACAATGAGGTACAGGTAATGTTCTCTTTTTCCCCAATGTCTTGTCAGGTCACAGTGTCTTGTCAAGTGCCATTTTTTAAATCTTTCAATCCACACTGGGTACAACTGTGCACTGAAAGTGAAGCCAACCATTCTAACAAAATCATATTTTTGTAACAGGAGGCTAGAAATGAGAAATTTGACTTTAGCATTTAAATCTAGCATGTTGACCATATTGTTTGTGTACATATATCATTGGCTATTTGTTCTATTCTTCTCATAAATGTCATACATATTAATGTTTTAATAGTTCATATTATCTGTTTAAATAGGTGTCCAACTAATTTAGCTTGCGGTCTTTGCCTTGTAAATATTTGCAATATTAGTAATTTTAAAATTAAAGTTCTTTGCTTGAACATATATTCTGCAAATTTCAGTCTGGCCTAGTTATCAGCCTATTGAGTCAGATTTTTTAAACAAAAACTAGCAGTTCGAAAACATGTAAATCTGAGTAGATCAATAGGTACCGCTCTGGCGGGAAGGTAACGGCGCTCCATGCAGTCATGCTGGCCACATTACCTTGGAGGTGTCTACGGACAACACCGGCTCTTCAGCTTAGAAATGGAGATGAGCACCAACCCCCAGAGTCAGACATGACTGGACTTAACGTCAGGGGAAACCTTTGCCTTACCTATAGTTAAAATATAGTGCATTAATTTCCACCACCATTCCAGACTATGTATTCTGTATATTTATACTATTTGATCTGTAATATTTAGTACCCATTTTCCTACACAGAACCTCAAATCTGTAAATGCATTAAAATGCAAATATCTGGTAGTGGTAGCTTTTAGATAATGTCTTACATGGTCTGAATCTCTAAAAAGAGGACTGTGTTTGAACAAAACTATTGTTAATATGCAAATGTATGACGGTGGTAACCAATAGGTCATGTCGTACGTGCTCTGGATAGCCAAGATTTTTGTATTTTTGAACAAAGCTATTTATTTTTCAGTTACCATTTTAAATTGTATTTTATAGAATAATAGCAACAATACTAGTAATAGTAACAACATCATTTACTGCTCTGAAGAGTTTTCAGTCTAAATGTTGATAGTGACAAAGGAAGAAAAGGCAGTATGGAGATGGTGGTACTAAGCAACAAATGTACGTAAACACTGTTAGTTGTATGCACTGAATCTAAGACCTTAAGATATGGGGAGAAACAAGTTACTGTGTGCTTCGAAGTGCAATCTGCCATAAATTCTGTCCCAATACAATCAGAAAAGGTAGATAAATCCTAACAATCCCAAGGCTCACGTCCAGATTGGGTAGTGAAATCACTATGCCATTAGTACAATCGGTCTTTCACTTCTGTGGGTTTCACATTTGTGAATTTGCTTATTTAGTGCCACTTTTGCTTATTTAGTGCCACTGTTGCTTTTCTATTTCTTTCCATGACAGCCAGAAATAGGATGTAGCTTTCTCTTTAGTGTTCTCTTCTGCCAGAAGAAGTGGCACTTGATAAATATTTGACTGCCTCGGCTCTATAAAGGCATTAAGTTGTTTCAAGGAAATAGCTAATTCTTTAGTCCTTGGGTTTCACATATTATATTTTATATAACATAAATGCTCAGAAATATTCTTAAATAATGAGTTTGGCTTTAGGGTTTTAAAAATCTTAGCTTTTTTTAAAGCACAAAAACATATTTTAATGGTTCAATTTCATTTCTGCCAAAAGAACACTTGGTCTTCTCTGAAGGTTCTAGCTGTCATTTTATGAAACCAATGAAAACCTGCCTTTCTGGTTTATAGTGTTGTTGCTGATCTATTAAGCATGGTCTTATGACTCATTTTGAACAATTCTTTGTTCGCTCTTGAAAGTATAACTGATGGTATTTCAAATAAACCTGCTCCCTCTGAGAATGCAACCCTTTAGCAAGTTTGGTCTTACTATCTCAATAGCTGGCTTATATGCATCTCTACCCCTCCCTGGCTCTGGCTCTTTCTTAGGCTCTCTCTGATAGAGTTTAGTATCCATTTTGTTGTACAGATAGCTGACTTTGTCACAGAATATAATCTTCCAACACATTATAAAACTACTCTTCTAGTAGTTTGGCTTTATTAAAAGAGGGTGTTCATTGGAGACATGCATTATTCATGGGAGGAATACTGTCCACACTCAGCTTTATCTCATTGAGTCATATGTCTACCGCTTAGTTATTAATAATGCAAACCACAACAGTTTGTCACAAGTCAGAGTATGCTTCAGCACTCTTTTGTTTTCTTTTTCGGTATAAACCTACTATGTCAGATATGTGCCAGACTGGCTACTTACTAATGTAATGTTTTAAGACATTATATCACATTGGTACTGCATAAATACTGTTACAATGTTACAGAGGAAATGAAAATTGCTGAGCATCAGTTCAAATACTGTAAGATGTTAGCTGTGTGTTTCTTGAATGAAGGGAATTTATGCAGTGATGTATTGCATAGATCCAACAGATTTTGTCCTAGAAGCAGTGTTCTGAGAGGTTTGTTGAGAATATATTAGGTGAAATTAACTTAAGTGTCAGGCCATATTGAACTAAAATATTTATTTCACAACCACAGACAAAAGTAAAAACTCACAAATGTCTTTTTCTTCCTGTTTGCACTGAGTAGCTTTTATAAGAAGTGGGAAGAAATTTTTGAATCATGATTAAGGGAGAGGCTGTAGCTGAGTGAAGTTGTACATGCACGGAATACAGAAAGGTCTTGGTTCTTTGGGTCTTTGGCATCTCTGGTTAAAATAAGATAATTTAGCAATTGATGGAAAAGGTCACGGCCTGGGAATACTGAAGCACCCTTAAAAATTGTTGCCTGTGTATTACCTCGTTACATGACATGTAGCACCTGTTGAAATTCTCTCTTTTGCATAATAATTAGAGACAGAGGAAACTGCTGCAGCTTTCAATCTGGCAACTGTAAGGAATATATGGACAAATAGTTCAAACTGATAATAAGACCCATGCATTAATATCCACTTTTATAAATTTAATTTGCTTTAAATTCTGGTTTATGCTGTGGTAATTATTTAATTGAAGACTAAATTCTTATCTATAATTTAATTTCTTATTTTCATATTAATATTTATTACATATTAATTATTGCCTTGAGATTTGAGGAAAATGATGTAAGAGTTAAATTTAGCAGAAAAGTCTCTGTGCTTTGTGAGGGTTATCTTTAAATGTAATGTTACCTTCCACATCCAAACAATGGTAGTTTGCATATGTTTTATTCCTGACTGATTTCCTTTTCTTCCATATTCTTGGCTCACTGGCATAGTAGTTCCTTTTTTCCTCATATTTGTCTCTGTGTTCTAGATTTTAAATGAAGAAGAAGAAAAGATGAGAAAAAAACATTGTTTAATTTCCAGGGTTGAGGGACTTCTGCATTATTGTTATTCAGATGGTGAAAATTTCATTGCTAACCTTTAAATGTCTACATCTATGTAAATACAGATAGGGAAAGGAATGCAAATAAAAAAGAATGAAAATGTGGCCTGGGAAAAATGGGGGATGCCTCTTGTCACTGAAAATCATAGACAGAGGTAGAGGTGAGACGCTCTCACCCCATTACCCCATTTTGGCCGAACCAGAGAAAGAAAGACAGCCTTCCCTCCTTCCTCATCATTGGGGATAGTGTACACTATGGAGACTGCTGTGGTGAACATAAAGAAGGAATGGGAACAAGAATGCTGGGACGAAGGAATGAGTAGCAGTTGGAACAGCAGCTTTTGGCGTAGAGCTCTTAAGTGCAGAATCTTTGGTTGGTTCAGTGCTTATGGTAAAGTTGTCCCTGGTTGTATAATCGGTCCATTATATTTCTTTAGGAATCCCCAAAATCATGCTGGAGGATCTAGAGATTCTTAAAAACAATCTTTTAGACATCTCTAGGTCATCCCGTGTGATGTTTTGGTCAGCCTCCAGTAGAAGTTGAGATTGCTGGAGGACCTGGAGATTTCCAGGTTGAACCAGTTCTAGTACTGAGAGAAAGGTAGGATATAAATTAAAAATAAATGAAGTTGTTGATGCATGATCTATCTTAAGCAGTTTTACACAACTACAAAATGTGGATGTGGGACACCCCCACCTCCCACAGCCATCCTTTGTGGGTGTGAAATATCAGAGTCAACAGTGCAGAAAAATATTCAATCCAAGAGATCAGTCACGGCTTCCAATCTGTTGTTTGAATTGTCCCTTCCTAATTAAAAGTTGATTATTTAACTAAGTGTATTTGCTCAACATTTTCTACGAAGCAACTAGAGTGAGCATGAAGGTTTTTTCTCCCTTGTCATTTAGATTTTAGTGAAAGACCTGGGAGTCTGTTTCTGATTAAACAATCTCTTTTGGTAGTCAAAGTTAGCTGAATGCATGAATGCCACCGTGCAGTTTACAAAAGAATGAACACTTGTATTAAAGGACTCTGTACATTCTTTCCCACAGAAGTCAACGAAAGGGTCGGTTGTCCTAGGCTACGTATTCCGGCATTTAAACCTTGTGGAGATAGATTACTTTGGACTGCGTTATTGTGACAGAAGTCACCAGACGGTGAGTAGAAACACAACAGACAAATTTTCCAAACATCATACTGCTAGCAACCCTTTTTTCTAATCATATTTTAAATTGCCCTGCATGTTGTCCACAAGTTAATCTTTAAATCACCTAAAGTTGAACTGTCATGTTTCTATGGAAATAAATACTTCTGTCAGGTATTCTTTTTCCTGCCCTGACAATCTGTTGTGTAGAAATTCCTTTTTCTCTTCAGATTAGTAGACTTTTGAGAAACAGGAAAAAAACCCTAATAGCTCTACTTGGTTATGGTGTGATTGCAAGAAGCTTGAAATAAAAGCATAAGTAGTTATGTAAAATATTATTAAAAGTGTGAAACAAGCCTTGATGGGCAGGACCCAACAGATTTCCTCTTTGATTGAATTGCTTCTATCAGAAAAAATTGCATTAGAGCAGCCTCTCCACCAATAATCTGAAATAGAATTTTAGGAAAAGATGATTTTGGAGGTGTAGAAAGTTGCAGAACGTGGTGGTGATGATAGAAAGTCAATTGTGTATTATTTATCTTAACCTGTCACTTGATTCTTTGAATAAAATTATAATTACAGTAATGAAAATGAATTATAATCAACTTTGCCATAATCACACACATTCTCCATGATTCAAATTGGAAATTAGCTTGCATTCAGTTATCTGAAGATTTCTTTGTTTACTACAATTTGATTATTGAAATACAGTTGTCATTGTGAAAACAGAGAGATCCTCAGCTGTTTTAGGGACAGTGTAGATATGTTAATTTTTTATAGCAAGAAGTTAAGAACAAAGTTTTTTTTGCCTGTAATAACTATGATTTTAATTCACTACTTTTCAGTGGAATGGAAAAGGGTTTTCTTCCTGTGCTCAATATTGTGAGTAATTGTTGACCCAATCTAAGCAATGGTAGGGGAAAAAGGAAGAGTCACATAGGTGGCTGTTGTAGGAGTTACTTTGTCTTTTTTGAATTTTTGCATTTTTCTCAGAATTGCTAAGATGCAGTATCTGAACTGGCCACTTGGGAAACAAAATAGCCTGACTTTTTTGAGTTCTTTTAATTTTCAAATCATGAATGATTGAATCTGTGGATACATAATTCATGAATACATAGAGCCTGACTGTCCTTTAATAGAAAAAATTAGTAACAACAACCACTGCTTTGTAATGAGTAGTTACTCAGCAAACTATCTTTCTCAACTATGGCAACAATAAAGTTGCCTGTTGAGTGATTAGAGTAATAATGAGTAATATAACAAATTCCTATTGGACAGTATACTTTTGATACACCAGAATTTACCCATCGGTCTGAATCTCCCCACCTTTCTGTACTATTATGTTTGGGGTTTATGTATTTGATTTATCTCTGTTACATGTCAGATTTACCTGTACCTGACATTTTGATGTTTGCCATACATGTTGGAAACCACTCTTAGTTCCTTTGGGGACATAGGGCGGTCTACAAATAAAGTACAGCAGGGAACTGATAGCACAAATTACCTGTTGGTAAAAAGGACAGGAAATGACCCAGTTTCTTGTCCTCCATTTCTATTGTTTGGTCAAATGATTGGAACTATTAATAATACTCCAGTCTTAGTTGAATTTGTACAATCTTGATTGCATGCTGGAAACTCTTCTGTGGTTGTTATACATGGTTCTTGAATATGAAATGGTACACATGTCTCTGCCAACAGATTTGTGTGGAGTGGGCATGCAAATCATGCTAGCTTTGAGTGTATATAAATTGAGTGCTTTGCTTTGTATGAGATGCTCACAATTGCTGATGCATGAACTGTCATGAGCCAAACCTTTTACAAATCCATTGAATTAAGACAAATCCCTCCCTGATGTTTAGGTGTTTTCTTGCAAAACCTGAATGAATACATTGCCTTATTTATTTCTGGGATCATTGAAATTTTCTTTTCATTTCTTTAATGTGCTTTTTTTTCGTGTCAGGAGCAACCAGAGTTGCTTCTGGAGTGAGAGAATTGGCCGTCTGCAAGGACGTTGCCCAGGGGACGCCCGGATGTTTTGATGTTTTATCATCCTTGTGGGAGGCTTCTCTCATGTCCCCGCATGGAGCTGGAGCTGATAGAGGGAGCTTATCCGCACTCTCCCCGGGTGGGATTCGAATCTGGCAGCTTTCAGGTCAGCAACCCAACCTTCAAGTTACGAGGCTTTTATCCCCTTGGCCACCAGGGGCTCCCTTTAATGTGCTGAATGATGTGACAATTCATCCTCTTCTTTGCTTGTGAAACCTTGTTTTTTCTTTCTTGCACAGAAATCTCTGCATATTTTCTGTTTGAATAATGTAAAAATACATTTATGAATATTTTCATTACATAAACATACATTAATTAATGTATGAATTCATTTTTAACTGATTCAATATTCATTCTGGACTTTCATTATCAACTTAATTCCATTATTACATTACTAATTAATTACTTGATTGCTTGATTGAGAGACAGAGAGACTAAAGCACCAGTGCATTCTGATACTTTAGTCAATTCCAAGGTTTACAGGCTTTAAAGCAAACAAGTTTTTAAGGTCAGCTTCGAAGGGAGTGTGATCTTGTTTGCATTCAGATGGCCTACATATATTCTGCAACAGACACCACATAAAGGTCTTTGATCTGTCTGAGGAAATTGAATTTTGAATCTTATAAACTTGAAATATTTGCTTGGATGCACATTGGAACCAGTAATAAAGTAATAATTATAGATGGATTTTTTCAGCTTCATTCTGTTATAGGTTGAGCGTCCTTTGTTTGGAATACTGAATTCTGAAATACAGTGTTCCCTCACTTATCACAAGGGTTACGTTCCAGGACCATCCACAAAAAGTGAAAATCCGCGAAGTAGGGATACTATATTTGTGTTGTTTATAATCTCCCTGGCAAGTAGCGTCTCTGTCTGCCGCTGCCTTGTGAGGCGAAAACAAAGCTGCTTCAGCCTCCTTTTCTCTCCCTTCGGCTTCTCCTTCCTTCCTTCCTTAGGCTTCTCCTTAGGAAGGATGTGGAAAGAGGGATTCATAATATTATTTTATGATTTGTACTATTATTTTAGTGTTTATTAAAAAACCGCAAAACAGTGAATTGCGAAAAGCCAACTGCGAAGTAGTGAGGGAACACTGTACTCCAAAAACCAGAATGGTCCACATGGGTGACTGAATTAGTTACACCTTTGCTTTCTAATGGTTCAATGTATGCAAATTGTTTATTGCACAAAATGATATAATGTACTGTATAAAAGTACCTTCTAACTATATGAATATGGTATATATGAAACATAAATGAGTTTAGACTATGGACCCTTCTTCAATATATCTCATTATATACATGTATGCAAATACAAGTATTCCAAAATCCAAATCTCTGAAATCCACAACACCTCTGGTCACAGGCATGTCAGATAAGAGATATGCAACCTGCAATGCTTTTAGCATAAACTTAAATTGCAATTTAATATATATTTAATTGTTGAAATCCTCTCCTCTAACATAAATGTGCTTGAATTAAAACTTTTAACCTTATCAATAATTAATTAACTATTATCTGTCCTGCCTTGGGCCCCATCTACACTGACAGCTTAGGTGAGTGTAAATGAGGATTGGCCAGAGCATAGAAACAAAAGAACGTGTTGGAGAATTTAGTGAACAGGAACGATGAAATGGCCGTATGGGACTATACTGTTTTCTCGGCCTGTTTGTTATTACTCATAAATATTATACATTGGTGTACCCTTTTGAAGGTGAAATGCTGATGATCACTGTATTTTGTTAAGGTTTGTTATTATGATTGTGATGTTTTTTCCATGTCTTCCATCATATCAATTCCTTTTTGAAGATTTAGTAATGCAACACAAAAGCTAAAATAGCTTAAAAGAAAAGGGAATATCTACATATGCTTTAAAATTTAGATGTTTATTAATATGAGGGTCTTGAGCAGGTTGCTCAAATCTATCTTGTATATAAAGACAGATTTTTGTCTTCTGATTTCTCTGCTGTGTTGTTTAAAGTTTAAATCAAAGTGGGATCTGCAATGTATTTTTCTTGCATTTAGGTGATTTGTTAACTCTGCCATTTCTTGTAATGTGTTTGTGAGTGATTGCCATATAATTATTTGAAAAATAAGCAGTAGCATTACCTTTTGTTATTGTGAACATTACTACGCTTTGTTTTTTAAAAGTGCTTTGTTGTGTACTGTACTGTGTCTTATGATGCTTTTCTTTTATTTTTCTTGATATATCTTTTCAATTATTTTAATGTTAGCTTTTATTACATTTTAATGCTAATCTTTCGTATGGTATGTAGGGTGTTTGGGTATATATGGAGTATGTGTTGTACGTGTAGGTTGTATGCTGCTATGAATCCCAAAATTTTGGGGAATGCACAGGATATAATTAAAACAAATAATCATTAGAATAGGTAGCTTCATTATCAGGGGCTTTCTTAACTGAAGTATGCCTGAATTAATTATAGTACTGAATTAGCTGTAGACCATTAATACAAATACCGTATATACTCGAATATAAGCTAAGTTTTTCAGCCCTTTTTTAAGGCTGAAAAACACCTCCTCGGCTTTTATTCGGGTGAAGGTTCTGGTAGGAAGGCATGGGGCTGAAAGAAGAGCTTCTTTCTGTTCAGAACTCTCACCTCCCTGCTCAGCAACCTAGCTTTCCTTGCTTTCCTCCTCCCTCGCCCTGTGTGTGTCTTTTCCTCCCTTTCCCTCCTGCTGCTGCTGCCGCTGCCGCTGCTGCCCGGGATCCAAGGTCTGGAGGTAGATCCCACCCTTGACTGCTTTCTTTTCTTCTTTCCTGCCTGAGAGATCTGCTCAATCTTTCCTTGATTCCTGGCTTCAGTCCTGGCTGGGAGATCAGCTTCGTTGCTTCCCCTTTCTGGTCTGGCTTTCTCTCTCTCTCCCTCCCTCCCTCTCCCTCCCCCTCCCTCCCTCCCCTCCTCCCTCCCCCTCTCCCTCCCCCTCTCCCTCTCCCTCTCCCTCTCTCCCCCTTCCCCTCCCTCCCTCCCTCCCTCCCTCCTTGATTCCTGGCTTCTGTCCTGGCTGGGAGATATGCTCCGTTGCTTCTCTGTCTGTTCTGGCTCCCCCCCCCCCCCCACTTGATTCCTGGCTTCAGTCCTGACTGGGAGATCGGCTTCCTTGTTTCCCTCTCTGGTCTGGCTCTCCCTCTCCCTCTCTCTCTCTCTCTCTCTCTCTCTCTCTCTCTCTCTCTCTCTCTCATTCTCTCCCTCCCTCCCCCCCCTCTCTCTCCTTCCTTCCTGGCTTCAGTTCTGGCTGGGAGATCTGCTCCCTTGCTTCCCTCTCTGGTCTGGCTTTCCTTCTCAATCTCTCCCTCCTTGATTCCTGGCTTCAGTCCTGGCTGGGAGATCTGCTCCCTTGCTTCCCTCTCTGGTCTGGCTTTCCTTCTCAATCTCTCCCTCCTTGATTCCTGGCTTCAGTCCTGGCTGGGAGATCTGCTCAGTTGCTTCCATCTCTGGTCTGGCTCCCCCCCCCCCTCTCCTTCCTTCCTAACTTATTTTACTCTTATTATTATTATTATTATTACATTTATTATTTTACTCTATCATTATTATTACATTTATTATTTTACTCTATCATTATTATTACACAAGTGTGTGCTTTCCACTTACGTAATCATGAAACCAACAGGAAACTGAAAGTAACCTGGGGAGGCCAAGAGCTCGAACACTATTTCCATCTTAAATATCTTAGTGTCACCTTAGATTGAACACTGACATATAGGAAACACTGCATGAACACCAAGCACAAAATAGCTGCATGCAATAACATCCTGCGTAAACTTACTGGCAGTGCATGGGGTGCAGACCCAAAATTAATAAGAACATCAGCCCTAGCCTTGTCTTTCTCAAATGCTGAGTACGCCTGTCCTGTCTGGCAGAAGTCTGTCCATGCAAAGCAAGTGGACATAGCACTGAACAAAACATGTAGAATAATCACAGGATGCCTTAAACCTACACCTGTTGATAAACTCTACAAGTTAGCTGGCATTGCCCATTCTGATGTGCGATGGGAAGTTGCTGCTAACGGTGAGAGAAATAAGGTTGAAGATTGTGAAAGCCACCCACTGCATGACTATCAGCCTCCTCCCAGTAGACTCAAGTCAAGGAGGAGCTTCATGAGAACCACTCCTCCTCTTAACGTTCCCCCCAGCAACAGCAGTGGTGTCCCTCTGGGCAGCTAAACCAGGCAATCCCAACTGGATGGCCCCCCATGAGGGTCTGCCTCCAGGGGCAAACCAAGAATGGGCAACTTGGAAGTCCCTAAATAGACTGAGAAGCGGAGTGAGCAGATCAAAAGACAACCTGGCAAGATGGCACTACCTGGAGGAATCCTCCACCTTGTGTGACTGTGGAACAGAACAAACAACTCCTCATATGTATGCTTGCCCACAATGCCCTGGCTCATGCATGGAGGAGGAGTTGTTCAAAGCTACAGACAATGTGATTGCTGTTGCCCACTTTTGGTCTAAAACTATTTAGCTGTTTGTGATTCCTTTATTTTATCGCTTTTAAACTTATTTATTATGCAATGCTTTTGACACAAAATAAATAAATTACATTTATTATTTTACATTATTATTATTATTATTATTATTACATTTATTATTTTACTCTATCATCATTATTATTACATTTATTATTTTACTCTATCATTATTATTACATTTATTATTTTACTCTATTATTATTACATTTATTATTTTACTTTATCATATTATTAAATGTATTATTTTACTCTATCATTATTATTATTATTACATTTATCATTTTACTCTAGTATTGTTATTCTTACATTTATTATTTTACTCTATTATTGGAAGGATACGTAAGCACATTTACATTGAAGAAGGTTAGAATAATGATTGAATCAGAGTTGGACAATCTTATCTTAAATTACAGTTTTATGTAAATATTTTTTAAAAAACCTTTAACGTATTGATGTCTCAATTAATGTAATTTTATTGGTATCTATATTTATTTTTGAAATTTACCAGTAGCTGCTGCATTTCCCATCCTCGGCTTATACTCAAGTCAATAAGTTTTCCCAGTTTTTTGAGGTAAAATTATGTGCCTCGGCTTATATTCGGGTTGGCTTATACTCGAGTATATACGGTACAATTACAGATTTGTTGTGTAAGATTTCTCATCATTCCCAAATGAGCAACCACTTTTTAAAATAGTAAAATACCCAATGCATTTAAAAATAATTCATATAAGGTTATTCTTACCATAGCAAAGCAATTCCCTTGCTCTTCTAGTACATTAATATAGTGTCTATGTATTGAAATTTAATAGTGAATGTTTATGGTTATTCCCTCAGTTCTGGCTGGATCCTGCAAAAACCCTTACGGAACATAAGGAACTCATAAATAGTATGTATATAATTCATTCTTCATAAAAAACAATCTAATGATGGAGAAGCCTAGAAAACATTATATTTCCAGAAAGTCTGATAGATTTAAAGTCCCTCAACGATCCACTAATATGGCTTATATATAGCAAATTCCATTTTTTATTTAACCAATTTTTACCGCTTTTTTTTCCTAGCCCATTTTCACATATATTTCTGTGCCTAAACTGTTGGCAGTACTAGAACTTTTGAAGTCTTGAAATAATAGTACTTCATATAAACTAGGATTTGGTTTCTTTTTTCAATGTTAAACTTGCTTTTAAAAAGGAGTTAGTTCATAAATGTGGGATGTAACTTTGAAACTGTGGCAAGCAGAATTTGCAGGGTAATTTCCCCAGTAGGTAGAGGATCTCATAGGGCATGGGATTGTGCAGCAAGGGAAGAGGTTGATGGAAAAGTCCCTTCATATTGTAGTTACTTGAATGCAATTGCAAACCTTTAATCTCGAACACAAAATCTACTGACATTGGGATTATCAAATAAATTTGAGTTTATATGCACACTCCCATCCCTCTCCTCCATTTTAGCCATCTGTGTATTCAAGTGAAGGCTTACAGGATCTTTCAGAAGTTCAGGCAGTCTCCTAGTCACAAACATCCTACTTACAAATGATTCATAGTTACAAACTGGGGTGAGACAACAGGAAAAATCTTCTTCTAGGTAGGGACATTCGCTCCTGAAAGAATTATCATGGGGAAAAGGTGTCTCCAGCTTTATCTCCAATCCTTATTTCTACAACAAGTTATAATTTTCAAAATCCAATTATCACAGGGACAGAAAGTGATATGAACTCTGCTGAACAAGTGCACAGACAATAAACTAAACACCAAAAAGGTGTTAACCCTTCCCTATGCTATCCAAAACTCATGTGTATACATACCGTGTTTCCCTAAAAATAAGACAGTGTCTTATATTAATTTTTGCTCCCAAAGACATGCTAGGTCTTATTTTCAGAGGATGTCTTAATTTGCTCCTTCCTCCTCCACCGAGGAAGGAGCACTGAGGCTGTTAGGAATTGTGGGAGTAGAAGTCCAAAACACCTGGAGGGCCCAAGTTGGTCCATGCCTAATTTAGCTGCTAGGCCTCCCTCTAGTCACGCCAATTTTTACCTCAGAGCAGAGCCTAGGCTAGAGCGCACGAGCAAAAGGAAAGGGAAAGGGGGGAAGGGCCCTGTGGTTAAAATGGTGCTGGTTCGGGGGCGGGCTCGTGCACTCTAACCCAAGCCTCTGGAGCATTCTATGGTCCTGAGGGCGTGTGCATCCCTGGCGGGACCTTGGCCGGTGCTGCTGGCAGCAGCTCCCGCTTCTTGAGGCGAATGAGCGGGCATGCCCTAGCCTCCTCCACCTTCGTGCGAGGTTTCTTTCCGGTGCCGAGGCCTAGGCTCTGCTCTGAGGTAAAAATGGGCACGATCAGAGGGAGGCCTACCAGCTAAAACAGGTATGGACCAACTTGGACCCTCCAGGTGTTTTTGACTTCTACTCCCACAATTCCTAACAACCTCAGCGTGCCTTCGGAGGCAGCTGCTCCCTCCTAGGTCTTACTTTCGTGGGGTGTCTTATATTTGGCAAGTCACAAAAACCTCTAGGATGTCTTATTTTCAGGGAAACATTTGGCTGGAGCTACACTTAAAAAATGTACCTGTTCTGTTTTACATGCAAATTCATCTTAAGAACAAACGTACAGAACATATGTTGCGTGTAACTTGGAGACTGCCTGTATTCCCTTCTATTTTACTTTTCCATGTTTTGAGAATGCAAGTTTGTTTTTTGTCGACTTAGTTTTTCTTCCACAATAAAAATATTTTGCACCTTTTTGGTGATGAGTATTTTGTGTACACAAGCAGTGATAATGCCAATGAATCCATTTTAATTCCATGTTGTAATGCAAAAAAAAAAGTTGAAACAATTAAACAAGGTCGGATACTTATGGAAAACACTGTAAATGTGTTTAGGGCTTCAGTTATTTGCTTGTGTGTTTCAAAATTAATTAGCTTTCTTATTTCTAATAGCTGGTCCACCTTATACTCTGTACTTTGGTGTTAAATTTTATGCAGAAGATCCATGCAGACTAAAGGAAGAAATCACCAGGTAGAGTATTAATCAGATGTAACTTTTAGCAATATGGTGGAGCAGGCACTATTAAAGTAGTATGAACATTGATGTTTTCTAATAAGAGAAGGAGGGATGGGACAACTTGGGGGGGGGGTCTGATTTCTGTGTTTAAAATTTCTGAAAAAAGTTTCTGGAAAATCCCAATAACGTTCAATGGTGTTAATGATCTGCGTTAAATTGAAAGTTAAGTTTGCTTGGAATGTGTCCATAGTTTTCCACTGATTCAGAAAAGGATTCCTTTTTCGTCTGAATCATTTTGAGAATTATATTTTACTACAGCATACCTGATTCTAAAGACCTTTTATTATTCTCCCATAACTTCTATAATTATTCTAACCTACTGAGGGGGGTCGGGGTGAGGGGGGAGAAAAACTAATTTATTTTCAAGGGATCAGTTGAGATAAAACATAACAGAGCTTTAAAATGAAAATTTGTACTTCTTTCTGTATTAAATAGTGATTTTAATCAGTTTCCTGAGATTCATAAAGACTTGACAATCAGATATGATTGTTCTGCATGTTATGTGGTCTTATTTAGTTTGCAACATTCACCCTGTTCAAGCAAACTCAACCAGCATTTTGGTCTGATGTGTTGGGAGCACAGCATGGATTGCATGATCTAGTAATGCAAAAAAAAAAAAATTACGTTGACTGCATGTGAAATGTGTACGTAATCTGCTATGCTTACAGTCTATAGCTCTGTGTAAAGAGGATCATTTCTACAGTGTAGTGACTTTTCTTCTTCTACAAATATTATGAAGTAACCCTGCTCTAGCAGGTGGGAACCTGATGCAGCAGAGAAGGAGAGAGTCCTAATAAGGAAATGAGCCCATTTTCTTATTGAAGTTGTTTCATCTAGCCACATAGGATGGTAGAACTGAATGGATCAGATATCCAGCAGCTTTGATTTAATTGATTTTCATTTGTGATTGTTTTAAAAGAAAGAAATGTGTTCATAAATATTCTGGTCCTACAGCTGGGTTGTTCTAAGAAAAGTGGATTTCAAAAAAGAACACATTCTTGAAAGAGTCAAACATTGTAGAAGACTCCTAGCATCTTTCTTAAACCACAATTCCCAGGATTATTTCAGGGGAACAACGATAATTAAGTTGGTGTCAACTTGATTTAGATCACTAGATGTATCCTAAGGCTACTGATAGCAATGTCAACCTTCACTACTTAATTCCATCATAAATTCACAGCAGCAGGCTGTAATCTATATTGAAACTCCTTTTATAGCGGGCAGGTGAACTGTGCGTTCTCTTTTTTACACTTAATCCCCTTTGCATTTACAATGAAGATTCAAATGAAACAATATTCAATTACCAACAATTTCCTTTGGAAACAAATCTAAAAGTGATTTCTATTAACTAAAGATGTAATAGTGAAGTACACTCCTTATAATCTTTACAGGTTAATTGCATGTCCTCTTTTTTTTAGGTATCAGTTTTTTTTACAGGTGAAGCAAGATGTCCTGCAGGGGCGTTTGCCCTGTCCCATCAACGTTGCTGCCCAGCTGGGATCCTATGCAATACAGTGTATGTGGTTTAGGTCAACTGATACTGTATTTCGTTCATGCTGCTTCATTTGCTTATTTATAGAATTTCTTTTCATTTGTAAAAATGTCACAGTGAATTTGTAACACCACTGTAAAATAACAAAGCAATCTGGCAAAAACATCTTATTTCAGCTTATTAGAAAATTCTGAATATATCACACTCTCCAACTATTCCAATTTGGCAGAGACATTCCCAGTTAATCCTCTGCTATCCCACATTTTCAGCTACTTTTTAAACATCCCAGATTCTGTCTCTTCCTCCCACTTTACCTCTTTGGGTGAACCTACACCATTAATGCAGTTTGACATCACTTTAACTGGCATGGCTCCATGCAATTTAATCATAGACATTGTAGTTTAATGACATACTAGCACACTTTAGTAGAGAAGGCTTAAGACCTTCTAAAACTACAACTCCCATGTTTCTGTAGTATTGAGCAATGACAGTTAAAGTGATGTCAAACTTTATTAATTCCACAATGTAGATCAGGGGTCCTTAACCTGGTGTCCCCAGATGTTTTTGGCTTACGACTCCCAGAAATCCCAGCTAGTTTACCAGCTGTTAGGATTTCTGGGAGTTAAAGGCCAAAAACATCTGGGGACCCCAGGTTGAGATCCACTGATGTAGATGAATCCTTTGTCTTCTCTTAGTTCAGTTGTTATAAACTAAGTTCAAGCATTGGGGGGGGGGGGGGGCAGAATCTTGCACTTCCCATAGGCTCAGGCAAAAGCAAATTTCTGCAGGCTGTCCTAGCTTGCCTTGAATGCAATCTGGATGTTGCTTGACCATGTGTGTCGCAATTTTCATTGGTGTAATGTTGGAGCGTACGGTTATTAAATACCACAGTGTTGAAACCTGATGTACAGAAGGAAGATCATTTTAGAGGGAGTAAACTATCAGAAAGAGAGCCTGTGTCTATATTACTGTTAAATGGACATAATGTTTATCTCCCCTAAAAATCAAAATGGCTTGGAATGTTTTTATAGGAGGGGCATTCTTGAAGTTACAGGAATTGGATTACATAGGAATTGCATAGTTGCAGCAAATAGGGCAGATTTAATTATACAGTAGAGTCTCACTTATCCAACATAAACGGGCCGACAGAACGTTGGATAAGCGAATATGTTTGATAATAAGGAAAGATTAAGGAGAAGCCTATTAAACACCAAATTAGGTTATGATTTTACAAATTAAGCACCAAAACATTATGTTATTTATTTATTTATTTATTTACAGTATTTATATTCCGCCCTTCTCACCCCGAAGGGGACTCAGGGCGGATCACATTATAACACACATAGGGCAAACATTCAATGCCCATAAACACATCAAACAGAGACTGAGAGACACACGCAGAGGCAAGTTAACGTTCTTCTGAGGGGATGTTCGATTCTGGCCACAGGGGGGAGCAGCTGCTTCATCATCCACACTGACGGCACTTCCTCATTCCAGGTCGTAAATTAGTTAATCTTGCCTCCCCACTTTAGTGGTACCTTATCTCCTACTTGATAGATGCAACTATCTTTCGGGTTGCTAGGTCAGCAACGAGCAGGGGCTATTTTTTTTTATACAACAAATTTGACAGAAAAAGTAGTTCAATACGCAGTAATGCTGCATAGTAATTACTGTATTTACGAATTCAGCACCAAAATATCACAATGTATTGAAAACATTGACTACAAAAATGCGTTGGATAATCCAGAACGTTTGATAAGCGAATGTTGGATAAGTGAGACTCTACTGTATTTAGAAATTAGAATTGTAGTGAATTTAATCTGGTGACCAGAAAAATGTTTCTATTTGGCAAAATTATAGAGGGGTATCAGTGTTAGTTCTGTTACAGTAAAGATGCATGCACATGTACACACAGTGAGTCTTGAGTCCCCTTTAAAGACTAAAAGATTTGTGGTGGCATTTGCTGTTGTGGATTTAAATCCGCCTCATCAAGTTGCACTCCTTGTCTTTGTTTTCATATGACTTATGTAACTTCCATAGAATGAGTACTGAAAGCCTTTTTTTCTGTGTGTACTTGTATAGCTGAGCTTGGAGACTATGATCCATACAAGCACACTACAGGTTACGTTTCAGAATACCGGTTTGTTCCAGACCAGAAAGAAGAGCTGGAAGATGAAATAGAACGGATACACAAAACACTCATGTAAGAACTTGTTTTTATTAACTAATGTTGCATAGGAAATTACACAGAAAATGCATTTCATGGTTGTGAAAGGGGAAGAAATATTCCTTGCTATTTTAAATCTGCCTTTATGTAGAGTTTGTTTTTCTCTCCCCCTGAAATTAAACATAAATATAACCCAGTACAATATATCCTGGCACTTTTATGTCCAATATATACATTGTACTTGATTGGCATTATTTTATAGTATCTTCAACTTCCATTAACATTGTTATTACATAATATGTATGGATAAATGTAAAAGGACACAGGAAGATTATCTAGCCCCATTGAAATAAACAGATATTACCTATCATAACAAAGGGAGGTAGAAATGAAGCAAAAGGTTTCAGTATTAAGAGCAGACTTTACAAAACTTTAGCGGTGCTTAGAATATTCAAGATAAAGCAGTTTAGCCATCAGCATAGTTTGGCAGACATTTGCATTTCTTAATACAGGTGAGAGAAGAAAGGCATATTTGAAAAATGAGTCATGTAAATAAGTTATGGATTGTGTAACCCAAAAGGAGCAGAGACAAATGTACTCAATATCAGTGTTTGCAGAAACGCTGAGGAGATTACTCTCAATCAGGATTGATGGCTGATGTGTACCACTTGTAACGTAGAAAAGACAATTTGAGGAATTTTATCAATTTATTTGTAAGAATTGAACAAAAAGAGAAAGCATCTGGTGAGATAAAGGATGAAAATGAAAATGTGATGTATTGTTGTGGTAACAACCACATTTATAAAATTTACATGACAATTATGGAAGAATTATTTTGTAGCTAGGGTGCTCATTCCTTTCATTTCTGAGCCATTTTTGTAGTTGGGAGAAGTTAGGGCTCCCAACTCATGTTCATATACTCATATATATTCTACACATGTGCCTTTTCCCACACAAGTATGCATTATGCACACATTAACTCTTCTTTCCCATCTTACCATGCTATCATTTCCAAACAATCTCCACTGACATTGATGCTTGCTAGATGGAACAAAGAGTAGCTCTATGGACTCAGATGTTTTCCATGCAATAGAAAGGGAAGCAGTATACAAGGAAGGTGCTGGGGCTGCAAGCTGTACATTTCTGTTTTAGAAGGTAATAGAACAATGGCTTTGGTCTGAGATTACATTGTAAGCCTCCTTCTTTTCCCAGAAAGTAGGGAATAAAATGAGCTTGGCTTTTGAAAGCTCAGTGATTTCCTGGCACTATTGTCACTTGGAATTTGAATGCATTAAATGTAGGAAGGGGCTGGTGAAATGAGCCAGTCTTGAAACTGAGAGGATATAGCCCTGATCTGTAAGAATAACTAAGATATTATTTAACATATGCACATCAAAAAGTGATGCTGTGTTTGGGGTGGGAATACTATGAGAGGACCTATTTAAGAAGCCTATGTGTATTAAACAACTGAATTTATATCATGTCAAGGGGAAGTACTGCAGGCCTGCTGTGGAGTATAATGATCTACTTAGTCTGTTTGTTTTTCAGTTATATATCTCTAAGGGTAAGCCTTTTTTTTCCAAAAAAGTAAATGACTCTAGAGAAGGAGATTTCTGATCAGAAGGCATAACAATGTTGATGTTTTTTCACTGTAATGCTTAGAAAATTTAGAAAGTTGCAAAGTATTTTACAGTCCATGTTAATGACAAAACAAAGGGTAAAATCCTACACAGCCATTCAATGAAATTGGTAAAGCTCATCATAGCCAATGAACCTGTTTACAAGAATGTAAACAAAATGTTTTTAATAGACTGCTTATAAATGGAATATATTGGAGTTGTAATAGTTAAGATACAAAGTGCAGTACACCTTTAGATAAAACCGGATGTTGTGCCATGCCTTAAGTGTTGGGGGTGGCAGGTAAGAAATAACAACAGCAACAACAAGCAGAAGCAGCAGAAGCAGCTTACAGGCTTAATGTTGGAATTAAGCATCAGAAAAAAATATTGGTTCCTATTACATAAGGCAGTACTCTTCCCCCTTTCATGGAACTGTTGTTGACAATTACAAATCAAAGCAGTAGAAAACAGTTTAAATAAAGTATTATGTTATAAAACAGTGCTAACTTAAAGCAATTGAAAAGCATTTAAAATATGGAAAGCATATGAATCACAGGTAAGTCAATATCCTTCACCTTTGTCGGCAAACCACATGAATGTGATTTTTAAAGGAATTCCCCTGTACTGAATAAACAAATGGAGTATTGTTACATTAAACAGGGGCCAAGTTCCTTCTGAGGCAGAACTCAATTACCTAAGTGTGGCAAAGATGCTTGAAATGTATGGAGTTGATCTTCATCCTGTCTATGTGAGTAATGTTGTTTGAAAATAAAGACATAAATGTTTGTGGCTTTCCTGACTGTTTCCCAATCCCTTAATTGTTGTGGGCATTCAAGCTTAACGTCAGCAACTTTAAGCTCCTGGATTTTGAATATTAACTGTGCCAGCAGTGTGACTGTTGCTGCCTACATATCCATGGCTCCCTGTGTCTTTTCATGTACACAGAGCAAGACATGGGTACTATTCTTATTGTGAGGAGGATTAGCCTCTTGGTTCCCACAGTGGACAGGCAGACATTGATAACTATGTATGATCCACCATTGCAGACTACACTAGAAGTGACCTTACTATGAAAGCAGGAAGTGTATTCACCATACCAATGGTCACTATCTGGGGGATTATGGGAACTGTAATCTGAAAGAAAATGTTTTAAAGTCTGGAGTGTTATGCTGTTAACCTTGGGTGGAGTGTAGGAACTCATAATGAAAGTCATGACACCTGGAGGCCACCAATACATCTTCAGACATCTGGAGAGTATTAAGTTTGGGAAACTGATATGGGGTAGTCAATGTAGAATACTCATTCAGCTATTGAGAACAAGGAGTACAAGTTAAGGATCAGCAATTTTATTGAGAGTCACTTTAGGCTTACAGAAGATATTATTAAGTCCTAATTGTAATTGCTTTCAAAAGTGGAATAGACATAGAATCAACATGTATATAAACTCTATTCATTTGAGAGATTTACTCTTGTTTGAACAAAGAATTGGCTTTAGGGTTATGTACCTAATGAGACTGCTGGTTTGTTTCTTTTGAACAACAGGATCAAGAACCAAACCATGAACTGCTGTTGCAATTCTTTTCAATCTCAAATACAATTTTCTATACAGCATAGTATCTGAGCCCATTTGGATACATGTAGCTGGTTATGCAATTCTTTGGATCCTGGGTAACTTCAACAGTTCACTTGAATTGGTTAAGGATGACTGCTGTCAAAAAGCAGTAACCCCACTATTTCATAATCCATTGCTAGCCTTAGAATGTTTAAAGAAAAGTTCAAATTGGCATAAATACATGCTGAGGAGAAGCATGGATTAAGGAGATTTTCTTAGAAATAATGTGGTTGCATTTCCATATCAAAAAGCAATTAACTGCTGGAAGAATAATATGGATTACAAATCTGAAGGATTTATTCTAAGTGTCATTACAAGATAAAGGGAGTCTGTTACAAAGGATATGTTCAGACAGGAAATATTAAAGTAATACCCAGAAGCTGAGTAAGGCTCTTTAAATGTTCACAATTACAGGAAATAGCAGATAATTAGAAATCAGAGTTGCATAAGATAATGTTTAATATTCACCTTGATTTTTTTTTAAATTGCATGATATTTTTTAAAAAAAACATAATTGAGGTATCATAATGCATGATATGCTTTTGGTTGACCACCATGGTAGCTGAACAGTTCAGGAATGTTCTCCAGTCACTTTGTCTGTATATACTGGGGTACTAGCATTCAAGGGATTAAAAAAACCCACAAATTAAAGAGGAGGAGCACTCTCTCAAGGAGTTTTAACATTATTTTTCAGGGTGAAAACAAATCTGAATATTTTCTAGGATTAACCCCTGTAGGAGTGGTTGTGTACAAGAACAAAAAGCAAGTAGGAAAGTATTTTTGGTAAGTAAGTAAATAAAAAAATCTGTTTTAGCAAATAATAGCCATAATCCAGCATTGTCAAATGAGGCTACAGTAATCTTCTGTCCAACCTTCAACTTGCTCTTTTTTTAGCTGCATCTCTCCCCCCCCCCCACCCCCCGCCCCCCCCCAAAGCTATTTCCTAATTTTGGAACTAGAGTACAGCAGACAAATACCCAGTTATTTTCCTATAGCTAGATGCACAGTGATAGGCATTTGCAAGGTAGTTTGTGGGTCCCTTGGAGGTTCCATGCATTATATCATCGCTCTTCATCCAATATGGGAGAAAGAGTTGCAATGGTGTAAATCCAATTTGCATTCCTTATTAATTCAAATTTCATCTGCATTGCTCTACTTCAAAAATATTTACATCATTCAGATTTCTTCATAATGCTGCACCTCAATGTAGAAACAATTTCAGTGTTTTGCTCACCTAATTAATATATTTAATTCCCTCTCTAATGCAGAAGTAGACACTATTGTATTGTAGTTCTCATCTATTTTAGCAAATATGGACGGGATGACGGCACACAATTGCCCATGCTTGCTCTAATGGAGTGGTTCTCAACCAGTGGGCCCCAGATGTTTTGGCCATCAAGTCCCAGAAATCCTAACAGCTCGTAAACTGGCTGGGATTTCAGGGAGTTGTAGGCCAAAACACGTGGGGATCCACAGGTTGAGAACCACTGCTCTAATGAATGCCTAGCAAAGACAAACAGTCTGTAATTAAGGTAATTCCTGCAAGATTGTATTAGAAGCCATCTCTAATGCAGCCTCATTCAGGAAAAAGCATTTTGATAAAATTGCTAAGAAGTTGCCAAGTAGCATTTCCCACTTCTATTCCATCAGTAAATGCCTACTATTGTTTCAGAGTTATATTTATAGTTAAGTTAGTCAGAGTTCTTTCAGTAAGGCATAGAATTTATTTATTAAAGTAATGATAGGCTGTCTTTCTCAGGAAACTACTCCATTCCTTAGATTGCTTCTGATATATCTGTGATTTAATCTGTGTTGCTTTTAACTTTTTCTAACTTTTAGGCCTAGAATTACAAAGGTCCATTTCAAGGAATCTCAGTTTGAACTCAGAGTTTTGGGAAAAGATGTAAGTTCATATTTTTGTAGCCTGATTACAAAGATTATTAAGTACTTCTAAAGACAGTACAAAGAGTCAATTTCATTGAATACAATGATATTCATTGTTTAGATTCATTGTACTGACTTGTCCTTTAAATGTATCTAATAGCAAAGGCCTGTTTATTCTCCAAAAAGACTTTTGCCTCTATAATGATTTGTAATTAACACATCTGCATAATTCTGCTTAATTTTTGAGAGAGACAAAAGAGAAGTTTTAGGGAAGAGATGTTGATATCACCTACAATACTTATTTGTCTGTTAAAGTTGAAGCATGGATTTTTATGTGTCTAACAGAATGACACTTCACTGGCACCACCTGTAGTCCCAGAGCCAGCTTGCATGGAAATACTGCTCTACTTAATCATAATGTATGCTTATATAATAAACTTGTCTGTAAACACCTTGAAATTATTTCAGACATTTAAGAAGATGGATAGGGATCTGAAAGTTTTCAAAAAAACAACATCTTTGCTTGGGGTAAAAAGGCAGGTGACTGATTTTTAAATAAGACCTTGCTATCATGTTTATGATATCAAGCAACCTGACAGCACTCAAGTAGTATCAAGCCCTGACAAGAATGGTTTAGGAAAATATTTCAAAAAAGATAGGTGCAAAATGTTTTGTGTATCTTTTCCAAACCACCCTTTTGAAATATCTTGTAGATTGAACTAATGACCTTTGGTTAGAAACTGGGAGTTTGAGTAGTGAGATTGTGTATTTCTCGTTCCAATTAACCCAGTATGCCTCTTCCCTTTAACCCAGTATATGCTGCTTCCATATTGGAGTTCAATATAAGCAACCTTGGTTAAAAGAATTTTAACCATGGTTGCCTACCATTCAGTGAGAATCAAACAAAGTATACACTTCAATTGTTTAGTGAACAATATAATTGTGAAATAGAGTAGAAAAAAGGGAGATATTTATATATAAATCAGATGATGCATGTAGCCTAGTCCTTAACCTTGAAACATCATGTATCTTATCTATAATCCGTATTAAACAGTACATTCAGAACTTACTTTGTATGGCTGAATTACTTCTTCAGGGGATTCGATGTCATATCAGTGGAAAACCTTCAACTACAGTTGTAGAGTTTTGATCCGGCATCATCTGGTTTATTTATTTACTTAATTTTTATCCTACCTTTTTCCTGATAGGGGGACTCAAGGAGGCTAACAACATAAAACAATACAAATTAAAACAATGCAACTGCATTAAAATATAAGTATAAAAAACAAAAACCAATCAAACCATGTCATTAAAACCATTAAACATTAAAATATTAAAACTCCACACCAGCCCCAAAATCCCAATCATACTCTCCCCAAAAGCCCATATCTCATCAGTCCTCAAATTCTTGATGGCAGAGGAATGTTTTTCCTGCTCACGAAAGGCAAGCGGGGAAAGGGAAATCTTCATCTCTCTTGGGCAGGAGTTCCCAGACCAAGGCCTATGGGCTGAATACGGCCCTCTAAGGTCATTTACCCAGCCCCCACCTTAAACTTTAGACTTTGTGAAGGAAGGGAGGGAAGCTAGGCAGATGCTCGACTTCCAAGGCCTGCCCTTCCCGGGCATGCAGCAGTGGCAACAGCAGCAGCAACCACCTGGGGAAAGCAGGGCAATTGGGGAGCCTTCCTTTGCAAAGAAATAAATAAAAGTTGTGGGGGAAGAGAGAAGGGGACAAGGGGCCACTGGGACGGGATGCCGAAGACCCGAGCCACTTGAGAAGACAACGATTAATTGGGGTGAAGAGACGCAAGACGCTGCTATCCCTTTTTCTTTCCTCTTGAGGACTCCACCTGTTCTGGGGCCCTGATCCCCAAGAAGGAAGGAAGGAAGGAAAGGAGGGAGGGAGTAAGTAAAAAAATGGAGGAAGGAAGGAAGTCAAGGGAGGGAGGGAGGAAAGAAGCAAGGGTGGGAGGAAGGGCTGGATGCCAGTGAGAATGCCAGTGGAAATTTGGACAGGGGCCGCAATTGGCCCCCAGGCCGGACTTTGGACATGTCTGTTCTACCACATGGTGGAATTGTTGTTTGTGTGGTAGAGGGTAGAGAAAGGTGAGTTCCTTGTTAATGAGGTAGTTGTGCAAGCAGGGTTGACCATGTCTTCTCCACATACAAAAATATGGAGACATAAATTGGAGTGAAACGTATGTATGTCACCAACAGGATGTTATAAAATATATTATTATATATATTATAAAATATGGAATATACAGTAAGTAAACTTTCAGATTATTGGTACATTTGTGGGCTTTTATTTTCATAAACTAACAAGGTGACACCATTTGCCAGCTGATTAAATCACCTGACTTAATTGGGATTAACAATTGGATTTTGGCCATTTATAAGCATAAAACCTTCGAGTAGAATGCAGACTTCTTGGAAGTGTGATTTTTCTTTAAAGCATTTGCCTGTGGTTATTCTGGTTCTGGGATTCTGGAATTTGTACTCTCAACAACTTTTCCAAGCTGAGAGCTATCTCACCTAATGTCACGCCCGAGGCAACGGAGCACCAAGAACCAGACGCAGAGGCCAATATCTATCTAATATCTTTATTAAGTAAATATATAAAAGTAATAAAAACAAGTGAAGAATATAGTTCAGAAGCTGACCTATCAAATGAGGTCTAATAAAGTCCAAAAATGTATTGTCCAATAAATGATATTAGAGTTCAAAGTTTTTAATCCAATAACCGAAACACACACTATTGCCAAGCAATAGTGTGGGGAAAATGCCCAGAGTCTTTGAAGTCCAAGGTAACTTGAGAACAAGGCTGGAAACAAACTTGAATCATTAAACAAGGTCCGTGACTAGGAACAAGGCGAAACAGAGATTCTAAGAACAAGGTCCGTGGCTAAAAACAAGGCTAGACAAATCTTGAATACTTGATCCGGAAAGCAAGGAACTGGGGTTGCGGACTTTTCGAAGTCCACACAAGGCTGGAAACACGAAGTTGCTTCTGGAGCTGCTCTGTTGACTCCGCAACAATTCTAACGTGCCAGGCACCTATATTGGGGTCTCGTTTTCCCGCCAACGACCTCTTTCCCTAGAGAACGGGAAACGAAACCCAACTTTGTCCAGATGTGAAACTCCTTAGAATTTCCCAAGGGAAGCGTGGCTAATCAGCCTGTTGTTTAGCTGCAATCCGTAAGCTCCTGCGAGTCTGTTCTCTCACTCCCCTGTCTGCAGAATAGGACTGTCTCCTAGGGAACGGGGGTGAGGAATGCCCAAGGTCTGTTTTACTGGGTTCTTGGGCGAAAACATCCGGCAGCTGGAAAGATTCCGGCTCTTGTTGAACCGGTGAAAACCTCATGTTTTCGTCTTCATCTGTCACGATGGCACTAGGAGCAGGACTACAAGGCCCATGAGGCATCACACTTAATAATTAAATTAAGTAGCTGATTTATATTGGATGGTTATATTGCCATTTTGGATTAGCATAGTGCTGCATTTCCACCCACTGCCTCGTTACAAAAGATTTAAATTAAATGCAATGGAAGATTATTATTAAAAATGTCCTTAAAGAATATGCAACATTAAAAGATCTGAAAGATTTATTTATTTTGTATCAAAAGCATTGCATAAATAAGTATAAAATTGATAAAAATAGGAGCACAAGCGGCTAAATATCTTTTGACTAAAAAGGGGCAACAGCAACTGCATTTTCTGTAGCCTCAAACAATTCTTCCTCTGTACATGAGGCAGGACATTGTGGAAAAGCATACAGATGCAGAGTTTTCTGTTCTGTTCTACAGTCGCCCGAGGTGGAGGATTCTTGTAGGTAGTGCCATTTTTCCAGGTTGTCTTTTGATCTGCCCATTCTACTTCTGAGTCTTCTCAGGGACTTCCAAATTGTCAATTTTTGGTTTGCCCCTGGAGGCAGACCCTTGTGGGGTGCCATCCAATTGAGATTTCCTGGTTTAACTGCCCAGAGGGATACTCTTCTGTTATTGGGGGGAACGTTAAGAAAGATAAAAAGCAGTATCCTCCACAATAGTTCTAGTCTACAATTAGTTTTTATTTTTTATTTATTTTATTTTACTTTCACCTTTGTCTCAATATGTGACCCTCGGCAGCTCACACTCTGTGTTAAAACAAAATACATATATACAGTTAAGCTAAAATTTTAAAAATCGTATTATAACATTAATTTGAAATAGTTTTAAAAGGTAGTTAAAATAATGATGATTATCAATAAAAATATAGAATGCAGTACAGTCACCAAGGTTTCATTGTAGTATCCCACTATGAATTATGCTGATTTTATGCTGTCATGCAGGAGAACAATTCATCTCACAAAGCTGACAGGAACAAATTCTCCTACGACTGAAGACAGACCATTAGTGACTGAAATAAAGGAAACTGCACTATAAATTAACTTGGGGAAATGTTATTAAAGTGTGAGCATATCATCTATGTTTTATTTTCCTCCTTCAACCCTCACCGATCTTTCCAATTTTATATTCTGATAGATATTCTTTGTTCTCCAGGAGTATGTTCCCTTGAGTTTCATGTTTCTTAGTGCATTATGTGAAACTTCTTGAAATGTATACCCTCCTTACTGTATTTGCTCTGTCAGTGGCTTTTGTTGAATTGAATGGCAGAGAACTAAAGCTTTGTTTTTGCAAGCGTGTTTTAAATATTTTATAATGCAAATCTTCTGTCAGTTTGTAAACATAAAAATATACCTAGGAAATGAGTTACACAAGAGCAGGGAGAGAACTGGTGGTGTAAGTTAATGGCTAGCCTTCTTTTTTTCCAGCTGTAAATGAGCTGATACAACCAAAGCTTGGTCCTGACATTTTGTACTTTCCCAATGAGATTATTGCGGCCTTGCTTCTTGCCCTTTATTCTTTGCCATAGATCCTAGTTTTGTACAAAAAGACAAAGTGAAAGCTACTAATTACTCAGAGCCGGCCCTAGGTATTTTTCAAGTGTAGGTGAAAAGAATTTTGGCGCCCCCCCCCCCAACCAATCACTGAAAAATAAAAGCGTTGGATAAGCGAAAATGTTGGATAATAAGGAAGGATTAAGGAAAAGCCTATTAAACATCAAATTACATTATGATTTTACAAATTAAGCATCAAAACATCATGTTTTACAACAAATCAATAGAAAAAGCAGTTCAATACATGGTAATGTTATGTAGGAATTACTATACAGTAGAGTCTCACTTATCCAACACTCGCTTATCCAACGTTCTGGATTATCCAACACATTTTTGTAGTCAATGTTTTCAATATATTGTGATATTTTGGTGCTAAATTCATAAATACAGTAATTACTACATAGCATTACTGCGTATTGAACAACTTTTTCTGCCAAATTTGTTGTCTAACATGATATTTTGGTGCTTCATTTGGTTTAAAATCATAACTTAATTTGATGTTTAATAGGCTTTTCTTTAATGCCTCCTTATTATCCAACATATTCGCTTATCCAACATTCTGCCAGCCCGTTTATGTTGGATAAGTGAGACTCTACTGTATTTGCAAATTTAGCACTAAATATTGGAACAGGGATATAGGGCAGTGTGGACTTAGCTAACCCAGATAGCCCTCAGTATTAAAAAAAACTCTAAAATCAGGACAATAAATAAAGAACAACACTCTGAAAACAGAAGAAATCCAGACAGTAAACAATCAGGGACAGCTAACACCTCCTAAAAAAAGATTCTCCCAGGCAAGAAGAAGGCAGGCCTTGAAGCCACAGGGCCATTAAATGCTAATCAAGGTGATTAATTACAACATTCACACCTACAGTAGAGTCTCACTTATCCAAGCTAAACGGGTCGGCAGAAGCTTGGACAAGCGAATATCTTGGATAATAAGGAGGGATTAAGAAAAAGCCTATTAAACATCAAATTAGGTTATGATTTTACAAATTAAGCACCAAAACTTCATGTTATACAACAAATTTGACAGAAAAAGTAGTTCAATACGCAGTAATGTTATGTTGTAATTACTGTATTTACGAATTTAGCACCAAAATATCACGATATTTTGAAAACATTGACTACAAAAATGGCTTGGATTATCCAGAGGCTTGGATAAGCGAGGCTTGGATTAGTGAGACTCTACTGTACTTCAAAGAAGAGTTCTTTCTCCCACCCTGGACCTTCTACAGATATATAAACCCCACATACCTAGCTTCCAAGTTCCCACAGACCTCACAATCTCTGAAGGCCCCAAAGGTGGGCTCATGTGGTGCGAAGGTGGGATCGCGCCGGCCGGAAGGCCCAGCGCGGGCACCGGGAGGTCCGAAGGAGAAGGAGGTGGGGAGTGGCGCCCTCCTCCCAGGATGATGGCGCCCCCTGGGCGATGGCGCCACAGGCAAGTGCCTAGTTCGCCTTATGGTTGGACTGCCTCTGTAATTACTCAAGAAATATCTGTGATGCTATATTTGGAAAAAATGTAGGTGCTGTATAATTAAAACTTGCCAGTTGTGGTCCAAATGAAAGGGTTTTATCTTTGTTAGAGGTAGACAAGTGGTATATTCAAATGATATATTCAAGTGCCACGTAGGACACAAAATTAATTCTAATAATTCTGTGGATCTTGTTGACCAGAAAGGGAAAATTTTAACTTTTCTATCCCTGAAGTCTGTGATGTGGTTATGAAAGGTAGTGTCTATATCTGTTAGGATGGGATTGATAGTGAAGAAGTGTGTGTGCATGTGTGTGTGTTTAGAGATGCAAACTTTCTGGAAGTTTTGGAAGCCATAGGGCGTTTCTCTGTTGTTTTCCTGGAGAAAAATTGACATTTTAAAGATTTTGTTTAGAAAAAAAATGTGATACTAGTATCCTTTGCAGATTGAAAAGTCCCTGAGGTACAAACATTCGACTTAGAAACGACTCATACTTATAAACAGCGCTGACACAACCGGAAGTGAGAGAAATATCTCCCTAGGAAGGGAAATTTACTCCTGAAAGAGTTATCATAGGGAAAAAGGTGTCTCCACTGAAACTTTATAACGAAACCTTGTTTCCACAACAAGACAAATTTTTCAAAATTAAGTTATTACAGGGACAGAAAGTGAGGTAGAATCTTCTGAGCATGTTCTGAACGAAAACATCAAGGAAAATTTTTATTATCAGCTGGACACCATCCTATCGGAGATACCTAAGGAGGACAAAATCATCCTCCTGGGGGACTTTAATGCAAGAGTCGGACGGGACTCCGACCTGTGGCCAGGGATCATAGGAAAAGATGGGGTTGGAAACAGCAACTCGAATGGCATCTTGCTTCTCACCAAATGCAGAGAGCACAACCTTGTCATCACCAACGCGCTCTTCCACCAGAAAAACAAGCTCAAGACATCATGGAAGCACCCCCGGTCAAAGCATTGGCACCTCTTGGACTATGTAATTACACATGCCAGAGACCGCCACAATGTGCTTCTCACAAGAGCCATGACAGGTGCTGATGACTGCTGGACAGACCAGCAGTCATCCAATCCATGATGGCTATCACGATTGTCCCCAAACACAGATTCCAAGGAAGAAAAACAAGGCGTACAATGAACACCCAAGTCCTTCAGGAGCCCTCCAAACGAGCCCTTCTCCAAACAACACTCAAAGATCATCTACCCACAGAACACCCCGAAAATATTGAGGAACATTGGAACAAACAGAAGACCTCCGTCATCACAGCCTGCGAAGAAACCATTGGATACCAAACTAAGAAACATCAAGACTGGTTTGACGATAACGACAAAGAGATCCAACAGCTAATTGATAACAAAAGGAAAGCCTTCCAAACATAGCAGAGAGACACCAACTGTGCTGCTAAGAAAAAGATCTATGCCAGTGCAAAAGCTGAGTTCCAAAGAAGGACCAGAGAACACAAGAACATCTGGTGGACAAAGAAGGCTGAAGAAATCCAACACTTTGCAGTCACCCATGATGCTCAGGGATTTTTCAAAGCCACATCTACTGACCAAGAAACCATGGCATACAGCCACTACGCTCATCAGATGGAACCAAACTCCTGAAGGACAAAACATCAATTGCACTATGTTGGAAAGAGCACTACCAGAACCTTCTGAATCGCAGCTCCAATGTGGCCGAAGAGGCCCTCTCACAAATCCCGCAACAACAAACCAGGGATGAGCTTGCAGCACTGCCTAGTTTGGAAGAAGTCAACAATGCCATCAGTCAACAAAAAAACAACAAAGCCAGCGGACCTGATGGGATCCCTGCTGAAATCTTCAAAGAGGGTGGACCTGAGCTGATACAACAACTCCACCAGCTCATTGAAAAAGTGTGGGTGACTGAGAAAATCCCAGCAGACTTCAAGGATGCCAACATCATCACCCTTTTTAAGAAAGGGGATAGAACAGACTGCGGGAACTCTAGCGGTATCTCCCTTCTAACCTCTGCTGGGAAAATTCTCGCAAGAATCTTTGCAAACCGCCTTCTCCCTGTTTCAGAAGACACCCTCCCAGAATTCCAGAATGGCTTCCGTCCCTCCAGAGGAACAGTGGACATGATCTTCACTGCACGACAGCTGCAAGAAAAATGCAGGGAACAAAATCAACCTCTGTACATGGCCTTCATTGACCTTGCAAAGGCATTCGACACAGTGGATCACAGCGCTCTCTGGACCATCCTCCAAAAAAATTGGGTGCCCTGACAAATTTGTGAACATCCTGTGGCTCCTCCATGATGACATGATGGCAACAGTCTTGGACTGTTCCCAAAGTGACCCATTTAAGGTGGAATCAGGTGTCAAGCAGGGGTGTGTTATTGCCCCTACCTTATTTTCCATCTTCATCGCTATGGTACTTCACCTTGTAGATGGGAACCTTCCCACCGGTGTGGAAATCATCTATCAGACAGATGGCAAGCTATTTAACCTCAGCAGACTGAGAGCCAAAACCAAAGTCACCACAACATCTGTTATAGAACTTCAATATGCCAATGACAACACAGTCTGTGTGCACTCAGAAGAAGACTTACAAGCCACTCTAAACACCTTCGCAGAAGCATACGAGAAGCTCGGCCTCTCATTGAACATCGAGAAAACCAAAGTGCTCTTCCAACAGGCACCAGCTAATCCCTCTGCAAAGCCAGGAATACAACTTAATGGTGTCACATTAGAAAATGTTGACCATTTCTGCTACCTTGGCAGCCACCTCTCCACAAAAGTCAACATTGACAGTGAACTACAACACCGCCTGAGCTCTGCGAGTGCAGCATTTTTCAGAATGAAGCAGAGAGTGTTTGATGATCGGGACATCCGTAGAGATACCAAGGTGCTTGTTTATAAAGCCATTGTTTTCCCAACCCCGCTCTACGCCTGAGAAATGTGAACGGTCTACAGACGTCACACTCAACTCCTAGAGCGTTTCCATCAGCGTTGCCTCAGAAAAATCCAGCAAATCTCTTGGGAAGACAGACGGACAAATGTCAGCGTGCTTGAGGAAGCAAAGACCACAAGCATTGAAGTGATGCTCCTACGCCATCAACTCCACTGGACTGGCCACGTTGTCCAAATGCCCGATCACCGACTCCAAAGCAGTTACTCTACTCTGAACTCAAGAACGGGAAACGTAATGTTGGTGGGCAGGAAAAGAGATTGAAAGATGGGCTTAAAGCCAACCTTAAAAACTGTGGCATAGACACTGAGAACTGGGAAGCCCTGGCCCTTGAGCGCTCTAATTGGAGGTCATCTGTGACCAGCAGTGCTGCGGAGTTTGAAGAGGCACGAATGGAGGGCTTAAGGGAGAAACGTGCCAAGAGGAAAGCCTGTCAAGCCAACCCTGACCGGGACCGCCTTCCACCTGGAAACCGATGTCCTCACTGTGGTAGAACATGCAGATCAAGAATAGGTCTCTTCAGCCACCTACGGACACACCCCCAAGACAACAGAAATGGAAGACAATTTTCCTCGAACTACGAGGGATCGCCTAAAGGAAAAAAAGGATATAAAGTGTGTGTGTGTGTGTGTGTGTGTGTGTGTGTGTGTGTGTGTGTGTATGCATGGCTGGAGTTACACTTAAAATGTACCTGTTCTGACTTACAAACAAATTCAACTTAATAACAAACTTGGAAACTGTCTGTAATGTAGTTATTTTAGAAACAAAATTGGTATTTTATCCTAGTAATGCGTTGTTATTATTGTTGTTACTTTCTACAACCACCCCTTCTCTTTACCTCCAAATACAACATGACACAGTAACACACATTTGTGTGGCATAAAATGATCCTATCTGCTATATTAAAAAAAACCAGTTCAGTCAGATAACAATTACAAACTTTTAAGGATTTTGTTGTTGCAAATGGAGTTATATGGCCCCGAACTGCAAGGAGCCTCTTTTCTTTTGCCACTTTTGAAATGGAGCAGGGAAAAAACGATAAAAAGCAGAAGTCATCTATATTAGGGAAAAAAGAGAAAATAATTTTGTCTCCTTAGTATCAAGCATAAAGCATTCATTCCTTTAAAAAAACGGAGAAAGAGATACCAAGGCTAAGAAATAACCAGATACTGTATGTTGTGTTACATAAAAGCCTTCCTGTTCTGTAATTTTTAGAAATTGTCTTCTCTTACTTGTTATCCCAAATTTTCTGGGAAAAATGGAGAGGGCAACTACTTTTCCACTATTTTTACATTTTTCCCCTGGACCTTCACTTCTTTGAGTATGTTTTATGCATCTACGTCCTTTCTTGAAGCTAGAAAGATTGTGAACCTTTAATTAAAATTTTTCTTTTTGGAACAAAGTATAGCCCAGTTGTAATCAGTATGAATTTTTCCATTGTCTTTAGATTTCCAAACTATTAGTGTTTTTCATTCACTGGTGTTTTAAAATGTGTTCTGGCTAATGAGTAACTTCATTTAGTTTTAGACACATTCTTTTCAAGCTTTCACTAAATTAAATTGACTATGGCCATGGCATGCCGTTGGAAGACTAGTATGTTTCCTAGGCATGCATGCCTTCATCTTAATTTCTGATTCTAAAAAAAAAATCTATAATTCATCCAAATGACGGATACAATTTCACAATCATTTGTCAGTGTCAACATTGTTTACTTAATACATACCACGTCTCACAGTTAATCAGTAATTTTTATAAAGGCTTCGGAGGTGTTCTGCTTACGTAAATATTATTCAGTTTTTCTTTGAATTAACTAGTATTTTTAATTTTGTTATGTGAAGAGTTATAGAGCTTTATGCTTTATGACTACATGGATGTCAGTGTCAGAAAAAGCATTGTTTAATTGTGAAAATCTAATTCATATGTGTGTGTGTGTTTAGAAAATCCAAAAGAAAAGCAAATGAATAAAACATTAGCCAGCAACCTTTTAGTGACATACACAAATATACAGTATATTGCACCTATCTTTTTCTTCCCTCCCTCCCTCCCTCCCTCCCTCCCTCCCTCCCTCCCTCCCTCCCTCCCTCCCTTCCTGTTGTTGTAGGGATGAGCATTCTCTTTCGTTTGACTGTGATGACCAAGGCCCTTCAGAACTGATCATTGTGTTGTGCTAGCCTTCCTGAACAACCATTTTGTGAGGGGTCGAGAGCAGAAGAGAGTTTGACAATGTCCCATAGGAAAAACCGGAGACATGTCTCAAAGTACTCAGTGGATGTAGAATAATGTCATTATCCACCAAGTCTGGTACATCTCGATGGAAGATGCTATCATGCAGCATATGGCTATGGTACATGGTCAGGCATTTCTCTGGTTTCTCCCAATTGATTCTCCAGCAAAGCACAGATTAGTCTTTCAGGGGGATTATTACAACACAGCCTTGAATTCTGGGGATGATGAGTGGTGGGCACTGTGTTGGACACTGTAGGATCTCACCCAATATTCACAGTACAAATGAAATAATAATAAATTTAATAATAAATTTTATTTCTATCCCGCCACCATCTCCCCGAAGAAACTCGAGGCGGTCAACAAAATACAACGAAGTGCTGCATACATAATACATAAATCTGAAATGATAAAAACCACAGAATTACAACCACATACATACATAATTACAATATAAAACATTAAAATTCATAAAATGCAGTCATAGCTGCGGATAAACTGACATAGCCTAGTGCTTTCCAGTGTTTTCCAGTATGGGGAAGCTTAGTTCAAGAAAATATAACATAGAAAGTGCTCAAAAGTGTCTGTTGATTTCCTAAGCCATTTAAAATGAATTGTACTTTTAAAAAGTCAAAACGCTTAAGAAAATGTTTTCTTTCATAGTAGGAGATGCTGCTTCATTGTTATAAGTGACATTTCTCCGGATATACAAAAATGGAAGTGAAAGAAAAATTGGAATTCACAAGCTCATGCTATCAAATGCAAATCCTATTTTTGTGTTATTTTATTTCAGTGTAATGAAACTTCCTTCTTTTTTGAAGCACACAGCAAAACTGCCTGCAAACATTTGTGGAAATGTTGTGTAGAACAGCACACATTCTTCAGGTATGCAACATTAAAATGATCTTTATGGAATGATAAAAGAAGATGAATATATCTTGGTGGTATAGAATGTTGCACTTCAGCATTTAATTTTGATACGTCTCAGCACTTAATAAACCAAATATATTCAAATCTAGTCAATTATTACCTTGGTTGTATTAAATATATATGCTCAGGTGATCTTCTTGCAAAGGCCTGGATCCAGCACACCCCAGCAAGCAGAAAGTAAATTGTCTTTGGCCTCAGATATCTGTAAAAAAAGTTCATCCCTTGTTGTAAATGGGTAGATCAAGCATTTTCATGCGACTGAGATAGTTCTATTTGTGCAACTGGAAATGTATTTTTTAGATTTAATTTCATTCCATGCACAGCAATCTAACACAAAGTATCAAAGAGTCAATGTTGAAGCAGAAAATGCCTTCTGTGTTTGGAAGGGCATCTGTTAGATCCCAATGTTCTGTGTTTTCAAAGAAAACATCTAGAAAGCAGCAAACTACTGTTTATACAAATAACAATGAACAGAAACCTGACTTGGTATACAAGACTTTTCTCATTTGAAACAATATCATACAGAATTTCTTGTATGAGTGTTGGACTGTCAACTGGTGAATAAGGTTCAAATTCCTGATACGTCATAGAAACCCAGTCACAGCGTCAGAGGAAGGCAAAGGTCCCATCTTCACTGCCATATAATGCAGTTTGAAACTGCATTATATGGTCAGTGTATATACTCATAGAATGTAGTTTAATAGCATTGAACAGTATCATATCTGTCTGCACTGACCATATAATGCATCTTCAAACTGCATTATTTGGAAGTATAGATTATTCCAGAGGCAATCCATCTCTGAATCAATCCTGCCATGATAATTCTATAACAGGTTTGCCTTAGGGGTACCATAAATTGAAAATTATTTGAACACACACAAAAACAAATGTTCTGGATTACAGGATATGATGATACTTTAAGTAAGTTTTTTTAATGTTAATTGGGATACTTTTTATTCCCCCCAGATCAACAATTGGAAACATGAAGTCTAAACTTTGGCTGAAATGCACCCTGTATATGCAGGATTAATTTTTTTTACTGTGTAACTATGAGGCCTCCAGATCCTGAACTCTGCTAATATTTATGATATGCTACCATGTGCCTAATCATTAAATAGCTCTGACTAAGCAAAGAGCTAATATTTCAGGCCACACACTTTGTATTCATTCATTCCAGTATGCCTTCTTGCCCTAATCCACAGATAGTGTGTTGTGATTATGTTTTCTTGCAATAGAAGAGATGGTTTGGATTAATAGAATATGAGCACGATTCTTTGGATTGTGGCCCCCTTAGCAGAAAAGGATATGAAAAATAATGTTCACTCATTTCAGCTGGTCTCCCCTGTAGCTTCACAGGGTTTTTTATTATAAAGTTATCATTGAAAGAAAATATGTAGAGCTAATCTGTAGTCTTTTCTGTTCTTCATTTCATCACAATATGGCAATGTTATTTTTAATTGAAACAGAATGCCGGAAAATGAATCCAATTCTCTATCAAGAAAACTTGGCAAACTTGGATCTCTAGGATATAAGCATCGATATAGGTGAGTGAAACTTACTTTTATGACTTCAGATCTTTTTTAAACATATATTTCCTTCTTTTTATAATTATGAAATCTTTGATTTCAGATATGGCTTTATGCCTTCTACTTTATTTAGGGAAACTATAATCTATATACGCAGCTTTAGAAGAATGCTTGTATTTGATTCTTTGTGGGTGCAGATTTTTGTGAAAAATAATGACTAGAATATGCTTTGATTTATTTTGTCAGATGCCTTAAGACATAGGCAGGTGGGTTTGTAATCTTCCTCAGCTGTTTTCTGTGTGATCATTGAAGAGTCAGAAGCATTATTCTTTTTTTCCCTCTGTAGTTAAACTGAGCAGGCTTTAGCTGAATAGTCAGGAATTTCAAAGTTTCTGTTAGCTCTCATTTGAGACTATTCCTCACCACCATTATCTTGATACAACCAATACTGTTATTTCCCTACTACTTACAGTGATAGAGACAGAGCAATCTGAATCAGGATCACTGGTGGTTGAGATATCTGTTTTTCTATTGCTAATAGTTTTCTTTTATGGCTATGAAACTTTTTGTTTTCTACTATATCTAGGGCCAATAGCATCAGGGAATTGGCAGATCTACATGGCTCACTGGTGGGACAGGGTGGAAGAGGCATTTGCTTTCCAGAAATCCCATCCCTTGCTCTTAGCAGACTAGGTTTATACTTTGCCAGTCTTATGTTGGTGCTCTTTGTCTGTGTGTGTGGCCTAGAAATTTGTGCAAATCACAACCAACTCAAATTGTCCACTCTTTTCTTGTAGAAGTTGTAGTCTGTTTTAATCCCAAATTAGTTTGCTGATTGCAGTGGAAAGGTTGTAGCTTTCTGTTCAAGAAACTGGGTTGTTTCCTCACTGGAGATATCTACATGCATATGCAATACAGCTTAAATAAAGGGTGCTCACCTTTGACTCATTGGTTTAAAAATAACAATTAATAACAGGAACCATCCTAAAATCAGTCTCAGCAAGTACTTCCGTATGGAGATCCATGTTATAAAAGTCAGTGTGCCATTGGAAATAATACATTTTTGGACTATGACTACCAGAATTTCCTAGCCAACATCGCTACTTGGAATGGTGGTCCAAAAAGTGTTTTCACTGATTCTCTCAACTAAAACACAATTATGCAAAATATATTTTATGTTAGGCTTTTGAAACCTGTGGTATTTATGCATGCTCTATATAATATTTGTTATCAAATCATAGAATCATAGAGTTGGAAGAGACCTTGTGGTCCATCCAGTCCAACCCCCTGCCAAGAAGCAGGAAAACCACATTCAAAACACCCCTGTTAGATGGCCATCCAGCCTCTGCTTAAAAGTCTCCAAGAAAGGAGCCTCCACCACAGTCCGAGGCAGAGTCTGGCTGTAAAAGGATTTTGTTGCCGTAACAAGCAATTAGGTGATCCTAGAGGACAAAGATACACACTAATGTCAAAGTGCATAACCCTCATTTGTTGGATCATACAAACTGTGTTAGCTTTTATTAAGGTTAATATTCTCAAAACATAAAGTTGTGGTTATCTATGGCTCATTTTCTATTACATGTTTTTATGAAGAATGCAGAAGAAGGGGGAAAAAACCATAATAAAAGGAAAAATGGGGTTAAATTAATCCTTCCAAAATTGTGATGAATCGATCAATTCATTTTATTTTTGATTTGGCTAGGGCTAACATTGGATTTAGCCTGTAGGATATAATGATATAATAGTGTAAACATCTGTTTTTCTCTAAATTAAGTTGATAGTGCTAAGATAAACATTTGAACATGTATGCAAGGATATGGAAAAAGAAAGAAATACCTGAGAATAATGACTGGCTGACAAAAATTTTGGACATAAGAAATATGGACAGACTAACTTTCCTGATCTCAAAAAGCAAGGGGAACCTGATGAAAGAGACATTAGAGTCATATTACGGAATATATAAAATAAAATAAAAAGAAGATATAGGTATGAAGAGAAATAAAACATAGGAAATAGGAAAGAAGATAGGGGGAAGAATTTAAGAGAAGGAAAGAAAGAAAGAAAAAGAAGAAACCTCAAGGAAGATACCTGGTAGCCAAGAATACCCTATTGCACCTCTTTTTTTCTGTCTTTCTTCCTCTCCTTTTCTATATTTTCCCCCATTGATTTTAATGTGTGACATTTAATGAAAAACACTTAATAAAGATGATTTTAAAAAACATTTGAACAAGTATTAAGTTAATTATTTAATGTCCTGGAGCAGATCATTCAAAAGGAGTTTTTACCTGTTGAGTTTTTGTTAGGTATATGTAGCAGCTGCCAAGATGTTTATTGCTCTTGTTTTATTAAATTCATTTTAATATACTTAAGAAAGTTTTAATGAGGCTAAAGAATGGCAAATTTAGTTCCTTTTTTCTGGGTAGCCAACTGATACGAAATATATGTGAAACTCATTTTGTGAAACTCATTTTGTGACAGACTCAACTAGCTGTACACATGTGCAGATGTTTGGGGCAGAACCATCGTTTTGCTTCTTGGCTCCTAACTGGCATTCTGTTGGCAAAACAGACTGTGTCTCTGCAGAGATTAGTCATATGAACAACTCAGTAATTGTAGGGTTCTTTTTCCACACAGTGTAATTGCTTTTCAGTCATTAGACAAATCCACCTGAGTGTTTTTTCAGCCTTTCAACTACAGATGTTTAGGCAACTGGGAATTATCACTAGAAAAGGGATGCATACTATAGCATTATTTTAGCATCATCAAAAACAAAGTTTGGCAAGTCCATAAAGTTTGTTTTTGATGAAACTGAAATAATGTTATCATACGTTATTGTATAATAATGGAAAACCTAGTGTAATAATAAGCTCTCTTTTTTTTTTTTTTTGCAGTATTGTGTTAACACAACTTACAAAAATACTGCTTGGCATTTAAAAAGTGAAATTCTGATGACAGTTTTTGGTACACTAATATCCCAGTGTAGCAATCAGTAATAATAATAATAATAATAATAATAATAATTATTATTATTATTATTATTATTATTATTATTATTATTATTATTTTGTATTTGTTATTCACCTCTCCTCATGGCTCGAAGTGGGGCACAGCACAGTGAAAACACATTACCATAAAATATATAAATTAAAACACACCATCACAAAATATGTATATTAATATATGTAGTACAAGGATTAAAATACAATATAGATACATATAATAATAATAATCTACATAATCTGGAGTGCTGCAACAATCTCTATGTGGGGCTGCCTTTGAGGGTAGTTCAGTTAGTTCAGAGATCGGCAGCCAGGTTACTAACTGGAGCTCCCCTTCTGCAGCAGCTCCACTGGCTGCCGGTCCACTTCCGGGCTAAATATAAAGTGTTGGTTATTACCTATAAAGCCCTAAATGGTTCGAGCCCAGGCTATTTGACTACCTTCATCCCCGGCATATAAACCACCATGGACACTGCGGTCTGTAGAGGAGGCACTGCTCTCGGTCCTACCCCGTCTCAAGCACGGGTGGTAGGAATGAGAGAGGGGGCCTTCTCCATGATCACTCCCCGTCTCTGGAACTCCCTACCCAAAGAAATAAAAATGGATGCTGGAAATCCACCCAGGTTCTGTTGGTTGTTGTAAACCGTCCTATAATTTTAATGTACTTTAGCATTCAGATTTTTACTACTTTTTATTTTAGTATACTTTTATTCATTATTTTATATTGTTGTAATTTATTTTCTTGAATAGTTATTATAAGTTATTTTGATGTCGTTGTATAATTGGTTTGATTTGGTTTGTGTGTTTTCATTAATGGAGATCCAGCCCTGGCAGGGAAAGAAAATGCCAGCCAATGGATTCAAACTGAGGGTTGAATTCATTGGCCGACTGGTTTGGGCTATCTGAATGGAGTGACCTGAATGAAGATTCAATTCTGTTTGGGTGGTTAAGTATAGTAAGAGGCTGCAGACTGGGTTCTAGACAGTCTGCTCCAGGAAAATCATTTCAATATCAGCTTGTGGTTGTGAGAAGGGTGTGTACTAAGTCTTAACCAAACTTCAACATAAGTTGGACTTCTGGCAGACATAAATAGACTGTTGACCTATTGTTGAATCAAACAGGCAATGAAAGAATATCTGTATGGCTGCATGGAACTTGGAAAGGGAGCAGCCATCTGACTTTTTTTGGAGATAGAATGGGAGTCTATAGGGCAGGTTTACTGAGGAACCAGAGCACTGCTAGCACAGGAGACAGTCTATTAAGAGACCCAAGTTGGGTCTCACACATATACATTCTTGGCATCCTATAGACAGGCATAACTAATAGAGCATATTCTTTGCAATCTTTGGTATCTTCATAGTAGGAAACAGCATGAAAATCACTGATCTCCTTTTGTGTTCATGCATTGAGTGTTCTCTGTAGAATTTCTACTTTGTTTGCCTCGTTAAGAAAGATGAATCACATTGAAGTAGTTACTTGTTTGGCTTTCAACTCACAGACTCTCCAGAAAATTATTGGGAGTAGTAATGCAATATCTATCTATCTATCTATCTATCTATCTATCTATCTATCTATCTATCTATCTATCTATCTGGCTTTCCTAAGGCACAGAAAAAGGCTGGGTAGAAAGTACCTGATTGGGGGGTTGGATTGAATGGTCCATGAGGTCTCTTCCAACTCTATGATTCTATGATTCTAACTGCTCTGTGTACTTGCCAAGACAAAGAGGACAGTAAAGGAAGTGAAAAAGTTCCCCTATCCATGGGACTGGTAACTGCAGTTTCATTTATCCATATCCAACAAAGTATGTCCTCTCTACACATTTTCTCGGTCTTCAAGCATGACCCTATGGTATATTTGGGGCATTCAAGAGGGTTTGTTATTATAATTGTTTCACATATCCACAAAAAGTCTGGAAATATATCAGTTGCAGATATGAAGGTCACAATATAAGCTGTATTTTCCCTTTTTAATGCATACTTCTTTTGGCTTATGATGAGACTGGAGTAGGGTGAGCTTTAAAGTAAATATTCGCCTCCTTGCAAATATGTATAGATATTTGGATCTTTACTGCCTTTTTCTGATTAAATTTTTTTGGTATATTTTAGTGGAAGAACAGCTTTACACATGAACAGAGATCTTTCCATCCAGCTTCCTCGACCTAACCAAACTGTTGAAAGAAGTCGTAGTAAGACGTATCCAAAAAGAACATCCAAAACACAACCAATTGGTAAGCCATGTCAAAACTGAACATTGCCTGTTTATGCTGAAATCAAACAGTGATATAAAGTACAACTTGTTGGAGACAGTTGCCAAAATTATAGTTGCCTAATTCTTAAATACAGTCTAATTTTTACCTTTTCTGTCTAGGAAACATGTTAGATTAATTAAATGCTGTTATTTTATATTTTGCTTAACCTACTTAAACACCCAGAGACAAACTGCAGTCTTGTTAGTGATATGTTTGAAATGTATTTATTTTTTATTTTGTATCAAAAGCATTGCATAAATTAGTATAAAACTGATAAAAATAGAAGGAGCACAAGCGGCTAAATTTCTTTTGAGCCAAAACAGGCCACATTGTATGTAGCCGCAAACAACTCTTCCTCTGTACATAAGGCAGGACATTGTGGACAAGCATACAGATGCGGAGTTGTCTGTTTTCCTCAACAGTCACACAAGGTGGAGGATTCTTTTAGGTTGTGCCATTTTGCCAGGTTGTCTTTTGATCTTCCCACTCCACTTCTGAGTCTGTTCAGGGATCTCCAAGTTGCCCATTTTTGGTTTGCCCCTTGTGGGATGCCATCCAGTTGTGATTTCCTGGTTTAGCTGCTCAGAGGGATACATTTGCTGTTGTTGGAGGAACGTTAAGAGGAGTGGTGGTTCTCGTGAAGCTTTTCCTTGATTTGAGTCTACTGGGAGGAGGCTGATAGCTATGCAGTGCATGGCTTTCACAGTGTTCAACCTTATTTCTCTACAGTTAGCAGCAACTTTCCGTCACACATACGGGGGGGGGGGGGCAATGCCAGCTACCTTGTAGAGTTTATCAATATGTGTAGATTTGAGACATCCTGTGATTATTCTTCATGTTTCATTCAATGCTATGTCCACCTGCTTTGCATGGGCAGACTTGTGCCAAACAGGGCAGGCATATTCAACAATTGAGTAAGACAAGGCCACAACTGATGTTCTTATTAATTTCAGATTAATTAATTAACCCAATTAATTTTGGGTTAATTAATGTATTCACCTCAGGGCTTTTGTTTGGAGAAAATAGAATCACTGAAACTGCCTCACACCTGATGGTTGTTTGCAGACAATAGTGCCTTAGCAGAGGACAGGAGCCAGTTTAGGGGCTCTTTTGAGTGAATAGCTCTAGTGTAAATGCCTGCTCTAAATTGAAGCCCATAACTGTTTTTTCTCCAAACTCAAAGCATCTACATTAAGCATATTTATTTAAACTTTTGAATAATGTCACATGCCATTTAGCCCCAAGTTAACTGAAGCAAAGCCTTCTACTTTGCAATGGATAAGGTGAGAATTAAGCTGATGTTGGATGCTTTTGAAAAGCTGCTTTTAAAAATTAAGTGCCTAATTTAAATGCTAATAATTTTTGATACATATTTATTTGGACAGCCATATAGAAACTAGAGGAATACACCAGTGAATTTTTTAAAATATTAGGAGAAAAAAATCTTGACATGCTCTGCCCATGGGATTTCACATAAACCTCCTTCATCAAATGTCATCACAACAAGAACAAGTTATATGGCCTGAGAATATTTTATGCCATGTTATACTCCCTTTGATGTCTAGCAGAAGTTATGTCTTCCAAAAGTATCATTACATCGCTATGTAGGTTTGGAAGCAACTTAGGGAAAGATTGTTTGCTTTCTCAGAAAGTTCAAGTAATTCATAATGTGTAATTGTGTGAGGAAGACATGACTTTCCTTACAGATTGTTGCACGCTTCCTAATTTAAGCAAGACAGTTTCCTCTGGATGCCTTGTTTTGTCATATGTCAGTGTAACATTGCCACATTTGTGCACTTCATCTTTGTTATTAAGCACTAGCTGTGCCCGGCCACGCATTGCTGTGGCAAAGTGGTGGTGGTATTGGTTAAAAATTGTTGTGTAATTTTTATTTGACGTTACTTGTATTTTTTTATTAATTTTATTGTAAGTTATCTTTTTATTTATTATATTTTATTATTTTCTTGCATTATTTTTAGTTATTTTCTGTTATTATAGTATTTTATTGTATTAATTTTTTAGTGTTTTTTATTATTTTTAGTGTTTTTTATTATTTTTTATTGGGTTGCTAGGAGACCAAGTTGGAGGAGCTTAGCCTTCTAACTGGCAGCAATTGGATAAAAGCAATTATTCCTCTCTCTCTAATTAGGACTTTATTTTTCTTTTCTTTTTGTTGTATCAACCTAGAGCCGTGGATGATGGGTTGTGTTGTCAAATTTCGAGGTTGGGGGGCCTGTAGTTTTGTTGTTTTGTGGGTCGCCGTGATGCCATCACTCTTTTATATATATAGATTCTAGCCTTGTCTCTGTTCTCTACCTACTTTCAGTTTTCCTTTTAAAACATTTGAGAGTGTCACTAAAAACAGTACTTTTATTTTATATTATGTGTTCAGTGAGATTAATATTACTTTTTATATTGCACATATAATAAAAGTATCTAAAACTAGATGTCCTGTAGTGTTTGTGTAAGCCTTGAATTTCCAGCCTGTAACAAATTGTTGCCAGTCATTCCCAACATATTCATAATTTCATTTCTTCCTTCCTTTCCATTTTTCTTTCTCTTTCATGACAACTATGCTGAATACTTATTGGAATGATTGGAGGGAGGTGTTTTAGTTTTTAGTGTTTCCTGTGCACAAGATTTTATTGTACCTCCTTCAAGGTGCTGACACAGCAGGCCATTTCTGTTGGCATGTACTTCTGAAGTTTGATAGAAGGGATTACTGATGTCTGACCCACGTGAAATTGATAAGTAGTTGACTTCATGTCAATTTATGTATAAAATAAATACTTTATCCTTCATGTTTGACTTTCTTACCAGTCCCTTGAAAGTTAAATGAATATCCATTTCACAATTAAATTTATCTTCTCATGGAAGAAAACAGGCTTGGGCTTGGTTTAGATCAATTTAGACTCCAAACTCCATCTGGATTCTATCTGGAACTTGAGAGAATAAAGTAGGATGCTTTATTTTAAATCCACATTTTATTTCACTAAAACTTTATTCTAGCTTTTAAAAAGATAATTATGTGAACAAATTTTCAAACGTTTTAGCAAAGCTCACATATATGCCATGCTGGTGCTAGGCTATTTTGTATTCTAGCCACTGTGAATTGTATGCACATCGAGACACAAATATCCCTACCAGTTGCTAAATTCAATTTTCAAAAATAGATATAGGGGAAAAACTGAAAAGCACAAAACTTGGAAACTGCTCAATGTATTTAAAATTTCAAAATATGTAATACTGAAATCTGTGATGATCTTTTTCCAAAACAAAAGAAAATGTATTAGTACACAAATCATTTTAAAGAATACCAGCCTCAGTTTGGGAAGTAATGCATGAAGCTGTGCTCCTCAAGCATTGCGTCCTTCTGCCTCCACATACAAAAAATATGAGAATTCAGAGAGAGACTTTTAAAAGATTTTGCAGTGGAAGTCCCATATCTTAATGATTCTGATTGACTCTGTACATTACCAAATTATTAAGGAGATTCTCCCTTTGCATAGAATGGTATATTTATAATAGCAGCTCTGCTGAAGTAGATTTCATCATATTATGGTGGTACCAACTGTTTCATGCAGCATCCTATGGTGCAGTAACTGCCTCCAAAATATTGCCACATGCTGTTTTAAGGAGTAATTGACATGATTATTCAACTATCTTTATTATGCGTAGTGCCTACAATGGGATCTTCAAAGCCTTTTCGTGTCTACTTCAAAATCTTTCCCCTGTTCAGTGATCATTATCCTGGCTTACGTTTTTAAGCAGGTTGTTTTTTTTCTTTAGTCACTTTCCTCCAGCTATGGTTGATGGCTTTTCTAAGCTACTTGTTACGTAAATAGTTTAATAAATTATTTTGCAGAAGAGTCAAAATAAAGTTTAATTTATCGACACAGCTTCCTACTTAAAGAAGACAATGTTTTGCACTTTATTGGAGTAATGTGTCTGAAAAAATTGTTGTTCTTTGTTCTTGTGTTCCTTCAAGTAATTACCCTCAAATGAACTTATCACAGGGTTTTGGAAAAATTTGTTCAGAGGGGGTTTGCCTCTGCTTTCCTTTAAGTCTGATAAACATTTGTGGAAAAGTTGATGATGCATAAGAACATTATATCTTCTCCTTTGCACTGAAGCATTATGCCGCATTGAATGAGACTCGTGGGAAAACATTAAGGTTCGCTTACATTTTTGTATTTTTGGGAAGTGTTGGCTGGTTTCCATCTTTGCATAACATCCATATTTACATACTAAAGATATGCTAAAATAAAAATCTAGACATTTTATATACATAAAAAGGAAAAAAAATCTATTGAAATGTACTAAAGTAACATTGTTTTTTTTGTCAGAATCCCATTGTACAAACCAGGTTGTTACACACAAAGATATTGGAGAAAATGGAGGAACTACCAAAATTATTGCTCCTTCACCAATAAAAAGGTAATGGTTGAAGAAATGGTAAAAAAAGTCTAAAGAAGATTAGAATTACTGATATACTTAAAGCTGGAAGGAACTAGACATTTAATGTTGACCATTGTAGTTTTGGGGCTTTAAAAATCTATTTTTAGCTAATGAGTTACTTCCTGCATAAGCCAGTATTTTGTGCAGGAAGGTCATTGCCCAAATGTCAGAAGTATGTTGGACATCTGTATAATGAAAAGTGATCCCCAAAGAAAAAAGAATTAAAGAACAAAACTTATCCTCAGTTCTGTGTTGTCATGCCAGATCTTTGACATGCTTTATCTATAATGTATCTTCTATAAAATAATCCTCCAAATGGGATGTTTAAATTACTTAAATGGATGGAAAGAAAACAGATCCAAGTATATGTACAATGAAAGAAGAAAATATCGGAAGTAGAAATGCAGGAAAGAATATATGTTTTTGTGTGGGAGCAAAATTGCTCAAGAGTCTCTTTTGGGAACATTTTCAAATGAATGGGAAAATTAGTTGACCATTAAAGTTTTTTGTCAAAGTTCTTGCTAATATCTCAAATAAAGAACATATAATTACAGTTTTGGGGATCTAGGATTGTGGTGGTCAAATCTGAGACCTGACCCCCTCCCCTTATAATGATAAAATATTCTTTTTCACAAGTTAGTCCAAGTTACCTAAAGAATTGCCTTCTCTCATACAGTCTGCCTATCTTGTGTTTACTGTATTTTAATTTTTATTCTGTATATTTTAATATATGGTGTGTGCTGGGGAAGGCATGTCTTTTACATAATGTTTGATTATAATGTGTTTTTAACTGTGTTGTGCCCTGCCTCAAGGAGAGGCAGGTCAGAAATAATAATTATTATAGTTGCAGTTATTGTTATTAAGTATTTACTTGGAGATGTTAAATCCAGGTGATAGCTGGATAAGGTTCTTAAACCCAAGAATAGAAAGTTGTCACAGAAACAAATGACATATTCTGAACAGTGGTGAGCTTTGTAACATGATAAAGACATACAGGGAGACAAGCAAAGCTCAACCTGAGGTCCCCATGTCAAGGACAGAACGCCACAAGATTCAAAGTAACAGAGTTTATTAGATTACAGAACTCAAAAATGCCCGTAAAAACACAAGGGCCAGGCAATTTTTGCCTTTAGGAGCAAAAAGGGGACAAAAGTAAATGTTCAAAAGATAAACCGGATTAAACCGGAGTTTAATCCGGGTAAAAACAAACTGCTTGCTTCAGCCTAGGTATTAACAGAACGAAAGCCAAGGAACAAAAGATACCAAGAATGCAACTAATTGGCAGCAGATTCCTCTCTGCTGCCAGCACTGTGCTTAGAGTAACTTGCGTCGCTCCCACACACACACAGTAGACAGGATCTCCAACACGAGCAATTCAGCCAAGGATTGTAGAAGTAGAGTAGACCAGTTCCGTTCCGTAGATCAAAGCCAGAAGCAGACGTTTGTAGTTTTTCCAAGTCCAAGAAGGGGGGAAGACAAGCCGTGGTCAGTTCAGTCCGGGTTCTCAAAGCAGGAGATGGCGTCCGTCAGAAAGACGACGGAAGGTCAAGCTAATAAGAGTAAGCACAGGTTTGCACAAACAAATGCCCACACAATCCCTCCCGCCGTCTGCCCCTGGATTCCAATCAACTTACGTCTCAGCACAGGAAAGTACACAAGTCTTCAGGGAAGCGTCCCACACACACACGGATCCCAAGCGTTTGCCCAGATTACCTTGCCTGACGCAATTTGCAATTGCTCCCAAGCCCCATTTTATGCCAGTTACAAATCTTCATCACTGTCAGCTGTCCTCCTTAACCCGGGCGTTTCCTCATCACTTTCCTCGTCAGAGCTGGAACACCTCTGACTACGCCCAACAGCATCTCCAGCTGTGGATCCCGTCCCATCCCTCCAGCTAAGCCATGGGTCTAATCCTGAAGGTCCCCATTCATCTTCTGCCCCATCATGGCCAGTGGCCCCCAATTCCTCCCTTACCCGAGTCCAATCCATCTCATCCTCCTCTGAGCTAACCAGCCCCTCCTCCATTCTCTCCGTAAACCCTTCGAAAGATTCTTCGTCAGATGGTGCTGCAAATATGTCTCGCAGTCTTTTTCTCTCTCGCTCCTCGAGAGTATCTGACTCCCGAGGAGTCTTACGCCCACGTCTGTCAGTAACAGAGCCATGAGGCTCAATCATAACACTATCCCCTCTCACAAAGGCCTCCTCCCCCGATGGCGGAGAAGTGGCAGTGATACCCTCCGCTATAGCACCACGACGACTAGAGGTATCAAGTTTCAACAGCGAACGATGAAAGACTGGATGGACCTTTAAACTAGACGGTAAACGCAAACGAAACGCAACGGAAGAAATCTTTTTAACGATAGGAAAGGGACCCAAATACCGAGGCGCAAACTTTCCCCCAGCCTGTTTAATATGTTTGGAAGATAACCACACCAAATCCCCTTCTTCCAACTCCTCCCCTGCCTGCCTGTGGCGGTCAGCCTGAGTCTTCTGCGTTGCCTTAGCTTCCAACAGTAAGCGACGGGCAACATCATGCAATGCAGCCATTTCCGTAGAGCGGTACACAGGGTCCGAAGAGACCACATTGGTCGACGGCGCCACACCTCCCCGTGGGTGAAAACCATAAGTTAGCTCAAACGGCGTATGCTGACTAGATGTGTGCACCGCATTGTTGTAAGCAAATTCCGCCACCGGTAGCCACTTCACCCAAGCCGTGGGTTGATCTAAACAAAAACAACGCAGATATTGCTCTAAGAGCCCATTAACCCGTTCCGACTGTCCATCCGTTTGCGGATGAAAGGCTGAAGAAACGTTTAACTTAGTCCCCAAGCACTCATGGAAATGTTTCCAAAAGCGTGACACAAATTGCGGAGCCCTATCTGAAATAATCACCTCGGGTGCTCCGTGCAAACGATAGATGTGCTTAGTAAATAGTAAGGCCAACGTAGGGGCCGCCGGAATGGTTGAACAAGGAATAAAATGAGCCAGTTTACTAAATAAATCCACCACCACCCAAATACAAGTATAACCCCCAGACTTAGGCAAATCTGAAATGAAATCCATGGAAATGATTTGCCATGGCCTGTCCGGAACAGGTAAAGACGACAACAACCCTCTAGGGCGCCCAACAGGCGTCTTACTCTGCTGGCAAACGGCGCAGCTGTCACAAAAGCGCAGAATGTCTTGCCGCATCTTTGGCCACCAATAGCTCCTGGTAATGAGCTGCACGGTCTTGAATCTGCCAAAGTGCCCAGCCATGGGTTCGTCATGGTGGGCTCTAATCACCTCCAACCTGAGGGCCCCCACTGGTACGTAGACCTGCCCCCTGCGTACCAATACTCCGTCTTGATCTTGTAGATGCGGCAGTATGGTACGGTTACCTGCTGAGAGCAACATCAGTTGCTCCTGTGTCCACACATCATCCCTCTGAGCCTCAAGGATCTGGTCATGTAACCCGAGCTCATTATCTACAACACACAGAGAGGCAGTAGGCAAGATGGTCTGACATACAACCTGCTCATTGGTCTTAAACTCCGGCTTGCGGGATAAAGCATCGGCCCGCAAGTTTGCCTTCCCCTCTACGAACTGCACCTTGAAGTTAAACCTGGAGAAAAACAAAGCCCATCGGATTTGACGCTGGTTTAACTTCTTTGCTGTTTGCAAGTGCTCTAAATTCTTGTGATCAGATCTGACCACGATCTGGTGCCGTGCCCCTTCAAGCCAGTGCCGCCACACCTCAAACGCCACCTTAATCGCCAACAACTCCTTCTCCCATATGGTATAGTTCTGCTCGAAGGGTGTTAGTTGCCGCGAGTAAAATCCACAGGGACGCAAGGTCCCTGAGGAATCCTTCTGAGACAATACAGCCCCCAACGCGTAGCTAGAAGCGTCCGCTTCTACCACGAACGGTTTGTCAACATCAGGATGGGTTAGTATGTTGTCCGATTGAAAACTAGACTTAAGTTGTAGAAACGCCTCGTGAGCTTCCCGCCCCCACACAAATGGCTGTTTCTTGCGCAGAAGCTGCGTCAAAGGTACCGTGAGCTTTGCAAAATTCGGAATAAACTCCCGGTAGTAATTAGCAAAACCTAAGAACCTTTGTACATCCTTCTTAGTTTTCAGCTCCTGCCATGAGTTGACGGCGTCAACCTTATGTGGGTCCATTTTAAGTTCCCTACCTGACACTACATGACCTAGGAACTCCACTTCAGGCACATGAAAGACGCATTTGGAAGCCTTGGCGAAAAGCCCATTAGCCCGCAGTCGGTGCAGAACCTGCTTGACATGTTGACGATGTTCTTTCTCGTCCTTAGAAAAAATCAAGATATCATCCAAATAAATCACTAAAAATTGGTCAATTAGGTCCCTGAACACATCGTTCATGAACCTCTGGAAGACCGCAGGAGCATTACAAAGCCCAAAAGGCATGACTCGGAACTCGTGGCATCCGAAACACGTGTTAAATGCCGTCTTCCATTCATCCCCTTCCCGTATACGGATTAAGTTATAGGCCCCCCGCAGGTCAAGCTTGGTAAAGACCTTAGCCCCTTGCACCCTTGATAACAGTTCCGAGATTAAAGGGAGCGGGTACCTATCCCGAATGGTGTATTTGTTTAGGATCCGATAGTCGCAGACCAGCCTAAGTTCCCCAGTCTTTTTGGCTACAAAGAATACTGGTGCCGCAGTTGGAGAACTAGATGGGCGAATAAACCCCTTGGCTAAATTTTCATCTAAAAACTCCCGCAAAGCTTGCCTTTCCGGTACAGTCAAGGCATACAGCCTCCCTGCTGGCAGTTTCGCACCTTCTGCCAACTTGATGGCGCAATCATATGGCCTGTGCGGTGGTAATTTGTCCGCTTCTCTTTTACAAAATACATCAGAGAACTCCCCATACTCAGCAGGCACTCCCTCCATATCAGCATGAGTAACGTTTAGAGTGCAACAATCCTGCCTCTTTAAGATCACTTTACGTGTTGCCCAATCCACTTGTGGGTTTACTACAGCTAGCCAATCCATCCCCAGGATCACATCATATCGAGGCAAGCTCGTAATATCCCACACAAACGTTCCCGTTACTCCCTGCACCTCCCACGTTACTGCTGAGGTTTCCTGGTTAACCACCCCAGTCTCCAGCAGTCTCCCATCTGCTCCCTCCACCCACACGTCGCATGCCTTGCGCACTCTAGGAATGCCATGCTTCTTAGCAAACTCAATATCTACATAGGAGACCGTAGCTCCTGAGTCCAGCAGTGCCAGAGTAGAAACAAGTTCCCTTCCCCCAACAGATAATGTAATGGGTACGAAAACATGCTTCCTCCCCTCAGTTGACTGCTTGAGGAGCCCTAGTGCGTTGGACTCACGTCGCACTAGGGCTGGCCTTTTCCCGAAAGCTGGGAAGGTTTCACATTACAATTTTTGGCAAAATGCCCAGCATTCCCACAGTACAAACACAAGCCCAGCTGCCTCCTACGGCTCTTTTCCTCTGTAGACAGTTTTTTAAAGACCCCAAGCTCCATGGGCTCTTCCCCCATCACCACAGGTGCCCTGGTTACATGCATGGGTGGCGCACACATTGCTTTTGAGTGTTTACGAGCCTCGAACCTTGCGTCTAAACGCAGCACCTTAGCTACTAAGGCGTCCCAGCTTTCAGCCGGCTCCAAGCGTGCTAATTCATCCTGGAGCATATCACTTAACCCGGCAGTAAATAAAAGCATGAATGCATTCTCCCCCCAATCCAGCTGGTGGCGATACAGGTTAAACTTATTTAAGTAATCCAAAACAGTCCCCTTTCCCTGTTTCAACCGATACAGGGCCCACCCAGCGTTCTCCGTGCGGAGAGGATCCCCAAAAGTATCAGTTAACAATTTTTTGAAATTATTCAAATTGTCCTTGACTGGGTCATTTCCCAAAATTAAATTAGTGGCCCATTGTCCTGCGGGACCGGTCAACAAACTCAAAATAAAAGCCACCTTGCTAGTGTCAGTAGGAAAAGCATGAGCACTGAGCTGGGAAAAATAAAGCTCCACTTGTGCCAAAAAGGTTGGCAACTTGCACCTGGTTCCGTCAAAGCGTTCAGGAGTCAAAACATGTCCTTTCACAGCAAAAGCTGTTTGGCTTACGGTAAAGGCCGTTTGCAATTGGTCTACTTTGGCTCTTAACTCATCCATCGTCTTCCTGACGGGTTTATTGCTGCAATAAACTTTTTATGGCGTCAGGCAATCTGTCAAGGACAGAACGCCACAAGATTCAAAGTAACAGAGTTTATTAGATTACAGAACTCAAAAATGCCCGTAAAAACACAAGGGCCAGGCAATTTTTGCCTTTAGGAGCAAAAAGGGGACAAAAGTAAATGTTCAAAAGATAAACCGGATTAAACCGGAGTTTAATCCGGGTAAAAACAAACTGCTTGCTTCAGCCTAGGTATTAACAGAACGAAAGCCAAGGAACAAAAGATACCAAGAATGCAACTAATTGGCAGCAGATTCCTCTCTGCTGCCAGCACTGTGCTTAGAGTAACTTGCGTCGCTCCCACACACACACAGTAGACAGGATCTCCAACACGAGCAATTCAGCCAAGGATTGTAGAAGTAGAGTAGACCAGTTCCGTTCCGTAGATCAAAGCCAGAAGCAGACGTTTGTAGTTTTTCCAAGTCCAAGAAGGGGGGAAGACAAGCCGTGGTCAGTTCAGTCCGGGTTCTCAAAGCAGGAGATGGCGTCCGTCAGAAAGACGACGGAAGGTCAAGCTAATAAGAGTAAGCACAGGTTTGCACAAACAAATGCCCACACAATCCCTCCCGCCGTCTGACCCTGGATTCCAATCAACTTACGTCTCAGCACAGGAAAGTACACAAGTCTTCAGGGAAGCGTCCCACACACACACGGATCCCAAGCGTTTGCCCAGATTACCTTGCCTGACGCAATTTGCAATTGCTCCCAAGCCCCATTTTATGCCAGTTACAAATCTTCATCACTGTCAGCTGTCCTCCTTAACCCGGGCGTTTCCTCATCACTTTCCTCGTCAGAGCTGGAACACCTCTGACTACGCCCAACAGCATCTCCAGCTGTGGATCCCGTCCCATCCCTCCAGCTAAGCCATGGGTCTAATCCTGAAGGTCCCCATTCATCTTCTGCCCCATCATGGCCAGTGGCCCCCAATTCCTCCCTTACCCGAGTCCAATCCATCTCATCCTCCTCTGAGCTAACCAGCCCCTCCTCCATTCTCTCCGTAAACCCTTCGAAAGATTCTTCGTCAGATGGTGCTGCAAATATGTCTCGCAGTCTTTTTCTCTCTCGCTCCTCGAGAGTATCTGACTCCCGAGGAGTCTTACGCCCACGTCTGTCAGTAACAGAGCCATGAGGCTCAATCATAACACCCCAGATGCTTTGGCCTTCAACTCCCAGAAATCCTAATAGCTGATAAACTGGCTGGGATTTCTAGGAGTTGTAGGCCAAAAACATCTGGGGGCCCCAGGTTGAGAACCTCTGTAACCAGTCTGAGAAACATGTCAGGTTCAAAACCAAGTATTACTAAACAGAAATAGACAAACTTGTTCAGAGAAAGAAGATTCTCTATCAGCCCTCACCTGTTTAGCTGATTGTGAGGAATGATGGGACTTGGTTGTGCAGCAAAATCTAGAAATACTATGGCTGGCTTACTTCTGTTTTCAGTGGTGACTTCCACCAAACAGTTCTGACCTTGATTACCAAAGGTTATTAATTGCTGCAAAGATATCAAGTCACTTATCAATATGCAGTAAAATTAAAGAAATGAAACTGCCTTTGAAATTCATATCTTAATCCTTTTTCAGATAATCTGAAACATTTTATCCCCTTCTCAAGAATCCAGGAGATAATCCTAATATTTGGAGAATTGTTCTGACAGAGCACTATGACTGAGAAATGCGTATCAAGCTGTCAGCCACAAATGATAAAAAGCTTAGGACTCTAGTGCATACATATCATCATTTTGGCTTATTTCCCCTTCTATTTTAAAGCCATAGTGGGTATGGGCATACAGAGACATACATGCACAAGATAATTTTCCATGTACAAAAGGAAGTCCACAGACTTTCTGCCTAATTTAGTTTAGCAATAAGATGACACGATCACTCTGTACTGCATCTGAAGGAGTGGGTTTATATCTACAAAAGTTCATGCTTATATAAAATGGCACAATCAAGATTTTTTTTGGAGTTTTTGAAAATATTTTCAAGTTGTGGATATTGAATGCTGTGGAAATGGAATGCTGATTGCAATGAGTTAGGGGAAGGTTAAGGGAAGCAAGACTGTTTGAAAATTGTGTTGTATTATCTTTTGCTCTACCATCTCCTTTCCACTGAGTCAGAGTTGGTGACTTCTGTTACAGACAGATTGTGGAATAGGCAAGTATGTTGGAGTTTTTGGACAGGCACATAAATGAAACTATTGCAATGGAATCTAATTGTTATCCTGGCAAAGAAACCTTTACAACCAAGACTGTGGGAAGTAATTAAAGACTACCTGATTGTCTGAAGAGTATTGACAATACTTATGTGAATAGTCAGCATTTTTTTTTTTTTTGCTGTCTTGAACGGCTCACCCAAGGGATGTCAGGTGTAGATCTGGAGACCCAATTTCTAGACTCATGACAGAGGGAGGCTCACTTGTGTTTCTATATATGTAGGATAGACAAGATATGTGTTAGAGAGTAAATACTGTGTTTTCTGGCTTAATAGTTTCTTTCCCAGTAGAAAGAAATTGCAAATAACATATTCCTAAACAAATACCTTAGAAGGAATTTGCAGAGAGCAGATGGTGAAAATACTGTTATGTTCACTTGTTTTTTAAAGGGTCTTTTTATTTTTTCATGTTTTATTAGTTTTAAAAAGTCAAGAAATGAAAGTAGCCCAGAAACCCAAAGAAGCAAAACCAGTGCGCCATGGGAAGAAAATTGTCCACAGAGGTAAACAGCAGTGTGTTGACTTGAAAGCATGATATGTCTCCCCTCTCCTGAAGTCTCTTGTATTTTCAAATATGGAATGTGTGTGTGCGAAGGGCAAAATGTGTCCCTTTCACTAACTCTATGAGCAAATGCATGGAAGGCATGGACAAATGGAGTATAAGAATTACAGCAGTAAAAACAAAAGTTAATTGGAAATCTGGATAGTGGCCATGCTCACCCCTTGAATTGTAATTGACACACACAAACACAAACACAGACATGAATATGAGAATGATTTAAAAACAAACCATCAGCACTTCTCCTAAGTTTGTCCTGAAACCAAGATGTATGCAATTAATCACTGGATTTATGCATATGTTTGTGTGTGTTTGTGTTTTTATATATATGATTATCAAGTATTGAAATATATGTTTAAGTTTTGTTTGTTAATCTGTGCTTTCTCTCTCTGTATATGAAAGAGTGCAAATGTCAATATAGGTATATGATTTTTTTTCTAATGTTGTGAAAGCCTAAATATAGAATTTTTTTCTCCTATTCAGGGAATATTATGGAGCCCCGGTGGCAAAGTGCGTTAAAGCATGGAGCTGGAGACCAAAAGGTCTTTTAGTGGTGACAAAAATGGAAATATTTTTAAATACCCTATAACTATGTTTTCTGGAGGTTTTTATCTGAAACCTGCATCTGTGATTGCCTGAAAAAGTATTGTATTCCCAAAAGCAATACTATCGTCAGTCTCAGGTGGACCAGATCTTACCACCTTTTAAATGCCATCCCATGCCATATAGAGAGTTTTAGGTTTTTCTTCTAACTAAGTAATAGTTTGGTTTTTTTTTTTACAAAAAACGTTATGACCTTTGCAACATGTGCTGTGAATATGTTTCATTGGTTAACTTTTACTTTTCTTTGACCCTAGTGGACTTTATAATTCTCCTAGTGATCGCAATAGATCACCAAAGTTTCCTTATTCACGACGAAGACATCCTTCAGGTGGAAGTGAAAATGACCCCGGGCAGCCATTTAGAAGAAGGTGATAAATTGGATGTTAATTATACCATACATGCAAGATGGTGTTCTAGTGTTGTTTCCTTACTTACAGCTCAAGGTTCTAGCCAGCCTGCAGCTCATTCATTCTCTCCACAGTTTTTCTTATTTTCTGCAATTGACACTCATTATTTTGTGATTGCATAACTGATTGAAAATCTTGGGCAATTTTTTTTGTTTTCTTCTTTTCCACAAGATGTTTTGTTCAAGAGGACCTCAGTGTTCTCTTAAACATGTTAATATTTTCCTATTGGTTTATACCTGTGGTCACTTATGATTTCTGTTCACTATTAGAAGGAGTGAAAATGGAAGCCTGTTTCACTTGCTTGCTTATCTGTAAAATGATATTAGCATCAGATTAACACAGTACTCATTACATTGGAATTGAAATGATGATAAATTGGTTGATATATACTAAAACTTCACCATTGTTTATTGTGTTATCATTATTGGTTAAATGTATTCATTTTTTTGCCAACATTGTTTGACCTTTTCTGTTTTAGATCCCGATCCCGTTGTAACACCAGCAGTGGTAGTGAATCAGAAAACTCTAACAGAGAACATCGGAAGAAAAGACATAGGTGACTGACAAATTCTGTGAGAACTGAATGTATAGCTTAATTTGCAACATACAGCATTTAAGCAGAAATCTGATTGTATAGATTATTTTGGGCTTACTATTTAGATCACAAGAATTAGCAGTCTTTTTAATATTATGTATAAACATTGATTTTCTCCCTCCTTATCTGCACAAGAATTCATTTGCTTATTTCAATGGGAAATTCATATATTTTTTCTTATGCTGCTGCAGTTGTTCATCTCAGACTATCATAGCTTTCCCTATTCAGTCAAAGATGGTATACTGTTGTCTTTCTCTAAAACTCTGAAAATATGATTTGCCCAAGATCACCTGGTGAGTTTCCATGGCTAAGCAGGAATTGGAATCGTGGTCTCCCAGAGTCTTAAGGTGCACCTGAACTGTAACTTGACACCACTTAACTGCAATAGCTCAATGCTATGGAATCATGAAAGTTGTAGTTTTACAAGGTTTTCAGATTTCTCTGCCAGTGCAGGTGTCTCACCAAATTACAAATCCCAGGATTCCATAACATTGAGCCATGGCAGTTAAAATGATATCTAATTGCATCAATTCTACAGTGTCAAACATTAAAACCTCACTATTTTGGTTCCTTATGTTAAAGGCAAATGATTCATAAATACAATAATGTGGAAGAAAGCTTAAATCATGAGTCATTAAAAATATTTTGAAAAACATCTATTGGACACAAATCTGAAACATGTTTCCAGGGATAACAAGTTATATAGCTTGAATGGGATCATGTGTGGTCATACATGTGTACCTGTATGCAGGTAATTCAGACCAATATGGTATTTGACTTATTTTATTTCTAATGTTTCCTACCTGATCTGAATCATTAGGAAGACTGTTAGTAATGAAGGATAAATGCATTTGAGAAAACATCCCTAGTACTGCTTAGGAAATTCATTCTATTAAAGCCGTGACTGACAGATTTGTATGGATTAGAAAGGAATTTCCCCCCAAACCAAACTGCTTAGAGAACTTGTAGCATTTTGACATTAGTCCTCAGTATGTCTTCTTTGAGTAATGTCTCTGTTAATTCTGTAAACACCATTCTGTTTATTCCACATTGTGATATGTATGGTGTAGGGTGATTTGTGGCAAATCTTTGGGTATGAAGTTTGGTGCGGGAAAATGGATTAGATTACTATTTCCTTCTAACAATTTAATTATCCTATTCATCTGTTATTACTGGGAAGAGCACTTGGTATTTCATGCCATCTCCATAACAAAAATGAATCAGTCCATTCCTTAATGAAGCCATAAATAAAGAAAAAGTATCAAGAGCATACAATTTCTTTACGGTCTATCAAATAGATATAAAGAATTATGAAATAAAACTCAGCTAGCCAATGTTTCCATAATGATTATATTAAAATTTGGTTTTTTAACTAGTTGTGTTGTTTTTTAAAAAACATTACTTTGCTGGATTTATTTTGCGTTCCATGGCACTAGGCCATATCTAATCAAAAAAATAGTTTTGTAGGTTTATTGACCAGTGATTCAGATATTTTATCATTCATGATGGTAATCCTTATTTACATACTAAACCCAACATTGTTTATGCAATATATGTTTGAACTGGTTTTACAGGGGAACTGGTTGTGCATTTTGCTGTCATTTCATTAAGATTTTGACTTAACAATATGGGATGATCTATCACTGCGGCAAAATGTTGTTCTTGAAAGAGTTAATTATTAGGTTGTTAAATGTGAGACCTTGGAGAACAGTACTAAATTACATGAGCACCAACACTATGTTAGTCTGACAGGAATAATAATAATAATAATAATAGTGTGTTGTGTGGTTTCTGAGCTGTATGATCGTGCTTGAGAAACATTTTCTCCTGACGTTTCACCTGCATCTCTGGCTGGCATTTTCAGAGGATCTTCAGATCTCTGAAGATCCCAGCCACAGATGCAGACAAAATGTCAGGAGAAAATGTTGTTAGAACATGGCCATACAGCCCGGAAACCACACAACACCTCACTGATGCTGTCGGTGAAAGCCTTCAACAGTACAATAATAATAAGAATATCATCATTTTACCTGCCTCTCCTCAAGGTTTGAGGTAAGGTACAACATAGTTACAATACATAAATAAAAACATAAAACCATTAAAAACACATTTATTAAAAGGCATAGACATAATGTTAAACCACACTAAAATAATTTTTACCAATCTCATGCCAATTTAAATTGTATAGTTTAAAGCTGACTGCTTAGATCTGTAAGAAAAGATAAACCCTTTCATTCTCTTTTAAATTCTGACAGCTCATTTAGTGTTGAAGCTCTTCTGGCAGGTCGCTCCCCAGTCTTGGGGCAGCTGACAAAAAGGTCCTCTTGCTGACAGTTGCCAGTCAAGTTCTTACTAGTTGAAGTAAAGGTCCTCCAGAGGACCTAAAATGTTTGGGACAAATTGTATTAGTATCTCAGATCTGCTCCATTGCCCAGTCTGTTGGAACAGGTTGTGCAGAGGATTGTGCAGAGGAGGGGAAAGCATCACCTCCCAGTTCAAACAGAAGTAAGTTTCAGCAGCAGACCCACATAAGTGGATGCTGACAAATAGCAGACTAGATGTCAGAATAATCTCAACACACACATATAAAAAGTAGGTTTTTTAAAAAACTATGCTTAAATGTCTTCTGCTAATATCAGTGGGATTTAAGTACATAAACTCAGATGGATTATGCTTGAAAATGTTTCTCACTTTCCCTTCTATCTTTCATTAGCATGTGGGAAGAGTGGATAATATTTTATATCTGTTATATAGAAATGAAATGAAATGTGCTTTCTTAGAAAATGGTGAAGATTCATTAAAATGTTGATCCCTCAGATGTTAATATTAGCATGTTAATATTTCCACAGATTACGGCAAGAGAATGACATGGTTGATTCAGCTCCTCAGTGGGAAGCAGTACTGAGGCGGCAAAAGGAGAAAAGCCAGTCAGATCCCAATCACCGGCGTTCAAAGCACAGATCTCGATCGTATGTTACTTCTGCTAAATGTTTGTAAAACATGTGAAATGATGATGTTTAAAATGTCCTTATAGTTCCCATTTTAAGCAGCTCTGAAAATTATGAATGCCACTGTCAAGAGAAGTGTATCACCAAAATCTATGTACAGATATGCCAGGTTCTAAATTCGCCAATTCCCACCATTCTATATGCATATCTATTTATGCAATGCATTTGACACAAAATAAATATACCATTCTGTAAAGTCATTTTCAATATTCTGTAGGGAATATCATACTCCCCTGTGAAAGTGAGAAATCTGCTGTATACAATATCTCAAATAGATTGTAATCTATCCCCTATCTTCTAGTCTATTCTCAAGATTTAAACAAAACATGGATTTAGATAATTTTGGCCCTTTCTGTTGATGACATAATTGCAGGTGGGAAATGTGAAAAATTGTTTAATAATTTTAAGCCAATTTTTATATTATTTGAATCAAAAGACTATCCTGTTGGAATTAACATTGGATTCAGTCCCTGATGTCAGAAGGCTGTAATTTGATGTTGAAAGTGATAGATGTGCAAATATATTCTTAGCAGGGACATCCGTGTCCCAGTGCATACTTATATGCGCAAAGAACATATGCAGCTTTTGTTCCACTGAAGTTCTGAAAACAAAGAGTAAGCTGGAGAGTGTCATGCATTTGTATTTGGGGACTATAGCGCTTCAGAAGCAATCAAAACCAAATCCTTAAATTTAAGATGGGAATTCTGATAAATTTAGAATAAAACTTCTCCTCTTCTGAAGAAATTAAAGCAAAGCGTGATCCCACTTAATTCTATCATAAATGTGCATCTTAAATGAGACTCCCTCTTGTGGATAATCCGAATATTGTAAATTAATTTTGAACAGCCAGATAATTGGCTTTCCCATCAAATTGCCCTTCTTCTCACATCTTATTTTCTTTCTTTCCCCCATCATAGCCTGTTTTCGTTACATCTTCCTTGATGAGAAGATCTAGGGAGCTCCAAAAATTACATAGCTTTTTGATCTTTTAGTTGTCTTGAAATGTCATTTTCCTGACTTTTCTTTGATTTAAAATGGAATATAATGCAGTAGACACATATTGACCTTATTCCAGAGAACATAGTGTGTATTTGAACAAATCAGTCAGAACAGTAGAACCATAGTTTTCCCTTACATCCTCCTTGAGAGGTTTGCTTGGTATACAGCTTGGGTGGTTTGCTACATAACATCTATATATAGAAGCCTTTATTATGTGTTGGTAGAGTGATTAACATAAACATAATGGTTGGCATCCTGTTCAGTAGTTATGGGGTTGCAGGCTGGGCTTAACATTTTGTTACTACTGAGACTCTTTATTTATGGTTGTTAATGACCAAACGTGACCCGCAAAATGTACATTCTCAGCCTTGCAGTGTTTAACCTGAAGGGCTTCCATGGTACTGTGGTTCGGGTGCTGGACATATGTAATACTCTCAGTCACGAGTATGTTGAATCAAGCAGTTGTTAAAAGACTCGAAGGAGCTTCTCCCGCTAGCTATTTTCTGTGTCCCCTGTGACTGGGGTTGTCATTTCCTAGCATCACAATTTGAAGTGCCTCAGAAACCCTTTGGTAAGCTTTATTGGATGGGTGATATTGTCAGACAAAATTACAACTACAACATTGTAAGACATAACTACAACAGTTCTGTCTCTGCAGTTAGGTCTGACATTGCAGAGTTATTTGTTGCTTACAACTGGCTGCTGTTATAATTCTCAAATAATGAAAGATTTTTTAGATTTGTTTTTAAAACAGAAATATTTTTTTTTTCATGCTTGAAATTGCGGATAAAAGTTAGTTTCATGAAGGGTAATAACTGATCTCGTGTATGTGTGTGGGAGGACATATTTTGGTTTTGCATTGGATAAGAAAGCAGAATAAAAGTTTGCTTTATTATGGAAACAGTGAACATTAAAAAGCTTTATTTCCTAACGTTGCAGGATTAATTTCTAAGAGGTTGAGTCAAACATCTGTGTGGCCAAAGGGCTTTTGAGAATTATGAATAGCCATAAAAATTCCATAGTAAGTTGAAAGTTCAAAATGTTGCCTAGCTGCAAATCATGAATTCATTTGAATTATTTATAGAAAGAAGTGCAAATGCAAGCATAAATTTTAATAAAAGAGGTGATTGGCATATGAGACTGGTTAACAAACTGGTGAGCAATAAAACAGATAAAAATTAAACAACATTGCCACAATCCAGTTGCTAACAAAATTCCATGGTTCTGAAAATGTTCCGTTTATGAATACCAGCATTGAATACAGGACACTAATAATGCATTTTGGTCTTTCAGATACCTGCCTCTGTCCCGTCCGCCCCCGCCCCACACCTAAATAAAAAGCACAAGCTTTATTGATTTCCTGAGAGGCCTTTGAACTGTCATTGACAAGTTGTGCAGGTCTGTTTTATAGGGCATGCTAAAAAGATAACTGTTCCAAGCAGTGGAGCAAAGCCACCCAGTCTTAAAACCTCCATATTTTTTCTAAGTCTGAGATACTACTTTTGTGCCTGTTCAAACAGTCTTGTGTTGCTCTGGAAGTTACAGGTTTAGACAAGGGGCTGTGAGTATCCTACTACTCCCTTTGTCAGCTTATATGCATTGAGCCGGTCAGTACAGAATGAAGAAGAAAAGTGACAATATAGGAATTTGAATAGCTGCTTCTAAAACCAGTAGGGTGTATGGGATTACATCCTGGTGCAAGACATAAGAACAGGCAGTCTTTTTTATATTATGCAGGACAAAACCTTAATCTGTCTTTAAATACTGTGCTTCTTTTCTTGCTGTCAAATATCACTTTGTGCCTCTGATTCATATCAAGGTGGTGCCACAAATTAGGTAGGAGGGAGCTCATAATTTACCCTTGTGTGTGTATATATCCTCTTTTATACATGGACATTAGGTTTTTTATTATGTAAAATCCAGTAAATCCCAAACACAGTTTTTTGCAGAGCTACAGAACCTAAACATTCTCTCTCCCTCTCTCTTTCGCCCCCTATATGTATATAGGGAACAAGGTTATGGAGAGCTAATGAAGTTCAGTGGCTTTGGATTAGAAGACCTCGGTTCTGAGGGATTAGAGTTTTCATGGGCCGGGTACTCTCATTCTGTGCTTGACAAGCCTCATAGAGTTGTTAAGAAGATAACATAGGAAGCATGCATGCTGCATTGATCTCATTAAAGGAAAGGTGGAATACGAATGTATAAGTTGTCTGGAGTCTTAGCTTTGGGTAAAAAGGCTGAGTGTAAATACTGCCAAGTTTCCATCTGGCAGACAGTACAGGGTGACAAAGACAAACAGACTGAGAGATAGCTTTTATCCTAGATCTGTGACTATGTTGGACTCCATGGTTTCACACTGATGTGGCATTGGGGGCTGTTTGGTGGTGGTTGGGGTGTGGAGAGATGGGTGTGTTGTGTTATGGTGTGTGCTGGTGAAAGCATTTAATTTCATTCTGCAGTAGCACAACGACAATAAGGCTATTCTGTTCTATTCTTTTCTATTCTAATAAAAAGGGAGTAACAGTAATAGACTAAATTAAGAAATAAACAATCATCCTGATCAGCCTGCTTGGTGTGGATTAATGCACCAAGATCACTAAAAGTGTCAGAACAAACACAGAGACAAATAGTCCAACCTCCAAAACAGAATGCCCTTTAAATCTAGTGTCTGTCACTGAGGTTCCTGGGACAAAAAGGCCTGTACACCATGAATCTTAGTTCTGTTTTTCAGAAAGAACTAGTCTGTTTATTTCTAGTAGATATCACAGATACGCTGAGAAAGCTAGCTAAGTGCTCACCTCAGGGTTTTGCCTTGCTGTGGTAGCTGAGATATCAGCATTATCAAAGCCATTCATGCAAGACTTACTTCAAAAGCATGGATTGCTTTTGCATCCCCCGGTGTTTAGTTATTATAGATTGAGAAGAGGATGCCAGTCCCTCAGGAAAAGTGCAGAGTTCACAGCTGCTGTTTTGCGTGAATGGGGCTTAATGAAAGAAGAAAGCACTTCAGCATTAAGGGCTGAAAGATACTATTAAATCTCCCTCCTCCCTCTGCTGTTAACTAATGCACCCGCTTTTTGCCTTAGGGCAGTAAATCCACTCAAGAGAAAAAAGAAATAAGCAGAGAGAAAGAGGTGAGGTGTAAGAAAGGAGAAAGGTGAAAGTCACAATAATACAAACCAGTATAAATCTATGGCCTTGACAACTTTGGGGGAACATATGAAGAGAAATTGAATTATGGGTCTTTCATGTCATGTAATTGTTCTGTGAGCATAGTGTTAATTATATCTGTAAAGAGGGATGTGTGGCATTTGTTTGTGTTTCTTGCTTCATTAGGTGACTCAATGTGAACCCTGTTTGTACCTTAAGTCCCCTCGCATCCAACCCTGAACTAAACACACACACACACACACACACACACACACACACACACACACACACCAGTATTGGTTTTTCTGTGACCAGCGACAGGAAGGAAAAGGTTGAATTGCCATGTTTTTATCAGGAGAATAAGGTATATATGTTATGTGAATTTTTATGTTTGCTGCTTTGGAAGGCTGTGGGAAAGCAAATTGTGATTCTGCTCAGAATTGCTTAGTTCAAAATGACATTCTTATGTCATGAAATCAGAAAGCTGTGCCCCTGCAGAAATGTTAACTAGATATAGCAACATTCATGGTTGGCACAATTCCAGCATACTGTATTTACCCAGGTTATTCTCATGACAAGAATACACCCTTTTTGTTCGCATTTTTTAACAGGAGAAGTCCAGATGTGCAAGCAAAGGAAGAATTATGGAGACACATTCAGTAAGTATTTCTACAGAGATGAACAGCTTCATTTGAATAAATATTACAGCAGTATTTTTTATGCATGTGGTTGTGTAACCTCTTTTATCTCTAATCCCCCAGAAAAGAACTTGTGGATCCATCTGGTCTATCTGAGGAACAATTAAGAGAGATTCCATATACCAAAATAGAGTAAGTTTTTTTTCCATTTTGAGAAAATTAATATTCTTGTTCCTTGAAAGTAAAATCCATAAGGAGTTGTGGAACAGAAACAGGACTCTTAAACTCTCTGAGGCTTGATTACATTTTTCAACTCCCACATGCATTTTCTTTCCATTCTTTTATTATATTGGATTGTAATACTTCGTGTTTCCCAATAAGTGCATTTGTTATTCATTTAAAATCATGTTTTTCCCATTAACTAAAGTGTATTAGTGTGTATCTCAAGTGTCAAAACTGTAAATGTTTACATCCAAAACATGAGGCAAGGTACATTTCTTCTCACAGTGAATATTAGGAGGTATGAAAAGAGTACTTTTCTGGCAAATGTTAATTCTGGTGAAATTCTTTTCTATCCCTGTTTTGAGAGAATTATGAAAGATCTGAGAAGGAAGCAAACTTTGTAACTTAAATAAGGAAGATGTGTATTCTATCTGGAACACCTCTGAAATTACATAAAAATAATTGTGGTTCATTTACTTCCACATTGCTTTGATCAGGATTGTGAGAAACTGTACTGTAAGGATTCTTCATCTACAGCTACTTGACATACACCTATCACTCACCCTTACAAAGTAGATCCCAATACCAGAGCTGAGCTCTCCTTATTTTGAAAAAATCAGTGTAGGAACAGACTGAGCTAAACAAGGTCTACATCCTGTCATATTGTAAACATATTCCCCTCCAATCTCCTTTGAGGAGAATAGGGAGCATTTTGTAATTTTTAAGCTTCTCCTGGGCCCAGGATATGCCTCTTTTACAGCAGGAAGAGACCAAGAAGTCACTTTTGTTTTACTTTTTTGGGCTGCACATGATGCCTACTCTAACTGTAACAATTCCAAGAAAAGCCAGCTGGCTTCATCCTTGTAGGTGGCCTAAACTGTTTATTCATTATGGCTTTTAGTTTTAGAATTGTCCTTACAAGACACATAGACACACACCTCTCATTTGCTGGAAGCACTGAGAGACAGAAAAGTGGTTAATGAATATTTCAACAACTAATGAAATAATGTATCATTTGGCTCTCTGGATTTACTATCAGTTTCCTAAACAGCAAGTGAAAGGATGCTGACAATCTAGAGGTTTTGAGGAAACACAGTGAAGCCACTTTTTCCTCATAAAACTCTTTAATACCCCATCTTACTGTGATCATTTAAAATGACTGGTTGACACACGCTTGACCCTGCTTCCTCAGCACATTTCCATCAGATGCCAGAGCACATAGTTGTTGTTGCTCCTCTCAGATCAAGCTTCCATTTTCGTTTCAATAATTGGCCACCTGGGACCTCCATGTAGTGATATGAGCAAGTGCTTTTGACAGCAGTGAAATCACATGGCACATCAAAATGTGATTCAGCCATATCATGGGAGCAGGGAGAAACAGAATGGTAAACCTGTGAATTTAAAATACAAACATTGACAAACATTTGTTAGAACCTGCATTGCTGTTTATGTTAGTCAAGAAACTAATTTTGCTAAAGGATTGCCTCCCTTGTCTCCTACCTCCCTACTTCCCAAGTGTTTTTAAACACTCAAGAACAAATTTGATAATTGAATGATACAGGATTTCAGTAATTATTGCAATATAAACAAGATAGGTAGGGTTTTTTTTAAGTTGAATTTGTATATAAATCAGGACATGCACATTTTTAAGTGTAACTCCAGCCAATTTTTTAAAACTTTTGGTTTGGGATAGCATTAGGGAAAGGTTAACAATCCTGTGGTGCTTGTTTTGCTGTCTGTGCCCCAGTTCAGAAGACTTCACCTCACTGACTGTCCCTGTGACAGCTGATTTTGAAAATTTTGGTTGTTGTAGTAATTAGGAGTCATTTGTAAGTCAGACGTTTATAACCCGTGGGCTGCCTCTACTGGCATAACTCTGTTAACAAACCCTTGACAAAGAAGTTCATTTTTACAGAAGTACATCCCCCCCTCATCTGTCTGTCTAGCTGGAACTGTTTTGCAGCATTGGCATTAGGAGGATGGTGGAAGATCACTGAACAAAGACAGACTTTCAGTGTTAGGTTACCACATTGTGTCTGCAGCAAGCAATGCAATAAAGTCTGACATGGGAAAGACATCTTCTAGGTGATTCTACTGTAGCTTTTTGTACAGCAGAGGAGGTAAACTGCTGAAAAACAATTCTAGAGAAAGTAATCTGTTCCTGGAAAAATTTATTTCCCCTTTAGGACGCAAGGTGACCCTGTTCGCATTAGACACTCGCATTCACCTCGAAGCTATCGCCAATATCGCCGGTCACAGTGCTCTGATGGAGAAAGATCTGTTCTGTCAGAAGTGAAGTATGTTGAGTATTGAATGGGTGGTGTGTGACATATAATTCCACCTGGCTCTCATGTTGTATACAACTTCAATTAACCGGCTTACTCATGTATATGTTGCTAGAGATACCTAACTCCTGTCATGTTTGATAACTGGCTACATTGGCTGGGGGTTGTTGGGAGCTGGACTCCATAAGCTTTTGTAGGAAAATGTGAGTGTGGATTGGGAGGAGATATGCAATCTTGCTTGTTACTGAACTTTTCATTTCATTCAGCAATGACTAGAGAGACCATTACTAACAGGATACTTGACCTCCTTAGATTTTCAGAAGTAGGATTCTGTAATAGTCATGGTATTCTATTAAAAGGAAGGAAGGGCAGTGCTTTATATGAAAACCCTTGTCCTTGTCCACCTCATTAGGAATTTGTGGGATTTCTTGGGGGAAAATAGGTCATTGCCTCACTTACATCATTATTATCGAAAGGAATTCTGACTCAGAAAACAGAATAGTTCAATCCTGCAGAGGCATCTACCAGCACATAGGAACATTTCAAAGATAAGGCACATTATTTCATTACTAGGGTGAGATTGAGTTATTAAATTGTGTCCAGCCTGTATCTATCCACTGGTGAATGGTCATCGCTTTTGAAATAGGTTTCCTCTAAGCCATGGAGCCAATTTTCAGTGGTGCCGGGGAGAGAATAGGAAGTTGTTGCGTGTAATGTTGGACGTTGTTTGTTCTTACAAAAATCAATGTGTTTTAGTTGTGACGTATTTAGCACTTATCATTTAAAAGCATTATCATAGAAAAAACTTCAGCTCTTCAATCCACAAGTACTCTATATTCAGCATTTTGTTTTTCAGTTCAAAAACAGACCTTGTACCTCCGTTACCTGTAACCCGTTCCTCAGATGCTCAGTGCCCCATGACGACTGTAGTTCAGCAGGTTGGTATTTGGGTGTTTTGTGTTTGTATAGTTGCTATGTTTTAAAAATACATTTCAAAATGAATTCATTTTTACTGAAGTTCTTTAGTTGTGCCTCGTAGTTATTGATAACACATTACTGACATAAAGGATCTAAACTTAAGTTTCATTGGCAAAACTAGATATTACACTAATAATCACATTAGGTACTTCAAATATATTAGGTTTTTAAAAATCATTAATATACAATGCAGTTTTAGACTTTGTGAACATATAACAGGGACAGGATTAATCCTTTCCTCACCACAAACGATCTGACTTGAAATCTTCAGTTATACTATGCCTTTAACCTTTGAAGCATCATAGGGATCTCTTTGAACTGTCCAGTCGTCTAGCATTTCAAATGAGGCATTTAGCATCATATCTACATCAACCCTCCAAGGGATTTACTGATGAATAAACATACATAGGATCAAACTATTATACAATGAATTAATTACACCTTTGCATTACTTCTTTTTGTGGTTATTATGGAAGGATGCAATGACCTTCCTTGTTCAAACTCAACTTCCTCCCGAGCCTGCCATTTACTGACACGAGGAGGGTGGAAAGCAGCAAAAACGTGTTTAGATATGTATATTTATTTAATTAATTCATTCATTTACATCCCACCTTTCTCCGGGCTGTGGCGCAGCTGTTGAGCAGCTGCCTTAAATCACTCTGACCATGAGGTCATGAGTTCGAGGCCAGCCCGTGGCGGGGTGAGCACCCGTCAATTAAAAATAAAAAATAGCCCCTGCTCGTTGCTGACCTAGCAACCCGAAAGATAGTTGCATCTATCAAGTAGGAGATAAGGTACCACTTATAAAAAGTGGGGAGGCAAGATTAACTAATTTACGACCTGGTATGAGGAAGTGCCGTCAGTGTGGATGATGAAGCAGCTGCTCCCCCCTGTGGCCAGAATCGAACATCCCCTCAGAAGAAGGTTAACTTGCCTCTGCGTGTCTCTCTCTGTCTCTGTTTGATGTGTTTATGGGCATTGAATGTTTGCCCTATGTGTGTTATAATGTGATCTGCCCTGAGTCCCCTTCGGGGTGAGAAGGGCGGAATATAAATACTGTAAATAAATAAATAAATAAATAAATAATAAAGCTCAAGATAGCTAATAACATTTTTAAAACAATATAAATTAAAAACAACACTAAAAGCGTACATACAAATTGTTAAAACAGCACTGTATAGCATCCAAAGCCAAGCCCTAGTCTGTATATAAAGGCCTGATAGCCCAGTAATGTTTTTGACTTGCTGACAGAAGGAGAGCAAGGATGGGGCCATCCTGGGCTTCAGGAAAGGAGTTCCAAAGTCTGGAAAGGAACTACCAAAAAGGCCCCCTTTTCTTTGTTCCCAGCAAACAAACCGGAGAAAGTGATGGGACAGAGAGAAGCACCTCTCCAGACAATCTTAGCATTAGAATGGGCTCATAAAGAGATATACAGTCTTTCAAATAACATGGACCCAAGATGTATAGGGCTTTACAGGTCAAAAATAGCAATCTGAATGGGAAAAAAGGGTTCTCTTTCTAGGTGATTCTACTGTAGCTTTTTGTACAGCAGGCAAGGAAAACAGCTGAAAAACAACCTCATAAAGAGATATACAGGCTTTCAAATAACGTGGACCCAAGATGTATAGGGTTTTACAGGTCAAAAACAACAGTCCAAATGCATTGGCAGCCAGTGCAGCTGTGGCAACAATAAAGTTGTATGCTCCCTGTAGCCAGCCCTGGTTAACACACTGGCTGCTGCTTTCTGAGACAACTGACATTTCTGAACACTTTTCAAAGGCAACTTCGCATAGAGGGTATCACAGTAATCCAAACAGGATATAACCAAGGCATGTACCACTGTGGCCAGATCTGATTTCTCCAGGAATAGGTACAGTTGGCATGCTATTCAGAAGCATTCCTTAAATGTGGGTCTCTGGTCTCAGAGCAGAATCCAGGAGAACCCCCAACCTGAAAACCTGCATTTTCAGGAGTGTAACCACATCTAACACAGGATGAATCCCTGTTCCCAGCTGTGCCCTTTTGACTAGCCAGGAGCACCTTTGTCTTGATTGGATTAAGTTCCATTTTGTTTGCCCTTATCCAGTCCATTACAGTTGCCAGGCATCTGCTTAGCACAGAAACAGTTTCCTTGGAGTTAGATGGAAAGGAATAATAAAACTGGGAGTCAGCATAGTGAACTCGCTTGATAGTTAGATTGCAAATCTGGAGCTCTGCCTTGGAAATGCACGTGGTGATCTTGAATATGTCACACTGTCAACCTCAGAAGAAGGCAAAGGCCGAAGCCTTCCTCCGAACAAACCATATAAAAAACCTGTGACAGGATTTGTTATGTGTCTTCAAACTGTTTCCAATTTATGGTGACCAGTGATAGATTTGCCTTAGGATCACCATAAATTGGAAACAGCTTGATGGCACATAACATAATCTTCGGCATATTAATTACACCTAACCCCAAAAACTTCAGTGGTTTCATGTACATGTTAAATAGTGAGGGAATAAGATTGAATCCAGAGGAATTTCACAGTCCAGTGGCCAAGGAGTTGCACAGAAATCCCTCCACAAAACCCTCTTGAGAGCACCTCTTTTAATTAGCATGTTTTATTTGGTGGCAGTTCCTTTATAAAACTCAGACTAGAATGCATAAAATAATATTTATTCCTTTTCCATTTTAAGATATGTAATTATGCAATTTGTTCTCTTCAGAGGTGCAGTGGATCTAAAGACAGCCTAATAGAAGAAAAAGCACAAACATCCACCAACAACTTGGATGGAAAGCACAGTAGCAAGACAATAAAAATTGTACACGTATCACGGCTCAAGATAGACAGTTGATCCTGCAACAAAGAACTATAGATACTGTTTCTTGAATGTCGAAATAGCAAAAAACTTCAAAATGTATTATCTGGAAAGATGGGACTGAATGCAGGCCTAAAGGAAATCCATCATATGCACTCTGAAATAATCTTACAAGACGTTTGGAATCCCTTGGCTTGATAGTTCTGGAGGCAATTGTAAGATGATGAGCTTTTGAACAAAAACACTTTATTGAACTGAAACAGCTATTAACTATTCAATGCCCAAATAATTGTGGAAACAAATGGACAGTGCCCCACATAATGGAATTATTTGACAGCAAAAGTTGCATTATCAATAAAGTGAAGGGGGGCGCAGTGCATTGGCCAAATGTGCAATAAGCGTTATTCAGTGCAAGAGTACAACGCCTACACTTGCCAGTTACATACTGTCTTTGTTCTTAAGTGTGAAATCTTTTATAAGAACTTGACCGGATCTCTTTATTTGCTGCATTCATCAGACTATATGGGTATTGGAAAAGACTGTTACAGATGTTGTCTTTTAAAATTTTCAGTGAACCATTGTACAAGTGATGTTTTTTCTATAATTAGTATAATTGCCAAAGCTCTTAGTATGTGTGCCACAGCAAGATCCGTAAGCATCAAAGTATGATATGAAAAATAGAAAGTGAAAGTGTTGTTTGAAAGTTGAAGTAATATTTATAACATCCTTAAAACTTGCCTAAGTAGTGATCGTTGCACTGGCATTGTTAGTCTTTCTGAAGTTGTCACGAAAGCCACCTGAAATTACCAGTAGTAGTTGACCAGTAGTAATTTCAGATGGGAGACATCTACACTGTAGAATTAATGTAGTTAGACATGTTTAACTGCAATAACTCGGTGCTATGAAATCATGAGATTTGCAGCTTGTGAGACACCTGTACTTCTTGGCAGAGAAGGCTACAAGATACTGTAAATGTAAAACTCTTATGATTTTATTGCATTGAGCCATGGCCACAATATTTTGAAGTTATCCTACCACTCATATCTTGAATGCAGTGGAGAACACTGGGTAGTTTAGATTTGGATCATCACAGCGAAACAACGAAAACATTAGGATATCTACAAGGAATGACAAATGTGGGTATGTGGCACAGATGAGGCAAATTCAAGATTGCTCTTGTAATACCTCGTGAATCCAACCACATTGTAATTCAGGGGTGGCCAAGGTGTGCCCCAAGAGCTGTTTTAGTGGCTTCAAGCAATTCTTTTTATTTAGTTTGCTTTAAAATGAGCATTACAGGTGTGGGAGACATTTCTACATTTTTGTGGGAAGTGATTTCTACTTCCTGTGGTTGAAAAAAGTGCTTCTGATTAAAAAATGGTGAAAGTGCCTCCTATAGGGCATTTGAAGGTTAAAGTCTTGGTTCTTTAAATAAATAATTTTATTTTTAGCCCGCCATCTCTCCCTTCAAAGGGAAGGGGCAACAATGGAATTCCCACCAGTCACGCTTGAGACGGGTAGGACCAAGAGTGCCCCCTCCACTGATCACAGGTTTGTAAACAGGGATGCAGGTTGTCAAATAGTATGGGCCAAAACCGCTTAGGGCTTTATAGGTAATGACCAGCACTTTGTATTTAGCCTGAAAGCAGACTGCTAGCCAGTGGAGCTGCCGTAACATGGAAGCTATCTGCTCCCTGTACAGTGCTCCAGTTAGTAAATCTTGTCAGAGTAATTTACGCAGCGCAGCAGTAGATGAAGTCAGTGGAACATAGCACGAAGAGACATCAGAGACGATGGTTAAACTATATACAAGTTTTACTGAAAGCCGTAATAAAGACAAACAGACTTGAAGACAATGGACACAGGACTTGACTTCTCAGCAGATAGCAGAACAGAACAGATGCAATCAGTAATACATACACACTTGTGTCTGGACACTCCCCAGCTCCAGCCACATATCAAGGTCATCACAGCTTCTTGCCAATTAACTCTTTCCAGACTATAGTACACTCTGGATGATGCAATCAGTATGCAATACATGCAAGACACAAATTCCATTTAAACACTATCAATACACAAACCCCACATTAACAAATCTGGCTGCCGATCTTTGAACCAGTCGAAGCTTCTAAACTATCTTCAAAGGCAGCACCATGTAGCAAGCATTGCAGTAGTCCAGGCGGGATGTGACTAAAGCATGGACAACCATGGCCAGGTCTGGCATCTTGAGGTACAGGCGCAACTGGCACACAAGTTTTAATTGTGCAAAGGCATTCCAGGCCACCGCTGAATCCAAAAGCACTCTGTAAACCTGCACCTTCAGGGGGAGTGTGACTCTGTCCAACACAGGCTGTAATCCCACACCCTGATTTGCCTTACAACTGACCAGGAGTACCTATTTTGTCTGGATTTAACTTCAATTTGCTGGCCTTAATCCAGTCCATTACTGATGACAGGCACTGGTTCAGGACCAGGATGGCATCCTTGTATTTGTTCAGCAGAGGTGGGTGCTGTGACCTTCTCCAAGGACTCATAGGAAACCACTGTGGCTCCTTAGCATTCTTTGCTAGTGTTTGTTGCTTTGCCTTCCTTCTAGAATTTTTTTTTTACATTAGATCATTTGAGAAGGAAAAAAGTAGTTAGAAATTGTATTCAGAAACTATTTCAAAAAGTGAACATCAATGCACCCGCCAACCATCTAATGAATGTTCCTGTAGGAGGGAAAATCGCCCAATTTTTTTTTGTTATTCCTGTGAGAGCACCAGGCATAACAATGGAATTGCCTGATAATAGCTGGAGACATGTTGCCCCAGGCCCCATTTTGTCACAAGCTCTTCATTCTCACTCAAGTGCTTTTTAAAATTCCACTTGACTGCACAGACATCTGCAAACATGTTGCCTCAACAGATTAGTGTGAAAACAAGCTGTCATGTTGCCTAAACATTTATGGCTTTGAAACAAGCAAACACAAATTATGTAGGTCATTTTGGCAGCCTTCACTGGGATGGGTGATGGAAAGGGACAGTATTCTTTTAGTCTTAGCTTCCAGCTCATCCGTATTCCAAGCATTTGTTTTATTTGCTAGAACATAGGCCAACAGAACCATTACTCTACCCATCCAAAGAAACAAATGTAATCTTACCTATAGTAAACACTATTGCAGCTGAACAATATGAGCACACAATGCTTCCCATACTTTCTCACAATGTGCAAGGAACACTGACAGTCCACCATTGCTGCTCTCAAATTGTGGCAAAGGTGGGGGTTTGTAAAGAGGCAAATGTATTTTAACACCCAAAGTTTTCAGGTCTGGAATGTATTCCAATGTCTTTGAGTAGCTTTTTCTTCACAGAAAAATCACTGGATACCGTGAAATAATTAGAAACTCACGTGATTTGTTTTATTAAATTATAATGAAACTCAAAGACATTTCTGTCACTTGACCACTGATGTTCCATGTGAAACTGTTCAGTTCCTCTGCTTTGCTTTCAGATAACAGCCACTTACTAAAATTATATTTTATTTGAAACCATCCCATAGTCATCAGTATAAAAAAGCTTTTAAGAATTCCTCATTTTCAAATTATTTTTCTCTTAGCAATTTGGCTTGCTGTTTCAAGAGACAATTTTGGTATTCTTCAGCTCCAACACAGGCTTCATCAATAACTGTTGTAAAACACTCCTTTCTGTTGCCACCTTTTCTGGGGGGGAAAACGTTATCCTTTGGTTTCTGGTTTACTGAATTTGGAAACTGCAGACAGCAAGGGAAAAGAAACAAAGTCAGATGAACTTTCATCTTGTCAGAACTGGGCCACCAATCAATCCTCCCCACAAATAAGGGTGCCATTCCCATTTACTCACCCTCTTCAGTCAGTTCCAAGTCCTCTTTTTCACTGTGCTGGATCTTGAGCCAACACTTGTCAAGCTGTGTAAACCAATAGAAAGAATATTAGAAACCAACATCTGGAGGGATGCACAATTTCCACTGCATGCCAGTAACTGGCCTTTATTTGCCATCAGACTCCTAGAACAGTCCATGGTGATGGAGCTGTGGCCAAAAAAAATATTTGGACCATGTACTCTATCTGTGCTTTAAAGGGAAGATGGCTGAACAGTGAAAGGTTCACTCGGTGAGCGCTGAGCATTAATCTCCCATCATTCCAAGAGGCACAAGCCCAAGAATTGTCTTGTTACAGATACTGTGCCATTGCTTTGCTTTAAAATGGAATTTCTGCAGTCAAGACGGGGCACAAATCACAAAATACAGGAACAATATAATGATGTACAGGTGGATGCCTCACAAAATTAAAATGAGCAAGTAATATTCCTCCCCCAATACCCTGTGTGGAAATATTCCACTGTCAATATATTTCTCCTGCTGCATGCTTGGGATATAATGTTCAGGCTCCCAAATGTGTATTGATGACACACAAGTCTTGTACAGGAGGAGCAGGGGAAGGCTTAGAGACATCTGTATTTTACCATTCATCGCTCAATGCAGTTGGGATTTATGAGAAAAAACAAAACTTACAGGGAAAATACAATAAAATCAAGGCTTTTCTGATACTTTGCTGAACTATTGGCCCAACTTAAGCCTGCAGGATTGGATTTATTAAGTGATGCACTGAACAGAATCAACACATACACTTGAATTACAAAATCTGGGCTCAGGAATTCGGTTTATATACAACAATTGAACAATTCAATCCTTCAAAAAAGGGATCTGCTTAGACATTATGCTCAAGCTTTGTTTTAATTTGTGATAAAGGCAGATGAATTATTTTGTTTCTACCCACGTTTGACAGTTGGTAACCTAAAATAACTGCCAATACAATATCAAATTGTCACCACAGAATTCGAATCTACCTCCGCTCAACCCTAGAACAGGTCGAACTCTTTTAATCAAATAAACAAGCAACACCCCATAGCTTACTGTATCTGCTAGAATGTATCCAGACTAAGAAAAGGGGGTGGGATGCGGGTATTAAACTGACTTCCCACTGTAGTAATTTGGATCAAGCTCATGGCAGGAAAACTCCCACTGAAAGATGCATTCTTCAAATGCATAGTATCCAATCCAATGTGTGAGACTCACAAGAAAGGAAATATTGAAAGCCTTCACCCCACTTGCCCATAAGTGTCCAGACAAAATACCAAGTCTTGGAGCAGGAAATTGGATTAGCACGTATTTCCTTCCACTTGTATGTTCTAGCTGAAATGAAGAGAAGGGTGTATGACCCACTCTAAAACACATGCCAACTAGACTTAATATATGCCTTGTCTGACACCACATTCATTGTAGAAAATAATGAACGGGCAACACAAAGGCAAAAGTTCTCATTATAATGTGAATCAATAGGGATATTAATATCTTGAAATATGTGAGGACAGAAACTGTTGGTGGGCTACATACCTATATAGATTTTGGAGTAGAAATCTCTCTCATCCAAACCTGTGGGTGGACTTGCCTGGAAAAAGGAATAAGGTAATGACTCAGTCATCTTTAATGAGAAAATAATTTGGTATGTGCAGTAATATACTCTATTAGAATGTTCTGCAGCTGGCGTGCTACACAATTTAATTCACAATGTACTTTTAGTAATCTTTATGAATGGTTAGAAAGATTGACAACAGACTTTACACAAAGGTGTAGTGACCAATAGTAATGTCCCCCACACAGCAAATCCAGTAGGAATAACTCCTAGATTAGGAAGAAGCTGCAAGGGGAAACTTACTTTATGCCTTTTCGACACCACATTCATTAGTAACCAAGATGAATGGGTAGAACTGAAGGCAAGACAAACAAAAAGCAGGCAGTCCACAATTTATGAAGATGAGAGAACACCTCTCTGGTGATTTCTAGGTCTTACAGCACAATTGGAGAAAGTTGACCAGAGTTGCACTGGAGGACCTAGATTACAAGAGAATATTTTACATGAGGGAGGGAAGAAAGAAATGTAATCTCTGAGCACATGGCCATCTTTGCCATGGCCGCTTCCTCACTGGAGAACAAAGAGCCACTCTGAAGGTAACCCTGCTCTTCCTGCATCTCCCTATCAATCACTGCTTAGAGAATCCAGGGGTCCTCTTGAGCCGCATGGCTTGCATGACTGCAATGTGCACAGTCATGCACATGGCATGACTGGAGTGGGTTAAGGATGTTCCTATTAATTGGGTTTGTGTAAATACACTGGATCTTGGGGCAACATAGAATTTCACTGGGTCTTTGCACCCACAAAACCAGAAGACCTGAAAGTTGTTTCTATCTGAGGCTCCTTGCTATTCAAAGTCTCACTTATCCAACACTCGCTTATCCAACGCATTTTTGTAGTCAGTGTTTTCAATACATTGTGATATTTTGGTGCTAAATTCGTAAATATGGTAATTACTACATAGCATTACTCCGTATTGAACTACCTTTTCTGTCAAATTTGTTGTATAACATGTTTTGGTGCTTAATTTGTAAAATCATAATGTAATTTGATGTTTAATAGGCTTTTCCTTAATCCCTCCTTATTATCCAACATATTTGCTTATCCAACATTCTGCCGACCCGTTTATGTTGGATAAGTGAGACTCTACTGTACTCCCCAAACCCTTTCTTTGTGCAGCAGTCGTAGAATGCAGATATTATTTATTTATTTATTTACAGTATTTATATTCTGCCCTTCTCACCCCGAAGGGGACTCAGGGTGGATCACATTATAACACACATAGGGCAAACATTCAATGCCCATAAACACATCAAACAGAGACTGAGAGACACACGCAGAGGCAAGTTAACCTTCTTCTGAGGGGATGTTCGATTCTGGCCACAGGGGGGAGCAGCTGCTTCATCATCCACACTGACGGCACTTCCTCATTCCAGGTCGTAAATTAGTTAATCTTGCCTCCCCACTTTATAAGTGGTACCTTATCTCCTACTTGATAGATGCAACTATCTTTCGGGTTGCTAGGTCAGCAACGAGCAGGGGCTATTTTTTATTTTTAATTGACGGGTGCTCACCCCGCCACGGGCTAGCCTCGAACTCATGACCTCATGGTCAGAGTGATTTAAGGCAGCTGCTCAACAGCTGCGCCACAGCCCAGCCCTCCTTCCTGTGCAGTTCCCTCCAGTAAGACGGCAACCTTTCTTTATGAACTTTCATGGACTTGCAAATTATAAATACAATTAATCGTACTATAGTGATCACTTGAAGGTTAAGACTACACCTACACTGCAGAATCAATGCAGTTTGGCACTAATTTAAGTGCCATTGATCAGTGCTATGGAATCCTGGGGTCTGTAGTTTGTTGAGGCACTAGCACTCTTTGGCCCAGGCTAAAGGCCTTCTCTGCCAACCACAACTCCCATGATTCCATAGCAATTAAAGTGGTGTCAAACTGCATTAATTCTACTGTGTAATGCACCATAATTGAGTGCATTTACATTGGTGATTAAATGGCACAATAAGGTTATAATGAGAGCCAGTTTATTCAAAATGTTGAAATAGTCCTCCCTGCATGGCAATGTCGAAAAAGAGTTGTAAACTCTGTTTACAGTCTTTGTGGTCAACAAGTTGAACGTGAGCCAACAGTGTGATGCAGCAGCTAAAAACGGCAAAGGGATTTTGGACTGCATCAAAAAGATTATAGTGTTTAGATTGAGGGAAGTCATGGTGCCTTTGTATTCTGCTTTGGTTAGACCTCACCAGGAATAATGTGTCCAATTCTGGGCACTACAGTTCAAGAGATATTGAGAAGCTGGAAGGTGTCCAGAGGAGGATGACTAAAATTATCAAAGGTCTCGAGACCATGCCCTATGATAAGCATCTTAAAGAACTGGGTATGTTTAGCCTGCAGAGGTGGTTAAGAGGAGACATGATAGCCATGTATAAATATGTGAAAGGGTGTCATGAGGAAGATGGGCCAGGCTTGTTTTCTGCTGCCCTTGAAACTAGGATTCAGAGCAATGGGTTCAAATTACAAGAAAGGAGATTCCACCTGAACTTCATGACTGCATGAGCTGTTCAACAGTGGAACTCTCTTCCTCAAGAGTGTGGTGGAATATCCTTCCTTGGAAACTTTTAAACAGAGGTTGGGTGGCCATCTGTCAGGGATACTTTGATTGTCCTTTTCCTGCATGGCAGAGGGTTGGAATAGATGGACCATGTGGTCTCTTCCAACTCTATTATTCTATGAAACTGCAGTTATTTACTGTATTTTTACCCCGCTCTATCTCAACCCCAAAAGGGGCTCAGAGCGGCTTCCAAATTAGCAATAATTCAATGCCACATTAAAACATGGCAAAGAAAATACAACACACATTGAAAAACACAGAATCATAGAATCCAGGAACAAATAACTCAGGAACAAAAGTGTTACCCAATGTTATTAGTATATTATTATGATTACATATTTTCTTACTATTAGTAATTATTATTCTGCCTCTTTCCATTAGTATATTATTATAATACTGCCTCTATTAGTATATTACTACTATACTGCCACTTACCATTAGCATATTATTATTATACTGCCTCTTACTATTAGCAGTTCAAGTTTCTCTTGGGGCGAGATACTCTGGGCGCATCTATACTGTAGAATTAATGCAGTCTGACACCAATATGGCCAACATAATCCAGATTATCAAAACAGACGCTTCACCCTATCTGCTTTGAACTGGATTGTAAATCTATACTGACATATAAACCCACTCAAAGCAAGTAATCTAGATTTTATATGTCAGTGTATAAAGGGCCTATAACTGACCTGACTCAATGCCATGAAATCATGGGAGCTGTAGTTTTGCAGTCTTCAGCCTTCTCTTCTTTGGTGCCTCACCAAACTACAACTCCCAGGATTCCACAGCATCGAGCCATGGCAGTTAAAGTGGTGTCAAATGGCATTTATTCTACAGTCCACGCCGCCATTCTTCATAGGGCCGCCATAAGCAGTCACACAACACACAACTCTTTTACCTATCATCCGAACTCCATTCCTGGCCGCTTCCCTCGATCTTCCCAACTCCGGCCTTTGAAGTAGGCCTCTGATAATGAGAACGGAAGGCACGTGGCTCCCATCACAGCCCCTAATACCACCGCAGCGCTGCCCGCCAGAAAGTAAAAGACCGTTCCTTCGGCCCGCCCGCTCTTTATATAGACTCTGCTTCGGGACAAACCATTGCGAGCGGAGGGGAGGGAACTTTCAGAATGCACCATTCTACCCCACGGAGAGGCGAAAAGAAATATTCCCAACCAGGGAAAATGAACCAAACGACCAAATACGAGCAAAACTTCCCTCGGTGGGCTTTTTGGTCAACCACAAAAGATTTTGGAATGTACCAAATATGGTTTCCGTTCCCCCCCCCTTCTTTTCCTCTTCCTGTTAAACAGTCAGTGAGCCATAGAGCTATAAAAGTAGAGTACCTAAATGTACTGAATGAGGGAAAGCTTTTGCAATAAATACCTAAGGACAAATGGATATAGACAGCTGCATGTGCCTGGCTCCATCCACACTACCATGTAATGCAGATTCAGTATGAATATGGAATTATAGGTATAGGAAACTACAACTCCTATGATTCCATAGCATTGCACAAAATGCATATCTGCAACTAGGGGGTGCATCTACACCAGGTATGGGCAAGCTTGGGCCCTCCAGGTGTTTTGGACTTCAACTCCCACCATTCCTAACAGCCTCAGGCCCTTTCCTTTTCCCCCTCAGCCGCTTAAGCTTAAGCGGCTGAGGGGGAAAAGGAAGGGGCTGAGGCTGTTAGGAATGATGGGAGTTGAAGTCCAAAACACCTGGAGGGCCCAGGCTTGCCCATACCTGCCATAGAGGGAAAGTGGGAGGTGGAGGAATAGTTTCTACACACTTTAAACAGAGGTGCCTTGTCTACTTTTCAATGCAATTTCAATTTATTTTCCATTTCAATGTGGTGTTGGTCCAGAGGCCCTGCTCCCTGACAGCTCTGCACCAAGAAAAAGGACTTGGCTGTTTAGTTTTTGGGAACGAAAGCTACAATTTGTCTGTATGGTTTGTTTGTGCTGAATAAGTCTATTTATTTACCATATTTGCATCCCGCCCTTCTTGTTGCACTGAAGAATAATATGTGTAGTCGCAAACATCTGCAGAAGCTTTCCCCCTCCAATTAAGGAGTAAACTAACTCACACCTTTGTCTTTGCTGCAGAGTTTATACAAAGATATATATATACAGAGTCAATTTACTGTGGATGAAGACTGCAATACTTCTCCAGACCTCTTGTCTTGATAGGTAGGTAAAGGTTTTCCCCTGACGTTAAGTCCAGTCATGTCTGACTCTGGGGGTTGGTGGTCATCTCCATTTCTAAGCCGAAGAGCCAGCGTTGTCCATAGACATCTCCAAGGTCATGTGGCCAGCATGACTGCATGGAGCGCCGTTACCTTCCCGCCGGAGCAGTACCTATTGATCTACTCACATTGGCATGTTTTCGAACTGCTAGGTTGGCAGGAGCTGGAGCTAACAGCGGCCGTTCCTGCCGCTCCCAGGATTTGAACCTGGGACCTTTCGGTTTCCAGCTCAGTGCTTTAACGCACTTCGCCACTGGGGCTCCTTTTTGTCTTGATATTTCCAGATAACTGGAGACTTCTTACTTGCAGAAGGCTGTTTTTGTAGTCCGGTTCTTCTTGGTACTCCAACCTGTTGAGGATTGTGGATGATAAATGGAAGCACTTACGTGTGCCCGTGAGCCCAGAGACACCCTGCAGAATGATGCACCACTCAGCTTTGCAGAACAAAGTAACACAGAAACTCATACTTAATCCAAGAGGTCAACAGAACAATTGTATTTACAATAGTTCTTCTGATTGCTTACAGAAATCAGTAGTTATAGGCAATCCTTTCTTTGTCCATGAATCTGCTTCAGTGAAGATCAGCAGCAAATGAGGCCTCAGAAATAGTCAGACCTCTCTGAGTACAGAGCCATCTTCTTTCCAGCCCATACTCAGAGGACTCTCTCTCATACACTGAGAAACCTGTTCAAACTGGTTCTCCAGCAGCAGGATAGCAACAGTTACAAACCAATTTCCCAGGTCCTTGCAAACTCAGCCAATAAGCTTCATGCATTTGATTTTTCAGTTAACACACCAATAGTATCTTTGCAAACACTGATACAAACTTCAGTCTCCTCAAGATACAAGCCTCCCAGAATTCCAACTTTCCAACTCCTCAGCAACCCCCAACCTTCCAACTCTTCTTTCTACTCCAGCAGTTACTCCATCCAGGCTGTAAATACATAGCACTAGCCAGGTGGTCTGGCTCCTACTGCCTGCTGTCCTGATCCCTCCACTACTTGTTACTTAAGAAATGATACAAACTCTAACACCTCCCGCAGGGGACTCAGAGCAGCCTTATAAAAAGGCACAAGTTTGATGCCACAGACATACAACGAAATCACAAATACATTAAAGCAACAAGTTAAAAACATCTCAACATCAAAACAAAACACAAAAAAACCCAACTAATTAAAACCACATAATCCAAAATTGTAATCTGTAGCTGTGCCAATTGTCATTGCATTATTCCGTTTTTTTGCACTGCAGGTTATTGTCCAAAAGCTTGGTCCCAAAGCCATGTTTTTACTTTTTTCTGAAGGGAAGGAGCTGATCTAATTTCACTGTGGAGGGAGTTCCATAGGTGGGGAGGGGGGCACCATTGAGAAGGCCCTGTCTCTCGTCCCCACCAAGTGCACCAGTGAAGGAGGTGGAATCAAGAGCAGGGCCTCCCAAGAAGATCTTAACCTCCGAGGTGGATCACAGGGGGATATGTGTTTGAATAGGTAAACTGGGCTGGAATTGTTTAGGGGAGTGGTTCTCAATCTGTGGGTCCCCAGATGTTTTGGCCTTCAAATCCCAGAAATCCCAATAGCTGGTAAACTGGCTGGGATTTCTGGGAGTTGTAGGCCAAAAACATCTGGGGACCCACAGGTTGAGAACCGCTGGTTTAGGGCATTATAAGCTAAAGCCAGCACTTTGAATTGTGCTCGATAGCTGACTGGCAGATGTATGAGAAAAAGTAACACATTCCACTGCACTACATAGGGCAAAATAAAGATTGTAAAACAAGGTTTTAGTCCAGAAATCTCCTCAAGAGGTTTCAACCAAGAATCACTTCCATTGCCATCATCCGGGGAAAGATCAAACATGGTATTTGCTAAACCACTTACCGTGTTTCCCCGAAAATAAGACATCCCCATAAAATAAGACCTAGTAGAGATTTTGGGGGATTGTCTAATATAAGACATCCCCCGAAAGTAAGACCTAGCGGCGGCGGCGGCCTCGTTCGCCGCCGGGGAAGGGGAGGAGGGATCCCTTCCTCCCCTTCCCCGGCGGCGAAGGCTCTCTCGTTCGCCGCCCGGGAAGGGGAGGGGGGATCCCTTCCTCCCCTTCCCCGGCGGCGAAGGCTCTCTCGTTCGCCGCCCGGGAAGGGGAGGGGGGATCCCTTCCTCCCCTTCCCCGGCGGCGAAGGCTCTCTCGTTCGCCGCCCGGGAAGGGGAGGGGGGATCCCTTCCTCCCCTTCCCCGGCGGCGAAGGCTCTCTCGTTCGCCGCCCGGGAAGGGGAGGGGGGATCCCTTCCTCCCCTTCCCCGGCGGCGAAGGCTCTCTCGTTCGCCGCCCGGGAAGGGGAGGGGGGATCCCTTCCTCCCCTTCCCCAGCGGCGAAGGCTCTCTCGTTCGCCGCCCGGGAAGGGGAGGGGGGATCCCTTCCTCCCCTTCCCCGGCGGCGAAGGCTCTCTCGTTCGCCGCCCGGGAAGGGGAGGGGGGATCCCTTCCTCCCCTTCCCCGGCGGCGAAGGCTCTCTCGTTCGCCGCCCGGGAAGGGGAGGGGGGACCCCTTCCTCCCCTTCCCCGGCGGCGAAGGCTCTCTCGTTCGCCGCCCGGGAAGGGGAGGGGGGACCCCTTCCTCCCCTTCCCCGGCGGCGAAGGCTTTCTCTTTCGCCGCCCGGGAAGGGGAGGAGGCAGCCCTTCCTCTCCTTCCCGGGTGGCGGCGATGGCGGCGGCCCCCTTTGCCGCCCATGAAGGAGGAGCCCTTCTTCTCCTCCTCGGCTGGCGGTGGCTCTTTTTCGTTCCTTCTCCTCCACCGCAGCTGTGGTGGAGGAGAAGAGAGTGAAATAAGACCTCCCCCGAAAGTAAGACCTAGCGTGTCTTTTTAGCAAAAAAAAAAAAAAAAAAGACAGTGTCTTATTTTCGGGGAAACACGGTAGTTAATTGTTCCAAACAAAGTGCTTCTTTGAAGTACTGCCCAGCCTTAGAAGATGACACATTCTTAGTTCTATTTACAAATATTTGTTTTATTTTAAGCAAATAAACCTTTGACACCACTTGAACTGCCACGGCTTATTGTTATGGAATTGTGGGAGTTGTAGTTCCACAAAACCTTTCAACTTTTCTTTCAAATTGTTTTGGCGACTCACCAAACTACACATTGCAGGATTCCATGGCAGTTAAAGAGGTTATTCTGTTTAACCCTTGTTTCGGCTAGAAGTGCATCAATGCCTCATCAATCTGAGGACCACAGGGAGCAGAAAGCCATAGAAGAGTGTCTCCTTTTCTTAGCATGAGACTCGGGTGCCATCTTTGAAGAACAAAAGCTGGTGATTAGATAAGATAATGAGATCAGGGTGGAGAGAATGAGTAATGAGGTCTCCATCATGTTCTCCATCCATATTTTAAACTATGTGTCTTTCTAGGACAGTGGTTCTCAACCTGTGGGTCCCCAGATATTTTGGCCTTCAACTCCCAGAAATCCTAATAGCTAGTAAACTGGCTGGGATTTCTGGGAGTTGTAGGCCAAAACACCTGGGGACTCACAAGTTGAAAACCACTGTTCTAGGAGGAGGAATCCCAAATATATCTTCAAATGGAGGAAACATCAGCAGTGAAGACTTCTCCTTCCTCTGTATAAGTCCAAGTGGAAGATGGAATGGTCATAGATTCAAAGGATGACCCAAATAAGGAGCTCATAAAGTGGACTGTCCACCAAGAAAGCTAATAGGGTTCCCACTTGCCCTCAAAAATTCCCTGGATTCACTCTTTCTCCAACAGCCGTCATGGAACTTCCAATTCAAAGAACTTGGGATAGTTCTCCTGGCCCCTCCCTACTTCCAGGGTTACTATAGGAACAGAAATAAACAACTTTGCATCTTCGCCATCATCCTTCAACTGTCCACTCCTTACTGAACGCTCAAACAATGAGGAGGTTAGGACTGGAGGTCTTCATCCACTGTTCAGAGACCTTGAATAGAGCTTTAGGATCAGCATGGTAGGTAGGAGAAAGGGTTCTTTAAATGTCCAGATGGGTCATTGAGTCATTTATTCTCAGAGTTGGTCCAGATAAAAAGCTAACAGTAAGTTCAGTTATGGAGAAAGGATGGAGACAGGTGAAAAAAACTCATTTTTTTTCAATTGAACTTTTTTTTTGTTTCCCAAAGATTTTGGAATTTTAATTTGGTGTCGTTTTGTAGTGTTGTACATTTTGATTATACGTACAGCATTGGTCGGTTTGCTTTGTAGTACAATGCTTTCTTTTTGTGTTCCAGAATCGGGTGAGTTTTGCAAGGATCAACACCAAGGTTGTAGTAGATATATGTATTAAGAAAAAAACCTGATCCTGGTGGTCATTATATGCAGGTGGTCATTAAGGCTACTAAGTTTGGGCCAGACCTGGTGGGGTACAACTGAGTGTGTCTTGGATACATGGGGCTCTCTCCATTGCTCACTCTCTGGGGATGATGGGAGTTGGAAAAGCCATGCTCTCTGTGTTTGTGTGATGCACACAAGGACTATGCAAATTTTATTACTCTGAAGGATTTGTTTTTGACACAACACCACAAGCTGGTTTTTAACTCTGCTGAACAAGAGCAAATTTATGTTTTTTCTTTCATCTGTGTGAAGCTACTTTGTCTTTGATGGGCTATATTCCGCATAAACCACAACATGTTTGACCCAGGACAATATGCCGGAGGGTAGAATAAGATACATTAGAGATAAATTGATGATTTATATAGAATGGATAAAAAGTGGTGATGTCAATGCAAATATTGTACAGAAACTAAGAGAATTGTGCTTATGGTCAAAGATAAAGAGGAAATATGTAGTCAGGATGATGGATAGTGGGAATGGTGGGAGTTTATGTGGCCAATGAGGCAAAATACATTTCTGATTTGTGAAGTTTTTATACGGGGGTGGGGAGAGAAGGGAAGAAAAGAGAGAAAGGGTGGCAAGGCAGAAATATCTAGAAATGTTGTCTAAATGCTATCCAAAGGTTATCTTGGAAGGGGTGAATGGGGACAGCACTGAAGTGGTTTTGAAAAGTGTCAGGAGGATTGGGATGCCCATATTTATGGACTGTAATCGCTTAAGAGTAATCCTGGTGTCTCCAAAATATAGACAGAAATGTGTCTGTACTCGGAGATGTCTTCAGCTTGCAGAAGACATCTTCAGAAGTCTCTGGAGCCCAATTTCTGCTTTGTTTTGTTTTAACTTGAGCTGCCTAAAGAATATTAGACCTATAGTCCAGCCTGACCAACTCACCTTCACTTTAGAACTACAGTAGAGTCTCGCTTATCCAACGTAAACGGGCCGGCAGAACGTTGGATAAATGAATATGTTGGATAATGAGAGATAATACAACAAATTTGACAGAAAAAGCAGTAATGCTATATAGTAATTACTGTATTTACGAATTTATCACCAAAATATCACAATGTATTGAAAACATTGACTACAAAAATGTGTTGGATAATCCAGAACGTTGGATAAGTGAGTGATGGATAAGTGAGACTTTACTGTACTTTGGTTTCACATCATTTTCTGTCCTGGAATCTTGGAGTTGCTCTGGTGGCACCCAAAGACAAGGCCTTGTTTCTGTTGCTTCCCTTGACTGTCAGCTTCATAGAGCAAATCCCACATCTTTGTTTTCTTTTAGGAGTAGCCCAAATATCTCATGGCTTCTTTAGGATCCAGTTGGATGACCCAGGACAGGATCTCTTAGTGGTTTAGGCCAGGTGTCTCCATGTAGCTGATCAGGAGGGATTAGCACTACTAATATTTATTTCTTTTTGTGTTTACAGATCAGATGCCAAATCGGCCGCCAATGGAAGGCTCCAAAGAACCAGCTCAACTCATCCCACCAAACCCCAAAGAATCCATCCCTTCCCACAATGTCCCTCCATGACCCTTCTTCTTCCAGCACCTTCCCCCTCCCATTGCCTTCCACAACCCTCTACCTCCTCCCATGTGCCCCATTCACCAGAATCACTTTGACCACAAGGGACAAAAAGGCATTTCAGGAGGTTTTGCTATTACACCCAAGCCACACCTCAGCCCATTCAACCACTGTTTCCAGAAGATAATGAAGACATTCCCTGTCCTTACGTGGGCTTCTTGTCCCAACCAACAGCATGGCTTCTATAATGAAATGCCTAGTTATAATGTAGAGTTTAAAATATGTTTGTTGATGTTGGGACTTGACCTACCTTATAGGGCTGACATGTGAGCAGCCATTTTGTGGTTCTCAGGGAGCAGCAGCACCAGAAGAGGAGCTATTTTGCATAAGAGCGACCTGATTGGTCATATGCAAATGAGCGGGGGGCAAGATTTGAAAGATGAGAGAGTCAAGGATGGCAGTTGAAGAAAAAAAGAAAAACCCAACTGAACATTCTATAGAAGTTGAAGTCAGTAAGTGAGGGAATTAGCTGAAGAGTCATGATAGTTTGTTAGTAAGAGTCAGGGAGGACATTAATGAAAGATGGTTAGAGAAGTAGTCAGAAGAATAAGTTAAAGATAATCGAAAATCTGTAATATCGCATTCCTTTTTATGAAGAAAAGATTGGAGGAGAGTTGTAATTAAACCTTGTTTCTTAACTACTAAGCATTTATACCTTTGTAACATTACGCTTTTACCACAAGAACGTTATAAATAAACTAAGTTACCGTTACTCTTTAAATAAAGACTCTTTCTCAGTATCCTGAGTTAGATAATTAAAGAGTGTTCTATTTGGGACATGAAAATCTAAGAAGAAATCGGGTGACAATAGTAATGAGAAGAGATGTAGCAAAAGCAGTCGAGATATAATGCAAATTCTGACTTGAGTAATATCAATAAGACTTCAGGGAAAACTGATTGTGTAAATATAATCCAAGTTTATGCTCCAACTACAGAGGCAGAAAAAGTAGAAAACTGAAAGATTTTATAATGAAACTCAGGAGGAAACATTACATACTAAAACAGTATATGTTGGTAATCATAAGCAAATGGAACACAAAGGTAGGACAAATTATAAAATGAAGCAGGAAAATGACCAACCAAACTTTGTGAATCTACCAGTTTGTTCCCTGCAAATACATTTTTCAGGAAATCAAAAAGATGACTGTAAACATGGATGTCACAAACAACTGGACACAAAAGACGGAGGATTTTCATTCTCTTTGCAAAAACAAGACCAGGAGCAAATTGTTGTGAAAGCTAGACAGTTGGTGGAACCTCATTTGAAATACGGTGCTGGAGGAGAGTACTGTGAATACCATGGCTGCCAAAAAGACAAGTGAATGGGCCCTAGTGCAAACCAAGCCTTAACTCTCTCTAGAAGACAGAAGGACTAAGCTGAGGCTGTCATACTTTGGCCATATCAAGGGAAGAGATGACCCAGTAGAAAAGACTATACTTGGCAAGGTTTAAGGCAGTAGGAAACGGGGAATGACCACATTAGGTGGTGAGACTCAATAAAAAGCTATAGCTCTGAATTTGCATAGAGGTCTTCCATTCATAGCACTGCTGTACATCCAAGCTGACTGGATGACAGTTAGTAACAAACATATTTTGATTCAAGTCTGAATATCCCTGTTCCAGACAAAAATAATCCTGCTGTAATCCCTAACAGAGAATAAACATTTAAATTTGAATAAAAAAGGAATATAGGAAGACACTTGCCATCATGGAGAGATTAGTGTTGCTTTCTTTAATGTAATTATCTTGGTTAAAAAGCAACAACTTGTTACATGCTTCCATACATGATAAAACACATCATTTATTTTCTGAAACCACAATAGCATATAATTAACATTTCTTTTTCAAAACATCTCACAAATTGTTTCCTAATGGGCTCAGATCTAGGAGATCCCATTCTTTGACTGTGGTTCAAAAGCATCTCAAATCTAGTAGCTCTGATCTCTTAATTGTAGACAGGTGGCTTCCTCCTCCAAACTGATACATTAAAGCGGTGCCCAATTAAAGACATAGAACTCACCACTAATTACTGGAAGCTAAACAAATGAACAATCTAACATTTAAAAATAGTCATTAAAATACAGACCTGGGCATAGATTACAAAATTAAATGTAACACCTGAAATTCCAAACTCATATTCAAACCCCAGTGAGATAAAGCCTCCAATCCAAATATTTTTTATTTATTTTCACCCCCGGTGGTGCTGCAGGTTAAACCGCTGAGCTGCTGAACTTGCTGACTGAAAGGTTATTAGTTCAAATCTGGGGAGCAGGATGACCTCTCGCTGTTAGCCCCAGCTTCTGTAAACTCAGCAGTTCAAAAACATTCAAATGTGAGTATATCAATAGGTACCGCTCCGATGGGAAGGTAACAGTGGTCCATGCAGTCATGCCGGCCACATGACCTTGGAGGCGTCTATGGACAACGCTGGCTCGTCGGCTTAGAAATGGAGATGACCACCAACCCCCAGAGTCGGACACGACTGGACTTAATGTCAGGGGAAACCTTACCTTTACCTAATGTATCATGTTCATCTCAGTTGCATGAGTGAAGTATTAGCTTGTCTAATATAACAACAACATCAAAAATCCTAGATATCAGTTATTATTGTCAACATTGAGGACCATGATAGGAGCTCCTATGTCTTTCATGTTAAACAGATATTGTGATATTCAAATTATTATATTTTTATGCCTTCATGTAAATGCTCACTCTCAGGTTCAGAGGAAGGCAAAAGCAACCTTGTGAGAGGTTCCACTCAGGATTGCCATAAGTAGGAGATAACTTGAACGTACACAACAACAACAACAAAATAAAGCAGAAGAGTACCTGATAATATAAAGACTCCTTTATTGGGACAGTTAGAGAAATACCTTAAACATTATGTGATCTTTAGGAACCTGGAAGGAACTGATCTGCCAGGTTAAAAAATTTACAGAGCAACCTTCACATATAAAGTGCCCAGCCATTTCCACACTGTTCTTCCTTTGGAAATATATGATAGGAAGCAATAGACCCCACCAATGTTTTTAGTTCTTTTGAACTGAATCTAAGGAGTTTTACTACACCTGGAAATATGCATAATCCCTTTATTTAATTTATGTAAATGATTTTTTTTGATAGCTCTCTATATAAAAGTCATAGTATGTATGATGTATGTAGCTACATTGGTTGGTTGTTTTGTTGGTTTGTACCAAAAAGACATCTACATGGCTTGATGGATCTGGACCAGAACTTGACACACATAGTCTTCATTATCCAACTGAAAATAATTGAAGGGTTTGATCTAAAAACCTTTTAGGCCCAGAACAGATGGGGAGGAAAGGAAGAAAGCAGGCTGGCCGTTTCCCAGTGATAGGCGTATGAAGGGAGGCAGGAGAGAGGCGGGAGGGAAAGGAAGGGGAGAAAGGGGAAAAGGTATGAAGGGAGGAAAGAGGAAGCAAGGGAGAAGGAAAGGAAAAGAAAAGGAAGGAAGGGAGGGAGGGAGGGAGGGAGGGAGGGAGGGAGGGAGGGTGTATGAGGGAAATGAAGGAAGGGAAGAAAAAGCCACAAAGATATCCTGCCCACCATTAGCAGAGGTTTGCCATGGAGACATTGTGAGCTGGCCTTCTCAGAGCTGGAGAAGGAAGAAAGCAGGTGGACAGTGGCCCCTCTGACCCCTGGCTCATTGGGTATATACACTAGTGGTATGTGATAAAAGAAATAAATACCCAGAAAAGCAGTCTGTATTGTCAGAAAAAATGACTTTCTTCAATTAGTAACTGCTTTCTGGGTTCATTTCAGCTCATTTAACAACAATAAATGAGCATCCCCCAAGTATCCTTAATACTCCACATATTTAAGTCCTGTCATACTCCAGATCTCTTTTTTGCTATTACACCCATTGTTCTAGGCGATAACAAAATATCTTTTTTTTTTTGTGGGTAAACAGTTTATTAATGAAACGTTACATAACAAAACAGCAAATTATCGCAAATATAGTCAGATAACAATCATTTTGAAATGTACATGCATATCTACATTAGTCAACCAGCCTGCCAATTCTAACACAGTACATATTATTATCTGTTACTCAAAACATATAGAACTGCTCTTTCCACATGTCATCCACCACTCTCAATCCAGGTTTCTATTCATTTTTATTTATTTTTTTAGAAATTAAATATAAGAGTTTACCCTAACATTCAAACAAAACAAAAACATACAACGTATTACACACAACAAACCCTGCACGCACCCAAAACCCCTATCCCACATAAAATAAAACCCCTTCCCCACACCCGTGCACCCTTCACCATGACTTCCAACCCTGAAGCACTATGAAGCCTTTAAGCCAATTTATATATCCTTGTTAATAGTAACCCTAAATTCCTAATGGAACTCCTCTATGTTATTCAGATATGCTATGGCCAGCTTCCATGTTTCTAAAAAGTCCTCATTACTTTTGTTCTTCCTATTGTTGGTAAGTTTGGCCATTAGCATATATTCCCGCATTCTTTCTCTCCAATCCTTTTTAGTTAAACCTTTTTCCCCTTTCCAGTCTTTGGCTATGGTCAATCTTGCTGCCGCAAAGCTATATTGGTATATTTCTTGGTCCTTTTGGTTATTGTTTTCTCTATGTAGACCTAATAGACACAATCCTGGGCTTTTTTTAGTTTCGCAACTAAAAAATCAGAATTGGAAAGAATATGGGAAAAGGGAAATAAAGGGTTAATATCCAGATTATACAAATACATATTAAGTTATAATATGGAGGATAATACAGTCAAGACAGTAATGATATCCTGGGCCAAGGACCTAGGTAGGCCAATAGAATTGGATAACTGGGAGTACCTATTGAACAAAGAATTCAAATTCACAATATCTGGAACAATTAGGGAGAATCAATATAAAATGTTTTATAGATGCTATATCACCCCAGCAACATTGGCAAAAATAGATAAATCACAACAAGGTATTTGCTGGAGGTGTAGGAAACAGAAAGGGACATTCATCCACATGTGGTGGACGTGTATGACCATACAGGCATTTTGGGACAAGGTAATTAAAGAGACTAATAAAATGCTACATAATAACAAAGTATCTTTTGAAACCATCTTAGCCTAGTATTCTGGAGCCCCTGATGGCGCAGTGGATCAAACCCTTGCGCCAGCAGGACTGCTGATTTGAAAATTAGGTTTCTGACCTGAAGGTTGCTGGTTCGAATCCAACCCAGGGAGAGCGCAGATGAGCTCCCTCTGTCAGACGGCCAATTCCCTCACACCAGAAGTGACTTGCAATTTCTCAAGTTGCTCCTGACACGAAAAAAATATATCCTGGAACTGTCACTGTTCGATTTTTATCAGCCTTTGTTGAAATATATAAGACATTTTCATGCCCCTACTGATATTTTATCGTGATTACCTCCCTTTTCTTTTACATCTTTAAGTTATGGACTGGGCCGTGGTGCAGCTGGTTAGTAGCCAGCTGCAATAAATCACTACTGACCGAGAGGCAGAGCCAGCCCTAGGTATTTTTCAAGTGTAGGCGAACAGAATTTTGCTCCCCCCCCCCCCCAAAACCAATTACTGAAAAATAAAAGTGTTGGATAAGCGAAAATGTTGGATAATAAGGAGGGATTAAGGAAAAGCCTATTAAACATCAAATTACATTAAGATTTTACAAATTAAGCACCAAAATATCATGTTTTACAAAAAATCAACAGAAAAAGCAGTCTCGACTGCGCCCCCGTATGTTTTGCGCCCGAAGCGACCGCTTAATTTGCCTCATTGTTGGACTGGCTCTGCCAAGAGGTCATGTGTTCGAAGCCAGCCCAGATTGGAGTAAGCTCCCGACCATTAATATCTAGCTTGATGTTGACCTATGCAGCCTGAAAGACAGTTGTATCTGTTGAGTAGGAAATGTAGGTATCGCTTTATGCAGGGGAGGCTAATTTAATTTACGACACCATAAAACCTCCAGCAGCGTGTGGAAGAATGAGGAAGTACTCCATCAAGGACTTGGTGCCACAAGTGGATGGTGAAGCAGCAGCTCCCCCGTGGCTGGAATCGAGCATACCCTCATGAAGCCAGAAGCTGGAATGTTAAATTGCCTCTGTGTCTGTCTATATTTGCCATATGTCTAATGGCACTGAATGTTTGCTATGTATATGTGCATTGTGATAGTTCCTGAGCCCCCTTTGGTGTGAAAAAGGCAGAATATAGTAAAGGTAAAGGATTCCCCTGATGTTAAGTCTAGTCGTGTCCGACTCTGGGGGTTGGTGCTCATCTCCATTTCTAAGCCGAAGAGCCAGCGTTGTCCGTAGACACCTCCAAAGTCATGTGGTCAGCATGACTGCATGGAGTGCCGTTACCTTCCTGCCAGAGCGGTATCTATTGATCTACTCACATTTGCATGTTTTCGAACTGCTAGGTTGGCAGAAGCTGGAGCTAACAGAGGGCGCTCACTCTGCTCTCCAGATTTGAACTTAGGACCTTTCGGTCTGCAAGTTCAGCAGCTCAGCACTTTAACACACTGAGCCACCGGAGGCTCCAGCAGAATATAAATACTGCAAATAAATAAATAAATAAAGACATAAATTTCTATCCTCTCCGCAGTTGATTGCATGTTTTCTATATAGATATATATAGATATAATCCCAGGATCATGTTCTTCCTGCTATTGCTACAGGACTTCCTCTGAAGCATACCCAAGTGAGCAAGCCCACTTCAACCACTGGCTGAGATGGGTGTATGATGTCATAAAAAACCAGTAACATGAGTTCAGGGATTGGCTGATCTCTCATGATGTCAACAATCCCTCAGAATTAAGAGTTTCACCATTTAAACCAAAGCAGTTTGGTATAAGGTACAGCAGCAACCCAGTAAAAATAAAATCAAAAACAAGCATCATAATTGAATAATTAAGCCTTTGACTCTGAGACCTTGGTTCCAAGAAAAGAGACTGAGGACTTTTCCACACAGCTGAATAAAATCCCACATTATCTGCTTTAAACTGGAATATATGGCAGTGTGGACTCACATAACCCAGTTCAAAGCAGATATTGTGGGATTTTCTGCTTGATATTTCGGGTTATATGGCTGTGTGGAAGGGCTGTAAGAAGTGGTTTGAGCATTAAAATGTGACTCTGGAGACCATGGCTGACCTTGGGAGAGTCACACCTTCTCAGCCCCAGGAAACCCTGTGACAGGGTCTCCATAAGCCAGAAATGACTTGAGGGCACACTTCAGGAACAGGAACAGAGGCTAAGCATCAGTTGAAATCTCCTGATCTGTATCTTTGGGATTTTGTTGATAAACCACTAGGTGGCTCCAGAGGTCTAATAATTTTAAAGAAAATTTAAAGAGTATTTCTAGGGCAGCTTCACACATGTGACTTGTTTTCTGACCTGACTACAGGAAAAAAAATGACCCAATAGAGTACAGTAACACAGGGTTTCTTAGACTTTGCTCACTCATGACTCCTTTTTGCCCAAGACTTTTCTTTTACATAACACTGGATATAGAGTTGTATAAAATATGTATACAAATCAAACATTTATTTTATTTATCATATCACAAGCAAATTGGGGGTACAATTATGATGTATTTTAAAAAACACAAAGTTAAAAAGTTGACATTATGTTAAATTTCCTTTGACTAGAAGCTGGCCACTTCAAGTGCCTCTGGTGTTGCTGTGAGAAGGCCCTCCATTGTGCATGTGTCAGGGCTCAGATCACGTTGTAGTAAGTGGTGTGTGTTTTGCTGTTCTCCACACTTGCGTTTCGTGGACTCCACTATGTAGCCCCATTTTTTAAGATTAGCTCTGCATCTTGTGGTGCCAGAGCGTAGTCTGTTTAGTACCTTTCAAGTTGCCCAGTCTTCTGTGTGCCCAGGAGGCAGTTTCTCATCCGGTATCAGCCATGGAGTGAGGTTCCAGGTTTTAACCTGCCACTTTTGGGCTCTTGCTTGCTGACATGTTCCTACGAGTATCTCTGTGGGTCTTAGAAAGCTATTTCTTATTTAAGGCATGAGACACGCCTCCCCCCAGGATCGTAACGCATCAGAGCGTCCCTTGGGCAATGTCTTTATAGACAGTTGATTCTCTTGTACCAGAAGCGACTTATAGTATGCAACCAACCAACCAAACATTTACTGATAATAAATAATACAATTATTTAGTGTACATATAAAGTGTAAGAAGAATATACTGTATTGGCTCTCCTTTTTTTCTTCTAACTTGGGGGACCACAATGAGGTGTCTTGGGGGTCAACATCAAAAAGTCAAATGAAAGTGTGGTCAAGAGTGGACACATCAATTCCCGGTGGATCTAACTCTGTAGGGAAGGATGAGCAACCGCAATTGAGATAACACTCAAGACATTTACTGCGGGAAGAGACTTACCCACAGTGCTTTGACCAACAAGCTTCAAAAGCCTGGAGCTAGCTCTAGTGGGCTAGGTTTCGGTATGCCAGAAGTATATGCATGTTGAATTCTAACCTAAATCTTGGAGATTAAAAGTAATGAAACTGTAAGATATTTCAGTTTAATGTGTTCTTGAAGGCTTTCATGGCTGGAATCACTGGGTTGCTGAGAGTTTTCCGGGATGTATGGCCTTGTTTCAGAAACGTTCTCTCCTGGTTTGCCCACATCTATGGCAGGCATCCTCAGAGGCTGTGAGGTCTGTTGGAAACTAGGCAAGTGGGGTTTATATATCTGTGGAATGTCCAGGGTGGGAGAAAGAACTCTTGTCTGTTTGAGGCAATGTGAATGTTGCAATTAGCCATCTTGATGAGCATTAAATAGCCTTGCAGCTTCAAAGCCTGGCTGTTTCCTGCTTGGGGGCATCCTTTGTTGGACAATTTCAACAGAAAGGAGGAAACCATGAAAATGAACAAAATCTGACTGCCAGTATTTTAAAAAACAGTAAATAAAGAAACACCACCCAGAAGACAGAGGAATGCCAAACAAGAAACAATCCCGGCCAGTTAACACCTCTCAACAAGGGATGCCTCCAGACAAGAAACAGCCAGGCTTATCCTCAGTTAGCCCAGTAAGTTGCACATTGTGACAAAAGTAAATGTTCCATCCTTCCACCCAATGGAATAGTTTATAGTTAGGTGTGAAGAACATATGGCCTGTGGGTTTTTGTGGCCCAAGAAGTCCTCTTCTAGTCCTCTAAAGCCCCATATTTTTAGAGGAATTTCTTTTCAGCAACATTTGCCCCAAATGACAATGAACACATACACAAGTAATCTCCTTCCCAGTGTCTTCAGAATCTTCCTCCAATTTCAAATACTTTATTTTCCTCTCAAAATGATAACCAGAAGTGATATGACTTTTGAATTATCACTGAAGGAAAACTCAGGGAGGGCAGGTGCCTGGATGGAAAATTGGCCCAGGTCCTCATACAGTTGTCCATTCCAATGTACAAATCAGTAACCATGTGCAAGGAAGAAGGAACCCAGCTTACTATTCTGACTATCTACCTAGCTACCTAAAATATGTCCTAGAACAGGCATGGGCAAACTTGGGCCCTCCAGGTGTTTTGGACTTCAACATCCACAATTCCTAACACCTACAGGCTGTTAGGAATTGTGGGTTTTGAAGTCCAAAACACCTGGAGGGCCCAAGTTTGCCCATGCCTGCCATACAATGTGTAGTGTAATAAACTTGTGGCTCTCAACTTCCTTTTCATTAAACCAATGCTGTACTAAAATTGATCTAAAATGTTAGCTATACTTTGCAAACGTTCATTTTAGCATAACCAAAACATGATCTGTATTATGTCACAGCTTTGCTCTAATCTAGTACACTGTGGGAAGGTGTATCAACACCTTTATATAGCGTGCCTTCCTGTTGTCTTCCTTTACAACATGCTTGGACTCCACATGGCATCTAAATGCATGTCTTAGGTTCCCATTGCCTTGTCCATCTGTTGATTTGGCAGCTCCCGTCTCGTATGTTCTTCTGTGGATGTGTAATGTAGTGGTAATAGAGTTCTATTATACCAAATAAATAACTAAATAAACAAAGAGACATATGGCATTCCTGGGATGGAGAAAAAAATCATGTGGGGAAAGTGAGAGAAATCTCATGCTTCTTTATTAATTACCTGGAGCTGACATATCCTCTTGCAAGTGGGAAGTATACTGGTGCTTTAACAGATGGCCCTGCTCGAAATAGACAAGGTGGGGAGCATATTACAAGAACCAATGTGCAGGTGGGGTGCATGATTCCCAGGAAGAAATGTGACAATGATTGTCACTAGGAACACATGGTTGCTTCACAGTTTTGGGAAGAATACTTTTTGTGAATGTATGCTGAAATGATTAACATATTGATCAGTAATACAGAGTTACTTCATTGAAGAAACATTTGTTGTAATCATAGAATGCTCTGTACTTATCTATAGCAGTGTTTCTCAAACTGTGCTCCTCCAGGTATTTTGGACTTCAGCTCCCAGAAATCCTAGCCAGTTTACAAGCTGTTAACCCCACTTGCCTAGTTTCCAACAGACCTCACAACCTCTGAGGATGCCTGCCATAGATGTGTGCGAAACATCAGGAGAGAATGCTTCTGGAACATGGCCATAAAGCCCAGAAAGCTCAAAACAGCATATTCTTTCAGTATAGCCTATTTTTATTGCTCCACCATTCCAACTGATGTGACTGTTTAAATATTTGTTATGTGTTTAAATTGATTTGTGTTAACTTTTATTGTAATCATGTGAAATCTATACAGCCTACTCTCTGCACTGCCTACATGGTATGATAAATCTGTGCTGACAATCTTCTTTTTTTAACCGAAGCAGCTTTCTTGCAAGTAGAAGGCTTTGTTGTGAGCTTGTTACAAATCATAACTTACTACTATGATTGAACCTAGAAAAAAAGATAACTATAACAATTTTTGAATTTCAAATACATTTTATCATTTTATTGATGTTATTGGTTTGATTTGCCCACCAATTGTGTGCAAATATCAGAGATAACATTCCTTTTTTTTTGGACCACAGTTCTCAACATTACCAGCCAGAAAAGCCACGTTGGCTAGATGATTTTGGGAATTGTGGTGCAAAAAATTAACTGATCTGATTGATATAGCCCACTGAGAAAGCAAATGTTCAAGACAGACATTAAAACAAATATTGACAGTAAGAAATTTGGGGGATTTACTGTAACAGACGTTCTCAAACCATTTAACCCAGTGGTGTCAAAACTTTGGTCATCCAAGTTTTTTGGGCTTCTAGGAGCTGAAGTCTAAAAAGATCTAGAGAAGCAACATTTGAGAACCACTGTTGTAGCCACCTCTTATTTCTATGAATGGGGAGAAATTATGCAAATGAAGAGCTGCTATTAGCATCAATTGAAAAAGATGTTGCAATGCTGTGGTGCGAGGTAGTCCCGAGGGTTTCAAGTCAGTCATAGTAGTCTCAGCCCACAGTTTTGGAAAACCAGCCCATCCGAGATCACAATCGAGTTTTCATTTCTAAGGGTGCCTCCGCAAAGGACTATACTTCATTTCAGGATGTAAATCAAAGAGATCTGGTTTGCATCGGAGTGCTATGCAGGCACCCCAGGAACCAGCTGCAAGCTTCCATGAAGTCCACAAACCTCTACTAGATCGATCTAAACCCAGGTGTAATTCTTTTTCTTGGCTTCCCTGTGAAATGCACTGATTGAAAACAGTATTTGTCTGCAGGAGAGCCAGGAAATAGAAAGCAATTTAGCATTCTCATAGGAACGCTATCCTGTCCTTGCCAGGCGAGGTGTTTGTTTACCTTCCCTCTCAGCTGTTTATTTGGGTTCCGCCAGCAATTCCTGCAGCTTTAACCTATTCTGACAATAGCTTTAACCTATTCTGAATGCTTCTTCTGCTTTGCAGCACAGTACTATTTATATAATGATCATTTATATAATGCATTTTCTGGTATGAACCGGAACTTCTAGCAAGTCTTTTAAACATGAGGTTTCTGACTAGATGTTTGTTCGAGGTTGCATTGGGGATAAATGTTTCGTTGACACCCTGATCTCAAGCCAGCTTCCAGCCAGATTATCGTGCCTGCCTGAATGGGGCCTTAGTTCGTTTGAAAGATCACCTTGTGTGTTGGAAAACTTTAGCAATACTCGCTTTTGATCTTGGACACATTTTGTGTCTAGAATTTTTATTGAGTTCTCATATTGTATTTCTTCCAGCGTTGCCTCTGAGGGATTCAGCTACACTTTGCATTACTTATGGTCTATTTGCTGATGTCCTGTTCATTCCAGGTAATAAGCAGACAATATTGCTATGGAAACACTGATCTAGCTAATTTGTTAATACAAATTCAGCCAGTTGTATGGCATGAGGTGTGTTGTGAAACGTTTAGCACATAATAAGGTGTTTTGTGAAACATTTTGCACATGCTTCAACGCAAGGTAGCAAATATGGACATATTCCTGAGTTTTATTGCTGATAGACAATCACAAGCAATGTACATATCTTGCCTTCATAGAATCATAGAATCATAGAATAGTAGAGTTGGAAGAGACCTCAAGGGCCATCTAGTCCAACCCCCCGCTAAGAAGCAGGAAATCGCATTCAAAGCACCCCCGACAGATGGCCATCCAGCCTCTGCTTAAAAGCTTCCAAAGAAGGAGCCTCCACCACATTCCACTGCCGAACAGCCCTCACAGTGAGGAAGTTCTTCCTGATGTTCAGGTGGAATCTCCTTTCCTGTAGTTTGAAGCCATTGTTCCGTGTCCTAGTCTGCAGGGCAGCAGAAAATAAGCTTGCTCCCTCCTCCCTATGACTTCCCCTCACATATTTGTACATGGCTATCATGTCTCCTCTCAGCCTTCTCTTCTGCAGGCTAAACATGCCCAGCTCTTTAAGCCTCTCCTCATAGGGCTTGTTCTCCAGACCCTTAATCATTTTAGTCGCCCTCCTCTGGACGCTTTCCAGCTTGTCAGCATCTCCCTTCATCTGCGGTGCCCAAAACTGGACACAGTATTCCAGGTGTGGTCTGACCAAGGCAGAATAGAGGGGGAGCATGACTTCCCTGGATCTAGACGTTATTCCCCTATTGATGCAGGCCAAAATCCCATTGGCTTTTTTAGCTGCCGCATCACATTGTAGGCTCATGTTTAACTTGTTGTCCACGAGGACTCCAAGATCTTTTTCGCACACACTGCTGTCAAGCCAGGCGTCCCCCATTCTGTATCTTTGATTTCCATTTTATCTTCCTTAGAGATGAACAACAAATGGACTGAAGGCAGTTCCTCTTTGCTCAGTTTAGCATACCTTCCTTGTCTACTTCTACAGTCCTTGTCTGGAATGAGAAGGAAAATAATAATTCTTGGAAGCCTTGTGAAGCAGTCATTCTTCTTTAAAGCAAGGCAAATCCTTCTTATGATGGTCTTGTATATCCCAAAAATGGATTTTTTCCAAAGCGAGGGGTATTGTGATCAGACTATAATGGATCCTAGTATTCCCGAACTTTGTTCCTATGATCTATAAATACAATATAACCAGTAGCTGCCGTGAGGTGTCAGAATGGTACTTAAAATGAGAGCAGGACGAATGATCAAGCTTCATCTGGAAAACAGTGTCTACATTTTAAGAAAGACATTGGTGGGGGGGGGGGGGGGGAATCAAATACACTAGCAGAGTTCCAACAATTATGGGTCAGCTGGGAAAGTTATTATCACTCTTTTGCATCCACAATTTTTCAGTTTTGCTTTAAGGAGTATGGAATTCACTCTCATTTCTCTCTCTAAACAGTCACTTTGCAGGTACCTTTGGGGATGGCTTTGTAATCAATTGAAGTCTTGTCAAGTGAAAAGTATAATGAGAGTAATGCTGCAACCTCTGGAGCCATGATACAATACAAACCCATGTGACCTCAGTTGTAAAGAGAATAATCAAAGCTACATATTAAGAGGAACTTATTAAGATCAATATATTGCTCCTGATGGCGCAGCAGGTTAAACTGCTGAAATTGCTGTCTGAAAGGATAGCAATTCGAATTTGGGGAGCAGAGTAAGCTCCTGCTGTTAGCCTGAGCATCTGCCAACCTAACAGTTTGAAAACATGCAAATGTGAGTAGATAAATACGTATCTCTCTGGTGGGAAGGTAACGGCACTCCATGCAGTCATGTCGGCCACATGACCTTGGAGGTGTCTACGGACAACGCCAACTCTTTGGCTTAGGAATGGAGATGAGCACCAACCCCCAGAGTCGGACACGACTGGACTTGATGTCAGGGGGAAACCTTTACCTTTACCTTATGATCAATATTGCAGAAAAACATTCCTGATTTGGAAACATGGTTGTTTTTTTAATCTCCCTTGCAGTTCTATATGTTTTTGAGATTTGCATAAGCCTTATACTTTAAGGTTTAGTTTTGTTAGCTTTCTTTATGCCCTTCCATTCGTTTTACTAATCAAACATGTATTATATGTCTACTCTGATGTAAGTCTCATTAAATTCAGTGACAGTTACTCCTAGGCCAGTGTGCACAGGATTGTAACTTAAAGGAGATATTTCTAAAATCCCATTGGGATGCATGCTTTTTGTGACAGATGGGATGTTTCCAATATATCTTTCTTAAGACATTTCATTCCATTGATTCCCCCAAAGTTAAAAGCACTCTGTATTATTCTTTCCTATCCAGCCACATTTTATCTTAACAAAAACTGCATGAAGTAGGTTATGCTAAGAAACTACGATTGTACTGAAGGCGAGCATTACGGGGAAGCTGGTATTCGAACCAATTTATAATGAGAATTTGGCAGGGCTCCTGCGGAGACCACAAATTTGAGAGGAAGCTGTAATTTAAATAGCATTTATTAAGTCATTGTGATTTTATACAAATGTATTCTGTAATGTTATGTTGATTGTCAATAATGCAGCACATACTCATACATGTAGAAAGGGAATATTTAATTATTTGTTAAAAACTTGTTTTTCTCATAGCACATAAATCCAGCAGTTTCTCTGTTTAAAATTTAGTTCCTGGCTTGACCGCAGTTACCTGGAACTGCAAATATAACTGAATGCCATTAAATTATACAATCATAGAATAATAGAGTTGGAAGAGACCACATGGGCCATCTAGTCCAACTCCTCGCAATGCAGGAAAAGCACAAAGTATCCCTGACAGATGGCCATCCAGCCTCTGTTTAAAAGCTTCCAAGGACGGAGCTTCCACCACACTCCAAGGCGGAGAGTTCCACTGTTGAACATCTCGTACAGTCAGGAAGTTCTTCCTAATGTTCAGGTGGAATCTCCTTTCCTGTAATTTGAACCCATTGCTCTGAGACCTAGTTTCCAGGGCAGTGGAAAACAAGTCTGCTCCCTCTTGTTATGGCATCCATTCACATATTTTTACACGGCTATCATATCTCCTCTCAACCTTTTCTTCTGCAGGCTAAACATACCCAGCTTTTTAAGATGCTCCTCATAGGGATTCATGATCTCCAGATCTCCTCATAGGGATTCATGATCTTTGATCATTTTAGTCACCCTCCTCTGGACATTTTCCAGCTTGTCAATATCTCTTTTGAACTGTGGTGCACAGAATACCTGACTTCTAATCCTTGCACGCCACAGAGTTGGCTTGGAGGATCTAGAAACTTGTAGGATATCTCTCTATGATTTTATTAGGTCCTCCAGAGAAACATTATTGTAATTAAAAGTTATACTAAGTTTTATTAGAGAAAAAACAGTCTTCCTTCTGGTACCCCCCAAATGTACCATAATGCCTTTTACATTTTTGGGAGATTGGGTAGGAAATCAAGCTAGGGTATAGCATGCCCTTTCTCTTGTTAAGTTTAGTATAACATATTATCTTTGTTAATTTCAAAAGCAATAGATTTGAGGGCACTTTTCAATGAATGCTACTGGATATAAGGATTCTTACAGATTTCCTTTGACACATTGTTCTCTGCTTTGCTGCCTCCCCTGCTTTTCCGGTTGGTGTTTTTCTCTCTATAGCAGTGGTTTTCAACCTGTGGGTTCCCAGATGTTTTGGCCTTCAACTCCCAAAAATCCCAACAGCCGGTAAACTGGCTGGGATTTCTGGGAGTTGTAGGCCAAAACACCTGGGGACCCACGGGTTGAGAGCCACTGGTCTGTAGTGACTTGGGACCTCATCAGATAGAGGTCCAGAAGCCGGAGGGACAACGGGGGAAACTGTGAATCAGAACCCAGCTTCGTCCCCTTACCATAGTTAGTTATGGGCTGCCATTCCACAATGTTTCCTGGTTGTCACTGGCTTCCTTGTGCACTGGCCCCAGTTTCTTCAATGAGGATATGGGTAATCACCCATATTCTCTTTACTTCCTTTTAGCACGCTGCTGGGACGAAGTCTGGCCAGAAGTAGCCCTTAGTCATATGATGGGCTCTGGTAGACTCTGTCCCATCTCTGACCTGGCAGTGTGCTACAAGAAAGAAAACCCTCTGTCTGATGGGGTCCTAAGTCTACCTAGTATGAATGGCAGCAGATATTTATTTATTTTATTTACAGTATTTATAGTAGCAGTGAAAGGAGGCTGAGGAAAAGAAAGCCTATGGAACACCACCTCTTGTATGCAGGAAAACAAGGCAAGTCTATGCAATAAAGGAGTAGGTATGGGGGAGAAGTGAGAGCCAGAAGGGATGTGAGTGGAGGAGAGAGGCAGAAAAAGAGTAACGGAAGGCAATCACTCAAGAGAAGGCATATACAGAAGAGTGGTGAAGGTATTCAGAAGAGGAAAATACAATATTTCTTTATCCATTATGCTGTTAGCCTGAGGGACATATGGAGAAATGAGAGAGAACTTAAGAGGAAGGGGAAGTGGAAAGATGAGAGGAAGAAGGCATGAGATACTGCTGTAAAGTGACAAGAAACCATATGAACAACATAAGAAATAATGGAGATGAAGATGAATTTGAAGAGGACTCTTACTCTTGGACGGTTTCTGAGAATTGTTGTGAAGTACTGTTGATGGTGGTGCAGTGGTTTGGATGTTGTTGATGTTAGTGTGAGAGGATCAGTCTAACTGATAGTTTATATTATACATACAGTTTTGTTAATTTCATTCCTTTCTAGTAGACCTATGGCTGACAAATGGGGTTTTCCAAGCCAGGAGGCAATTTCCTTCCTGGCTTAAAAACATGGACAAGAGATCTATGAATATGAATTCTAGAACTCTATGATTATTTGCACAATGGTCCATCTCAATGTTCTCCAAATGCTGGCCTTCTAGATGTTCTGTACTTCAACTCCCAGAATTCCTGACTGTTGGCCAAGCTGACTGGGGCTTCTGGGAGTTGAAGTCCAATACAACTGGAAGATTGAAGTTTATGAACCACTGATCAATCTTGATGAGCAAAGAAACACAGGGAACCCTACTTCTGAACATTCTTCTGCTTTTTAGGATCAGTCCAAGTGTTTCTTAGCACTCAATTCTAGGTTATTTTTTGTCATGGAAGACCAGCTTCAGAGCCAAGCAATGTGTAGCAATGTTGTTTTTAGACAATACAGTAAGCACCCAAGAAACTTATGCAATATTTTATGGCTGAGGATACAGTATGCTTCAGAAAGGACTCTGGCTTTTTCCTCACATGAGCCAATGGGTGTAAGCTCGGGATGGGCAACTATGGAGGGTTAGGGGACCACATTAGACCTCGGGAGACTTTAGAGGGCCACAACCCACCCATTCAAACACAAACAAAACCCAAAAGTCCTTTAAGGGTCAAGAAAGGCATTTTCACCATTTTCAGTTTCATCCATTTTTAAAACAGGAATTGAGCAGATATTATCTCCTGTTCATTTCCTGTTTCAAAGAAAAGGATTCTGCTAGATCTATATTGAATCCAGATGGGTCTAAATCATGGTGTAAATGCCTACCAGCTCTGAGAGGACACTTTAGGGTGAATCTTGTATGTTTTATGTTGATTTTAATGATTGTTTTTACTGTAATTGATGTTTTTATTGGATAACTGTTTTATTGCTGTGTTTTGATATTTGATTGTTTTATCGGGCAAGGCCCCATGTAAGCCGCCCCGAGTCCTTTCGGGGAGATGGGGCGGGGTATAAAAATAAAGTTGTTGTTGTTGTTGTTGTTGTTGTTATTATTATTATTATTATTATTATTATTATTATTATCTTTTTGAAAAGTCTTGCCCCCCCAAAAACACCCTTGTAAAATTTTGGTTGAGAGCCCACAGGACTTCCAAACAAGATGAAAATAAACTCACATGCCTTGCGGGCATTTTTCACATCTTGGGGAGCTCTAGGGTCCACTCAGATGGCCCTGGACACCTGCACATGGTCTGCAGGCCACCATTTGTTCACCTGTGGAGTGTAAAAGGTTTGCTTTAAAAGTAAACAGTAACACATTATGTATGGAGCTGCGTTTGAAGAGCCTTTGGAAAGTAGAGCAAATGCTGTTTGAAGAATCTTGATCATTCCTGAATTTAGGTTATCATGTTATTTTGCTGTCACACAAACTGTCAATCCATTTCAAAGTCTAATTATTATTTTAATGCTTTAATTGGCTTAAGTTCTCTTTAGGATCATCTTGCCACCTCTTCTCCAATCCTATCTTCTGCAGCAAAGCTGATGGGAACATGCTGGTAGTCTTTTCTGTTGTGGCATCAGGTATATGGAAGTCCCGGACCTGAAGTGAGCAAAGTCGTCTTCTTCACTGATCTTCTACAAACTTTATACGTTTTCCTCAAAATATTGAATCTTCCCACTGCTTCCTGCATTTGTCATTTTTAGAATAGCCTTATGATGTATGAAGGGAGCCTCCGGTGGCGCAGCAGATTAAACTGCTGAGCTGTTGAACTTGCTGACTGAAAGGTCGGAGGTTCGAATCTGGGGAGCGGGGTGAGCTCCCGCTGTTAGCCACAGCTTCTGCCAACCTAGCAGTTTGAAAACATGTGAATGTGAGTACATCAATAGATGCCGCTCTGGCGAGAAGGTAATGGTGTGCCATGCAGTTATGCCGGCCCCATGACCTTGGAGACTTCTATGGACAATGCCAGCTCTTCGGCTTAGAAATGGAGATGAACACCAAGCCCCAGAATCAGACATGACTAGACTTAATGTCAGGGGAAAACCTTTGCCTTTACCTATGATGTATGGCCATGTTTTTTCTGATTTATTTTAAGTTGTCTAATATTAGACAGTTGCAAGGAAAAAAATGTGGAATAAGTTGAATCTTCATGTCAAGAAGTGTTGGGTAGAAATATATTTAATAGCTCAGTAAATTAATTATAATTTGAACATTTTCAATAGAAGTTCTTGTTTCAGTGGAAGACGTCCTCATTTTGGCCAGTTTTTTGTGAATTTCAGAAAGCTATTATAGTGATTGAATAATTGCTTGTCTTGACACTGAATATATTCCAAGAGTTTCAAGCTCCAATTTGGAAAATAAGATGTCGTAAAATGCTAAATATTTCAATGTGTGTAGGCTGCATTGCAAACTTCTGTGTAGAAGAGTCTACTTCCTTTTCCTTAGAACATTGACTTTTGGCTTAAAATAATATTTAACATTTTTATGACTGAACATGTTATTTAGTTAATATCTTCAGAAATATTATTTTTATTCAAAACCTAACTCTGTCTGCAGCTGATGTTCATCATAATTGTTCAGCTGTACACCAAAACTCTGTTTCTGTAGTGAATGAACAGATGAGCAGAACATGGGGATTTATTTGGGGCAGCTCAAAGAGACATTGAGGGGGTGGAAGTGCCATTTTCAAGCTAGATTTACGATTTATTTATTCCTCCTGGTTTGGGTTTGGCTTTTGTGCCATCCCTCATGATTAACAATCTGCTATTACTTGTCTCCCTCCTTTTTCAAACTTGTACCTCACTTTTAAAATTTGCTTTTTTAAAAAAAATGTTGTTTTTTTTCATTTTAGGGCTGCTTTATGTCAGAAATATTAAAAATTAACTAGGTATTTTTAATTACAAAAATGTGAGTCAAGCACTGAAAGGGTTAAATAAGCTAGTGTCGCCCTGAGGAGATGAGCAGGCTGAAGTCTGTTAAAGTTAGTGAGCCAAAGCTAGTCCAGAGGAGTGTGAGGGGATCTCAGTGTGAGAAGACCTGGTGTGAGAAGCTTCTGTGTGAGAGAAGCCCCAGGTTGAAGGCCTCATGTGACAAGCTCCAGTGTGAAGGCTGCTGTGTGTAAAGCTAATGTGTGAAGCTCCTGTGTAAGTTTGGTGTGAGAGGAGTCTCTGTGAGAGTGAAGCTGTTTATCTGCATGAGAAAGAAGCCCAACATGGAAGCAAAGAAGGAAATATAAAGAACTTTATTTGTGTTATGGAAACCTTGTTTTGTAAATAGTGAAACCATAGTATTTTGCTATAAAGAAAAGCCTCCTTTGAAAGATATAACATTGGTCTGTGTGCTTTTGTTCTTTTTATCAGTTTTGGCTACTGGTGCTGGGTCATGCTGCTGCTAATAAGTTACTCTACTATACATTTATGGGGAGGGTCTTTTGTTAATAAACCCACTTACCTAGACCTTATCCATTAGGCACTTGAGGCACAGAGTGTAGGACCTATGGGAAATTTTAGGGTCTATAAAAACAAGATTAAAAGAATTGGAATTAAAAACATATTGAAAATCATTTCATCATCAAAACTTAAAGATTATATATATGTGTTGTCAAAGGCTTTCATGGCCGGGATCACAGGGTTGTTGTATGTCCTTTGGGCTGTGTGGCCATGTTCCAGAAGTATTCTCTCCTGACGTTTCACCCACATCTATGGCAGGCATCCTCAGAGGTAGTGAGGTATGGAAAAACTAAGCAAGGACTGTTTATATACATCTGTGGGAAGTCCAGGGTGAGGGAAGAACTCTTGTCAGCTGGAAGCCAGCTTAAATGTTCCAGTTAATCACCCTAATTTGCATTGAATGGCTACATCTAGCTACTTTCTGCCTGGGGGCATTCTTTGTTAACTGCCCCTAGTTCCCATGTCTCAGAGTGTTGCTTCTTATTTACCGTTCTGATTTTTTAGGTTTTTTTTTATAATACTGGTAGCCAGATTTTGTTCATTTTCATGGTTTCCTCCTTTCTGTTGAACTTGTCCACATGTTTGTGAATTTCAGTGGCTTCTCTGTGTAGTCTGACATGATAGTTGTTGGAGTGGTCCAGCATTTCTGTGTTCTCAAATAATATACTGTGTCCAGGTTGGTTCATCAAGTGCTCTGCTATGGCTGATTTCTCTGGCTGAATTAGTCTGCAGTGCCTTTCATGTTCTTTGACTCATGTTTGTGTGCTGCGTTTGGTGGTCCCTATGTAGAGTTGTCCACAGCTGCATGGTATCCGGTAGACTCCTGCAGAGGAGAGAGGATCCCTCTTGTCTTTTGCTGACCGTAGCATTTGTTGGATTTTCTTTGTGGGTCTGTAGTTTGTAGGTTGTGCTTCTTCATCAGTTTGCCTATGTGGTCAGTGGTTCCCCTGATGTATGGTAAGAACACCTTTCCTCTGGGTGGATCTTTGTCTTGACTCTCATGGCTTGTTCTTGCCTATTAAACATCAAATTACATTATAATTTTACAAATTAAGCACCAAAACATCATGTTTTCCCCTCCTCCACATAGTTAGATCCATGCTTTTTCCATGCAAAATGATAATAAGGCTTTCCTGGAGACGCCCACTAAGAAAACAAAAAGAACATGCTCACCATTTCCCAAAAGTATTGCCTAGTGGATGGCGTCGCCCTTCAGAATGAAGGGGATGCTGAGCAGGGAGGCACCCTCCTGCAGGGCCCCCCGGACGCGCTCCTGGTTTCTCTCTGCCAGTGCGTGCCGCCCTGCAAGCTCCCAACGCCAGAGGCAGTAGGAGTAGCAGGCCACATCCACCACAGCTCGAGGCGAGGATGCGAAGCTGGCAGCAAGAGTAGAAAAAGGAGGGATAAGGAAAGAGGGAAACTGCCAAGAAAAAGGAGGGATAAGGAAAGAGGGAAACTCCAGGGAAGGAGTTTCCTTCTTCTTGGCTGAGGTTGACTGTGATGAGAGTGAGGTGGGCTTGGTGGCTGCGGAGCTCACGAGTCTGTGTGGGGGGGAGGGAGTAGGGAGTGAGGAAAGGCGACGCACACGTGTGGGGCGTGTAATGGCGGAGACAGAGCTTGCGTGCAAGGGGGGAGGAGGGGAGTGGAGGGGCCGGAGGCCCACTATGCAATTGCGTAGTTTGCGTATAGGTTGAGCCGCCCCTGCCCACATCAAACCAGTTAGATAGTGGAAGCAGGGTTATATTGCCAGTTCTTCCCAGGACACAAACTGACCCTTCAAAAAAAAAACACCCAAATCACTTCTCTTGCATCTTCTTAGGAAGGTGAACTGAAGCAGGTAGTGATAACTAACATAAAATTGCCAAACCATTAAAGCTAATGAGGCTTTTCTGTCCAGCTGCCACTGGAGTACAAGGCAGCTGGCCCCATATTTTCAGGTTCTTCTGATGGCCAATGAAGTGTCAGTTAGAATGAAAACCTTGGCAAAACCTAATGGGTGATGAGTTCTGAATTATTCTGAACCACCTGCTCCTTCTTTAAGACCATTTATGACCATATAAGAATGATTGAATTAGTCTCTCCTACTAACTTTGCTTCCATAGACATGCCTGCTCTATTATGAGCAGCATTATTATTTTAAAAAGATGCAACTCAGCTATAGCCAAAGTGAGGGATGAATTGGAAAAGAGGAAGAAGGGAATACCAATGGGCAGATGTACAGCACCTGAGAAAGATGAGCTCCATATTATATTTGCCAGGTTATATTTAGGTAGTTTTTCTTTTTAATGACACTGAAGATTTCAAGATCTTTCACTGAGCCAAGTTAGCACATGGGTTTTCTTCTAAACAGGAATGCTCCACACTGAGTGCACATGCGACATGGAGGTACACAACATGCTTATTGGCCCATCTGCACGAAAATGCATGTAAGCCTGTATTGACAGTGTTCAGTGACTTTCATGGGTTAAATTTGGATTAAATAGATCACCTTTATTTTGAGACCCCTGTAACCTGGTGTTGTATATTTTTTGTTTGTTGATTTAACATGTGGTTTGTGTGCCAGTTTAGTATGAGCTTTTGTCCTGCACCAAGGGCAAATGGGGGCATGTTGATATTTTTGTCATTTATTTGTGGCCCACCCCACCCCCTTTTCCAGCCTGGAAACATACCCACATTGCTGCATAGTATTTCCCTCAAACTTCAGTGGAGGGCAAGAAATACATGGGCCCCAGCAAAGGATGAATGTGGAAGACAGGTATGAAGAAGTTTCTCCTTTGGGACAGTTGAAGAAGACTGGGGGCTTGATGGCTGGAAAGGAGGGGAAAGAGATCCTCTATTTGGGCAAGTCAGACCCTGCCTCCCATTGCAACATTTTGCATGACTTTGCCACAGCCATTTCCCACATTCAGAGTTCATGGGATGAACAAAGGCCAAGTAATCTCAGCAGTCTCCCTCACACTGTTCAGCCACTGGAAGAAAATCCAGACTTTCATTTGTTTTTCTCACCAAAGGGAAAGGACAGCTGTAGAAAGAGCCTTTACTTGGGAGTAAATATCACTGAAACAAATAGGGCTTACCTATGAGTAGATAAGCATAAGCTTGTACTGTGGAAAGCAGAGATAATGCAGAGGCATGCACAAATGAAGTGGAAATAAGACTGTTTAAAATACAAATAAACATATTACAAATGGATGATAATTGAATTACTTTGTTTGCTTTATTTATATCCTGCCTTTCTTCTGATAAAGGGACTCAATCTGCTCATATGTGCATATACATAAGTATAAATAGTGATAAAAATATTTCATGGAAAAGCACAGATGGGAATAGGTAAGGGACTTTAAAAATCCAGCAACCCTGTAGCTTATCCAAATCTGTATGGCCAAGATAAAACTAGTGCCAGTGACAGACCCACATGAACTCTGCTGTCATGCCTCTGACTCCAATTTTGCACAAGTCATTTGCAAGAATAATTCAGTCCCAGTCTAAAAACAGTGGTGTGGCAAGCCTGGGGCTGCGCTGGATCAAAAATAAACTCAAGCAGATTCAGGAGAAGGACTCAGAACATGCAATCGTGGCTGTGTACATAGGTTTTCTAGATAGATTATTCCTAGTGCTATCAATTTTCTTGTTTTCTTCAATAACTTATTTTGTGGAGAGATGAATGGATGAGATCCATCCAGGTTTATTGTATATGACATTGGCCATCCTAAGTACTTATTACAGTCATGACTTGCATCAACATTGGCTACATAGTAGGCAGAGTAGCTTTAGGATCTTGAATATGTGGACACTCTAATTTGTCAGTTTCTGGACCTCACCAGAATACTTCGGGGTGGCATACTTCGGATATTAGTTTTTGACATAATAGCAAAATCTCACACTCTTCCATTGACATGACATGTTGGATTGACGCACTGCATGGGTGCAGTGCAAGAGGTTGTGACCGGATGGTATAAAATGCTCACCAGTTCTTGTTGTATCCATTTATTTTCATCCATCTTAAATTTCTCCATCAAATAACTTATGTGTAGATGACATCCGTGCTGCTTTGGGGTTTAGGAAATCCGGGTATTAATCTCCATGGACCTCTCTGCTAAGTCTGCCTCAGAGGTAATTGTGAGGATGAAGCGGGGAAGAAGAAAGTCACTGAAGAAAGGTAGGACAGAAACATAACCAATAACAACAACCAGATAGTTCTCTGACATCTGTTTTTAAAAGCAAGTGTCCCCAAATAAGGTTAGAGGAAGGTTTCACAGATTTTTCTTTGTTATGTCAGTTATTGGTATCTGAATCTAAAATTCTCTTAATCTATGTGTGTGTATATGTTTTATTATTCATAAAATAATACCTATTGAAATTAGAAATATATATATATATATATATATATATATATATATATATATGTGCATTTCTAATTTCTAATTTCAATAGGTATTATTTTATGAATAATAAAACATTTATCTGTCAATAAGGTGGCTTAAGGCACTGGGTAGCAGCCACCTCTCCCTCAAAATGGCTACATTGTATGACATACTTAACAAATCTGAATTTGTTTAAAAGTCTGTTAAATTCAATTGTCTGTCAGGATCCAGCTGTTCAGTTTAGAGCATCCGAAGTGGTCCATAAAGGAAGGAGAAAGCGCTCACTAGGAAGGAATAAAACCGCTTCTTCTCACAGAAGTATTGTGCTGATTACAGTAAATGTACAATGAATCCTAGAAAGGTCTGCTGAGAGACAAATCCTGCTGAGTTAACTGAAACTTGATTTCAGGTGAATGTGTATCTCATTGCAGACAACAGCTGGAATCCTCTAGGTGAGCTTCTCCAATGGTTGCACTTTTCCCAGGCCTATGCAGCAGTGGCAAGAGAAAGAAGACTAAATCCTTCAGCTCTGAACTGCCTATTTCTCTAGTTTCTTTCCATCTTCACAAATGCTGCCCCATGGTCTTTTCCTTCCACCATCCATCACCTGCCCAAGTGAGGAAATGTCAGAATAGTGCACCAACAAAATTCTAGTCGAAAATAGACATTTGATTCCCTTCTTGCTTTATTTTGACTTATTTGAATAAAAAATAGTTTCATTTCTCTACAATGCAGTTTCTGAAGCCATCATAAAAGTTTAATTCACTGGGTGTGTTTGTGTAAATATGGCACTCCTTTAAGAGTAACTGTTTTTTGTATTTTCCTATGAGTTTTCATATTGAACCAATTAAAATTAAGGCCTTAGGCATGGAGCAGATTTATACAATTGTAGGAATGGGATCATATTGCATTCTGTACTACGGTCACCAATGTATAACTATCTTTTATGTGTGAGGTCTTAATATCACTTGGTATTATGTTTGATGAAGTAGGTTTATGTCCACAAAAGCTCATGTTGATATAAGTACAGTAGAGTCTCACTTATCCAACATAAACAGGCAGAATGTTGGATAAGCGAATATGTTGGATAATAAGGAGGGATTAAGGAAAAGCCTATTAAACATCAAATTAGGTTATGATTTTACAAATTAAGCACCCAAACATCATGTTATACAACAAATTTGACAGAAAAAGTAGTTCAATATGCAGTAATGTTATGTTGCAATTACTGTATTTACAAATTTAGCACCAAAATATCACGATGTATTGAAAACATTGACTACAAAAATGCGTTGGATGATCCAGAACGTTGGATAAGCGAATGTTGGATAAGTGAGACTCTACTGTATCAAGTAGCCTTAAAAATGCTGCCACCTTTAGTTTCCCCCTCCTTTTTTCTATTTAATGTTGCTACATATAGTAATTTTTAAAGATAAGAAGCAGCTAGAGGATATAATGTTTTAAATGGATAAACTGTAAACAAACTGAAATAATTGCCAAAGATGGAACTTTCTCCTGTCAGTATATCATATTATGTGAGAAAAGCAGAAATAAACTTTCAGCCCACACTAGGGAACATCTAGATTGTAGTCACTAATTCTCAGAAAGATCTTTGATTCTTAATTCCAAATCCTCACTATTTCATCTCTGAAACTTCCATTGCCTGATTATCAAATAGGAAATAAAAAGGATAATGGAGTTCCAATGATTTCCTTATCCAAATGATCTTTGTAAGATCTTGGGCAGCTTCACATGGTCCACTTATCCTGATCTGGAGTAGCGAACACTAGCTTGGCCCTAGAATGGTTTAGACCAGACACCCTGACTGCTGTGGAGGTAGAAGAGAGTCTTGACTATCCAGCGGTGTCAAGCCCCCTTATCACTACCACTATCCATTCTCCTCATTGCAGCACTCAGTGAGTGTGACATGATTTGTGTTGATCGCTCATTGCCTGAAGTTATGCTGGCTGGGACTCCAGAGTAACATTGGGCCTGGAAGGGGCGGGGGGTGAAGGACACACTCGTCCTCTCTCCTTTCCTTCTCCAGTTGCCTTTTCATCTGGCCGACATGAGCCATACTGTGTCCATTGGCCACCGCAATATAGAGAATGGGCGGATGGACAGACGGACGGACAGGGGGATGGCTGTATCCCTGGGCAGCCCAAACTCGAGGAACACAAGATAGCCATATACACAGTTGCTGCAGGGTCCATCTTGGAACTGGCCCAATTGTTTACATGGGCACGGAGCCACAGTTTGCTACAGTTTCAAAAAGGGAATTTGGAGCATCCTGTGACATTGGCTTACATCAAATGCAGTAAAATCAGTGTTTCTACACAGTTAAGAAACTGCAACCGATGGCGCCCTCCACATGATGCAAGCTTTAAATGTAGGGTAGATGTATCTTGTTGTTTCTAAAGTGTGGGTTTTCCTCACGATTCCTAAGTCAGTTGGTAAGCGATTTATTGTACAGTTCTCCCATGTGATGGGAATTCCCTTGCCTGCTTGTAAAGATAATGATGACATCATCATGGAGGGAGGAGCTGAGATGGGTAGTATTGATTTCTTTCTTTCACCATTACTTTTTTGAGACCAAGGAGGAAGGAATGCTAATTTATATCTCTTTTTAAAAATAAAATGGATAGATTTATCTTTTGAATTAAGAGTTATCTGGACTTAAAAAGAGAAATTTTAATATCCAATAAAATGGGGGAAGAAATAGTGGGAGGAGAAATATGTCTCCTGTGTGATGAGAACGCAAATGGATAACTAGAAAAGAAAGCGGAAAGACAGAAACCATGTGATGGGGTAGGAAAATCATCCATTTAATTTTGAAACGGGGCTTTGCGAAGCTTAAGGGAAAAACAACAATCCCAAACGCTTTACTTATCCCATGTGATGAAGTCCATGGTTCAAGGCCACATTAACCAGCTTTGCCCCGTGTTAACCTGTATCAGCTCTGTGCATCATTTAGTAGTCACTGTAGATGTGCCCATTGCCTAATAGGTATAGTACGTTTTAAACTATTAAATCATATCAATGTGGAAAATTATGTGGACTAATTGTATAATTTCCAGTTCCATTGGTTAGGATGCATATGTCTAGCTCAAGGGATTTCTTTAATGATTACAATTGCTGTCTCCTTCGACACATTTCATGGGGAGGGCAATCAATGCCACCTATCCCCACATTTCATTCCCACATACAAGTGCAACTAAAAGCTGAACAATACATATGGATTAGGACTATACATGCTTAGTTGCACAAAACAATAGTGATCTTATACAGCAAGCTATGTATTGTATATTTTAGACACATAGTGCTGCTCGCTGGCTGAGTCCAGATGGAAAATTCCTAGCTGTACCAGTTATTGTGAAACCATTTCATCTTCCTCTTCTGCAGATCTTCTGTGTTGAGAAAAATGTCAGAAAAAGTGGTGGGAAAACATGGGAGGCACATCTATAGAAGATGTCATCACCTGGACCTGCTCACTATACCTGTTGAAATCTTTGAATGAGGTAATGTCATGGTACAATAAAAGCATTCTTTTCTCATCTCTAAGGCAACTCACACTGATGTCTATTCTACAGGAGGATAAATGGTCCAAAGAGATGAGTGTGCTTCAAACTTCACAGTGAATCAACTACCTCTTATATCTGTCCTTCCAAAAGGATTTTCATTAGATGTGAATTTAATTTGCAGAAAGAGGTGAAGCCTCCCCCCCTTTTTTTTACCCTTACTAGATGTGAAAAGAAATATCTTTTAATCCCATGGCAACAATGTTTTAGCTCTCTGACTCTCAAAGATGAATTGTCTCTTGCTGACGCAGGGAATTAGTCAAGATATTTTTTGTGCAGTTGTTGGATTAGCAAATCAAAGTGAAGAGGCAAACACACTACTTTGCTGGAGGCCACACAATTAGAAGAGGAGCTTGAATTAAAATTAAATTGGTTCTTGGCATAGAGCTAAGTTGTAAAATAAATATCAAGTGGAAATTAGATTAGATCCAGAAAAAAATTGTATAAGGTGATATTGCGAGTACATCTCTTAAGAAACGTACATAGAAGAAGTTCCCAGAGACTTCAGCTTACAGTATTTTATAAAACTCTCCCTGGTCGTGATATCAACAGTCTCATATAAAATATGTTTCTTTGCTTTAATTTATATTAATCAAATGGTAACAATTACCACATATAATTCTATATTTACTTTCAACAGTACTGGGCTAATTTGTCAATAGTAAATAATGGCAAAATGAATTGCTTTTCCTAGTTAGGATTGCTTGTTGTGCCTTATTATAAAGTATGTCTCCTGTCTGAGGATTGGGAAGCTTTTGCTTTTATATAGACTGAATGAGATGCCAAAAATTCTTTTATTTTGGGATGTGGACAGAAGTGTATGCATCATATAATTTATGGATGCGGATAATATGTTAACTTTACAGAAAAAAACATAGCTAAGTTAACCAAAATCATACTTTCATTTGGTTTTTAGGTAGAGTACAAACCTGTTCTTAGCTACTTCCTTATTGTCAGCCCTGCCTGTCATATATTTCCTATTGCTTTTTTGAAAACTTGGCAACACTATTCCCAATCTACCTATATGCCTCATAAGTTTGGGACATGAGAGAAGCCTCCATGGAGGATGGTAATACATCTGGGTGTCCCCTGGGCAATATCTCTGTAGATGGCCATTTTCTCACACCAGAAGCGACTTGCAGTATGTTCTCAAGTCACTTCTGACATGATACAAAATTATAAGATTAACTCTATTCTGCTAGGAAATAGAAATGGGCATTAAAATGATATGAAATTGATTTAACTATCATGGTTTCAACATGACTATGTTGTGCTGATGATTAGGATACCACACACACGCTCTATTTTCAGACAAACTCCAAACTACAATGACCAATATTCCTTTGTTGGATGTAATGAGAGACACTGGGCCATGGAGAAACAAAAGAGAAACATCAGAACCTCAATATCTATAAAAACAGCAAAACAATTCAAAATAAGTGGGTCCAATGAAGACCGGGCATGTATAGCAAGTAGCAACAGAATGTTGGAAAAGAGAAATTGGAAAAAAAATAGAATCATAGAGTTGGAAGAGACCTCATGGGCCATCCAGTCCAACCTCATGGGCCATTTAGTCCAGAGGTAAATTGCAAGGCCTTCTTTCCTAAGCAGAAGTAATCCTGCTGGGAAGTGAGAACCAGATCTAAAAAGGATTGCTTTTTTCAAAAAAAAAAACTAGAGTCCCAGAATCTTCCAGATTTCATTGTTATTTTTCCTGGAGGATTATGAAGACTACAGTCTAAAAATACCTTCTTCAAGCTGTGATTAGGTTATTTATTCCATAGTGCCTACCTTTTTAATCACAAGTAACAAGTAAACACCTTACTTTGAGTGCTTTGTGAGCCACCCCAAGTCCCTCTGGGAGATGGTAGAAAAAGGTAAAGGTTTCTTCCTGACATTAAGTCTAGTCGAGTCCCACTCTGGGGGTTGGTGGTCATCTCCATTTCTAAGCCGAAGAGCCGGCATTGTCTGTAGACACCTCTAAGGTTACATCGCCAGCATGACTGCATGGAGTGGCATTACCTTCCCACCAGAGGAATTGATCTACTCACATTTGTATATTTTCGAACTGCTAGGTTGGCAGAAGCTGGAGCTAACAGTGGGAGCTCACCCCACTCCCCAGATTCGAACTGCTGATCTTTTGGTCAGCAAGTTCAACAGTTCAGCGGTTAAATCTGCTGCACCACCTGGGGAGATGGTGATGGGGTACAAAAAAGTTTATTATTTATTTATTATCTTCTACAGTCAGATGCAGTATGTCTTTGAATATCAATTTCCAAGAGTCAAATCAAGGTTGAGGCAAATAGCTTCCATCTTCTTTTCCAACTTGTCCATTTTCCTGGAAGCAACTTACAGGTCAAGAGCCAGCATTGTGTATCGGTTTCATAGTTGAACCTGAATGCATCAGGGATTTGAACCCTGAAGTCCAGGGGTTCAAGTCCTCTATCAGCCATGGAAACCCATTGGGTGAGTTTGACCAAGTCACGCTCTCTCAGTCTCTGAAGAAGGCAAAGGCAGGTACCTCCCTCAAACAAACTCCCAACAATCCTGTGGTAGATTCACTTTAGGGCTATGATAAGTTGGAAGTAATCATATAGGCCACTTTTGAAGACATGACACTGATTTAAATGGACTCATGGTCTGATCCAGAGGGCTCTTCTTATATTCTTCCTACAACGCTTCACTTCCTTCCTGATTCACATGCCTCCCCCACTTGAAGAAATGCTCAAGCTGTTCCCTTCAAGTGCCTCTTAGCCCAGCAGTAGTTGCTGTTTTCCAAGTGCCTTTGCCAGATAAGTCACAGCTTGGAGCTTGGCTCCCTGCCATTGCTCTTGAAGAGGATGCAGGGGGAGAGAAGACACCTCAGATGGTCTTCTACAACATCATCTGTTTTCTTTACTGTTATTTCTGCTTTAAAAATACCCACAGAAACCTTGAAGGCTTCATAATATAGCACATGTTTTCTCCAAACAGAGTACATGCTTTAAAAATAGGGCTTGCCTCTTCCATCATCCCTTGTTCTCCTAGTGACCATCTCCCGCACATGGAGTCTCATACTAAAGCTAGGAAAAAAATATGATTTTTTGTGCAACTATTCCCATAATTTTGCAGCCTACATGTCCATAGTAATACTTGTTAAGAGATTCTGGGAGATGCTGTCCACAATGTTCTAGAATGTGAACATTGTGGACAATCAGAGTAATTATTAGTATTCACAAGCAGACAGTGAACAATAACCTGTCTCACTCCACTCTTATTCCCACAGGGAAGCAGAGAAATAATGATGATGATGATGATGATGATGATGATGATGATGATAAGGAAACCTACGAAACCATTGATCATATCCTCAGCTGCTGTAAGAAAATTGCACAGACTACAAACAGAGGCACAACTATGTGGCCCAAATGATTCATTGGAACTTATACCTCAAGTACCACCTCCCAGTAGTAAAGAACTGGTGGGATCACAAACCTGCAAAAGTATTGGAAAATGAGCAAGCAAATATACTGTGGGATTTCCGAATCCAGACTGACAAAGTTCTGGTACACAATACACTAGACATCACAGTTGTGGAAAAGAAAAAGGTTTGGGTCATTGATGTTGCCATCTCAGGTGACAATCACATTGACGAAAAACAACAGGAAAAACTCAGCCGCTATCAGGACCTCAAGATTGAACTTCAAAGACTCTGGCAGAAACCAGTATAGGTGGTCCCGGTGATGATCGGCACATTGGGTGCTGTGCCAAAAGATCTCAGCCGGCATTTGGAAACAATAGACATTGACAAAATTACGATCTGCCAACTGCAAAAGGCCACCCTACTGGGATCTGCGCGCATCATCCAAAAATACATCACACAGTCCTAGACACTTGGGAAGTGTTCGACTTGTGATTTTGTGAAACGAAATCCAGCATATCTATCTTTTTTGCTGTGTCATAATAAAATAATAATAATGTTTGTTACCTGCCTCTTCTTGTAGCTCAAGGCAGAGTACAACACTGAAAACAAACAGCTAAAAAAAGATTAGAATGCATATACCAAATAAAAATGCGTTGTTTTCTTTTTTGCATATGAAGTACCTTTATTTACAAATATTTACAAATTTACAAATACTAAAGATTTCACAACATCCCATGGTGAGAAACTTGTAACATATGTTCTTCAAATATAGGGAAGACAAAGAGAATTGCAGGCTATAAAATGGAGGAAGAAGAATTTTGTAGTCAGCACAAAGTGCAGAGAGAAGTTGTGGAAATAAGAAATAATGTTTAAGCCTTCTAAACCTTTTCATTAATGATATTGAAATTGGATTGAATAGATTTCTGATAAATCTGGATGTATATTGTGCAGTCAATAAATTGTAAATTACATCAATTATGTCAAGACTAAAGTTGTAATCTTACGACATCCACAGGTGGCCAGCGGCAGGAGGTGGTGGTGCTCTGCTTCATTGCGATGTGTGGGGAATCTCGCGGCCCACGCCTTCGCCTTGGCCGTATCCTCCACTGGGAGGACAATTACATGGGGGAAGCATGAGTGCACGTGGAATGCATGGTTTCTCTCCATAAATACAGGCAACAAGAAGCCTCCTGTGTTCCTGTGGCGGTGGCGGTGGCATGCCAGTTCTGCCCTCCTTCACCCACGGAGCTGGAGCGATGTTGTCTGATGAGACCCGGCTGGCTCCATGGGTGACGGGGTCTAGATTGGCATATGCCACCAATTTTAGCCAAATTTGACGAGCTGGTAAAAGAAGCTCCATACTTGGGTATACTATTTGCCTTTTTTGGCTCATTGCCACCACGTTGTGGCTGCAAAACCTAAGGCTTCACAACTCACAAGTGTAGTTCTTAGGTTCTGGTATATTTATTGAAAGCAGGGGGGTGTCCCAAATTTTGCATGTATTTAAGCAGAAACCCCAGGTGCAGGCATTATACAGATCTGAGATTTGGAGCTTTCAAGTTGCTGTAGACTTGCGGATTGTATCTAGAATACACTTTTAAGAACTGTCTTGGTAACTCCAAAATATCCCCCAGTACAGTACTTGTGGCTGGAAACAGGATAGCAGTCCTGGCTCATGAAGATTTATCTGTTTATCTTTAATTTCTTGTTAAGGCTGAAAGGCATGCCAAAAAATTACCTAGCAAATTTTGTTTTCAGTAACAACTTCTCAAAAGAAAAATACTGATACTAAAATATCACATGTCTTCTTCACTGGCTTTTCAGAAACCTATTTTTTTTCCAGAAATCAAATTGATCAGCCAAGGAAGAATTCAAGTTACATGCCAACAATATGTTTTTAGAAAAAGACTTTGCATTTCTCACTTCAGTTAAAATCTCCCCATAGTATAATTTACTTAAACACCTTCCAGGCCCAGAAGATCACATGTTTAAAACTAAAATGTTTAGTTTAAGAAGGAAGCTAACATTAACTAGGCTTCTGCTAATGCTTTATATAATTCTGGATGGCCAATTAGTTAAGCTTTCTTATCATTTACACAAGTCTCATTGTGGTCTGAATAAAGCTGAAGATGTCCCCAATTATTTGTTTAGTTATCACTTGTCAAAGAGAATGAGAGAAAAACACCTTGTTTGAAAAACAATTGCCTGTCTGGGTTGCTGTGAGTTTTCTGGGCTATATGGCTATGTTCCAGAAGCATTCTCTCCTGGTGTTTCACACACATCTATGGCAGGCATCCCCAGAGGTTGTGAGGTCTGCTGGAAAACTATGCAAGTGAGGTTTATATATCTGTGGAAGGTCCAGAGTGGGAGTGTTGTCGACCGCGTTTAGGGGATCGGGCCCTTAAGGAGAGACCCGATCCGGTCCTGAGAGAACGGACCTTGGCGGAGCCAAAAGGAGAATTACGAGCCGCAATACAACCTGAAGCCGAAATGAAGAAGGTCCGCCAAAGTTGAAGGAAAATCCGCCAAGGAGTCTTTATTGAGCAATTCAGCTGAAGAGGACTCTAGTAGCGATCATTCGGTCTACTAGGGTACCATACAATCAAAATAAAGCCATACTTATACAAAATTTCAGTCTGACAACCCTTTGAATTTCCCGCCCTGCTTCCCCGCCCATCTGATCGTTGATAGGCTAGAAGGTTGAACGAGGCGGGCTTTCGTTTCCCGCCTTGCTCCGTTGGCCCAATAGGAAGCTGCCTTTTGTCTCTACTCGGGCCAATCAGGAAAGAGAAGGTGGGAGTTATTGAAACAATGAGGTGACAGGACAGGAACTAGCGGATTAAGTCCTGCTAGACCGATTTCTAAAGGGTGCTTAATTTATTAATGGCAGCAATCAAGGGTGTCCGGGTTTCTGTCACGTATACAGATTTTAGATATGCCTTGGGGTGTCAGAGATGGAAGCAAAGATGGGTGGTGATGAGCCATATTGACAGGCTCTGCAGGGCGCCTTCCTGAGGTGTCCTGGTTTTTTCCTTTGGGTGAGATATGACAATGTTTGCCGTGGGGCGAATCACCTTTAGGTCAGCAAACTCCGAATTCGGCGACTCAAGCCCTATATTGTCCATGCAATTTGAATTTGATTGGGTTTAGCGGTGGCAGATTATCCTTTTGTTTTTGGGAAAGGAAGCCTGGGTCATAGGAAATGGGATAAGTTCTGGGGTTCAGGTTGAGTTCAAAATATTTCCTATTTGATTTCATGATTTGACAATTATATGAAATAAAATGAAAAATAAAATAAAGTTGGAATATAAACCATGCTGGGAAAAATACATATTTTCCGGGGATTCCAAAGAGTACAAATACATATAGGCAGATAGATAGATTTCATGGAAATAAGGGAGAATTCATAAAAGTGAGTTACATTGCATAAAGGGGAATCATGAATGATATAAACAATTGAAAATATTTGATAAGAACGAAGTTCATAACATCTGGAGAACCCAGCATGGAAATTCATAAAAGTGGAGTTTTAGCAGCATGATTTTACAATTCATGAAGTTGTTATCTCTTGCCTCAGGCTAAAAGGTCAAACACCTTTTGTGCCGAGAGTCACAGTAAACTCCAGTAAAAAGTCTCAATCACCTTCTACTATAAATATATGGAATATAGAACATAAAGTCTTGATTTTTGAACTATCTTTTACAAAGTCCTGGGGGGGGGGTCACCTCGATCACAGGAGAAAGAACTCTTGTCTGCTTGAGGAAAGTGTGAATGGTGCAATTGGCCAGCTTGATTAGCATTGAATGGCCTTGCAGCTTCAAAGTCTGGCTTCTTCCTGCTTGGGGGAATCCTTTGTTGGGTTGGTGTTAGCTGGCCCTGATTGTCAGGAGAGAATGCTTCTGGAACATGGCCATACAGCCTGGAAAACTCACAGCAACCCAGTGATTCCAGCCATAAAAGCCTTCAACAACAAATGTCTGCTCAAAATTAGAATACTTACTTCTTAATGGAGATTCTATAATCATTAGAAGAGCTTCAACTTTCTTTCTGGCATTAGCTAAAGCCTGTGAAATTGATTAGAAGGGATTCTCAAATGTTTGAAGTTTTACTGCCCCCATGACCCAATTTTGTATATTTTAATTCTTCTGGTATGCTTAGTAGCATTAGAAATGGTGTTGGAAATTCTCGGTTACATTTTATATTTTAACTCTGTTATCTGATATTTGTATAACTTCTTTGTTTTTACATTTTATGACCTATGGGTATAAGCAATTAAAACTGGATCTGAACTTAAAAAATAAATAACACGAATATGCCCCAGATTCTTAGATGAATGTGCAAACTATCAACTGCTGAGTACAGGCATGCTTAAACATTCAGAAGTTAGTTTTCCAAGCTATTCTCTTACCCACTTTTTAAAGGTGAAAATTTATAACTGTACAGGTATATTTCAGTTTACGAAGCAGATGTGTTTCTAGGCTTTACTTCTTTACCAGAACGTTTGACATTAGAAGCAAAAATAACCTAGAACAAATAAGAACAGGTTTTTGAACCTGTTTTTTTAAGGGCAATCTAGTTGTGACATCTGTCACTCCATTGATCGTTAGGATTGATTCAACTGATCTTCGCTGGTTAGACGGGTGCCCCCTGCATCCCTCACTGCTCAATGATTCAATGGATGAAGCTTTTGTAGTACTGAAGACTGCAAATGTATACACATCTGTCAGTACAGCTACAGTAGAGTCTCACTTATCCAAGCTTCACTTATCCAAGGTTCTGTATTATCCAAGGCAGTCTGCCTTTTAGTAGTCATTGTTTTTGTAGTAAATGTTGCAATGTTTTGCTGCTAAATTTGTAAATACAGTAATAACTACATAACATTACTGTGTATTGAACTGCTTTTTCTGTCAATTTCTTGTAAAACATGATGTTTTGGTGCTTAATTTGTAAAATCATAATGTAATTTTATGTTTTATAGGCTTTTTTCTTAATCCCTCCTTATTATCCAAGATTTTCGCTTATCCAATGTTCTGCCGGCCTGTATATCTTGGATAAGTGAGACTCTACTGTACTTTTATTTCTGGATAGGCATGTTTATGTGATAGTTCTTAATACACTTACTAGGAAGCAAGTCATATTCAAAAGTAAGTTTTGAAATGCAAGCACTCACTATGACAATTCCCATAGCAGCCAAAGAATGTAAAATTGAAGTAGCAATGTTGATCTACATTAACAAACCCATTCTAACAGTTCATCAGTAGGTATTTTATCATGCTAATATATCCGAATTACCCATATTTGAGAAAATAAATCCAGAATGCTTTGGTTTACAGCAGTGGTTCTCAACCTTCGTAATGCCACAACCCCTTCGTTCCTCATGTTGTGGTGACCCCCAACCATAAAATTATTTTCGTTGCTACTTCATAAATGTAACTTTGCTACTGTTATGAATCATAATCGAAATATCTGATATGCAGGATGTATTTTCATTCACTGGGCCAAATTTGGCACAAATACCCGATATGCCCCAATTTGAATACTGGTGGGTTTTTTTTTGGGGGGGGGGGAGGATTATAGTTAGCCTACACTCAAAGAGCATTCTGAACTCCACCAACGATGGAATTGAACCAAACCTGGCACACAGAACTTCAATGAAAATACTGGAAGGGTTTGATGGGCATTGGCTTTGAGTTTTGGAGTTGCAGTTCACCTACGTCCAGAGAGCACTGTGGACTCAAACAACGATGGATCTGGACCAAACTTGGCACAAATACTCAATACACCCAGATGTGAACACTGGTGGAGTTTGGGGAAAACAGACCTTTACATTTGAGAGTAGTAGTTGCTAGGATTTATAGTTCACCTACAATCAAAGAGCCCCTTGAACCGCACCAACGATAGAATTGGGCAAATTGGGCTTTTGGTGGGAGGATTCACTGTCTGTTTCCTAAAAGGAAGAGGAGGCCAGGTGGAGAGATCTTCAGCCTTCTCTGGCAAAGGGGTTCCTAAGACCATCAGAAATATGTGTTTTCTGATGGTCTTTGGTGACCCCTCTGACAACCCCTCGCAACCCCCCCCCCCGGGGTCCCGACCCCCAGGTTGAGAAACGCTGATTTACAGATAGCTCATAACAGTATATTGTTGTTGACAGAATCAATTTCCCTGCAGTTGCAGTGAAGACTACAGCTAAAATGAGAATGTGGTGCCAGCAGATAATGTCTAGAATTCCATTATTGAGCCCAACAAGAGCAGATTAATTGAATCCATTGTTATATGGTGAATCAATAAAGAGATAAATCAATTGATTCAACGTATAGCTAAATCAATTCTTTCAATAGGTTTACTGTGTTCAGAATTAACCATTGGGTTTAGGCCAATATCACTGTTCTCGCTAGGCAACAACTCCTAACATTTCAACTTTGCAATTTCTGAGTTAGCTGTAACAACAACAACAACAACAACAATTCTTGTAACCCGCCCCATCTCCTCAAAGGGACTTGGGGCGGCTCATATGGGGGGGACCAAGCCCAAAATACACCACAATATACAACAACAAGGTACATTTAAAATACTGTATATAAACATATAATTGCTGTAGTCCTACACTACTCTACTCTCGGTATGTGTGTGTGCTTTCAAGTTGCCTGCTGACATGGCAAACCCATGAATTTCAGAGTTTTCTTTGACAAGAAATAATACTATGAATTATTCATAAAGATTGTGAGACCGCTCTCCTAATAGAATTGCATTGTGTCGCAGCTATTTCAGAAGAAAAACATATGTTGTCCTTGCAGATATCCCCCTCCCCCCCCCCCCATTGTTGTTTGCGGTAGATTCTTTTTGTCTGGCTGCAGTTAGATACAGTACCCAGATAAGACAATTTTGAGTGTAACGTTTTCCATCTGTTGTGAGACAAAGATGAACATTTGGTCTCCAGGCCTGCCAAGTGAGCCTTTCCTGGCTGCCAAAATGGACCATGTTCAAAAGGAGTTGAGAGAATTGGATTTCATGATTCTCCGATGGCTCAGAACGTGGTCGATGGGAAGCTGTGTTCTAGCAGTTACAAGAGGGAAACCTTTTGAGTCATTCTTCAGCACTTCTTTTCCTCCTTTCCTAAGCCAATTACCTGAATATTTACAAAAGGAGGAGCACAACCAACGTTGGCAAAACCAAATGTTTGATGATGTTAAGGATGTAGGTAGAGAAAACAGGGTGGCTAGATATTTTCCTGGTTCAAAAATTATTTACAGACTATGGACATGTTTCAAAATGCAGATTATGAACCACCAAAAGCCCTTCTCAGACTGACTAACTGACTTGTTGTGCTATCACTTAGAGTTAGTATTCACTCATATGCACATTTCGGAAAATGACAACTGCACGTGAACCTCGTTGAAAACATATCCTGGACATCACCTTTCTGACCGGCCCAGGAAAAAGAGCCAAACTGCTGCAATGAGAATTACACCAACATATGCTGCACCTTAGGAATTTGGCCATGCAAAATAGAAAAGGCCTTTGCCATTTTAAAACAACAATGGGAAAAACAGCTAATAAAATAATAGCAAGATCTCAAGAGAACTACAGTTTATGTTTCCTTTATCCTGAAATGCTTGGGACCAGAAGTGTTTTGGATTTCAGAGTTCTTTGGATTTTGAAATACAAGCAGTCCGCAACAAGACAGGCTCTTTAGGTCTGTTCTTACATTGAATTTGCATGGTCCGCCAGGTACATCTTTAAGTGTAACTCCTGCTCTGTGTGTGTCTATCTATCTATCTATCTATCTATCTATCTATCTATCTATCTATCTATCTATCTATCCACACATACACATACACACACACACACATGCTTTGGATAGTACAGGGAAATGTTAACACGCCTGTGGTGTTTGTTTTGCTGTCTGTGCTCCTGTTCAGAAGATTCCACCTCACTTTCTATCGTTGTGATAACTGAGTTTTGAAAAATGTGTCTTGTGGAAACAAGGATCTGTGAGAAAGCTTCAGTGAAGACACCCTTTCCCCATGGTAAATTTAATAATAATAATAATAATAATAATAATAATAATAATAATAATAATACTAAAGCTTTATTTGTATCCCTCCATCATCTCCCCGAAAAACTCAGGGAAGCTCACAGAAAGCACTTAATAGTGCAACGAAATACAAATACAGTAGAGTCTCACTTATCCAACACTCGCTTATCCAACGTTCTGGATTATCCAACGCATTTTTGTAGTCAATGTTTTCAATATATCGTGATATTTTGGTGCTAAATTCGTAAATACAGTAATTACTACATAGCATTACTGCATATTTAACTACTTTTTCTGTCAAATTTGTTGTATAACATGATGTTTTGGTGCTTAATTTGTAAAATCATAAACTAATTTGATGTTTAATAGGCTTTTCCTTAATCTCTCCTTATTATCCAACATATTTGCTTATCCAACGTTCTGCCGGCCCGTTTACGTTGGATAAGCGAGACTCTACTGTACAACCAAATGCAGAAAAGTAAAAAAAAAAAATTAATGACAATAACATTGACCCTATTATACTTAAAACAGCAATAAAACCCCAATTAATTTAAAAGATACTATAAAACCCAGCAAGCTACAAAAATAGCGACTGTGTACAATATCAGTCCCCATAAAGTGCAGAAATGAAGCAACTCACTAAGTCCTCAAATATAGTGATTAAGGTCATAATCTCTAAACATGGTCAAAGGCTTGATTAAAGGCATGTTTTCAGAAAATTTGCAGAGTGGGGACCTAATCTCTTTAGGGAGGGCATTCCAAAGCCGAGGAGCCACCACTGAAAAGGCCCTCTCTCTCATCCCCACTACAGTGTTTGAGACGGAGGTGGAATCGAGAGGAGGACCTCCCCAGCAGATCTTGGGGTCCATGCTGGTTTATAGAAGGAGATGAGATCTCGAAGAATTTCAGGAGTGAATTTCCCTTCCAAGGGGTAGATTTCTCTCACTCCCTATTGTCTTACCCCTTTCTTAACTATGAGTCGTTTGTAAGTCAGATGTTTGTAACTTGGGGACTGCCTGTACCTGTATTTGTATATCTTATACACAAAACCTGAAGATAATTTTATATAAAAATTTAAATAATTTTGTGCATTGTTGTGGACAATTTTGAATTTTGGAGTACTTCACGTTTCTGGATAAAGGTTGCTCAATCTGTATATGTTTGTAAGCTATCTTATCTTGAAATTAATAACACTGATAAAATTAAATGAAAATGAGGCTAGTGCATACAAGTCCATATTGCTGAACTCCCTATATTAACTGTGAAGGAACACAGGGTTTTATAGACATAATGGCAAAATCTGCCCTTAACGTCTTGGTGTAAAATGAATGGGTGTATTAGGAGCAGGACTGTTTCCCAGTGAAACATGCACAAAAGAATGGTTTGTATTCTCTTGGATTTTCCTTTACTTTTCAGATGGTAATTTTCAATTTAAAGCTTAAATACCACAAGCTATATAAGCAAATAATGATTTACGAGGCAACAATACTGAGTTAAAATATTATTTAGAAACTGTATTTAGACCTCCATGCAGTCATACCAGCACACATGACCTTGGAGGTGTCTACGGACATGGAGATGAGCACCAACCCCCAGAGTCAGACACAACTAGACTTAATGTCAGGGGAAGACCTTTACCTTTAGCTATTTAGGCCTATGGTGGACAGGTTGCCTTGGACTAACACATGCATGAATAATTAGCTTCATTAATTAAACTCAGAGTTTAATGTTACTGGATGATAAAACTGGAAGTTATTGAACAAGTGCAGGTTTCTTTCAGAATACTTATGGATTTGTGGTATACATTTACCAAGGACTAAATATAACTGAATTTCAAAAATAGACATGTATGGGATTGAATTGGACAAGCAAAAAACCTCGGTGACTGAATAATTTTCAGGATGCCCTCCATATTTGCAGATTTCACCTTTGTGTAATTTGACTATTATCAGTTTTGAACAATATAGTTTCTTAAAAAATCTCTAGGTTGCGTCTATGTTTCATTTTCACCAGAAGTAAATCATAGAGTTGTGCTAGAGGACCTAGAAATGCATAGAAAGGGCACCTTTCAAGAAATCTCTCTGTCCTCCAGCACAATTCTATGGTCAACTTCTGCAAAAGTTTACTATAAACTCGCCCTGAAGGGAAAAATGGCATTTTTCTAAATTCACACTTTCACAGGATTCTGCACCTCAAAACCCAGTGAATGTGGAGGATTGAATGTATAAAGGCCCAGAACATGTAATATGGGTTGATTATTCCACATAGAAATACTAAAGGGAATCCTGTCTAAGCTTTTAAATGCAAAAATTATTCTCACTTTTGAACGCGAGCCAGAGATGATAGTTGGCAGGTCTTAATCAAAGTCGAAACTGCACATTATATTCTTTTAAAATAATTTGTAATGATTGAGATGATATACCCAGGGACATTTCTATTCTTGCAGATGTTGCAATTGTGCATGATAATAATTCAAAGGATTATTGTATTATGTATTCAGCATCATAAAAAACAGATTAGTTATACTGAATACTAATTTTATCACAAAGACATTTAGACTTCGGTAGGATTCCCAAGCGGTTATTTCACCGGTACATATTGACAATATATTGTGGATGGTTGAAATCAATTCTAGTCAACCAGTTTGATTAGAAAAGGTCAGATCTGAAGTTATATAAATGCTAATAGGATGAGACAAAAAAATCTTTTAAAATAAGTCTTACTTCTCCAGCCAGTGCTTATGTGGAATAAGAAGTACTGACTGTTACAACGCTGCAATGTCATAAAGCATTGTATGTGCTGGATTTACTCTTGCAGGGATGTTACTGGGATGTGGCAGGCAAATATTCCAACACAAATGCTCAAGATGAGCTTACCTTGTCGTTGGTTGCAACAAAAGGTCAACTTCCATCAAGGCATGGTTCTATGGACTAAAGAAATATAGATAAAAACTGATAAACATATCAACATATTTATACGGATGTTATGACTTTGGAAATGTATGAAATATCAGATCACTTAGTAGTGTTAGAAACAGTTGGGTGAAGCTGACTTGAGCATGTTTGTAACAAAACAATAATAATAAGGTATCATCATACCTTACATCATACCGCTGGTGACGCAGCAGGTTAAACTGCTGGGTTACTGAACTTGCTGACCAAAAGGTCGGTGGTTCAAATCTGGGGAGCAGAGTGAGCTCCTGCTGTTTCTGCCAATCTAGCAGTTTGAAAAATGCAAATGTGAGTAGATCAATAGATACTGCTCTGGCAGGAAGGTAACGGTGCTCCATGCAGTTATGCTGGCCACATGACCTTGGAGGTGTCTACAGACATGGAGATGAGCACCAACCCTCAGAGTCGGACATGACTAGACTTAATATCTAGTACATTTGCCTTTACCATCATAGAAGAGCATAAGTATCCTAAAGATACCAGATCATATCTATTTTGAAAACTAAACATAGTTCTCATTAGCACTTGGATGGGAGTCCACCAATGCATACCAGGTGCTGTAGGCTATATTTCAAAAGAAGGACTTGGCAAAACCACCTCTGAATATTCCTTGTTTAAGAAAATCCTATGAAATTTGTGGACTCACCATAAGTTGACAGGTGACTTGAAGGCACTGATGCACATGGTTCATCATGGAAAACCCTTTTGCCTCCCTTCTGTTCTTCCTCTGACCTTTCTTTCTTCTTTTTATCCTTCTTGATGATACTACAGTCCCAAAGTTGCACTATCCCGGTTTGTGCCTCCAAGTCACATGTCGACCTATGATGATGCCATGAATTCCATAGGATTTTCTTAGGCAAGGAATACTCAGAGGTGGTTTGTCAGGTTCTTCCTCTGAAATGTAGCTTATAGCACTATTCTGTTACTTTTTTAAATGACAGTTTTTCCATGGCGGGAAATAACTTGGAAAAATCATGGAAAAAAGGAAAGGATCATAATTGGATGACCATTATGGAAATTCACTTGGTGGTCCTGGGCTAGTTGCACTCTCTTGGCCTCAGAGGATGGTCATGGCAAACATGTTGCCAAGAAAAACCTATGATGATAGGATTACCATAAACCAGAAAGGCCTTGAAGGCTCACAACAACAAACCAACCTCCATTCCATTGCTGTGTAAAATGTGAGTGACCTTAGCATGTTGATTCTTCACTAGGCATAGCCTGTTCTGCCCCCACACTATCTTAGCTACCTGGAAGGTGAACTGGCTGCATAGGGAACCGATAGCAGACTATATAGTTGAATCAAACAAGAATTTATTAACTGATAAGAATTTTAGACTTTCTCTCCTCCTGAGTCTCACTACAAAGTCTTTATGAGGAGATGTAAAGTCTTTGAGAGATAGACAGTTCTGGCCGAATGGAGGCTCTTGAATCTTTGCTTCTTCTTATTGTCTCTTTCTTGTATGGTGTTCGGTTGTTTCTAAGATGGTCTCAATATTTAACTCTGACTGGACTTTAATATAGATTTTACTGGACTTGAATACAGCTCATACAGCTTCGACTGGATGTGCTATTTGTAGACCTTCCGACCTTCATCTCTCTTCACCTTTCAGTCATGAGAAGGCTGACTCTTTCAGGAACCAGATGTGTTTTGCCTGAGACTCCACCCCTGAGGGGATTCTTAAAGGGACAGGGCGATGGAGGCTTCAAGTGCAAAGGGGCTGTCTAGACTGACCATCCAGAAAATAAAATATTAATCCCTCTAACTAAAAAGGGCTTACCTAGGGGTAAACAGTGAAGGTCTTCATGAGGCACGACACACCCATTGAAGGGATTTTAGCACTCCATAGGGTGCCTTGCAGCCAAAACCCCATTCTCAGACTATTGCTGGACTTCCAGTTGTAGCCCTTCACATCGCTTCAAACATATATTTTCATTATGCAAAAAATCAAGGAAAACCCAATTAGAAATGCTTGTAAACATGGCATGATTGTGTAGTGCCTTTGGTGGAAATGCCAGGCCAGGTGTCTTCTCTTGGGAAACACCCAGAGAGTAAAAGATTTAGATGAAAAATAAAAACATAGAAAGTGAAGCAAGTAAGCTTTTTCTTCAAAGCAATGTTTTCTGCTTTCATTTAGTCATTTAGTTTGCACATAAACTGTATCCTGACCTTTTAGTAATAAATGTTTTTGGCCTAATCACATGCAAATGCATGATTCCTCCGTGGAAAATGCTATGCTCTCGCTTATTTACATGCCATCTATGAATATTTATTGATGTGAATAATTCAAAAAGATAGTATTTGCTTGATGAAAGACTACAAATATTTGCAATTTGTACTGCTCTTTCTAATCAAGTTTCCTTAAACATCCCAATGAAAGCAAATTAATCACTAATTTGATATTTTCAGATAAAAATTAAGTGAGATGGATAATGTTTAGCTATCATTGTGACTATTACTTTAACTAAATGTTTATTTATTTATTATTACTGTATATTGCATTGAATCTTGCCAGACTGTGAGCTGCCCTGAGTCCGTTCGGGTGAGAAGGGCGGCATAGAAATGATGGAAATAAATAAATAAATAAATGTTCCTCTAAATCAAGACTAAAAAAATAGTCATGCTCAGAATATGAAAAAGTTACTTATTGAGGCTATAGCTCCCAGAATGCTTTAGCCAACATGGCTATTGGCCATACTTGATTAGGAATTCTGGGAATTACAGTACAAAAAAAGTAGCTTTCAAGACTCTGGCAGGCTGTGATTGTTAGCGACTGTTAAAGCCTGGTACAAATGCTATACACAGATTATTATTCTTGTGCTAAAGAGCAACATTTATTGCCAACATGACATTAGCTCAAATCCATCATAAAGGCTTTATGGCTGGACTAAGTGAAAGTTGATGGCCTTGTTTTGAAGAAATAAACCTATTTGCTTCATTTTCTTTAGTTTTCATCTATTTATGATTCTGGTAAGTGCTTCACAATCATAAATTTGAATAGGAAATAGTTACAAGGTTGTAAGTCTAATTTACGACATCACAGCTAGTGGGACCCCAGCCTTCTTTTAATTCTCCCAAGGCAATGAAGCCTCTGGTCCAAGGATGGTTCTGTTTTCTCTATTTTTAAAGATTGTGACCACATTGCACAATTATAGCACTTTCACTGCAATTTTTCTGCCATGGATTGATCCTAAGGAATGCTGGGATCTATTGTGTGGGCAAGACTTCGAATTTTCTTAAACTATAGCATCGGAATTTTCTGGCAGAGAAGTAACGGAAATATTGGGGGAAACTTCCTGATGGTAAGAGCTGTCCAACAGTGAAATATGCTGCCTCAGAGCATGGCGGAGCCTCTTCCTCTGGAGGTTTTTAAAAAGAGGCTGGGTGGTCATCTATCAGGACTGCTTTGATGCCTGGATGGCAGGGGGTTGGACTGGGTGTCCCTTGTGATCTTCTCCAATTCTATAATTCTGCAATTCTATTATTCAATCTTGAATTTCCCAACATCCAGTTTCATTGCATGATCCTTGTAGCATTACGAAAGAAAGAAGACATATCCACTTTCCCTTATTTCATTTTTTTCTTTCCATGTTCCCATTCTATTGCAATTTTTCTGTTAAAGAGATCCAAATGTTGTAACTATTCCTCAAAGAGGAGTTGCTCTAGACCCTTCCAGTTGCCCGTTTCTACAACATAATTTTCGACCTTTATGTTTCAACTTCACCTTCAAGTTTCCTTCTATAATTGTGTAATGGTACAGTTTGTAAACACAAAAGTTTTACTTCACTTGATACTCCATTATGTTCCGGTGTCCTTGAATTATACCGAGCCAATAATAGTTTCAGTACATCTAAAATGACATCAGTGTAGGATCCAAGTGCACAGTATGTACAGTGTGTTCCTTAGATTTTACCCTTCTCATGTGTTCCTCTTAAGACATACAGATTTTTAAACTGTCTGCATTGTTTATCTCTTGCCTTAAAAAGAAAAAAAACCCTAAGTGATATTTCTCTATTTACACATTTACAAGCATCAATCGGATTTAACTTGAACTTCTGACCAGTAATTTTTTATTATCAACTGATTTAATAGTCATAAGGTTACTATACAATAACATTCCTCTAAATAGAAGTTCAAGCTAATCTCCATTTTGGAAATGCTTCATAAAAATACAGATCCAATGGCATTGCACATGTTCATGTCCATGCATTTACACTCAATGCCTCAATAAATCGTATTCACTATACTATTTGGCTGATAGACAGAATGAAGTTTCTTCTTTGCATGGTGGTCATTGGAGAGGTCAACAGGAAAAGTCTAAACTTTAGTGCTCTGTATTGAAGTGTATTAATCAAAGAGCTAGAAAACAATTTGTATCAGTGTGTTGTTGAAGGCTTTCAGGGCCAGAATCCCTGAATCATAGAAGTGGGTGAAATGTCAGGAGAGAAGGCTTCTAGACCATGGCCATACAGCCCAGAAAGCTCACAGCAACCCAATTTGTATCAGATTAAGTGAAACCACTGGATGACCTTGTGCAAGCCACACTCTTTCGGCCTCAGAGGAATGCAACGGCAAACCTCCTCTGAACAAATTATGTCAGGAAAACTCCATGATGAATTTACCGAAGGATCACTTTCAGCTGGAAATGATTTGACGGCACACAACAACAAGTGACACATTTATGCAGGCACTGAAGAAATAAAGAGCCAACAAGGACGAAAGCAGTAAACACAAGCATTTAAACATAGAAATTTCTCAGAAATTGCAGCTGCTTTAATAATAATAATAATAATAATAATAATAATAATAATAATAGGATTTAAAGATCAAATTACAAAGACTCTGGCACAAGCCAGTCAAGGTGGTCCCAGCGGTGATCAGCACAATAATAACAACAATAATAATAATAATCATCATCATCATCATTATTTTTATCCCACCCTATCTCCCTGAGAGTTAGATATATTGTATTGCCTCCAACCCTTTTGAGAAATAACAAGTATCTGTTGCCTGAAAATAACATGGATTAAATGTTTCTTCAATTTTTTAAAAAGTATGTGTATGTGTGTGTGATAATTTCTGGTCTTTTCCTCCTCTTTGGCACTTAATGATTTCACCCACTTTGTTTTGAAACAAGAGATGAATTTAGCAGTTTGTGTTGCAACATCCCTCTTAATGCACATTCCATCTTACCCAGCTTTTGTTTTGTAATGCAAAAGTAAAGGAATCCCACAGCTCTGAGTTGTGCAGGCAAATTTTATCTGTGGTATCTGAAATACAATTCGTGCAACCATTTCCTCAAATTGGACTGTGGATTGTTAAACTGTTGAAGAGCATCAGATTTAAATATTCATACCTCGTTCCCATTTGTGTAGAACATCAGTGGGTAATTTCCAACAGCGCTTGTGGGCAAAGGGCCACCAGACTGTTTCATAGTGGATACAGATTGCTATTTAGCCTAAAAAAAGATCTTCATATGGAGATTGATGGTTACATATTTTTCTTTAAATAGGTATTTTGGTTATCCTGTTCAATAAAAATGATACCTTTTGTCCTTTTTATTATTGATTTGCCTCCTTCAGGGACTACACTAGAATAAACATAAATACAATAATAAATTAATATTCAAAATTTAGGAAGGGGCAACACATATTTCTGTTGATATAAATACACAATCCCAATGGTCCACATTAATTATATTTAATATTTTAACCCTTCAATCTAACAACAGCAGAAATTTCTGGAGTTGCTGAAAATCTGTCTGCATATAGCTGAACTGTTATGCAATATAAAGGGGAACTGCAACTTGTTTTATTTATACATTTCAACAGTTGGTCAGAAAAATGAGGAGGGGGTTAGACAGGATGTCTGATGAAGTACGGTTGAAAAGGCATATCATTTATGAAGAAGGATTCAAATATATGCTTTCCAATGCTGGTAGATGATCAAACCAGAGCTTGGAAATATTATCAATTAAAAACAAGTCCTAGATTTCCCTATCTTTGCTAGATGAGGGATTCTGCAATTTGTAATCTCAAAAGTAACAGATCCAGTAGTGAATGGTAAATGCTTCTCATCAGACACAAAGCACTCAATTTAGGACTTCCTTGCATGAAAGTGACAAACTGGCATTTATTGCACTATGCTCTCCGTGATAAACTCAGATCCTACTATTGATGGGAAAACCCATCAATAACCCTACATCATGCCACAGTCCAGGAATCCTGATGGTGCAATGGGTTAAACCCTTGTACCAGTAGGACTGCTGACCAAAAGGTCAGCGGTTCAAATCTGGGGAGCGGGGTGAGCTCTCTCTGTCAGTTCCAGCTCCCCATGCGGGGACATGACAGACGCCTCCCACAAGATGGTAAAACATTAAACATCCGGGCATCTCCCGGGCAATGTCCTTGCGGACAGCCAATTCTCTCATACCAGAAGTGACCTGCAGTTTCTCAAGTTGCTCCTGACATGGAAAAAAATGCCACAGTCCCATCATTAACCTCGTGCCATGAATCCAATCCACGTCTACTTTTGCTAACCTTCAATGGAATTTTATTTTATAAAAATTATGAAAAAAACACATTCTGGAGCAGTGGAACTGTGGGAAGATGAACTTACATTGCTAACTGGACACATGGTCATGAGACCACAGATCAATAAAGCATTGCAATTGCACCATGAATGAAGATGTCCAATAACAAGGGCCACCATCCCAGTAAATGTCTGCTATCCCTGATGGAGCTAATGTTATAGGATAGCAGCTTCATGCAATAAAGTACTTAGTCACACAATAACAATTAGATAACCACAAGGGGTGTGTGGCCAGTCTTTTACTGGTATGGTGCATTTGATGCCAGGGGTAGTTGTTGGTGGCACAACTGGTCCTGAGTTCTCCTGAGGTTATCTGCCAAAATTGTTCAAGTTTCCAAAATATTTTAAGTGATATGAGCAAAAATGAGAGTTGCATTATAGACAGCCAGATGGCATCCTTATTTTGATTGTAACACACTATTTCCCTAGTAATTCACATCTCAGCTCATTCAAAAGCTCCTTAAATCATCTCTGAGGTGTCCAACCTGCTGGTTAAGCGGATCATAATGATTCCTCCCTTTCACAAGTCCTGCTGAAGCACTCATTTGCCAGCCATTGAGTAGGTTGCTGGTAAGGCAATCCCAGATTGTGCTGATTTTTAGCCACTTTGACACACTTAACCTTTCCCTGCACCAGCAGAAGCATTCATGTGAAAGGCAGTGAAGTAAAGCCATAAACAAAGGTAGGGACAAATAAATGTGATAGAGAAAGAAAAGGTATGTACAAAATAATGGCAGGGTGATAATAAATCCAGAGATTTTCCAAAAGAACAGGTCTTGCCATGTACAGTGTTTTTTCCCTTCCTCCCAACACTATATTGTTAGGACAAGAACCATCCCAACAAATGTATTGATTTTTGCTACTGGGGTACTTTTTATGTTCTAACCAGTTTAATGATCTTGTTGTGTGCCTTCAAGTCATTTCCAGTTTATGATGACCTTAAGGTGAACCTATCATGGGGATTTCTTGGCAAGATTTGTTCAGAGGAGAGGTTTCCCTTTGCCTTCCTCTGAGGGTGAGAGAATGTGATGTACCTAAGGTCATCAGTGGGTTTCAATGACTAAGCAGGGATTTGAATTTTGATATACAAAGTCATATTCCAGCGTTCAAACTACTACACCATGCTGACTCACTTTGCTTAATGTATTAGAACAAAATAAGTCCAGTGCTTCCTCCACATTTTTACAAGCTGTGACTCAGCTAAGCAGTCTGTTCTAGTTGTCAGTATTGTAACCCGATTCCGATGAAATGGAAACAAGGAGGAGGATGGAAAGGGGTGGGCACTAGAAATCAGGAAGTACCCTGCAATGTGTCAATCATTTCATCTGGTAACACTGCCATGTTACTTTTAGTTCTTTTTGCCTAATTGCTTTCAACACATACACAAATGCATATACACTTTCACTATTATACTTGGGTTCAGACTATTTGACAGACCACATCTCCCACTATAGACCAACTCAGACACTGCAGTCATTGGAGGAGGCCCTGCTCTCGGTCCCACTCCCGTCCCAAATGCAGCTGGTGGGAACGAGAGAAAGGGACTTCTCCGTGGCGGCCCCCACTTCTGGAACTCCCTTCCTAAGGAATTAAAGATGCCCCTCCCACCCCAATCTTGAGCAATGATCAATCTATTTGCCCCCAAGGAACTGGGAAGGCTTCTGTTCGATGTTTTGCTTTTTGTCCAATATAACAGGTTGTGTTTTTAATTTAATTTTAGTTGTTAAGTCATAATTTGTTTTTATATGTTGGGTTGTCAATTTTCGTTATTATGGTGTATTGTTGGGTTCGGGCACTGAATGTTTGCCTTTTATGTTTGGAATCTGCCTTGAGTCCACCCGGGGAGATAGGGCGGAATATAAATAAAGTATCATCGTTGTCATCATCATCATCATCATCATCCTATCACCATACTACTACTCATTCTTTTGGTCTAATAACTATAACCATTTTTATATAGACATCTCATTTTGAAGAACTGAATGTTGGACTTATGAGTGCTGAATCATACTGCTGATGACCCACTGGTTTCATTCACAGTTTGCCATTCTGGACAACAGACAATCTAAAGTAGCCATGGAAAGATGGCGGATCTCATCACCTTGCTTGTATTCCTCCTGTAACCTTTGATGCATGATAACAAGCAATTCAGGGGATGAAATATTGCTATACTGGCATTAGAACAATGAGCATCTAGCATCTGAAGAGCTATTTATTTTTAAACTCAAGCAGTGTCCTAAGGGGGCATGTAATGTGATGCTTTCTGAATATAATCCTGGATTAGAAACCTCCTGAATGTGATTAGTATGGTGTGCTTCTTTTACAGGAAGCAGTCTGTTTGATCAGTAATACTCAGGATTAATTTTTCAAAGATTAGCATGCTGTACTATTCAACTTTTTGGAACTCTCGGATATATGTCAAAATGTATATACCAAAAGCCTTTTAATTCCCTTTATTGTTTGGACTCTGCTCCAAAGGAAAAAGAACCTCTTTGGATCAATATAAACATAGTGATAATTAATGTGCACCGCATCCATGTAATGGGCATTAAAAGTAATAATTAGTGTAAAGTCACAGTTGTTCTGTTGGGTTTCATTTATCAAATTTATGAATGGGATTATTGGCTTTTAGTTATTTTTTATGAATTAGTTTGTTATAGCATAAACTTTATTAAGTTTGTTATGGCATAAATTTTATTAGATGCATAAGTAGTTGAGTTCATCTGATGGGAATACAATGGGAGATGGTGTAAAGAGTGATTCTAGAGGTAATGTGACTTAGGAGTGTGCTAGTATGTAGCTCCTGACATGTTTTGCTTGGAACCAATTCAACCCTTGCAGTTTAAAAAAATCATACATTTCGCAGCACAATAATGAGTTAATTCAACCAGAGAAGTCAGCCATAGAAGAGCACTTGATGAACCAACCTGGACATAGCATATTATTTGAGAATACAGTAATGCTGGAGCACTCCAAAAATCACCATGTCAGACTATACAGAGAAGCCACTGAAATCCACAAGCATGTGAACAATTTCAACTCAAAGGAAGAAACCATGAAAATGAACAAAATCTGGCTCCCAGTATTTAAAAAACTCTAAAATCAGGACAGTAAATAAAGAACAACACTCAGAAAACAGGAATTCTAAACATGAAGCAATCAGGGCCAGCTAACACCTCCCAACAACAAAGGTTGGGTCCACAAAGTCTCTTAATTCATTTCTTCCAGTGTACCATTCCACCTTTTCTCACAGACTTTTGCAATTGGATGGGGGGAAAGATCTTGGTCAGCCAGCAGAGCTTTGGAAATCTATTTTTGGGCTATAAATCCTAGAACCTCTTGAAAAAGTAAACTTTCCTTGCCTGTGTTTTACAGACCATGGAATGCCTGCTTTAGATTGATGGGACCATGTATCTTAACACAAAAAAGCTGGTCAATATTCTGTTAATGTACAGTTACTCAATCTACCACTCTCCAGTCTCTGAAGGATTGATTCACACATCACACATCAACAAACACAGGCCCTGTCACCACAGGCTGCAGACAATCGTAGCACACTCATTTAACGCCTACTTTATTTCTTTAATGGTTTTATGAACTCTTTTTTTTCCTGTGCAGTGTTTTACCTTTTTACCTAGAGCATGATTATTCATTTTTACATTTTTGAAAAGTCACTTGGTATCAACAGTGCATTAAGAGGAAATACAGGCAGTCCTTGAATTGCAAACATCCGACTTACAAGCAACCCACAGTTACAAACGGGGGTGAGACAGCAGAGAGAGAAATCTACCCCTCAGAAGGGAAATTCACTCCTGAAAGAGGAGTAAAAGGGGAAAAGGTGTCTTTACTGAAGCTGCATCACTGATCTTTGTTTCCAGATCAAGCCAATTTTATCAAAATCCAATTATCACAGGGATGGAAAATGAGGTGAAATCTTCCGAACAGGGCCACAGACAGCAAAACAAAGACTGCATGGATGTTAAGCCTTCCCTAATGCTATCCAAAACTTTAAAAAAATGGCCTGGAGTTATTTTAAAAATGTACTTGTTCCAACTTACATACACATTTGACTTAAGAACAAACCAACACAATCTATCTTGTTAGTAACCTGAGGCCTGCCTCTAATGCATTTTAAATACAGTAGGGTCTCACTTATCCAACACTCGCTTATCCAACATTCTGGATTATCCAACGTTCTGGATTATCCAACGCATTTTTGTAGTCAGTGTTTTCAATATATCATGATATTTTGGTGCTAAATTTGTAAATACAGTAATTACTACATAGCATTACTGTGTATTAAACTACTTTTTCGGTCAAATTTGTTGTATAACATGATGTTTTGGTGCTTAATTTGTAAAATCATAATCCAATTTAATGTTTAATAGGCTTTTCCTTAATCTCTCCAAATTATCCAACATATTCGCTTATCCAACATTCTGCCGGCCTGTTTACGTTGGATAAGAGACACTCTACTGTATAAATAAATAATTACCTGAAATCAAAGTAGCAGACAAAAGAGTAAAAGTAAAGCCTCCTAAAATGGGAACGTGGATTTGTGAGGCTACACCAGGCATGGGCCCTCCTTCCAGGTGTTTTGGACTTCAACTCCCACCATTCCTAGCAGCCTCGGGCCCCTTCCTTTCTCCTCTCAGCTGCTTAAGTGATACCCGGAGAGTCCAAACACCCGGAGAGTCCAATTTCTCTCATGCCTGGGCTAAACAAATGAAATTCTAGTTATCAAAAATGAAAAGAGTGTGAAATCCTTTTGGGTTGGTAATTGTTTTGAGTGTTACCAGAAATTGCTTTGAGCCTTTTCTAAGTATTTTGGTAGTCATGAGATTTAGAAACTTGAATTAGGTGACCAGATTTTGAACAGGAAAGCACACAATGCAATTTACCAAACAATTGTTAGGATGTTTATGCTAGTAGAGTGCAGCAAGTATGAGATCATGGCTATAAATAGGAATAATCACACTAGTGTCGGGTTCTCTTCTCCCAGTTGTGCTGTGGGTCCGTCTTCCAAAGAAAGCACCAAGACACACGCGGGTAGATTCCAACAAGTTTTATTGTACCGAACGCCAGAACCTTCTTTTGTGCCATATATATAGGGACTCTCACATACCAGAGGGTCATTGATGTTTTATGGCCGGCCTGCTTTTATGGCTGGCATCTGTTCTTTGTCAGCTGACCAGAGATGTCAAGGATTGGGGATCCTGACATCACGCCCCCCCCAAAAACCGCCCTCCCCCCTTGTGTGGAGGTTTGTGTGGGTTTTGAGCGTGAAAGCTCTTGATGAGTGTGGGTGCATTTATGTCAGCATCCCTGACCCATTCTGATTCACTGAGGGGAAAATGCTTCCACCTGACGAAGTATTGGAGAGTGTTTTTCCTGACTCTGGAGTCTAATATTTCTGCCACCTCATAGTGTTGGTTGCCCCCTATCATGATGGGTGGAGGCGGGGGCTTGACTGGGTGCCACTGGGAGCTCTCAGGAGCTGGTTTGAGGAGACTGAAGTGGAAAACGGGGTGAATCATCCTTTAGGACTGGGGAAGTTCTAGTTCTGCAGTGACTTCATTGACTAGTCTTTTGACCATGAAGGGGCCAATGTATTTGGCTGCCAACTTCTTGGTTGGCTGCCTACCTTTGAGGTATTTGGTGGAGAGGTAGACCTGTTGCCCTGGCTTGAGGTCCCAATCTGGTCTCCTGTGTTTGTCCGCTTGGTGTTTGTAAGCTGCCTTGGCCTCTTCTAGTGCCTGTGTGATGACAGGCCATGCATCCTTAATTCTCGCCATCCATTCTGCAAAGGGGACTGGGTCAGACTGGATGACCTCTGGGGTTGGCAGCGTGCGGAGGTTACGGCCGTAAACTATCTCGAATGGGGAATGCCCTGTGCTGGAATGTACCGAATTGTTGTAAGCCACCTGGGCATAGGCCAAAAACTTTGACCAATTGTCCTGTTGGTAGTTGGTGTAACATCTCAGGTATTGTTCCAGCACCTGGTTGACCCTCTCTGTTTGCCCGTCAGTCTGGGGGTGGTATGCCGTGCTGAGGGCTTGCTTGGCCCCTAATTGGCGTAGAAACGCTTTCCAAAATCTGGACACAAATATGGAGCCCCGGTCTGAAATGACCTTCGAGGGAGCCCCATGGTGCTTATAGCAGTGTTCAATGAACAATTGCGCCAATTGCTCTGCATTGGGCATGTTCCTGCATGGGATGAAGTGTGCCTGCTTGGAGAAAAGGTCCACTACTACCCAAATCACGGTCTTCCCATTGCTGGGGGGCAGGTCTACAATGAAATCCATGCTGATGTGTTCCCAGGGGGCTGCTGGGGTTTCTAGGGGCCTGAGGAGCCCTGATGGTTTGCCCCCTCCCCCTTTCACTGTGGCACAGACTGGACATTGGTGAACATACGCCTTCACATCCTTTCTCATGAGAGGCCACCAATATTTCCTCCGCACTAACTGCAGAGTTTTTACAAATCCAAAGTGCCCTGCTGTTTTGTCATGATGATCGTGAAGGACCAGTTTCCTTTGGTCCTCGGGGACATACGTTCTGCTGCCTTTCAGCCACACCCCGTCCTTATAATCTAATTCCTGATAGTGTTCCCTGAGCCAGGGGTCCCTGATGTCCTTCTCTGGGGGAGGGGTGGCCTCTGGACCTGTCCCCTCTTTGTTTGCTCTGCTCCTCGTGACCACCCCCATTCCCAGCTGGGTGTTGGAAAAGATTGTCCCCATTGTGTGTTGTTTATCTGTGTGGTACTGCGGCAACCTGGATAAGGCGTCCGCTAGGAAGTTTTCCTTTCCAGGCAGGTACTTTAGCTCAAAGTCAAATCGGGCAAAGAATTTGGCCCACCTCAGTTGCTTTGGGGTCATTTTGCGTGGTGTTTGGAGTGCTTCTAGGTTTCTGTGATCCGTGTACACTACAAATTTGTGAGGGGCTCCTTCCAAAAGGTGCCTCCAGGCTTCTAAGGCAAATTTGACTGCGGCAGCTTCCTTTTCCCAGATGGGCCAGTGTGACTCTGTTGTGTCGAACTTTCGGGAGAGGTAACTACAGGGGCGCAAAATGTCCTTGTCATCCTTCTGGAGTAACACTGCCCCCGTGGCTGCGTCACTGGCATCTACTTGTATGACAAAGGGGTGTTGGGTGTCTGGGTGTTTCAGGATCGGCTCCAAACTCATGAGATATTTTAGCATTTCAAAGGCCTCCTGGGCCTCCCTGTTCCAGGGCAGTTTTGCGCTTGGTTTGGGCTTGGCGTCTGATTGAGCTCCCCCTCCCTTTTTCTTCGTTTTGAGCATGTCAGTGAGGGGCAGGGCTACCTGGGCAAAGTTGGGTATGAATTGCCTGTAGAAATTTGCAAATCCCAGGAAGCTTTGTAGGTGCCTCCGTGTCCTGGGGGGCTCCCAGCCCAGTACTGCCTGCACTTTGCTGGGGTCCATCTCAATGCCCTGGCTGGAGATGCGGTAACCCAAGTAGTCTAGTTTGTCTTGGTGGAATGCACACTTGGGCAGCTTGACATACAATTGGTTGGCCAGCAGTTTTTTTAGTACTTGTCGTACTAGGGGGACATGAGATTCAAGGTCATTAGAAATGATGAGGACATCATCCAAATAACAGAGGACACCTTTACCTGGGTGTTCCCTGAGCACTTCGTTAATGAGATTTTGGAAGACTGCAGATCCGGATTTTAAACCAAAATTCAAAACTAAAAATTCGTACTTTCCATAGACAGTGTTTATGGCTGTCTTATATTCATCCCCTGCTTGAATTCTCACTCGATGAAAAGCTTCCTTCAGGTCCAGTTTGGTAGAGATCTTACCGGTGCTAAGTTGCGCCAGCATGTCTTTAATCAAAGGGAGGGGATATGACTGTGTGGCGCTGATTGCGTTAAAGTGTCTATAATCGGTGACCAGCCTCAGTGAGTGATCTTTCTTTCCCCTAAAAAGACGGGCGCACCCAAGGGTGACATGGAAGGGCGAATAAAGCCCCTGGCCAAGTTCTTGTCTAGGAATTCTTTCAGCGCAACCCTTTCTTTGGGAGTCATGGGGTAGGTTCTTTGTTTGGGCATGGGGGAGTTGAGCAAGATCTCAATGGCACAGTCCGTATCTCGATGGGGAGGGAGTTTGTCACTCTCCTTGTCATCAAAGACCTCTGCTAAGTCTGCATATTCTGCTGGTATCCGGGGGCACCCTGCCTCGTCCCCCAGTGTTTGAGAGGTGAGTGTGTCGCCCCCTCCCGCCAGTGGGTGAGCTCGGCTTCCTGCCATGTGCTCGGGGTCTTCCCTCCCCCCTTCCTGTTCTCTTGTTGAGGTGTTTGTGTTCCTCTTTGGCCCCCCGACCTGGGCTGTGCTTCCTGCCATTTGCTCTGGGTCTTCCCTCCCCCCTTCCTGTTCTCCTGTTGAGGTGTTTGTATTACTCTTTGGGTCCCCTTCCTGGGCTGCGCTTTGTGCCATTTGCTTGGGGTCTTCCCTCCCCCTTCCTGTTCTCCTGTTGCGGTGTGTGTGTTGTTGTTTGACTCAGCGCTTCCTGCCATCTGCTCTGGGTCTTCGGAGCCCCCTCTTTCCCCCCCCCCCTCCGGTGGGCAAAGAGTGAGTGTGCTGCATCCCTCATCGGCCCCTCCCCTTTCGCTTGCCTTCAGGTCCCGCAAGTGGTCCTTGCATGCCGGGTCTGTGGAACTGATGTCCCCCTCCCTCCATTTCACCATGGGGTTGTGTCGTTTCAGCCAATCCAAGCCTAGGACCAGTTTGTAGCGGGCTGTGGGCGCAATTATGAACTGGATGGCCTCCCAATGGTCTCCTACCCGCAACAATACTTGTTCAGTCCTGTATTTACAGAGCCCCCCCTTCATTTCGCTCCCATCCATCTGCACAAAGGTTATTGGTGAGCGAAGCTTCACTTTGGCCAACCCCATCCCAAGCGCGACCTCAGGCTTTATTATGGATTTTGTGCAGCCTGAGTCCAGGATTGCCCGTATGGGCGAGTCTGTTCCAGTCCCTCTTTTGCTCAGCTGCACCTTCAGCCAGAAGGGGGATTCTGTGCCACTCACCACAGTCTTGGAGCATCGCTTCCGTGCTGCCAGGTGTGGTCTGACCAAGGCAGAATAGAGGGGGAGCACGACTTCCCTGGATCTAGACGCTATTCCTCTATTGATGCAGGCCAAAATCCCATTGGCTTTTTTAGCTGCCGCATCACATTGTAGGCTCATGTTTAACTTGTTGTCCACAAGGACTCCAAGGTCTTTTTCGCACACACTGCTGTCAAGCCAGGCGTCCCCCATTCTTTATCTTTGATTTCCTTTTTTTCTGCCGAAGTGAAGTATCTTGCATTTGTCCCTGTTGAACTTCATTTTGTTAGTTTCGGCCCATCTCTCTAGTCTGTCAAGATCGTTTTGAATTCTGCTCCTGTCTTCTGGAGTGTTAGCTATCCCTCCGAGTTTGGTGTCATCTGCAAACTTGATGATCGTGCCTTCTAACCCTTCGTCTAAGTCGTTAATAAAGATGTTGAACAGAACTGGGCCCAGGACGGAGCCCTGTGGCACTCCACTTGTCACTTCTTTCCATGATGAAGACGACGCATTGGTGAGCACCCTTTGGGTTCGTTCGCTTAGCCAATTACAGATCCACCTAACCGTAGTTTTGTCTAGCCCACATTTTACTAGTTTGTTTGCCAGAAGGTCGTGGGGGACTTTGTCGAAGGCCTTACTGAAATCCAGGTACGCTACATCTACGGCATTCCCTGTATCGACCCAACTCGTAACTCTATTGAAAAAAGAGATCAGATTAGTCTGGCATGACTTGTTTTTGGTAAATCCGTGTTGACTATTAGCAATGACTGCATTTGTTTCTAAGTGTTTGCAGACCACTTCCTTAATGATCTTTTCCAGAATCTTGCCTGGTATTGATGTGAGGCTGACCGGACAGTAATTGTTTGGGTCGTTCTTTTTTCCCTTCTTGAAGATAGGGACCACATTCGCCCTCCTCCAATCTGCTGGGACTTCTCCTGTTCTCCAAGAACTCTCGAAGATAATTGCTAGTGGTTCTGAAATAACTTCCGCTAATTCCTTCAATACTCTTGGATGTAGCTGATCTGGCCCTGGCGACTTGAATTCGTTTAGAGTGGCCAGGTGTTCCTGGACAACTTGTTTCCCTATTTGGGGTTGGATTTCCCCCAATCCTTCGTCCATTCCATGTTGCTGAGGTTGAAGATGGCTTTCTTTTTGTGAGAAGACCGAGGCAAAGAAGGCATTAAGCAGTTCTGCCTTTTCCCTATCCCCTGTCACCATCACCCCATCTTCTCCTTGCAGTGGCCCTATCGCCTCCTTTTTCTTCCTTTTTCTAACAACGTAAGCAAAAAAACCTTTTTTGTTGTTTTTTATGTCCCTGGCAAGCCTGAGCTCATTTTGCGCTTTAGCCTTGCGAACCTTTTTCCTACAGGTGTTGGCTATACGTTTGAATTCTTCTTTGGTGATTTCTCCCCTTTTCCACTTCTTGTGCATGTCACTTTTGAGCTTTAGCTCAGTTAGAAGTTCTTTGGACAACCATTCTGGCTTCTTTGCATTTGTCTTATTTTTCTTCTTTGTTGGCACTGTTTACATTTGCGCCTTGAGTATTTCACTTTTGAAAAACTCCCATCCATCCTTAACTCTCTTGTTTTTTAATATTGGCGTCCATGGGATGCCGCTCAGTAATTCTTTCATTTTTTGGAAGTCAGCTCTCTTAAAGTCCAGAATGTGTGTTTGACTTGTCTTAGTTTCAGCATTCCTTTGTATTGCAAACTGCAGGAGCACATGGTCACTTGCCCCTAAGGATCCAACCACTTCAACTGTATTGATCAGGTCTTCCACATTTGTTAAGATTAGATCAAGAGTTGCTGATCCCCTTGTTGCCTCTTCTACCTTCTGGACCATAAAATTGTCTGCAAGGCAAGTAAGGAATTTGTTGGACTTTGTACTCTTGGCCGAGTTTGTTTTCCAGCAGATATCGGGATAATTGAAATCACCCATGACTACTATATCTCTTCTTTGTGCCTGTTTGGTCAGCTGTTGACAGAAGGCTTCATCAAGTCCTTCATCCTGACTCGGAGGTCTGTAGTAGACACCCACGACAAGGTCTTTTTGAGTCCCGGTTCCCTTGATTCTTATCCAGATGCTTTCAAGATGGTTTCCCGGATTACAGTCTTGCATTTCTTCTGCAACGTAACTGTTTTTGACATATAAAGCTACTCCCCCTCCTCTCCCCTTTGTTCTATTTCTGTGAAAGAGGTTATAGCCCTCAATGGTTAAATTCCAGTGATGGGAGTCATCCCACCAGGTTTCAGTGATGCCTATGACATCGTATGTGTGCTGCTGTGCTAAGAGTTGGAGTTCGTCTTGCTTATTTCCCATGCTCTGAGCATTAGTGTAAAGACATGTAAGCCCCTGTGACCTCCCCTTGAGCTGTTTATTTGGGATTATTCTGCTCTCTGTACTTGGTCCTTGCTGTGTTTGTGCAGCCCTCCATTTAGCCTTTTGGCGGTTCCCTGTAGTCATGGGTAATATAGTGTTTGCCAGGCTGTTGTTCCCCTCCCCCAGTGGATCTAGTTTAAAGTGCGCCTGATGAGGTTTGTGAGTCTGTGTGCAAAAAGATGTTTTCCTACTTGTGTAAGATGCACCCCATCACTTGCCAGAAGTCCATCCTCTTGGAAGAGTAGACCATGGTCAAGGAAGCCAAAATGCTCCTCTTGACACCATTTTCTGAGCCAGTTATTGACCTGTACTATTTTTCCGGCCCTTGTAGAGCCATGTCCTACAACGGGGAGGAGGGATGAAAAGATCACATGTACATTATACAGTTTTAGCTTTGTTCCCAGAGCTCGAAAATCATTTGTGATCTTTTGAAAAGTATGCCTAGCGGTGTCATTGGTACCTACATGAATCAACATAAGGTGGGGAGGGTGATGGGGCTTTAGGAGCCTGCTGAGCCTCTGAGTGATATGGTGTATTTTTGCCCCCGGGAGGCAGCATGTTTCTCGAACCATCCCATCCGGTCTGGAAATGATGGCTTCCGTTCCTCTAAGGAGGGAGTCACCTACTACCAAGACCTGTTTCCTTTGAGGATTGACAGGGTCCCTTTTGTGCAAGACAGTGTGTATGTCCCCTGAAGAGCGTTCCTGTTGAAGTGAATCATGTAGGTGTAAAGTGTTGTCCTCCTCCTCAACATCCCCAGTGCATTCATCAATGACAATCCATTGAGATACATCCGAGAGCCCATTACTCTCCCAAGGATGTTCCTGTTGCTCCTGGTCTATGATTGGGGATGGAGCATTTGCATGATTACATAAGTGTGAATGTGGTGATGCACTGTCCCCGTCAGGGCTATCCCCTGCGCATTGATCAAGGGTGGCCCACTGAGTAGTATCTAAGAAACTGTGGTCCTCCACAAGATGTGTTTCCTGATTGTATGTTGATGGTGTAAGAATATCAAATCTGTTGTGTAAATCCAGCTGAGCAGAGGAGTTCAGCGGAGGCTGCCTGGTCCTGTGTCTCCTTCTATGGGTGACCTCCTTCCAAGCCTGAGGGTTGTCTACCTTTGAGTTGGTCTCCCCATAAGGTTCGTGATCATGGTTATGGTGGTGTTGGTGTGATGCAGGCTGCAAATCTACAGCAGCATGTTGTGCAGTGTCCAAGAAGAGCTCGAGTGCCTGAATGTCCTTAAGGGTCTTAATACGGTGCTCGAGCTGTTGGATCCTCTGCTCCATCAGAGTCATCTGTTTGCATTTGGAGCAGATGTAGTTGACTACTTTTTGTGTGAAAAAGCGGAACATGCCGCAGCTGGTGCATGTGATGGGAATGTTTAGCTTTTGTTGCATCTCTTGGTGAGTGTGGTGGCCAAGTGGGATCTTTGTACAGTTAAGTAATATGCACGCACTTTATGTGCAGACTGCCCCAAACCACCTCTTTGTGTATTTGTTTATGTCGTTTTGTTTCCTGTACGTACTGCAAAGGATAGTTAGTAAAGGTGTCTTTTTCGCGCGCGCCGTGAGGTGCGTGCGACACTGGCAAATAAAGCTTTCCCAGAAACTCAATTAACAGGGGACAATGCCTGCTGTCAATCAACTTAAGTACCTGGCTCTCTTTCAACACAACAGTCACACAACAGTTAGACTTTGACCACAGGAGCCAAGCCCAAACTCAGTTTAAAATCTTAGCCAAATCTTAGCCAAATCCTACCTGAAGCCAGGGAGCAAAAATGTCCTCCTGCTGCCTCTGCTTCTGCGAGAACCAACTTCTTCAAAAATGTCCTCCTGCTACCTCTGCTTCTGCGAGAAATAACTGCTGCCTTGTACGCACACCATCACAAAGGGGCAACAGAATTTGGAAAATAAAATTATTTGGAGTCAAATATTATAGCATAGCAACAGCTAGCATAGCAAGGGGGCAATTCAACTTAGAAATGGAAATTATTTTGAGTCAAATATTATAGCAAGCATAGCATTAATAGCTGCCTTAGACAGTGGACACACCCAACACAAAGGGGCAATCCAACTAGGAAACTGAAAATATTTTGAGTCAAATATTATAGCAAGCATAGCATTAACAGCTGGCTGCTGTCTTGGACACTGGGCACAGGCTTTTGGTATTGACACATCAGCACAAATTCTGCTCGGAAATTGAAATCATTTTGAGTCTATAGTCGCATAGCATAGCATAGCATAGCATAGCATAGCATAGCATAGCATAGCTGCTGCCTTGTACACACACCATCACAAAGGGGCAACTGAACTTGGAAACTAAACATTTTTGGAGTCAAATATTATAGCATAGCATTAATAGCTGCTGCCTTGGACACTGGGCATAGGCTAGCTGCTGCTGCCGTTGTTGCCGTTGCCTTTGGCATTGGCACATCAGCACAAACTCTGCTCAGAAATTGAAATCATTTTGAATCTGGAGTCATATAGCATAGCATAACACAGATGTCACCTTGTACACACACTATCACAAAGGGGCAACCGAACTTGGAAACTGAAAATATTTGGATCAAATATTATAAAAGGTAAAGGTTTCCTCTGACGTTAAGTCCATTCATGTCTGACTCTGGGAGTTGGTGCTCATCTCAATTTCTAAGCCGAAGAGCCGGCATTGTCCGTAGACATCTCCAAAGTCATGTGGCTGGCATGACTGCATGGAGCGCCGTTACCTTCCCGCCAGAGCGGTACCTATTGATCTACTCACATTGGCATGTTTTCAAACTGCTAGGTTGGCAGAAACTGGAGCAACAGCGGGTGCTCACTCTGCTCCTGGGATTTGAACCTGGGACCTTTTGGTCTGCAAGTTCAGCAGCTCAGTGCTTTAACACACTTTGCCACCAGGGATCCAAATATTATAGCATAGCATTAATAGCTGCCGCCTTGGACACTGGGCACAGGTAAGCTTGCTGTCGCCATCACCTTTGGCATTGGCACATCAGCAGAAACTCTGCTTGGAAACTGAAATCATTTTGATCCTATATTCTAATAGCACAGCATAACACAACTGTCACATTGTACACACACTATCACAAAGGGGCAACTGAACTTGGAAACTGAAATTATTTGGATCAAATATTACAGCATAGCATTAATAGCTGCCGCCTTGGACCCTGGGCACAGGCTGGCTGCTGCTGCTGTCGCCGTCGCCTTTGGCATTAGTACATCAGCACAAACCCTGCTTGGAAATTGAAATCATTTTGAATCTATAGTCTAATAGCATAGCATTGCATAGCTGCCACCATCCTCATATTAATATGTTTCTCTACACTATGATTTTTGTTCCTGGGTGGTAAATGCTATTTCCTAATTGGTTCCATCATAGAAACATGGGGAAAGTTTATTAAGCTGCAAAAACATTGTCTTTGCTGGAGGGACATCATGCTATAGCATGATAGTTTTTCAATGACTATCTCATAATCGAGCCTCAACCAATTCAGCATAGTTTGTGCCACACAAACAAAATTTCTGGAGTAGAACAACTACTTTCAAAGTAAGGACTACACAACTGCATAGGAAATAACACTTTCAAACTAGGAATGTATTTTCTTTATTATCAAAAATGTTGTTTATAAAAACTTTGAAAATTCCCCAAAGATCAGTGGATAAGCGAAACGATCTGAAATTTGGTGGGCTAACAGTGGTAACACAATGGTGTGGGATACTATGAAAGCAGTAACAAGGGGCCTTTTTATAAAAGAAGCATGTAATTTGAAAAGAGAGCAGGAAGTAGAGAGAAAGAAATTAGAGTTAGAAATCCAGGAATTAGAAAAGAGATATGTAAAGGACAAAGATAAACAAAGTTATCTTAAAGCTTTGGCAAAAAGGAAGGAACTAGAAAAATATAATTTAGAAAAAGCACAGAGGGATTTAATATATACAAAAAGGGAATATTTTGAATATAGTAATCGGAATTCTAAAATGTTAGCTAGAGCAGCACAAGATAAGAGAAGTAAAAACTTAATTGGAACTATTAGAGATAAATGGGGCAGAGAAGCTATCTCAATGAAAGAAAAATTGGCCGTTTTTCAAGAATTTTATCAAAAACTATATGCAGCTGTTGATAATCCAAATAATAGGATAGAGGAGGTGATAGATAAATATTGGAAAATAAAACTACAAGAAATAGATAAAAAAAGCATGGAGCAATTAGTTTCAGAAAAGGAAATAGAAGAGGCTATATATAAATTAAAAGGAGGGAAGACCCCAGGAATGAACGGGTTGGGACCGGAATATTATAAAAAATTTAAATTAATGTTGGTACCAAAATTAAAAGAATTATATAATAGGATAATGGCAGGAGAACAGATCCCACCGTCGTGGCAAGAATCAAGGATCATATTAATTCTAAAACCAAATAAAGATCCTACAGATCCTGGTTCATATAGACCTATCTCCCTTATAAATCAAGATGCTAAAATATTGACAGCAATAATGGCAAAGAGAATAAATAGCTTCATATAGAATTATATTCAAAAAGATCAATGTGGATTTATCCCTGGAAGAAATATGTCAAATCTAGTGGGAAGAGTACTAAATATAATTCATAAAATTAAGGGGGAAAAAAATCAAAGGCAGGGATATTGGCCCTAGATATATTCAAAGCATTTGACTGTGTCTCATGGACGGCATTAAAAAAATATTAGAAAAATTTGGATTAGGAGAGAGATTTAGAGGATTGATTGATAAATTATACTCAACTAATTATGCTGCAATTCAAGTAAACGATGGCCTAACAGAGAAAATAAGATTAACCCGAGGGACAAGACAGGGATGCCCCCTTTCACCTACCCTATTTGCAATAGTTATAGAAATATTAGCAAATATGATAAGAGAGGATACAAATATAAAGGGGATAGGGAGGGAAGGAAGATACAAAATATGTTTATTTGCAGACGATACGCTATTATCCTTTGAAAATCCAATAGAACAGTTAAAAAGAATAGAAACACACTTAACAGAGTTTGGGGAAGTCACAGGCCTTCAAGTTAATTGGAACAAATCAGAAATTTTATTATTTAATTACACTAAAGAAGAGGAAGAGAGAATAAGAGAAGGGGGTTTGTGTAGAATAAAAATAAAGAAGTCAATAAAATACATAGGAATCAATATATCTAAAGAAATTGGCAATTTAGAAAGAGATAATATAATCAGATTAAGAAAAAATGTTAAAGACACTCTGGCTAAATTTACCAAGCTTAAATTGTCTTGGTTTGGTAGAATTGCATTAATAAAAATGAAAATATTACCCAAAATAATTTTTTTGTTTAGAATGCTACCTATCAAAATTTCAACTGGTGAAATTACAAATTGGCAGAATATGATAAATACCTTTTGTAATGGGAATAAAAGGGCTAGAATAAATAAGGAAAAATGGTATAAAATACAAAAGAATGGAGGTCTGGGAATACCAAATTTAAATCTATACTATATGGCAAATCAATTAAGGTATATTATTGAAGGGATTATAGGACAAGAGGATTTAGGATGGTTAGAAGAAGAGAGTAAAGATATAGATATGAAATTAGAGAATATTTTCTTCATAGGGAAAACCAGGAAGAAATGGTATAATAAAATAGGGAACCCCTTTTTAAAAAATATATTAGAAATTTGTGCCAAGTATGAAGAAAAACTAATACCACCAATCTCCCCATTAACACCGGTGTTAATTACAAAAAAAATCCCAACGAATCTCAAAAGGGAGTTAGAAAGAACATTGAAAGAAAAAGGAATGATGAAATTAAAGGATTGGGAATCAAAAATGAAGAATCTAGGAGAAATAAGGAATCAACTATCAGGGAGAATTGGGTGGTATAAAGTTCTAAAATTGGAAAGATGGGCAAGGGAAATAAGAAAGAAATATAAGGGAGATAGAGAACTTACAAAATTTGAGAAGATGATTAGTCAAAGGGGGGGAAGGGAAGGAAAAGAAAGAACCAAAGGTATAACAAGTGATATTTACAAATTGCTAATAGATAAAGAGCAGGAGCAGGATTACCTTAAAGAAATGTGAGAGTTAGATTGCAATAAGGAAATACACCCTCAAATCTGGAAAGAAATGTGGAATATGCGTATATTAAAAAACATGTCTATAAGAATAAAAGAGAATTATTATAAAGTGGTTTGGAGATGGTACCTCACACCAATTAGATTAAATCAAATTGATAAGAAATACTCTAAGCAGTGCTGGAGGGGCTGCCAGGAAAATGGTACATATATACATATGTGGTGGTCCTGTAAATATGTTCAAAAATTTTGGGAGAACGTTTTTAAAGAAATAAAGGGAATCACCAAAACAGAAATAATAGGAACGCCTGAAATAGCACTGTTGTCATTTATGGATAATATTCAAGTATCAAAAGAGTTAAAGGAACTAATCGCCAATTTGCTAACAGCAGCAAGATTGTTAATAGCCAAAAAATGGAAAGGTAGTGAGGAGTGCCAATTGGAAGAATGGTATAAGGAGATTTGGGATATTGCGATAAATGATAAATTGACATGTAAGATTAAAATTAAAAGAGGGATATTAAAAAAGGATGATTTTGGGAAGATATGGGGAAAATTTATAGAGTTTGTATGTGTAGAAGGTAAGGGGAAAAAAACCTGTAAAAGAAACAATTGAATTTTGGAAATAAATATTGTAATTGGCTGGTCTGGGGTGAAGGGATACCACTAGGTGAGGGGTAATAAAAGGTAAATAATATGAGTATGTAATATAGAGAGTGAAAATACTATATGAGCTTGATATACATAACTCTGTATTGCAAATTTGTTTAAGAATGTATAAGTTTTAAGTATAAATAAATAAAAAAAATTAAAAAATAAAATAAATAACAGTGGTAACAGCGGAGCCCCCGGTGGCACAGTGCATTAAAGCGCTGAGCTGCTGAACTTGCAGACCGAAAGGTCACAACCTAGCAGTTCGAAAACATGCAAATGTGAGTAGATTAATAGGTACCGCTCCAGCTAGACCTACCAACTTGCATTTGCTGCAGGTGTAGCTACCCACACCCTCCAGCAAGCACACAAATAAATAAGTCAATTCCAGGATTCAGAGTTCTAAAAGTCAAAATCAGAAGTCTTTTGGTAACAAACCAAGAAGCAGCATAGTCAGGTCTTAGGTCTAGAGCAAACAGGTGTTGGACTCAAGCAAGATAATGATGTTTGCAATGAGAGAATCACAGCACTGAAAGCTATACGTATATCTCAAGATCTCAACTGCAGTTTGATTAATGAACATTTTTCAGCTGATCTGCGAGACTTGTGGATCACTGCCCTTTGTAGATAATGTTAAAGATTGTAGATAATGTTAAATTGAAGCTCTTACATCTGCCTGTGAACCAAAGTCACCCTGCAGTGTAATGATGTGCCACTCAGCTTTGTAATGCAAGTAACAGGAACTTTACTGACTTCAAAAGATAGAGCAATAATATTTACAATTGCTTCTCTGATAGCTTAAAGAGACCAGTAGGAATAAATAGGCCTTTTAAAATCCATAAAATTGCCTCAATGCCTTAGAAATAAGACCCCAGAAAGTCGGCAGCCATTTTCTCTCCTGGCCGTTTCCAGTCAGTATACACTCTCTCTATGAGGTAAACCTGCTCAAACCAGTTCCCCAGTAGCATGGCAGAGAAAATAACCAATCAGATTCCGGGCTCTTCGCAGGCTCAACCAATCAGCTTCTGACACGCACTTTTCCAGTTAACCCATACATAATAACCGCAACAGATAACACTCCAAAGGTGTGAGTATGTTTAACCCAGGCACCCTCAAACTATGGCCTCCAGCTGTTTGAGCGCCCAACTCCAAGACATCCTGGCCATTGAATTAGCTGGCTAGGACCACAGTTTGAGGATGCCTGGTTTGACCCTTCTGTAGCTTTCTCAGATGTGCTTTCTTCAGTTTCCTCTATAGGGGTTTCCGCAGACTGCTTTGGCCTTGCTATCCAAGCTGGTCATAACACTGGGGATGTTTAACTCAACAAAGACACAGTCACGTTATGCTGTCTTTTCTACCTCACTCATGCAAAAGGACTCCTGCTGGCCTTCTTTGTTAACCCTTTCCCAAGCTTTGCTATATCTTCCCAACAAATATCACAATCACAAGGTTTTGATGCCTCTCTGACACCAATTTGCATCTGGAGGGCAGCACAAATAATTCCCGACACAATATTATGGGATGTATGAATTGACAATCATTTAAGATAATTTTCATTAATAAAACAATTTAGCACACTTAAAACCATGATTGCTTAAAAAGAAAATAAAAATGGGTATCATCAGTTAAAATGCTAATTTAATCATTCATCTATCCAGCTGTTGCTGTACTGTTCATAAAAAAGCACGCCTAGTTCCTAATTATTCCATCTGCCCTTACAAAATCTTGATCTGTAATTAAAATCTATTTTGATACCAACAGTATTTGATTAGCTTAACTCACATTATCAATGCGACTGCTGTGTTTTCATTCCATAAATATGAGACATCTAACAAGTCTAATTTGCAAACAAGCTGGTGTGCTTTCATAAGTTGATTTGTAGCTAATCAATTGGCACTCTGCTCTTGACACCTGAGCTTGTGTTCTTAAGTCCACCATGGCCGTGTGCTGGTATTAGGAAATGGGAAAGTGCCTAGAGAAAGAACTTTGCATAAAATGATAAATTAATGGGGAATATATTAAAATCACAGCAAGCAAAGCATTCACTGTGGTCTATTAAAATCTTGCTTGAACAGAGGTATAGAGAGGAAGACCAACTAATTAAATTAAACTGCTCTTTGATTCTCACCAGATTTACAAGAATGGTGAGATACAATCACCTGGATGAATTCATTTCAATGTTATGAGAGAAACTACAGATACTGAGGTGTTGTCTCTGGTGAACTTGAATTGCCTTACAAAAGTCATGACCTTCATTCAAATTGTTAGTTCCAATTAGAACAAATCCATTTCGTCAGTGGAATTCACAAAACTACTGACTTACCCAATTGTCAGTGAATTATTGGGTCTGCTCTACCTAGGACTAGCAATTGGATTTTTGGCTAGGATATGTCCACATACTTTTACAAACTGGTGATTCATTCATTCGCTTTTTGATGGTGTATCTATACTGTTGTGGTTCAGCCTAATGAAGATGAGGGGATTGGGGTTTCAGGGCCTGGGAAAGTGATAGATGAGGATAAGGAGGGGGTTTCAGAGCAAGATGCTGTATCTGAGACAGAGTTTGAATGTGGAACTGCTTTAGAATCCAACAGACAGGGAGAGGACCTTTCACCTACAAGTAGCTTAGCAGTTTATGATAACGACTCAGTCGAGGGAACAGCTGGCTTAGACAGATACATACCAGGCTGCTTCTGAGGCCCCTTCCACACAGCTGAATAAATTCCCACATTTTCTGTTTTGAACTGGAATATATGGCAGTGTGGACTCAGATAACCCAGTTCAAAGCAGATATTGTGGGGTTTTCAGCCTTGATATTCTAGGATATAGAGCTGTATGGAAGGACCCTGAGAGGGAAGACATTCAGGTGTAGGAAATCTGAAAGAATCTATGGGAAAGAGGCGCAGAGGAAGGCACTTCAAGGTCAAAGAAATGCTTTCATGTTTTGCAGCCCTTAAATCAGAGAGTATCCCGTGAGGATTTTAGATTAGGCAATGTGTCTTTACTAGTCTTGTTTTCAGTTCAGGCCCTATTTCAAGATTATGGATACTTAGCATAAGAGGTTTTGATAGTTTGGCTTTTGGATTCATGTTCATGTTTTCTGGATTTACTTTTGGATTCATATTCATGTTTTGATCCTTGTTTCCTGGATTTACTCTCATGTTGGATTTTGGGATTCCTGTACTTTGTCTCTGAAACAGCTTTGAACTGTTTGGATTATTACCTTTGGATTGTTTTCCTATTACCAGTTTGATCTGGCTTATTGTGTGTATGAGTATTTTTCCTCATTATCTCTTGGATTTTGCCTTTCCAGTTTCTTATGGTGATTTTCCCTTTTTATATGTGCTTTTATCAATAAACTGTTTTACTATCATGTTTGGATTCTTGGTTGGTGCTGAGGGCAAGATGAACTCCTGCTGGGGTGCAACATCTACATCATGTCAACTTCTCATTCTTCTCTTGCTTTTCCCAAATATACTTCTGCCTTCTCCTCCTCTCAACAAATTGTGAAGCTTTGGTCTCTCCCAAATCGGGACAGAAGTGTCGATGCTCCTTGGTGGCAGGGATGCCACATAAAGAGTCAGCCACGCATAAATTGTATTGAGCAGAAGGCCAGAGGTTTGGGCTCATTGATCAACAGGTGCATTGATCGATCCCTATACCTGGATCCATGTAGTTACCAGCCTTATTACAGCTGTAAGCAATAAAGTGTGGCCTATATTTTTCTAATGCCATTATGGTTACTGTGTGGTTTCTTTTTAGCAGTGAACTTCACCTGAGCTCACAAAGAAAGCAAGGAAACTCTCACTACTTTGGACGGAGCATTGCAAGATCCACTGTGGATGGAGCATTGCAGAATAACTATTATGTTCCAGATGCTGCTGGACAGAAACTCAGTCTATATAATTGATGGTGAAGGATTACACAGCCAATTAAAAAAATTCTTGGAGTCTTAGTTTCTAGCCTTGTTCCTGGGGTTATTTGGGGCTTGGTTCTGAAAGCTGCATTAGATAGACTGCATCACCTCTAATTTCTTATCATAATTTTCTATGGGCGAGCAAATGAAGACTGCTATATGGCATATATTCTGAATTGCAAAACCTATAGCTGATGGGGGGGAAATTGGTGCCATTTTTTGAATCAGCAGGTCAAATATACCTAAACAGGTCTAACATTTGTGGCACCAAAGTATGTGTTGGACAGTATCATAGGAGCCCAACCACAGGTGGGGCAGAACCATCTGATGCAGATACACAAAGATCTCTAGCCTCCCTAATGTGTGAGTAGTCAATTTTAATTCTGCATGTAACAGCGGTAGAGAAATAGCTGCATAGTGTGACTTGATTTCAGTTTGAAAGCTGGATTGCAGAATATCTGAAACACCCCATTCTATAAACATAACACTGAAACTGTACGGATATTTATTTCCTTGGCAGCAGCTGAGATATACATATTTGTCTTCCTTGCTGCTCCAGACTAATCTACTTTTACTTCCTTTCACCCTGTCTCCTCAAGGAGAGTCTACTAAATGCCTTATGAGGAAGGAGTTTGTTGCCACTTTTGATATATTGTGTTGAGTCTCTTCCAGCTAAAAGCGCTTAGAAGAGACCATCTTGACTCTCTTTCCTGGTGATGCAAAATATGGATCAAGTCTATTTCTGAGTATTCTGAGCGCACTTGAAGATTCGAAGCTAGCAATGTAATTGAGATGGTTTTAAACCACAACCCTGACAGCTTGAGAGTGTCACCTGTCTGATCTTCTGATCTTTGAAAACAATACTTTTTCTGATTTGAAGAATTTCCTGGCGATGCTGCTGCCCTCTAGTGATTAATCGGAAAGTAGGTTAAAAGGTCACAAGGCGGTAGCAGTCTGGCTAAGCAAGGTGCATTTGTAGGTGGGGGTAAACAGAGAGGGAAATAGGTTTAATATTTCTAATCAGTTTCTTGATTGACTCTTGCAGCCATTCACAATTCTGTATTGTCAGAAGAATGTGGCAAAATGCAGATAATAGCAAGTCCTGTTGAAAAGAAGACTTTTTGGCCCAATACCTGATGAGGACATAAAATCATAGAGTTGGAAGTGACCACAAAGGCCATCCAGTCTAAACCCCTGCCATGCATGAACACCCAATCAAAACACCCCTGACAGATGGTTATCCAGCCTTTGCTAAAAAAAAAAAAACCTCCAGAGAAGGAGACTCCATCACGATCTTACTGTCAGGAAGTTCTTTCTAATGTTTAAGTTGAATCTCTTTTCCTGCCATTTGAATCCATTGCTCCATATCCCAGTTTCCAGAGCAGCAGAAGACAAGCTTACCCCCTCTTCAATAAGATGTCTTTTCAAATATTTAATCATGGCTAGCATGCCCCTTTTAGCTTTCTTTACTCCAAGCTATATATATGCAGCATCCTAAGCTGTTTCTCATAGGATTTGGCTTCCAAACTTTTGATCATTTTGGTCCCAATTTGTTGTCACCTGCAAATCTGATAAGCATGTCCTCTATACTATAGTTCAAGTCATTGATAAAGACTTTGATAAAGAACTCTGTTGCACCTCACTGGCCACTTCACTCCAAGATTTTTTTTAATTGTGTCAGAAGCGACTTGAGAACATACTGCAAGTTATTTCTGGTGTGAGAGAATTGCCCAGGGGATGCCCAAATGTGTTACTATTCTGCTGGGAGGCCTCTCTGATGTCCCTGCAAGCTAGAGCTGACAGATGGGATCTCACCCTGTCTCAAGGATTCAAACCAGCAGCCTTCAGGTCAGCAATCTAACCTTCAGGTCAGCAGTCCAGCCGGCACAAGGGTTTAACCCATTGTGCCACTGCAGCTCCTCCAGTATAAAGAGGAACATCTTTTGCATGTGACCAGTCTAATAATTCCCAGTCCACCTCACATAGCATTGTCCAGCTCACATTTAATTATCTTTCTTTGTAAGAAGAAGCTAATATTTTGTCCAATGTGGATAAAGGAAACAGCAAGTATTGGCCAAACAGATAAAGAAAGCCGTTGTAACGTACTTCACTTTCTAGGCAAACCTTCACAGATCAAACATGACTTCTCCGCACAAATGTCAGGTGGGGACATATAACTTTTTGAATATATGAGGAATTTTTTCTGAATCTCTTTACAGTCAAGAAGCAGATCAAGTAAATTTCATGGAGTCACACATTCTGCGATTTATGGAGTGGTGTAGAGAAGCTGGGCTCTCAGCCATATTTATTTATCGTATCACAAGTGAACCGAGGGTACTGTTGTAATGTATTTAAAAACACAAAGTTAAAAACTTGGCATTATATTATTATACAGAGCCATTGCATCAGTACTTTGAATGAACAAGTATTCTGACATCAGCCCAGGAGGGAGAAGATGAGGTCACTGCCCTCATGAAATGTTCCTTCACTTTGTGTTTGTAACATAGCCATATAGTATGACATGCTCACATGCTGGACCTTCAGGATCAGTATCCATGGTTTCACCAAACCACATCTGACAAATATGTCCTTGCTAGGAATTTTCTAGGGCCTCAAGGATGGCTATATGGTAACTTCTGGCAGGAGTAATTCATTACAATGGGGGCCACTGTTAGCCACAGTTTCCTATTTCCATGGTCAGGCCAGGAATGTATCCCACACAGGTAAAGGGGTTGAATTGTAACTTAAATCCTCAATTAAGCATTTAGAGAGTTTAGGCATCCAAATCAAAAGGGCAGGTAGAATTTCCAGGAGAAAGGTATGCTATATTTGAATGATTTTATTAGTTCCATTTACACTACCATATAATGTAGTTTAAAACTGCATTATATGGCCACTGCAGACACACTAACTGCATTGAACGGCATTATATGACTCTATACTGAGCATATAATACAGTTTTAGACTGCATTATATAGCAGTATAAATGGGGCCCCAGTCTCTGAAATGCTAGATATTTCAGGGACAAAAGGAAATTTTCATTTTGGGGTGCAGAAGACTTATTTGGGGAGATGACTTTTTCATCCCCCCCCCCCAATAAATACACTTCTGGATTAGCCTCAATTCTATTGTCAATCCCAACTAGAAAAGACTCATCTGATTAGTGGTATCTACATATACATATATTAACTCCCCATTTATCAGTTGGTACAATGGATCTATATTAGTTGGGACATTATCTAATAAGATGCAGAGCATCATCTACCATCCATCTCAGGGCCCTTCCACACAGCTATGTAACCCAGAATGTCAAGGCAGAAAATACCACAATATCTACTTTGAACTGGGTTATCTGAGTCCACACTGCCAGTTCAAAGTAGAAATGTGGGATTTTATTCAGCTGTGTGGAAGGAGCCTCAGGCTTTCTAGTTCACATTGAGTTTAGCTTTACCTGAGAGGTGAAACTGATTTTTTTAAAAATAGACAATGTTAGGAATTTTCCTTATTTTACTCTAAACTGTTCCAGATCAGTTTGCTTGTGAGTTGATGATTGAGACCTATTGGGTTTGTCAAAGACATAAAATTTGTTATAAAGGTTTTGTTGATATGGATCAAGGCTGCTGCCTGGATTTTTTTTTAAAAAAAAAACCCCTAATCTTGGGGTTGTGGCATTCTAAGGCCCCGTCTACACTCCCATAGCATGCAATTTTGGAATGCAGTTAACTGCACTGAACTGAATTATCTGAGTCTCCACTGCCCTGTAATGCAGATTGTGCAGTTAAACTGCATTTTGAAATTCCATTATATGGCAGTATATATGGGGCCTAAATTGAACAAATGGGCCCTTGTAGTTCTTATTTATTATGGTATCCCTGGGCTTTTGGATAGAGTCAAGTTTATCTTGCTTTTGTAAGCAATATTCTCTTGGGAAAAGTAATTCTCTCACATAACAGAATTTTCTAACCACATATTCTGTTAGATGGACAAACCACTTTAGGTAGCTGGGGAAATTAATTTTGCGAGATGGTATCAATTTTTATTCTTTTACAGTTTTCCCCAGCTTGGTGCTGTACAGATGTTTTAGAATAGAACTCCCATCAGCCCAGATAACTAGCTAGATTGATTCTGACTGAAGATGGCCATTGTAGCCCAAGACATCTGGAGGAAATCAAACTGAGGAGGAATAAGGTTAAAGGCAGCCTCGTAAGCAATGGAATGTCTTGCTCTTTGAAGGCACTTACATAATGAAGCCGGTCTTTTACTTATTTCTGGCAATACTTCTATTGGTAGATTATGGCTAAACATTTCTCCATCTCGGTAAATAGATGAGCCCTGCTTATGCTTATCATATGGGCCCTGGATGACTAATATTTTCTGAAATATCGTCTGAGAGGTTTCTAGGAAAATCTCTTCAATTTGTGGTAATATGCAGCCATACATAGCAAACAATGAAAAAACCTACAGCCAGGCACCTTCTGAAAATGGAAAGAGAAATAGCTTTCTTGCTGCTAATGGGTTTGTAAGAGAAAGGGCATTTTTTTTCACTCTTGGCAATTTCTCTCTAACACAAGCTGCACAAATACAACTGCAGTATCTGGATAAACAGTGTCCCCTTTCCTTGAATTTTTATGTCTGCATGACTTTATAGTACTGTTGGGATAAAGTAAGAATAAGGGTGCATCTCTAGAATGAATGTAGTTAGACACACTTTAACTTAATGCTGTGGAATATGGAATATGCCAGATAGGTGCAGCTAAAACCAACAAAGAAGAAATGTCAAGAAAGCATGCTATTTCTAACATCTTAGAAAGGCAGGTAAACTAGTAACTATTGAATACTGGAAAATGTGGTTTGTGGTTACTAAGACGGGGTTAGATGAAACCTGATAAAATGAATAAATACATATTCTAATAATGTGCAAATTTACATTCTAAACCTGTGGTTTTTGAGCTTTTAGGGGGTAATAGGTCCCTTTGAGAACCTGATGAAAGCTATGGATTTCCTTCCGCCTGGAATAAATGTACACACACACACACACACACACACACACACACAATTTTAGTATACAATTGGTTTTCTTCATTTTGACCAGTCTGGAATGAAAATTGCAAAGAACACATTCAAAGACTCTTTTTAACCTTAAATTTCCTCTTGACAGGAAAGAAAATCAAAGTATCAGGAAGGAAATAAAAGCAGAAATATCCTCTGTGTGTGTGTAATATATCCATGAGACTGTAGTGATTTCAGCTAGGACTACAGATAAGGAGGTCTTTGCCTGATGGGCTTCCACTAAACCAAATCAGCCAGGACAGAGAGCAAGCACTCCATCTTGAAGGCAAATTACAGAGGTTTATTACAGTTTGGCCAAAAGGGATGCAAGTACCAGCAAAGTGCTTCAAAATGTACAAGCAGAATTCCACAGAAAAGTTCAAGACATTTTATCCAGTTCTGACAGCTATTCAGATTTCCTGCACCTCCCCCTGAATGGCTGAGAAACCGTGCCGGCTAGGATCCACACAGAGATTGGCTAGAGGTTTCTCTGATGTCACTGACAGAAGGGGAAAATTCTAGTGGCAGGAAGGAGAATAGCTGATGGTTGGTTAGTTTAAAGGTCCAGTCCATTGCAGAAACGCCCTCTGAGAGGGTGTGAAAATGCGGGAAATGATGTAGTAGGTATGCAAATGATTCTTTGATTGACTTAAATGTCCACTTCGGCGGAGACAAAGGTGTAAGACTCAAAAGACAAAGTGTGAAAAACACAAATAACCAGGGGCTCGGCTGCCTGTTCAGAGTGCTAACGTATGCATATTTATTTAGCCTCCTCTTCCATGAGAATGACAAGCCTCTAGTCTTGTTTAAACAGGAAAACATCCTAATATCATCTTGGTGACAAAATAGGATCATCTGTCTCACACACACACGCATAAAGTGTTTGAATTTATCTGGCTTGGGAGATCGCTAGAAAGACCTTTGCTATATAGTGCTCTCCAGTCCCAGTAGCTTATGCAAAAAGGGGGCACGGGAATAGCAGATGCCTTCAGGACATTTGATACAAGTGTATACATTTAAGAACTGATACAGTACACAAGCAATGCAAGTTACGCAAAAAGTATCATTTTATACATTTATCTAATAATAATAATAATCAAGGGGACTCATGGCGGATCATAGTACACATACATGGCAAACATCCAATGCCGTTTAAACAGACAGGGCAGAACAGACAGAAAGGAAGTATGTTGTCTCAAAATCCAGTTTCGATGCCTTGGAGGTTGAGTTTGGATTCAGCCACAGGGGGTGCTGTTGCTCCATTCTCTATGACAAAGAGCCATCAGGACTTCTCTTTCCACCTTCCTTTTGGTCATTGCATTTTTTGGTCTTGATCTTTATGGTGTTTAAGTTTAGATATGATAGAGTTCAGGATACTGCTACTTCTGGGTCCTACTGGAATTTCCAGCAGCTTCGACATTTCAAAACTTTGAAACCTACAGAACATGTTTAAAAAATAAAGAACAAATCCTATTCCTTGGTCTTATTTTGTTCATAAAACCTTTGGGCAGGTGGGAGGGTGTGTGCCATGGATCGACAACAGGACTAGTGAACTTCAAGTAAGAATCCCTGTTCAACACTTACTGAATGTAAATTGCCTTGCAGTCCTAGGATTATGTTAGGATATAAATATTATATGCACACAAATGTATTATTAGGCTGCTGTTAAAATACTTATCTAACTGTGAAAAAACATTCAATTTAAACACAAAATCCTATTATGGTAACCACTCCTTATATAGTTTTGTGTATTAGCATTACAGATAAAAACATTCAGAATTTTATATAGCTTTAATCTTTATTTTTAAATGTTATTCATAATGAGAACCTATTTTGGTGAAATGCAAAAACGCTACAAAAATATTAGTTTTCCAATACTACATTTATTTTGGTTTCCATGGGTTGCTAAGGGAATTTGCGTCTATGTCTACAACATGTTCCAAATCGTTTATCTTTTTAAAATGTCTTGATGGTATTATTTTTATTTACTTTTTAAAAAATGAAATCTACTTTAGGCACATTGTTATACATGTCTACGTTTTCTCTTAGACATGTCTCTATTATATGTTCCAGCAGTTTCTTCCTCTTCTTCAAAGAACAGGGGAAGTTGGATATAATTCACATGTACTGCATTGCTAACACATTAATCTGAGATTTTTCTTGTACTGGAAAGAGGCTAGATTGGATCCCGTTCAACCATATGAGTCAGGCAAAAGTGGATTCTCCAAGATTTCGTCTCTCATGGGAGCAATTGTAAGGAGAAGCCGACTACACTGAGAGATTGTATGAGAAAAGATTTTACTGTCTGCATTTTGTTATTGTGGAATGTGTTGCTGGATAGGCACCAATACAATGTGGGCCAATGTGTATGCAGAGCCATGGAGAAGGCCTGGGCTCTTGGAAAGAAGAGGAATTCAACTCCAGCTGGAAATTTTTGACTTGGGAAAGGAAAAAAGAGCTAACGCTCAGGCATCTGGCCCCTGGACAAGTTGGAACTAATTGCTGAATTGAGGTAAATTAGGGTCACAGAAGCAATAAGGCTGGTTAGTCACTCAGAGATTAACAGCTGAAGTTTAGAAGAATAAAGCTTAAACACAGGGGTTGAAATAACAAAATCTCCAGAAAATAGATCAGGAAAATGTCTATTTACTTTGATTTATTTTAACACTTTAAATAAAAAAGTTGGCACTCTATTTTAAGTTGTGTTCATTTTAAGTAAGATTTGGAGAGGCATATTTGGGCTTGGAAATCTAGAGAATCCATGTCTAGTCCTTAATAAGGTCAAGGAATGGGTATGTCATGACACACAGCAGTCTACTTGCATATCTGCTCCATTTTCCTAATAAGATCCACCATTTAGCAAATCCCTGTATTTCAGTGTATGCTAACATTCCTGTAATTTCAGGATTCAAGCCACCTATTGCAATGCAGTCTGAGCCCTGCCACGTGCACAATGCAGGACCTTCTTATAGCAACACCAGAGGCACTCCAAGTGGCCAACTACTGGTCAAAAGACATTTAGTACAATGCCAAGTTTAACTTTGTGTTTTTAAATACATTACAACTGTACCCTTGGTTCGCTTCTGACACGATAAATAAAAGGATTCAAACACAACAATGATCTCTGCTTCTAGGATGTCATGTAAAGCTTGTAATGGTAGGTTCAGTTCTTCTCAAGCTTTCAACCTGCCATCTGCCAAGATACTGAGTAATTCAGAAAATGTTCAGCCAACATCACTGATGATGCTAAAGCACAATGAACTAAGTAGAGTGCAGCTTCTCTAGCACTGGGAGCTAATGTGCCCTCCCTGCCCATTTGGCCAGGAATGAAAGCACATGAGCAGGATTGTCTCACAATACGAAGGGAAACAAACTTGGAAGATGGAAGAACACCTTCCTATGGCAGCCTCATCCTGCTCATGGCTTTTTCTTCTATTTGGCTTATTGTTGAAGCATCTTACCTACACAGTCGTTTCCTTGAGTAAAAACCTGTTTCTGATCTAGGTAGGTCCAAAGAAGCTGAGTGGGCCATATGTCTAGCGGCATTACTGTGGTTGGTGGTTGTACCATCACTCCCAACACAGTTTCCAGAATGGAAGCTGGATGGATGGCAGGCTTGTTGGATAGTATCTTTGCTATGGTGCATTATACTTGTAGCAGCTACTCAGGTTCTTGAATTTGAGTTCCAACAGGTAGGTACTAGAGGTACCTTGGATATTTGAAGGGCTCTTTGCAGCATAGAACATTTCACCATTGTGGTGGTGGTGTGGCTTCAAGCAATTTCCAGTTTATGAGTGCCCTAAATCAAACCTCTTGTGGGATTTTCTGGGCTTGAGAGTGTGTGACTCACCCAAGGTCACCTAATGGGTTTCCGTGCCTGAGCAGGGAATCGAACCTGGTTTCCAGAGTTGTAGTCCAATGCTCAAACCACTACACCATGCTTGTTCTTTCCCATACTCTCCCCCTAATATTTTATGGCCTGTTGCCACATGATAGGACACTTCCCCGTGAGTACTCAGCATTATATGCTGCTTATTTAGACCACTACTAATTCCAAGCACTTAAATGTGACTTTCACAGCTACATTTGGATTAGGTAAAAGAGACACATGACCTGATGACCTCTGATGGCACCTTCTGTCATACAGATGTCAATTTCCTGTTATGTAGATGTCAGAAGCAATAGAACAAAATGGAGCCTGGGCATACCTGGTTCAAGATCCATAGAAGCCTAGCATCAATTTTAGCTTCTTAGGAACACTGCCCTTGATGTATAATGTTGCATGACATTGTAAGCACCACACATGCTCCCAATCTAGTAGGACAAGCTATGTAAGCCCTATTATACAGGGGCTCTGAAACTGTTTTTAAGGTTGGAAGAGACTCAACATTGGCGAGCAGATTGCTATTCATTTAGTTTGCTTGAAAAATCCATTAGCACTGAAACATACTAAGATATGAAGACTCTTACAACCACAATGAATTTCCATATCCACAATGTATATCCATATTTCCAGTGCAGTTTCCTCCCAAGTAAGAGTACTTAAGATAGATTTTAGGTAAGTTTCATTATTCCTGGAGAGCTCAATGGCAATTGCTGTCTTAATTTTTCTTAATGTTTGATCATTTAATATATTTCTAATTAAAAATGTCTGAAGAGGCACAGCTACACAGGAACCTTGGTGATCTAATATTGCCAGATCATTGGGGCAGAGGTAGGGGCAAAACTCAGCCCTGCCATCTAGTCTTATGGGACTAGCTTCAGGCCCATGCGACCTAGCAACTACTGATCCAGGTACGTTTTTATTGCTTTGCAGGGTGTGTACTCTGCACAGCTCTTTTTCTCTTGCCGTGACTCCTATTTATTTGTACCAATTTCATTTTAAACTCTGCTTTCAAAGTTCAGTCTATCAACATGTTTTTTTACAGGTCACTTTGACACGAACAACATTAAGTCTCATATCCACTCTTGACCACAGGTCACAAACCTCATAATGCAATGGACACCAGTGTCGGCACAAAGTTTGTCAAGTAGCTATTACTCACTGAATTAGAAGAAAATAAACCTCACCTTCGTAGCAGGCTCTACTTGACAAGGATGTTTGTGATGGAAAGTGCTTCATGCATACAATGTTAAGATTATAAATGTTGATGACAAACATTACCATGATAGACTGAATCAGTGAGTTCTTGAAAGAAAGGAGGTTTTCCTTCTCATTAGTCTTTCTGTCATCCTAATGCGCTTCAGAAATATCAACCCCCCCCCCCCCATCTCCTGTCAATTGCAGTCTAAACTATTTGGAGGAAATAAAAAGAGTTAAAAATAAGCCACTGGCTGCTTTCACCTGTCAAGCATCTGGGTGAAGACCCCAAGGAAAAAGGCCTTGGTCATGTCTGGAAGGCCCAGGGCAGGGGAAGTCATCAGGGCTTCCTTAATGACATCAAAAGCCGACCTATAGTCTGTAGTCCATACCAGGTGGGATTCTGGATCCCCAGACATCTCATACAAGGGCTTAGCCAACAGTTGGGGACCCTAATCAGACAAAATCCTACAATTCCCCAAAAAAACCCTTAGCTGTTTCTTTTTCTTAGGGACCTGGAGCCGGCAGATGGCCTCCTTCCTTTCAGGTCCCAGTGCCCTCTACCCTTGGGAGATATCAAATCCCCGACAATTCACAGTTTGATGACAGATCCGAGCCTTTTCCTTGGAAATCTTGAAGCCAGCCTTTGCTAGGAAGTTGAGAAGGTTGATGGTGAGCTGGTTGCACTTGATCTCATCATCCACACAAAGCAATAAATCATCAACATATTGTGTTGTCGAAGGCTTTCATGGCCGGGATCACAGGGTTGTTGTATGTCTTTTGGGCTGTGTGGCCATGTTCCAGAAGTATTCTCTCCTGACGTTTCGCCCACATCTATGGCAGGCATCCTCAGAGTTTGTGAGGTATAGATAAACTAAGTAAGGAAAGGAAAGAATATATATCTGTGTAGAGTCCAGGGTGTGGCAAGAGTCCTTTGTCACTGGGAAGCCAGCATTAATGTTTCAGTTAATCACCCTAATTAGCATTGGAAAGGTTTTTGTCTCTTGCCTGGGGGCATCCTTTGTTAGTCATTAGCTGTGCTCTGCCCTCAGAGTGTTGGTTCCCATCCACTGTTTTGATTTTAGAGTTTTTAAATACTGGTAGCCAGATTTTGTTCATTTTCATGGTTTCTTCCTTTCTGTTGAAGTTGTCCACATGCTTGTGGATTTCAATGGCTTCTCTGTGTAGTCTGACATGATAGTTGTTGGAGTGGTCCAGCATTTCTGTGTTCTCAAATAATATACTATATCCAGGCTGGTTCATCAAGTGCTCTGCTATGGCTGATTTCTCTGGTTGAATTAGTCTGCAGTGCCTTTCATGTTCCTCACAAACTCTGAGGATGCCTGCCATAGATGTGGGCGAAACGTCAGGAGAGAATACTTCTGAAACATGGCCACACAGCCCGAAAGACATACAACAACCCCATCAACATATTGTCTGTCTTCCCACTTATCCAGTTCCGATGCCAGGGATGATTTGAAGAGCGTTGGGCTGTTCTTGAACCCTAATAATAATAATAATAATAATAATAATAATAATAATAATAATAATAATACTTTATTTTTCTATCCCGCCACCATCTCCCCGAAGGGACTTGGGGTGGCTAACATGGGGCACGGCCCAAACAGAAACAAAGTATAACAGTTTAAAACACATATCAATAAACTAAAAACAAAGATACAACAATCAAATAAAATAATCAATTAAAACATAGCATACAATAAAACATATAACCCTGTGGAAGAACCTGCCAACAATACTGAATGTGCCGTGCTGTCTCTGGGTATTTCCCACTCAAAAGCAAAAAAAAAAAAAACCCAAAACACTCAAATGAAACATCTTTAAGGTGAAATAGGTACATGAGGGAGGGATAGTGGAGAGGAAGGTATAGGGATTGGAAACTACTGTTTAGATGACAATGTCAATATGAAATAGCACTCTTTTATCTGTAACTACTGAAGCTTCAGCCTGCTAACACTCTCTGCAAGAATGAGGGAATTTGTGGGAATTGCAAGCAACTCTGCCCCATATTTATTCATTCTTCCATGAACTTTGGCTTTGAAATATTTATTTGAAATGTCTGGGTTTTTTTTTCTATTTTGCAAATAGTGCCACAGAAAACAATCTACTGCTCTGAACATATAAAAATAAGCATAACCTAATGATACTATTAAGTAGAACCTAATAACATGGGTAAGAGCCAGCATGGTGAAGTGATTTGAGTGCTGGACTACAATTTTGAAGACCAGGGTTTGCATCCCCACAAAGCTATGGAAACCCACTGGGCGACCTTGAATGAGTCCCAGAACTCCCTGTGAGAAGTTTCCATAAGTCTGAAACAACTTGAAGGCACACAATAACAATAATTTGGGTAGGCAACCTCTACGGGTCAGTAGTCCAAACCTACTGTGGGTCATGTCCCACAGTTTCTGTGCTACTGAAGTTTGGTTTGGAAGATACTCCACTGGATTTCAGTGGCAAATTGGTAGATGACATTAAAACAAGGAGGGAGTGCCTGTTTTAATTGCACATCTTGTTATTTAGAGGCTTGCCCAGGCTTATTAAGCATGATACATTAAATATCAAACAAGTTGCATAGAATATGTCATTCGGTTAAAAACACTGGCTGGAATCCTCCATGGTAGTTACAATAGCATAACCTGGAGTTATGTACTTGTGACTTGTATATTCATAGAGCATACATAACCCCTATTTTAGGGGCTATGTAGGAATTGTGACAATCCCCATTTATCAGGAAGTAGATCACTGCCATTCCCACTCTCTGTGTGAGGGGGATTTGTGACAGAAGTCATCCTTTGGCCTGTCACATTGAAGGTCACTTATGGGAGGAGTGGAGATGTCAGCCAGTTGGTTAGCCAAACTATTTTGGTTGGGTAAATTGATGCTGAATATAAACTAAGGGCTAAGATCCTATAACAATGTACAGTTGGCCACGTTCACTGATTCAACCATTCAGAAGGAAACCTTCATTTTGCCTTTTATATAAGGGACAACATTTTACCATGCTAATGTATATAATGGGGCTTGTGCATCCACAGATTTTTATATCCACTTAGGGTCTTGGACCCAAACTCCAATGGATACCAAGGACCCACTATAGCTATAATGATGGAACTTCATACCCTAATGCTATGCTCAAATCAACTTTTAAATAATGCAACTCCACCAATCTCCCAACGTTGTGACTAAAAATGCTCCCCAAATTCTAAGTTCTAAACCATGTAGCCCCAGAACAGAGGGATTTCTAAGACATTGAAGAATGAGGCAGTGAGCAATGAGGCACACAGTCCTCTGTTGGTGGGAACACATTGTGATAAGAAGTGGCTTACAGTGCACCCCACTACCATGAGAGGACTGGGCACATCATCATGCATGGCCTCACTCTCCAGCATCTTCGAAATTATTTTGTTGCATTCAGAGGAGGGCTGTGTGGCTTAAAATTTAGGTTTTGGAGAGCACGTTCAGTCAATTTTTACAATTGCAAAAGTTAATTAGTGTAATTATGATGTCTTAATTCCATAAAGGCAACAGACTCTGCCTAATCACAGAAGCTATTTAGGGTCAGATGGTTTTTTTAAATGAGGAGTCATAAGGAGTACAAAATGGCCTTAGAATTGCACATGGCTCTTGGTAGTATGCTGTCTAATCCTGCCTTATAAGACTCACCATTTTAAAAATGGGATTGCCAACAGTGCTTCATGGAAGGTACTTTATGAATTCTAGCACATGCAGTGTAATGGGTCCAGAAGTGGCAAAAATGATTCAATGAACTATAGACCGAAGCATTAACCTATATGCCAGTGCAGGTGTAAAATCTGAGCAATGTGATGGGAAGCAACAATGTGAGTGTAGCAGTCACTGAAAGTGATTGCATTTAGTTAATTGTCAGTACATAGTGGATATATTTCAGAAATGAGAGGCCCAACTAGGAAGTTTAGTAGAATTGAATTCAGTAGGAGAACTTTAAACTTTATCACAGGAAAGGCTATAGCTCAATGGCAGGAGTACATCACCTATAAAAAGTCCTATATTCAATCTTCAAAATCTGTAGTTCGCAGGGCCATGAATTCCTCTGTTTGAGCCTCTAGTGAGCCACCGATAAAAAAAAAAGTCCATTGGCAAAACTTGAAAAGTTCATGTTTACATTATACTTGGGGGATTCCCTACTCAGCATGACCATTGGTATTTTGAAATATTGAAAAAGACGAGAAAGAAATGCAAAGTGGGATCATTTCTTTGCTGAATCTTTGGAATTGGCTTCCAGATGTTTGGAGGATGAGTCAGGAGAAAGAGCACTCAGGCCAGAAGCCAAGACTCACTCAGGGGACGGGATGTGGTAATGTCAATCCATGGGGTAGGAAACCACATGTTTCGCTTGGGGAAGGGCTACAGCAAAATCTACCACTAAGCAACATCAGAGAGCTTTTCTTAAACAGTCCTGTAGAAATAATAAGGATATATTATGCCTAATGGTGTGCCTCACCCTGACAAAATGACAGTCAGTTGTCGCTTTTTATGCTAAATGCCCAAATGGATTTGGACAGCTGGTCATCTCTTCCTACATGCACTCTCTAGATACTTCTTGGAAATGGATGCTATTTTTGGACTGAACCCTGTCCTTCTATGCTTCTGCCTTTAACCTTTTGATCACAGCTACTAGCTAGATAACAATACCAGGACTTGGAAAACCCAAAGGCATTAGCTTAATCTGTAATGTAAAAATATATTTTTATTGATCGTTCTTAAATAATTTTATGAAATATAAAGGAGTCTGTTGACACAGTGTTGAAACAGAACATTTTGTAAATAATACTATGTCTGTCTTCATCATACAATTTTCAGATTTCTTTGAAGGACACATCATACAGGAGTTTGTCCAAAAATGAAGCTTATGAAAAACCTGGCATTCTAGGCCCATCTCAGTATTACAAACTTAAACCACTTTCAATGCTCTTTTAACTTCAACACTTATGACTCTAGCAATTGTAATGATTGTTTGGCAGGATTGTTTGGCAGGCCCAGAGCTGATGGTTCAGACTGCTAATCCTTTATTACTCTTCCTGTGATATTTTGTCTTTTTTGTGAGAAGCCAAGTCTTCCACAAAAGGAACTCCAATTAATCACAATTTAAAAGCATTGCACAACTATTTAATTTTATTTCCTCAAAGGGCATTCCTCTTAAGGAAAAGGAAATGGAAATGGAAAAAACAATGGCAAAACAAAGCATGGAAGGTCTGCAAACTAAAAGCCACATTATTTGGTTCTCCCATAAACTTCCATGAGGAGCTGATACAATTACACAGGTGATCCTTTGCATTAGAGCACTTGTAGTTTTGAGGTGGGTGGGATTAGGCATAATGTTTTATCACCAGTTTGGTTTTAGGTACCACTATTTTTTTTTCCTATGGTAAAGCGATACTTGAAAAAGCAATTTGCCACTTAAGGGTTGAGTGTAGTGGTGACTACCAACAGAGTTATTCCCTACTTGCATTATGCAGTTTCTTCAATGGATATCACTGTAGCATAATATGTGTGGATTGCTGGTAAATGTAAACAATTGATATCCTCTGTGCAATTACAATACATTATGTGCTCTGCAATGCTCCACATTGGGGAATGAACAGAGATTCTTTGCAAGTTTGCACACACATCATCCAATGAGTATCAGTACACACTCCACATTTGGATTTCAGCTTCTGTTTCCATCAGCTGGATATGGCTATTCCGCAATATTCAACAAAACATTCAGCATGGAGTATTGCAATTTATGCATGCAAACATCACAAATAAATTGCTGTAAAAGTATGTATATTTCAAAAGATTAACACACTCACACACTTTTCCAGTCTCTACCATTCTGGTAATATAATTAATCAAGATAGAAAAATGAAGAAAATTGGAAAACTGTTTATTAAGTTGGGCTGAGGTGGCATATATCGAGGACTCCAGTTGTAAGTTACAACCCATAACTCATACCGAACATACCTCATCCTGACACATAATGTATGCTCCTTTAGCAGTGAGAGTGCTTCTTTCAAGTTTTAATGTAATATACCAAAACTCACTTCTTGTTCCAGTTTCCAGAAAAATCAAGTCCGTTGCTGTGCTTTGCTATTTGTGCCCAATCTAAATTGGGATGGCTTTAGGAAAGCAGATAGGACAGGTTGCTGGGCATTTTGTTTGCATGTACTTGCTGAAGTATTATTTTTTGTGATATTACAGATATCTTTAATTTTTGGGAAACACCAGAATCCCTACACAGAGTGAGTGAGTGACAGTTCACTACTGAGTAAGCGAGTGGAGGGTCACTCTTCACCTTCTTTTCTAGGAATAGTGTTGATGGTGGCCGATCCGGAGCAGTCCTGCAGTTCATCCAGCTGCCTGGAAAGCCAGATGAGAGGAACACTTCACCATTTCCAAAATCAGACATGGAGCCAGCTTAAGCAAAGGGGGAAGAGTAAACCACTAAAATTGGTGTTCACTCAAATCTGGGGTGTGACAGCAATATAATTTCAGTGCAGTATACTACTGGTAGGTGTGTTGCTAATGTGGTGAATTTGGGGCAGCTCTGTAGCTAAATAATCTTAAATTAGAACTGTCTTATTTTCGTGGTACAGACAAACCCTAGGTTATGAATCCATAACTACAATACTGAACATTACTAATATAACACAGAAATCTATATATAGTGTAGAGAAAGGTTGTCCTGTTTCACACAGTATATAATAGAAACGAAGTAGCAAACGTATAATAACCAAGGCACATAAGATTTAAACAAATACAAACTATTTCACAGCATTATAGCAAACATAGCATTCATGTTTGTATATTACCAAAGTAACAAATGAAGGAGTTCATGAACTGAGGTTAACACTTAATATTCAGTGTTGTTTCATGCAGATATAAGTCTTGAAGCTTGGTTGAAAAAGTATCACAATTGATGATCTTTATGAATGAGGGTTTTACCCTTTAAACAAATTATCAAAGTCCCAAGCAAGAAAGAGTCTTCAGAATGTGCATTCAAAGAAAGCAAAAACAAAAACAACAAGGGTTCCCGGGGTATTCTATGTCCTTGTTTCAGGATGGGTGTCCCCATGATAGCTAACAAACGCTCAAGAAATCTTAAGGATATGCTAATAAGCTCTGATTTAACAACATCTACTATCAAGAAATCTAACCTTAGAGGCCACTCAAACTGTGGACATTGTCAGTGTTGCACACAGTCTCTCAGAACTAAACAATTTTTACATCCTACTCTAAAAATCCATATACAACTACGAAGTTTTACCACATGTATCACTGACCAGGTCATTTATGTAATACAGTGTCCCTGTCAACTTCTATATGTAGGCATGACCTCCAGATCATTAAAGATTAGAATACTTGAACACCGCTCACGCATCAAAAATAAATCATCAGAGTCCACCCTCTACTCTCATTTTTTAGAGAAAGCCCACTAATATACAAGTTTAGATTCTGTGCCTTAGAAAAGATCACCATAAAACCTCATGGTGATGTAAAAAGGGTTCTACTCCAGAGAGAAGCATTCTGGATTTCCAAATTACAAACTATGCATCCACATGGTCTGAATGATAAATTAGATCTTTCTTGTTACCTGTGAATTAGCTTTGCAATTAGCTCACAATCCTTAAATTACAGCAGAGTCACTACCTATAAAAGTGAAAGTAAGTTTTTCTTGTAAATATCCTTAAAATTTATTTCATGCTACTGGGTGCTGGTAACAGCAAATCTATTATGTTGTCTCCTTATAATACAGTTTGTTAAAATCTTCAGAAGACTATACAAGAAGCAACTAAACCTGAAGAAGGGACACCCATCCTGAAACAAGGACATAGAATACCCCGGGAACCCTTGTTGTTTTTGTTTTCTTTGAATGCACATTCTGAAGACTCTTTCTTGCTTGGGACTTTGATAATTTGTTTAAAGGGTAAAACCCTCATTCATAAAGATCATCAATTGTGATACTTTTACAACCAAGCTTCAAGACTCATATCTGCATGAAACAACACTGAATATTAAGTGTTAACCTCAGTTCATGAACTCCTTCATTTGTTACTTTGGTAATATACAAACATGAATGCTATGTTTGCTATAATGCTGTGAAATAGTTTATATTTGTTTAAATCTTATGTGCCTTGGTTATTATACGTTTGCTACTTCGTTTCTTTTATATACTGTGTGTAACAGGACAACCTTTCTCAATACTGAACATTAACCAATATCTTTAAGGCATTAAATTATGGAGTTCTATAGAAATGTTGCAACTTAGGCAGGGACATACTGAGATATTTTCCTGCCTCAGGCAGAATGTGTAATTATACCAGTCCGCATGTCAAAATGCATATTACCTAAGACTGTTCTGGCTACAGTCCTACTGGCACTCACCACTTAAGTTAGCTATTAGAGAGAATGACATATGATGTTGTGTGGATCTGTTTGTTTGGCCATAAGTTCTTTGCCCAGGCAAGGCTGGTGTGCCAGCTGCATGTATTCCTAGAAAGGAATAATTGATCAGGCTGACCCATGCCTTAGTCACATTATGATTAGATTACTACAGTATGCTCCTTGTATCGATATCTTTGAAAAGTGTCTGAAAATTCCTGTTTAGCTCTGAATGAAGCTTTAAAATTCATTACATTAAATATCCATTTTGTTAAATCCCTTTTCAGTGTGGCTAAATTGGCTAGTGCTGAAATTATTCACAAATTCATTATTTTGGGCCATTAGAATAATGGCTCTAATAATGGATTAAGATGGCTCTCTCTGTTTGATAGTTAACCACATTATTACAACAGGGCCTTAAAGCGGGCAGTCCCGTATTTCCGCTGCCTACAGAATTCTGGGAAATGTAGTTTGGGAAGGTGAGGACCTCTGTAGCTGAGAATTCAAAATACTCCACCTTAAATTACATGTCCTAGAATTCTGCAAAGTTGTGGCACAATTGGAGAAGCATAAGGTGAATCTCCCAAAGAGAACAAGAGCACAAGGCATGGAGGCTGCTCTCTTGAAGCCCTAAAATCTCACGCTAGCGCTCCCTCCGGCTCTAGCTCTTAACTCAAAACACTGCTTGTAAGTCAAAGCAAAACCTGGGCTGAGCAATGGGTCTTAACTCAAAACTCTTAAGTCATGAAGCTCTTAAGTCAAGGTTCCACTGTATATGGTAAAAAGTAACTTCCCCAAGCTCTTGATGCTGTGCAGCTGTTTTAGAGGGCAATCTACAAAGCAATGAAACTTGAGTTTTTGGGTGGAAGTTGTTGACACAAATGGCCTGAATAGATTTGTGAAGGAAAATATAAGAAGGAAAATATTTACGGCTTGGTCATACACTCCTTTCATCTATAAAGGGGAAGCATGTGCTAATGCTTATTTTTAAAACCACTGCCATATATATATAATGACAGGAAATCTTCTAGCAGGCATTTTCAGCTGCATATATGTGTGTGATTATGCACTGTACATTCCCAGAGCCAACAAAGGGGGGAAGAAAAAGGGAGCGCCTGTTATTACATCCTGTACATCTGGTTTATTCCTTCTCAGCTAACTTGGATGAAAAGAAATTCTTACATTTATTTATTTATTTTGCTTTTGGACACAGAAAGTGCTCTTCTTTGGCACATAACATTTATCCCCAAGCTCTTTGCTTGGGAAATCTAACAAAAAACAACTCAAGCAAACAACATTGGATCAAAGTCTGTGCAGATATGAATTGTGTGGCTTTTACCAAGTGTGCATTTTATGTGTCATTTGTTTTGGTTTAACTCAATTCCCACCACTCACAGTTCAATCGAAGAGTTTGTGAGGCATTCAAAATGTCCCCCTTATCTGCAGCCTGTTTGATTTATTCTTAGTGTATATTTTTATTGCCAGAGACAAAAAGAGCAGCATCATATGAGATATTCTACTTACGTTTTGATAATACGGTAGTGACAGGGCCATTTTCCTCTCTTTCTCAGGAAGTAAACTGTTTTGGGCTGGTTTATCTTAAGACACAACAAATGTGCAATGCTTCATCGTTTAAACCCTAAAACAGCATTTATTAATGACATTTTCAAGTACAGCCCTGGACTTAAAAGTCTACCGCATTTACCTGTCACCAATTTCTCTGTCATCTTTTCAAAACAGCATGGGCTATATTACAGCCAAATTGTTTCCCAGAATCACACCAAGCTACTGTAGAGATAACAAAACAAATTGGCAATGCACTTTAGTAAGAGGTTTTCTTTTTTCTCTTAACTTACTTTTAATACCCGAACAGCAACCTGGCTGATATTGGTTGAGCTAGCTAGCTAGGAATTGTGCATACTAAGCATCAAAACAGCTATTTAAAACACAATTCCCAGTTCTGGTATTTGCCACTTTATGTTGGGCATTGTCATACCAGAAGAAGCAGAAAATGAGGAACATCAATGGAAGTCACAGAAGGAACAAAAGACATATCTCAAAATGTTCATCTGATGGTTCCCAGGTACCTGGGAAGGAATCCCTCTGGAGCATTGCACCACACCAAAATTCCTGGGAATTACTCTGGACCGTGCTTTGACTTATAAGAAGGACTGCTTGAAAATCAAGCAAAAAGTGAGTGCTTGAAATACAGTACTATCATACGAAAGCTGACTGGCACAACCTGGGGATCACAACCAGACACAGTGAAGACATCTGCCCTTGCGCTTTGCTACTCTGCTACTAAATATGCATGCCCAGTGTAGAATACGTACATCACTCCACGTTAAAACAGTGGATGTGGCTCTTAATGAGACAGGCTGCATTATCACAGGATGTCTACACCCTGAATCGCTTGAGAAATTATACTGTTTAGCCGGTATTGCATCACCCGATATCCGTCGGGAAGTAGCAGCTTGTAATGAAAGGACCAAGGCATTGACATCCCCAGCCCATCTTCTGTTCAGATATCAGCCAGCCAGCCTGATAGCTTCCTAAGACCTACAGAGATACAGGAACACCTCAGCAAGTGAGAGTCCAAAAGTGGCAGGCTAAAACCAGGAATCTAAATCAGTGGCTGATACCAGGTGAGAAACTCCCCCCTGGGCACACAGAAGACTGGGCGACTTGGAAGGCGTTGAACAGACTGTGCTTTGGCACCATGGGATGCAGAGCTAACTTTAAGAAATGAGGCTGCAAAGTGGAGTCCACGACATGCAGGTGTGGAGAAGAGCATGCCACAAACCACTTACTACAATGCAGCCTGAGCCCTGCCACATGCACAATGGAGGACCTTCTTACAGCAACACCAGAGGCACTCCAAGTGGCCAGCTTCTAGTCAAAGGAAATCTAGTATAATATCAAGTTTTTAACTTTGTTTGTGTTTTTAAAAATCCATTATAACTGTACCCTCAATTAGTTTCTGACACAATAAATAAATAAATAAATAAATAAATAGTCTCATTTGACCACAGTGCTTTTGGAAGCTGAGTGTAGCCATGCTTGATTAGCTACATTTCTCCCAAGGTCATCCCATCCTTCTAACATATCTATGACGTTTATATTTTATTTTGACTCATATCTACAGAGAATGATCATACTAAAATTATTTACCATCTTCACATATCACATAATTAATGTACATAATAATCTTTTTGCCACTACTGGTAGCGATGGTCATTGACAACACACACTCGCACGCACACACACGCACATGCACACACACAGAGCACAAACTCAAGAAGAGAGTATCTATCAGTGACTCCTGGAAAAGAAAGATAAAAAATTGCATGTTTGTTTTTGGTGTTCAAGCTCATAATAATCTGCATCAATCCAGAAATTTCCTTGAACTCTCTTTAATGCTATAACTGAAACATTTGTTTAAATGGGAAAACTCATACTCAGTAATAAATATCCTAAAGATCAATTCAAAATAAAGTTGAAAATTGATACAGAATGACTTAAAATAAACATTTAAGTCCAGAATCACTAATAGCTATGAACAAATATATTCAATGGGCTGTTCCAAAGGTGAAAATGGATCGCCAGCAGTTGTACATAACTGATGAAAAATGTCTGCACTGGCAAGATAGAGACATGCCTCGTAAAGTGAATTTTCTTTCCTTTGTGGCTTATACTTTCCTTCCTTGGTGTCTTACTGTATAAACTGCTTGCCTGTCTTGAGAAGCTCCTTCAACACCCATCTGTTTTGGATTTCTCCAGAAAACACTCCTTATGTCCTTGTGGTTCTCCATCGCAATGATCACTTTCTTAGTTGCTGTGAGTTTTCTGGGCTGTATGGCCATGTTCCAGAAGCATTCTCTCCAGACGTGGCAAGCATCCTCAGAAGTTGTGAGGTATACTGGAAACTGGGCAAGTGGGATTTATATATCTGTGGAAAGTCCAGGTTGGGAGAAAGAACTCTTGTCTGCTTGAGGCAAGTGTGAATGTTGCAAATGGCAAGAAGCAGCCAGGCTTTGAATCTGCAAGGCCATTAAATGATGATCAAGGTGACAATTTTCAACATTCACACTTGCCTCAAATAGACAAGAATTCTTTCTCCAATCCTGGACATTATTCTGCAGATATATAAACCCCACTTGCCTAGTTTTCAACAGACTTTATGCTGGGAGGAGAGCCCGTGGAAGGCATGCGGCGATGGAGAGAGCTCCAGACGGCTCCCATCCACCGCATGCCTTCCTTCCCTGTCCTTTCGGCTTAAATCGGAGCGCCTACCGTAAGCTCCCAAATGGCTATGTCTGGCCCGCGAGCCTTAGTTTGCCCATGCCTGTTCGACAGTATCTGGGGAGACTGTTGCTTTCCAGAATATATCTATACTCTTGAACAATAATTTCTATGTGCATTAGCATAACAGTTGAGAGCTTCTGGTTGGAGTTGCTCAGTCTATCACCAAAGTTATGTATTTTTCTTTTTTTTAAAAAATATCCAGGACATGGTATGTATTGATCAGCAACAATGTCTTGCTATTAAAATTTAACAGTGCTGTGCTTTATTGTATCTTCTTTCATATATGATATTGCTATATGGTATCCCAAAAGCTACAGAATTTACAGAGGCATGCTTGAGTAGCTTTATCTGAGATTAGGAGTCAAAAGGCTTGTAAAATCAGCGTAACAGAATACATTGTATCTGCTTTGATTGTCTTGGATATTATGCAAATACTGTAGGTATTAAAACAAATGAATGGGGAAATTGATGTAATGGCTACTGACATCACATTTGCATACAAAAAGCAGTCTTGCTCTTAACCTTTATCACATAAGGCTAATAAAGGGTAATTACGGCAGAATACAAATGGTTTTGGACGGGACTGGCCACATGACATGTTTCTCCCTGTGTTGTGTTGCCATCTCTTTTCATTGATGGGAAAGCCCATCTACAAAATAAATCTAATATTGCTGTTGTTTCATCACTCTTTGTTGGGCAATAGATTCCTTCTGCTGTAGATCTAATACAGGGTGGACTACAAAACATGCATGGTTTTGAAATATGCATAGCTTGGTTTCACCATGGCCATTGATGATCTCGCTGTTTGCACTGTTCCACCATCCTGTTGAAGCCATATTCCTGCAGGAAGTCCATGTTTTATCATATTGGGGTGGACAAAGTCATTTAATATTGAATCGTAGTGCAAGGATGTCACTGTCAAGGCGACATCCTCTTCAAAGCAATATAAACCGATGATTCCAGCCTATGATACACCACACCATACTGTGACCTTGAGGCTGTGGACAGGCCATTGGCGCAGCTCCTGTGGGTTATCTGCTGCCCAGTACCTACCGGTCTGTTTATTCACTGAACCAGTCAAGTGAAAATGTGCTTCATCGCTCACCACTATGGATTGTCATCTTTGGCCAAAATGGTGAGCATTTCCTGCTTTGAGAAATCCTTGGCATTCAACTACTGCACACCATTATCTTGTATGCATGAAAATGCAATTCTGTGTGAAGTATGCACCTTAGGAACTGGCTTGACATCTGCAAAGCTGCTGTGTGGTGCCACACAGAACATCATGGACTAGCAACAACTGCCCATCTCACTGCTTTCATGTTTTCAGCCGGCCGTATGCTTTGAGGAATACCTGGTGACTCCACTTTCATCACACTCCCTGTGTTCCAGAATTCATGAACCTATTACAGTAGAGCAGTGGTTCTCAACCTGTGGGTCCCCAGATGTTTTGGCCTTCAACTCCCGGAAATCCTAACAGCTGGTAAACTAGCTGGGATTTCTGGGAGTTATAGGCTAAAACACCTGGATACTCACAGGTTGAGAACCACTGCAGTAGAGTGTTGTGATTGGATATTGCTCCATGTTGCACAACATTGAAGTGTTGTCTGAAGAGACATTGTACAAATGCCACAGACTCACCGTTTTTAAAAACTGCTCCACTGCAAATACATGGTGCTCTACAGTCCATGGCGCCATGGCTACTGAAATGATGTCTGGCTACTGAAATGATGACGCACAGTAGAGGACTTAAAAGATACCATTCGTCAATGTCTGTGCTGGCGGCTGGTGGAGGAGGACGACCGTCACCCCTCCCCTTCCAAGGTACTACCCATTTGAAAACATGCGTTTCTTCTGCCCCGCCCCGTATTAGGAAGTGGAGGAAGATATTATGGGAATGTGGAAATGGTATGACTACACACTTGTGGCACAAAAGAAAGAAGGAAAAACAACAGCATGCATGCACTGGGTAGGGCTAGCATGGGTAGAAAGCAAGGCTTAGTGAAAGACTTATCATGATAAATCATATCAACAAAGGGCCAGATAGCGCAATTGCAGAAAGATGTGAAAGTGATTGTTCTAATAATGCTGTTTCCATTTGCTTAGACAATACAATTTTAACATTACAAAAGACTTATATGATAAAGTCCTTAGTCACTGAGATGTGGTATTTGGAGAAATTTCTTAAAGATGGTCAGATTATGGACTTACTCATCAGTTCCTTTTGCCAGAGCTTCTCTAACTTTAGTGAAAGGGAAGGGGGGATGAAATGCACAGAAACTGGAAGTTAGAAGTCTGATTAGAGTGATATTCTATCACATTACAGTGGCACAGTGGACTAAGAAGAAAAACCTGTGATATGGCTAAGCAAATTGGAGTGGACTCAGTTCTCATTGGTCAGGATTCCAAAAGAAAAGGAGCAGGTTTATCCTTTTAACCAATGGCAGAGTTCATTCCTTTTCATTTCCGTTAGGTTCATGAATTGCTACAACTCATTCTTATTAAGAGAAATAGAAAGAAGACTGCACCTGGGACTATAGCAGTTATTCTTTTAATAAATTGTTTTGATTTTTGTTGTTTGAGTATCATCAGTTCTTCATCATCTTTCCATTTTCCTTTTCCACCTCTGCATTTCTGCCCTATCTTTTAGGGGAAAACCCACACAACCCATTTTAGTTTTTAGCATACTTTCTCTTGTCACGTTGAGCAAATCACTGAATTTCCTCATTTTCTTTCACTCTGTGAAAACCTCTCTGTTGGGAAGAGAACAAACACGCTCAATACATTATTGGTCTTATTGTGACTTGTGCAGCTTCTGAGTCATTAAGTTACCCTGAAAATTCTTTTGAATGGCTGGGAAGTCTAGACTTGACAAGAATCCCAGACATTTTAGAGCTGTAAAGGGTTTGATAGAAGTGGAATAGCAAGTCCTGGTGAGAATTATTCTTTTTAAAAAAAACCAGACAGATCCTTTTTCTAAAATCTTCAAAGCTGCTGCTTGTCTGACCTCTAGGTATCCTCTTGATAAAGTCAAAAGAAACAACTCTTCCCAGTCACGAAGCATACAAACTTTATCTAATTAAGTTTGTCAGCAACTGATTTCTTTTATGATTTTTATGGGAAACATCTTTTTCCAAGTAAGAAAAAACCCTCCCCACATTTGCAAAAGTTTGCATTAGTATGGTGTTACGAATGATAGGGATGCCATTTGCATCCTGCTGCCAATCCGCCTTTTCCCCATGATAAAACCCATTAATAGATCCCAATCCTGCAATATTATCAGTACCTATCTCTTCTGCTTCCATACCAGCATGACAGTAAAGTCACACTAGGAGTGCGATTCTCCTCCTTTCTTTCCTCCCCCATACTCTTCCCAAGCTGTCCATTTCCCTTTTATTTTATGTTTTTTAAAGCTGGAAATACAATATTGCTCTCAAATTAAAAATTAAGAAATAGTGGTAAGGGTGTGCAGAAGTGTGATTGTGGGAACACAAATTAGCAAATTTGCACAATTGTGTGATTGAAGAAAAGTATGATATTGAAAGTACTCAACCCAACATGAATTTGCTATCAATGATAGCATGGCTGTAGTAGAATAGTGTGTATGTGTGATCTGATAGTTGTATAGGTGAAATCAATGGCCAAAACCTCAAATTGCTGGTAAGGCATTGATCACCGGATTGTATCTTCCATATAATACAGGTGTTCTCAAGTTGGAAGAGACACCAAGGGCCATTGAGACCAGCCCCCTTCTGCCAGGAAGGAAAATACAATCAAAGCACTTCCAGCAGATGGCCCTTCATTTTACAATTTAAAACCTACAATATGTGAACAGTAAAACATAATCAAACATATAGAATTGTTAAAAACAAAGAGCTAAAATCACCTAATACCATTAAGAACTATTAAAATGAAAACCTTCAATCCCCACAAGTAATTTTAACATTCTGTTTTCTTTCTGATTTACATTATGAAAGGTCCCCTGTCATTTAGAAAGGTATCTGATGATTTCTCTTTTATTACACACTATAGTTTGCCCATTTCTGCTATTTCTAGCATGTTTATAATCATTTTCTCTTGAAGAGAAGTCTGTATTTTTCCACATTCAAGTGTAAGGTATTCTCGCTGCTATAATTATGTAGTGTAGTATTTCATTATCCAGTTTTGAGAGAGACGGATTGCCAGGAGGTGGAACAGATGGTCCCTGTTCTATATTAAAAATACAGAACAGAGATTAAAACACTAATACTAATAAAATGTCAATTAAAATCATAGTAAAAAATCATAGATTGAGTAGACTAGATGGTCCCTAGAATTCTTCCATACTCTAGGATTCTGTGACCAGGAATCTAATGACAAGAAAAGAGATCTTAACTAAAATAGGAAGGAATTCTTGACTGTAAGAGCTATCTGAAAGAGGAGTGGATTGCCATGGGGTGGGCTAGATGGTCCTAGGGTTCCTTCCCCCCAACTCTAGGATTCATAAGACAAGTCTAGAGAAACATGAAAAACCACAGCATTGCTTTGGGCAAGTCACACTCTTTCAGCTTCAGGGGAAGGCAAAGGCAAACCCCTTCAGGACAAATCTGGCCAAGCAAACTCCATGAAACAAAGTTTGTGAACCCTAAGAAAGCTAACGTTTCATTCAGCCAACAACCTGGGATTTTGAATTTTAGATGGTTTTGGATTTTTGGGTGAGGAGCAACCTACTTGTCCTGCATTTCTATCTGCATCTTCCATACGGATGGAGCTGTGGGGTTAATGAATAGCTACAAAATATCAATTTTTGGAAACTAAAATAATGCCTGGAAAGTTATATTCTACCATTGAAACCCACTGGATATCTTTGGGCAAGTCAGCCTCAGAGGAAGACTAAGAGGGAAACCAATCTCTTAAGATACCTCATAACGTGTATCCCTCATTTCTTCCCACATTCTTCTTTTCACAATTATCTCCCCAGGACCACCCCCCAGCTTCCCCCTCCCTCTCTGACATCACAATGCCCTCCCTCCCTTCCCCCTCCTCTGACATCACAAAGCCTCCTAGTGATGTCACAGTGCCTCCCACAGGCAACTGACCCACTGCTGCCTCTCCGTCTCTTCCGTGCTTTCTCTTGGCCCCATTACCCTCAGCTAATTGCTTCCCTTCCCTGCTCTTTGCTTCTGTCGATGCCCCTTTTAGTGTTTCTCATTAATTGTTGCATTTTTGGTTTATATTTCTGGCTTATTTTACAGTCTCTAGTACTATTTGTTAAAGTGTTTTATTACTATTTGTTTCCTCAAGATATTTAATAGTATTGAGTCTGTACTTTTTATTTGGTTTGTTTTTTCCTGAGTTTATGTATTAGTAGTATTTGTTATTTATTTTTATTATTATATTTCATTAGTCTGTTGCTTTTCCTGAATATATTTATTAGCACTATTTGCTATGTATTTGTTATTAGTATTATTATTTGTATTCGTATTATTTGGTTTGTTTCTTTTCTTGAGTAATTGTTAGATTTTTTTAATTTTCATTCTTTGGTTTGCTTTCCCCTCAGATGAAGCCCTCCCTTCCTTCCCCGTCTCTGACATCACAACGGCTCCTCCTGATGTCACAGTGCCTCTCTCAGGCAACTGACCCACTGCTGCCTCTTAGTCTCCTTAGTGCTTTTAAAGTACTATTAGTGTTTGTTAGATATTTTAATTTTTTTACTTTTATTCATTGGTTTGTTTCTTTTTGTGAGTTTATTTATTAGTAATATTTGTTATATATTTTATTATTGTGTTGTCGAAGGCTTTCATGGCCGGGATCCATACCTCACAACCTCTGAGGATGCCTGCCATAGATGTGGGCAAAACGTCAGGAGAGAATACTTCTGGAACATGGCCACACAGCCCGAAAGACATACAACAACCCTATTTTATTATTCTTATTTATTGGCCCTACTTTGTCACCCAGGAGGATCTTCCACCTGTGTTTGCAATCCAGTTGAGTGAGGTGGCCTGGGAGGATCCTCAAGAGGAAGTGAAGAAAGAGGAAGGAAAGGAACAGCAGGAGAAGGACTTACATGCAGTGAATTCAGCCAGGAGATTTCCTCTGCAAGCAAGCCATGAAGGCCATGCATGCAAAGAGGGATTCCTGCTATCCCATACTATTAGGATTGCATTCGAGGAGCAGCAGGAAGACACAGGTATGAGTGCATTCCCACCTCTCAACCACCCCTGAAGGAAGAAGGACATTTATGGGTGTCTTATCCATCCCTGCCTACTGCAATGTTTCCATTAGGAATGCCAAGAGACCATTATTTTAGAATGGTCGATTGATATTTTTTTTTGTAAAAAAACTGTTTGATTAAATGGGCTTCTAATATTGGACATGCAATTAAAATAGAAGATTGGGAAAATACGGAATCAAAAATTAAAATTTACCTACTCATATGATTGAAAAAAATTGGTACAAAATGATGTATCAATGGTATATCATTCCACAGAAGCTGGCGAAATTTTATCCAAGCATTCAAGATAAATGCTGGAAATGTGAAGAACATGAAGGTACTTTTTTCCACATGTGGCAGACATGTAAAATAGCCAAAAACTATTGGAAATAAATTCAAGGAGAAATACAGAAGATGCTAGACATAAGCTACAGTTAAAATATTAATTACTGGGAATTATAGATATAGAAATGGATATAAACAAAGACAGACTATTGAATTATCTGATGACGGCGGTCAGAAAAAATAAATAAACTATGCTTGTTATTGTAGAACAGAAGAAATTCCTTCAAAAGAACAATGGATGTCTAAAATAATAGATATAATGTCTATGGACAAATTAACCCAATTACAGAATAAACATACGAAAGGGTTTAAAAAAAACAATGGACTGTGCTCTAATAAGAGACTATATGATGAAAGAAAAAAATAAAATTGATAATAAACTTAAAATGAAGAAAATAAGAGAAATTTGCCCCCGAAAAAGAAAAGAAGAAGGGGGACAGCAATAACTAAGAAGAGATAATAAAATAACAACCATGGTGGAGAAGATTGGGGTAGGAAGGGCTCTCTGTACATGCTGGGCCACCATGGATTCTTGGGAGCAATTCCCCTCAAGAAAGAAGTTGTAACGTAAGCATTCATAGACTTAGGACATTATCCCACGTGGCATCATTTGACTGTGGCGCTGTGTCCTGTTGCATTAGAAAGCAAATCATATCATTTCAGAAATCCATCACACATTTTTTATTGCCTTTTCTCCCAAAATAATCTCTTTCTAGATTTATTACACTAGCAAGTACAGTTCCTAGCTCCATTTTTTAAAAAGAAAACTTTGCAAAAAAAATTGGGTATACTTGGCATTCTCCTCAAATCCCATTACTCTGGAGCAGACCCGAGGCACTGATCTTAAATAAACACCACTTTGGAGATACTGGGCTTTCTCCTCTAATCTTGCTACTTTGGATTAGACCCAAAGCACTGATCTTAACTAGACACCACTTTGGAGATACTGGGCTATTCTCTCCAATTCTGCTACTCTGGAGTAGGCCCAAGACATGGATCTTAACTAAACACCACTTTGGGCATACTGGATGTGGATCCAGAATAGGTCTTCACAGTCTCTTACGGACCCACCACCAAGACTCTACTTCTGGAAGACATTAACAGAATCAAAGTTGGAAGAGACCTCGTGGGCCATCCGGTCCAACCTACTGCCAAGCACGAAAATTGCATTAAAAATACCCTTAAAATCATCCTAAGCCACACCAGTGAATACCGATGATGATGATGATGATCTAGAAGGCTAAAACTCTGTGTGACTGAACAGTTAAGAATGTCCATTCCATTTCATGCCAGTTATTTCCATTCTAATATGAAATAGGCAATGGATACATCCGTAAGGCATACTTCCTTTCTCCTTTCCAGCTACAAAATGTTTCTTTATTTGTCAGAGTGCTTCTCTACATCTATTTTTAAGTATTCTTCCCCCAAATGCACCAAAGAATAATGGTCTAGAGGAAGGAAAAAATGAACATGATACACCGAACAAAGATGCCTTACTGTTAAAATATTTAGCATTCCTGAGCTTTCTTATTGATTGTCTTGCAATTGTAATGAAGACCTGTTCTGTTGCAGACGCCAACTATTCCTGTAATAAGGGTCCAGAGGAAGTATAGAATGCACGTGGAAGCTTTTTAATGCATAAAAGGAGAAAATAACTTGCATTGGTGCAACAGAAGAACCTTAGCTTCTGTAGTAATTATTTCATACTAATTTGGGCACTCAGCAGTGCCTGGGTTATTAGAAGAAGGCATTGTTTGTTTTGAGATGTTAGACAATATCACTGAAGTTTGGTCCAGATCCACAGTTGTCTGGGTTCAGTGTTGTCTGGATAAGGGTGAACTACAACTCCCAGATGTGAGGTTAATCACCCTGAAACCAGGCCTGTATACACAGTTGGCCATGTTGGGGCTGTGTGCCAAGTTTGGTCCAGATCTGACATCAGCTGGATTAAATGCTTTCTGGATGCAGGTGAACTATAACTCCCAAAATCAAGGTCCATTTCCCTAAACCCCTGCAGTATGTTCAGTTGGTCAAGGGGTTTCTCTGTGCCAAGTTTGATCCCAGTTAATTGTTGGTGGGGATCAGTTTCTCTAGATGAAGGTGAACTACAACTCCCAAAACCAATGTCCATTCCCACTAACCCCTGCAGTATGTTTAGTTGATCATGGGGCTTCTCTGTGCCAAGTTTGGTCCCAGTCCATTATTGGTAGGGGTCACTTTGTCAGTGAAGGTACTGTAAGTCCCATTATCTGTCGCAAGTTTGGTCCAGATCCATCGTTGGTTGCGTTCACAGTGGTCTCTGGATGTACGAGGTTAAGTACAACTCTTGTAAATCATGGTGAATTGTCCCCAAACCTCTTTTTCATTGCTGATCAGTTCCTCTGTTTGGTGTATGCCATAGGAAAAGGTAGGAAAGTGTTACTGTAGAGGCAGTGGGCAGGGTCTTGCAAATTAAGGAAGCCTAGGATGTCCATTCTGGAGGAAAAACAGAACATCTAAAAGCCTTCATTTGGGTGGAGGGCAGAATGGTGTTTGTGGGGGACATTGGCAGGTTTTGGGTTACATGTTCATGGTGCTCACTACAACCTGCAGTGTTCCGTGGTGAGAGTGCCATGGGTTTCTGTATAAGTGGGCACCTCCGCCACATGCACACATACACATTTTTCACTTTTATTATGTATATAGATTCTGATGCATTTCATATGCAGTTTTTAAAATGCTTTCCATTGCTTGACATTCTTTGAAAGGTGAGTGATGCCTGATTTTGCTCCCCTGGTATATTAAATAAGTAGATCCCCCACATTGAGAACAAGTTGATTTCTTTACAGGGTTGAAGGAGTTTTACTGTAACAACCAATAAAATGAAGTGTCCTAAAGATTAATCCCCAAATATTGTTTTACTCTTTCTTCCTGAAAAGTTTATTTTTCTTGGTAGAGCCAAATAATGGAACAACCAATGTTCTGGTAAACAGTGCTGCTTTCAAGAACCTATAGCATATGAATCAGCACAGCTTCATTTCTATGGTATTGATGATAGATTCCTTCTTGGATCTTTGCCTGGATCCCAGAGTTTACTGGGAAAATGAACACAGTAAGTCACTTGTTCTGTAATAACGAACAAAAAAGACAAGGGGAACAATTGAAGAAACAGGAATACATTGAACTGTAGTTGTGCACATGTTCCCTGCAATTCCACAATTCTCTATCTATATACAGTAGAGTCTCACTTATCCAACACTCGCTTATCCAACGTTCTGGATTATCCAACGCATTTTTGTAGTCAATGTTTTCAATACATCGTGATATTTTGGTGCTAAATTCGTAAATACAGTAATTACAACATAACATTACTGCGTATTGAACTACTTTTTCTGTCAAATTTATTGTATAACATGATGTTTTGGTGCTTAATTTGTAAAATCATAACCTGATTTGATGTTTAATAGGCTTTTCCTTAATGCCTCCTTATTATCCAACATATTCGCTTATCCAACATTCTGCCGGCCCGTTTATGTTGGATAAGTGAGACTCTACTGTATTTTCATAAGTTTTTAACAAGCATTTTCATTTTTTTCACACAAAAAGAAAGAAAAATGAGGGTACTGGAGTTCTGGTTAATAGATTAGATTTATACAAATGTCTACTAAGTTGCTGAGGGAGAAGAAGGTGGTTGCGGGCGAAGAAAAGCCTTGTAGTTTTTATAATTATTACATTTATATCTTCATCTCAATTATTGTTATACATACTGTCTAAAGTATTGAAAATTCCATATATCCTCTATAACAAAAAAGAACACTTGTCATCCAATGTTAAAACGGCTAGTCATATCTTATGTTGTCCCATTGTCGGAACACAGGCGCCTTAAAGCGCCACACACACAATACTTAGTCTAACAAAAGGTTTATTGCAACTCAAAAACAGGCAAGGAAGGTTTTTTGGGATAGGAAAGGTGTGCTTCTTGCAAAACCTTAGAAGAGTGCCTTCCTTGCAAGCATTTGCAAAACAAAAGAGCGATCCAGGAAGATCGTGGGGAAAGCTAAGCGCAGCACATGCGCAGCTGAGGGAAGGGAAGCCAGCCTGGTTCAGGACGCAAGCCAGGCAGGAATGTTGGGGGGGGGGGAGGGCTTTCCAAACACTTTTATTGCTATGATAACTGCCTAGATTTCAATGGGGACTATGGTAAGAACTGGTATTTGGGTCTGGCTTTCAACTGAATATGGTAAATGTTTTCTCCTATACTTAGTTTATTTTTAATTCCAAAACGTAATGACCTTTCTGGATAGCCCTCATATATACTGTATATGTAAATAACAAAATTTGCAAACATTTCTATTCTAATTAAAGGGCACTAACCCGTCAATTATCCAAAGTCTCTTGATTATAAAGTATATAAATAATTACCTTATGTACTTACCAAGAGCATAGCTTATGTACTTACCACCTCATAGTTATTATAGATAGTTTACCATAGCTCGTACTTACCTCATAGGTTTGTACTTACTTTATAGTTTACCTCAGAGTCATTATAGATAGAACTTATAGTTTCTTCATAGTTAGAACTTATAGTCTCCTCATAGCTTTAGGTACTTACCACATAGGTCATAGTTCTGGTACTTACCTCATAGCCTAGTACCTACCTTTCCTCATAGCTTGTGTGTTTATCCTTTATAGCCTTCATTCTCAATCAATATAGTTTTATTTCTGTATAATTTCAGTGATTTTACCTCATATTATTTCTAATACAGTAAAAGGACTGTTTCCTGTTTTCAATAAACATATTTTTGGTTATCTTTAATCAGCTTCTAGAGTGTTTGAGGTATAATTAAAGGGTAAACCGAACACCGCTTGGGTAGCCAGACCTAGAGATAGCCATTTCCCCCAGCGTGCCTTCACAGGGTCCCTTATCCATTGGAAATGACCTGGGTCTGCTCTTCCTCCAACGGTTGTCATGGAACCTCCAAGTCAGAGAACTTCAGATAGTTCTCCTGGCCCCTCCCTACTTCCAGGGTTACTATAGGAACAGAAATCAACAACTTTGCATCTTTGCCATCATCCTTCAACTGTCCAATCCTTACTGAACGCTCAAGTAGCGAGGAGATTAGGACTGGAGGTCTTCATCCACTGTTCAGAGATCTTGATTGGAGCTTTAGGATCAGCATGGCAGGTAGGAGAAAGGGTTCTTTGAATGTCCAAGTGGGTCACTGAGTTATTTATTCTCAGAGTTGGCCCAGATAAAAAGCTAACTGTGGGTTTACATTTGGAGCCAGTGAATTGCCGTTCCGAAACACATGAGTACTACGAGCATTGCTGTGGCAACTGCCACTTGTGCGAATGGTCAATCGCAAGGCCAAAGCCTGGAACAGCAGCAGCAGTACTGGCTACTGGCGGTACTACTAGCAGATTTTGGAGCACGCTATGAATCAGGAGATTTCCCGTAATTATTACGGGAAAATTACGGTGTAATATAACTCTAAGTTAGATTGTTGTGATATTGTGACAAGTTAAAGTTAACTAACAAATAGTGCGACTATAATTGGTGAGTATGTTATTTATATTGTAATAATTATATGCGCTTTGCAATTAATAATATGTTTATTTATTTCATTAGTATTTATTTTAGTTTGTTTTTTACAAAAATATTTCAAAAAAATTACAAAAAAGATTAAAAATACCTCCATATTTTTTTTATTTTTTCTACAGATAATAATGGCTTAACCAAAGAAAAAATGTAGACAATATAATATCGAATATTTGAAATATAGCTTTATTGAGTCGCCTGTAAACAATACATTACCAATGTGTCTGATTTGCCAGAATGTTTTATCAAACGAAGTTATGAAATCTTCCAGACTACAAGAACATTTGACTAAAATTCATGGTGATAAAAAAGTTAAGGATTTATCTTATTTTTGAACACTAAAAGAAAAAAAAATTAAGTGCACACCTACATAATTCATTACAATAGCTATCAACACAATCAGAAACAAATCATTGAATGACAGATTATTTAAACAGCTTTGTATTGAAAACGATGAAGAATTTAATCGTTTGCTGCTTCATACAGAAGTTCGTTGGTTGTCAAAGAGTGCCTGTTTAGATAGGTTTTATAAGCTAACTCGGTGCTGGAGTTCTTGAAAGGTAAAAATGATGCTTTACGATCCAATTTAATTCAATCCAAAAGTGACATCGCTTACTTGACCGACTTGTTTCAAAAATTTAATGAAAGCAATCTTCAGCTTCAAGGTGATGAACTGAATTTAATAAAAACAAAATCTGGTATTTCTGCATTTGTGACAAAACTTCTGTACAAACGAAATTTTGGATGAGGGGAATTCAGCCAGTTCCCAAATTTATCAGGAGCAGAAAAAAAGATGAAGACATACTTTCTTATTGTGAGCACTTGGATGCTCTCCATTCAGATTTTAATCAATGATTTGATGATATTTTGAAAATGAGCATACCTGATTGGATTTTGGATCCTTTTTCAAGTGCAAACACAGAAGAATCTCCACAGTTACAAGAAGAACTAATGGAAGTAACTACAAATGATGAATTTAAATTTAAATTCAAAAGCGGCTACCAACAATTCTGGCTGCAAAAGGAGATCCCTACGGCTTATCCTGAAATATGGGCTGTAATTCAAAAGTTCTTAATTGCATTTCCTTCATCATATTAGTGGAACGTGGATTCAGTGCGGTAACCAATTTATTAACAGAAAAAACCCCCGATTGCAAATAGTCAATCGTGGTGATTTAAGATTACTGCTGATGAAAATAGAGCTGAGGATTACTAAATTGGTAGCAGCATACCAGGTTAATCCTTCTCATTAAGGTGATTTCAAATGTTTTAATGTTTTTTGTATTACCTTTCTATTCTGAGTTCAAAAAATAGTTTCATAATTTCAAACTTCAATGTTTCTAATTTACAAATTTCTTTATTATATTTTATGAAAAAGGTAGAAACATTAATACATATGTCTTTCTGTTTAATTGCTATTAAAATTTAAAAAAAAAATTTTTTCCAGGGGGTGCTGAGTAATTTTTTTTTTGGAAAGGGGGCGGTAGGCCAAATAAGTTTGGGAACCACTGTGATAGGCCATTAACTTTGGATGGAAGTTTTGACACCTACCCGTCCTGTTTTGGGCGAGAAGGCCGATAGTGGTCATACAATCCAGAATTATAAGGCTGGTCAGTCCTTTCGCCAGCCACAACATCAGCAGCACCAACAACTGCAGGTACGTTTGTTGTGTTGGGAATACTCTGCCCAAGGAATTTGTTCACAAAAAGGATGCAAATTCTTTTATGTCTGCACCATTTGTTCTAGGCCGCATGCAGTCAAAAACTGTACTAAGGGAAAACACTGCAAAGGGGGTGGCAGAAAGGTTCCGGCCCCGTTGTTTTTCCAAAGGGCCCCAGCCCAATTAATCTAGTTCAGTCGGATTGGTGGTTGTCCTGTTATCCTAATTTGGACGCAGCTAGTTATCTGTGTAATGGTTTTTTTTCATGGTTTTAGGATTCCTGCACAAGGTCCCAGAGTCCCTTTTAGGGCCCGAATTTGAAACCCATTATTGCCATGGAGGACGTTGTCCTAGAAAAAATGAATAAAGAAGTTGCTGAGGGTAGGGTTCTCGGCCCATTTACCTCACCGCCCACACCCCGTTTAAGGGTTTCCCCATTAGGGATTGTCCCGAAGAATGCACCTGGGGAGTATCGCCTCATTCACCATCTTTCCTATCCCAAGGGGAGATCGGCGAATGATGCCATTCCAGAAGAATTTTGTACGGTACATTATACTTCTTTTGATACTGCTGTAAAAAAAAAAGTTAGGGCTCGCAGGCCGGCAGCCAAGTTGGCAAAGTGTGACATCAAGTGTGCTTTCCGCCTTTTTCCAGTGCACCCGCTGGACTTTGAACTGTTAGGTTTTCAGTTCAACGGCTTGTATTATATGGATCGGGCTCTTCCAATGAGCTGCTCGGTTTCATGTGCTGTCTTTGAATCTTTTAGCACTTTTTAAAAAATGGGTCCTTAAAACAAAATCAGGACTATCAGATGTTGTACATTATTTGGATGACTTTTTATTCATGGAAAAATAAGGGTCAGGGAAGGCGAATTTTTGCTTCGGTCTTTTCAGGAGTTGACTGAGCAATTGGGTGTCCTTTAGCTCCAGAAAAAACCGAGGGCTCCGCCACTAAATTAACTTTTTTAGGGATTGAACTTGATACAGTTCAACAATCTTCTAGTTTACCTCTTGAGAAGGTTTCATATTTAATAAATAGGATCCAATGTTTTGTCACTTGTAATAAGGCCACTTTACATGAGTTTCAAGAAATTATTGGGCATTTAAATTTTGCATGCAGAGCAGTGGCTCCCAGGCGTGCCTTTTTGCGCAGGCTTGCGATGCCATATCAGGCGTAAAATTGCTGCATCATCATTTGCGGATTACCCGTGGGATCAAGGCTGATTTGGCCATATGGTTGCAATTTTTAAGTCAATTTCATGGGATTTATTTTTGGAGGCAGGACCTATTACTGAAGGATGACCTTCAGATAACGTCTGATGCTTCTGGAGTCATTGGATTAGGTGTCTTTTTGAATGGGCATTGGTGTGCCGAGCTATGGCCTGAGTATTGGCACACTAGAGGAATCACCTCTGACTTAACATTCCTGGAATTTTTTTCCTATTTTGGTGGCTGTGACGCTGTGGGCAGATCAATTTGCGAATTCCAGTGTTCATTTTTGGTGCGATAACCAGGCCACCATGCAGGTTATCAACTCGTTAACATCCAGGGCTGATGGAGGCTTTAAGGTTTTTTACCCTCCACTGTCTAAAGTATAACATACTGTTTAGAACTTTTCATATTGTGGGGACAGATAATTCTCTTGGTGATGCTCTGTCCCGTATGCAGATGGAAAACTTCAGGCAGCTTGCCCCCAGCGCAGATTTCCACCCTCACAACGTGCTGGTCCATCTTTGGAAAATTGCCCGGAAAGATGGATAGTCCGGTGAATGAATTTAGCCCTGGCTACGGCTTCCAGAAAATCTTACATCAGAGCCGTGCAGGAGTTCTCTGGGTTCAAGAAGTTGTATGCAATAAGTTCCGTTGCACCGGTTCCATATGAGCACGTCACACAGTTTGGTGTTTTCCTTGAAAGGAAGGGGTTGGCCCCTCAAACTATTTGCACTAAGTTACCTGCCCTTGCTTATTGGTTCAAGGCACAGGGCTTTCCGGATGTCACTGCAGATTTTCGGCTTCACAAATGGCTGGAAGGCTTGTCTAGAGAGCAAGTTAGGCCACGAGGCAGTCGCCAGCCATTAACCTCTGAAATTCTTAAAGGTTTAAAGCAAAGTTGGCCCCAAATTTGCGAAACCCAATAAGAATCTTTGTTATTCCAGGCGGCAGCTCTCACCACCTTTTTTGGAGCCCTTTGGGTTAGTGAATTGGTTGCCTCTTCAAAGGTGGATCGATCATAAAGGGCACTTTAAATTTTGGACCTGCAGCTCCAGAAGGATGAGTAGCAATTGCGTCATATGCCATGTTAGTTACAGTGATTTGTCTTTGCAGAACCTAGCCTGTTGGCAAGTAGACACCGCGTCCTGATTTTTGGGCACAGCTACGTACACTGGGCTGAGTGACAGGCGCATAGAAGTCCCTATGGCCAACATCCCGGCCTCACTTCCATGACCTTCATGGAGTGGAGGTGAAAAAGAGGTCTTCGATGGGATGGTTTGCTCCCGTTGCTGTTCAAGTTGGGGGAACGTTTTCCTCCTGATGTTATTGTTGTCCATTTGGGTGGCAATGATTTCGGACTGCTTAAAGGCAGGGCCCTGTTCCTTCAATTTATGAATGACATACACAAGCTTCAAGAGGTGTGGCCTCAAACCGGCTTGGCATGGTCTGCGATTATTCCCAGGCCATGTTGGCCACACGGTGATGGCAAAAAATTGGATAAAGCTCAAAAACGGGTCAATTGAGCCATAAGACATGTTTTTGAGGGTGACATGGGTTACTATATCCCACACGACACCATAAAGGTCAACAATCCGGATCTCTATCGGTCTGATGGTATCCATCTTTCCGATCTGGGGAACCAAATATTTTTGGCAGATCTTCAAAAAGGAATTAGGGGAGATCTAGATGGTTTGGTGGGGGTCAGGAGCTAAATAGACATTTGCTCGTGATCTGTGGCAGAATACATAGGGGAATCGCATATTTTGGTATGCACCACAAGGCACCTCAGTTTTGGTGTAGGCCAGAGGCATGAATCCTCGCCTAGAGTTATATAGCCCTGGCTAGGGTAAGCGATTATGGCCTAGGAATGAGAGACTGTGACCTCATGCATTCCTGAGGCAGAACTCTCCACCACATTGCCCTTTAGGTCATCCAGGTTTAGTTACACTGGGGACCTGGTGTTTCGCCCTAAATTCAGTTAAAGGGATGGTCGGGCAGGACCACCTATATTGGCTTTATGCCTCACCAAATTCATAGATGAGTATTGAGAATTTGACCCCAGTTACAAATTAAAAGTTAAATAGGTAATATTCAATAAAGGTGCTCAGTTTTAATCCAATTTGATTATGTTGACTCGTTATTTCAGGGGGTTGGAGAGAAAACGATGAGGTGACCGATTATAAACTGTTTAAAGAGAGAGTTAAAGTCAGATTTGGGATCACGCCTGAACAAAGTAGGAGAAATTTTAGGGAAGTAAAAAGAAAAGCCAGAGAAACATATGTACAATTGGGGGCTAGAGTGGACAAAGCTTTAGAACAATGGATAGATGAAAGTCAAGTCAAAACATCTCAACAACTGAAACAACTATTCGCATTAGAGCAATTTTATAAACTAGTCCCAATGCAAATGCGTTGGTATATGAAGGATAAGAAAATTTATAGTGTAGCTCAAGTAGCCTTAGTCTTAGACGAATTAGAAATAGACTATGAAATGAGGAACATGATGTAACGGAAAGCATTATTTTATTGGTAAATGTTGCCTATGTTATTTAGTGTTGATTTGGAGATAAAAGTGGGCACAAGTTAGCTACTGATGATTGGCCATGTGTCACCATGGTAACGTAGCTGCTTCGGTAGAAATGTAACAATTTCTAGGCTAGTGAAGGGGGCGGAGCTAGCTGGAGGAGAAAAGGAGAAAATGTTAAAAAGAAAAGTCAGTCAGATCTGGGGTTTCTAGTGAGGAAGAACTGAAAAAAAGGAATAGGGGAGAGACAAAGTTTCAGTCAAGTGGTTAATGTTGAAGAATGAAAGATATGTTTGATATTGTATATATGTGAAACTGAAGAAGTAAACTATTGACACAAGTTATGATTGTTGGACTAAAGTAACCATAAATAAATAGTTCTCTGTTTCAAATAAAGAAAGTGCTTCTGAGTGGTAAATTGTTCGACTTAGTATCAGTAGAAGATTTGTCTCAAATATTGCCCTTGAGTGACACATCATATTGTACATGCACACGGACAGACTTAAGGGTTTATAGCTGGCAGTGGCTGGGATCCTGAAAGAAGGATTGCCCCCTGCCTGTTTATGAAGTAGACCCTTGCATCTAATGGTGGCAGCGGTGGGATGCGAAAAGAGTGCCTAAATCCAGTAATTTGAAGTGCTGGGATGCGAAATGTGTGCCTAAATCCAGTAATCTGAAATAACAGGATCTGTGTAATAACTAAATACAGTGGTTTAAAACACCAAGATTTATGTGGCACTTGGAACCAGTAACTGAAAAGTGAAGCCAAAGTTTTACCTCAGAAGACAAAGCAAAGATTTACCTCACAGAAAAAAAAATGGCCCCACCTAAAACCAAGAAAGTGGTTCCTGAGGGAGAATTGGAGGAGGAAAGGATGGAGGAACGGGAAGAAAGACAAGAACAAGAAACAACCTCTGTAGAATTAGAAAGATTAAGACTACAAATTGAATTGAAGAAATTGGAGACTCAGGAGAGATTAGCTAGGTTGGCGGCAGAAGAAAAAGAGAAAGATAGAGAACATGAAAGGGTTATGGTACAACTGAGAATACAAGATAGGGATAGGGATAGTGTGAATACAAGTGTGCATGGGTATAATGAATTCTCGGCTAACGTAAAGAGATTTACTAAATATCAAAAAGGGGATGACATCGAAGCCTTTCTGTTATCATTTGAAAGAACTTGTATGGAGTTAGAAATTCCAGAAGAGAATAAAATGTCTTATTTGAAAACTTTAATATCGGGAGAGCTAACCCAAGTGTTCGCCGATATGAGAGATGATGAGGTGATGGATTATAGATTATTTAAAGAAAGAGTTAAAATCAGATTTGGAATTACACCAGAACAAAGCAGGAGAAATTTTCGGGAAATAAAAAGGAAACCTGGCGAGACGTATGTTCAACTTGGTGCTAGGCTTGATAAGGCTTTAGACCAGTGGATTGAGGGTAGTAAAGCTAAAACATTCCAACAATTGCGACAATTAATAGCTTTAGAACAATTTTATAAAATGGTACCAATGGAAATGCGTTGGTATATAAAGGACAAGAAGATTGAGAGTGTGGCTCAAGTATCTGTTGTTTTAGATGAATTAGAAACAGATTATCAAATGAGAAATATGAATGTGTCTTATAAAAGAACTTATGAGGAGAAAAGAGAAAATTATAGGAATAAGAATATTGTAAAGGGAGAAAATTCCTCACAGACAGTTTGGAAGAATAGAAACAGTGATGAAAGGGATGAGATAATTCAAACATATGAAAAACCTAAGAGCTACTATAGAAAAGATGTACCAAGCAATAGTAATGAAAGGATTGTGTGTTACTATTGTCAAGAACAAGGACATGTTAGAGCTAAATGTCCAAAGTTAAATCCAGGGAAGAGGGTTGATTTACCTCAGAGAAACGTTAGGATGATACAGAGAGCAAAAGATAGTGTAGAAATAGAGAAAAAGCCTAGTGAGGATATAAAGAAAGATGAAGGACTGAACAGAGTATTAAGAGTGTGGCAAGTAGGTGAAAATCTTGGACATAAACATAGAGAGGAGATTATTTTAAATGATGAAAAGGTGCTTGGTTTTAGAGACATGGGATCGGATGTGACAATATTGCATGAGAGAATGATAAAATCAGATCAAATTGTTCCTGAAAAGAAAATTTTGTTGAAGGGCATACGAGGACCAGTATTTGAAACACCAGTAGCTGAGATCCCTATTCAGTTTCGTGATTATATAGGAATGTGGCAAGTTGGAATAATGGATGATTTGGAAGTGCCAGTTATTATTGGAAATGATTTAGGAGATAACTGTCATAAAGTAAAAGTTGTCACGAGAAGTCAAGGGCTAAAAGAAGATAGTTCTAGGGCAGCAAAAGATATAATTCCGAGTGCTGTGGATGAAGCAGACAGTGCTGTAACTTTAAGTATAAGTGATACACATGCTGAAGCATTTGAGAAAGAATAGAGAGTTGATGAGACATTAAAGAGTTTGTGGAAGCAGAGAGAACCGGAAATTAGTGAAATATCTGAAGAGAAGTCTACTACATTTAAGACTATTAACAATAAATTATTTCGGATTGTGAGCAAGAAAAGGGGAGATAATTTATATGAAGAGAGCAAGCAGCTGGTTTTACCTCAGAAATATAGAGCAAGGATATTAAAAATGGCTCATGACATACCATTTGGTGGACATTTAGGGATAAAGAAAACAAAAGCACGTATATTAGGAAGACGAACTGGAGTAAACTAGAAGAATATTGTAAGAAATGAATTGAATTCTGTAGGAGAGTGACAGATACTTATATATGCATAATGCTATCTATAATGTTAAAATGATTGTTCCCGGAAACATGTTACTTTATTGTTTTCATTGTTTTCATTGTTTTTCTTTATTGGGTGTTTTTTTTTTTTTTCATTTTTTGGTTTTGGGACTCTGTATCTTTCACATCTGTTTCGGTTTTTAAATGTGCACTGTATTTGAAAATTATAAATAAAAATTAAAAAACAAAAAAAAACAAAAGCACGTATTCGGGATAAATTTTTTTGGCCCAATATGGGGAAGGAAGTTAAAGCATATTGTCAAACGTGCCAGGTGTGCCAGTTGGCAGGAAAAGCTAATGATAAAACCAAAGGACTAATACAACCAGTGCCAGTAGTAAGGACACCTTTTGACAAGATTGGGGTGGACATTATAGGACCAATATCGCAAATAACCAAGAATGGAAATAGTTATATCCTAACGGCAGTTGACTATGCAACAAGATACTCAGAAGCAGTACCATTAACTGATTTAGAGACTAAAACTGTAGCAGATGGATTACTAAACATTTTTGCGAGAGTGGGATTTCCCAGAGAGATAGTGACTGATTTAGGAACATCATTTATGTCCCAATTAATGATGGAATTATTTAAAAGTTGTGGAATAAAACATCTTACAACGACACCCTATCATCCACAAAGTAATGGATTGGTAGAGAATTTTAACAAGACTCTGAAACACATGATAAAAACCTATGCTTGTAAGAATCTAAATGATTGGGACAAACAGTTACATTTCTTATTTGCTTACCGTGAAGTTCCACAAGAAAGTACAGGGTATAGCCCTTTTGAACTTTTATTTGGCAGAAAGGTAAGAGGACCAATGGACATTTTGTATGCTACATGGACTGGAGAAGAGAAGATTGAAGAACAGAATGTAATAGATTATATTGAGAATTTACGGAGTTATATGAACATTATTCAAGATGTAGCGATGGAAAAACTAAAGACAGCTCAACGTAAGCAGAAGGAGAACTGTGATGCCACTGTGAGACATTGAAGTTTTAAAGAAGGAGATAAAGTTTTACTGTTGAAGCCAAGAGCAAAGAAGAAGATGGAGATGGCGTGGGAAGGACCATATATTGTAATAAAAAAATCTAATGTAAATTATATTGTAGCTAAAGAAGATGATGTAAGAAAGGGTAAAACATTACATGTAAATAGAATGAAACCGTATTATACGAGAGCTAATATAGTTTTTAAAACAGTAGAGATGAATTCAAAAGATTATATATTATCAGAGTGGGGAGAATTGAATGAAAATAGTGTGATACCGGATTTGTCTAATTGTTTAGAATTGTCCAAGGAGCAAAGGTGCCAATTGGAGAGTGTTAATGGCATACCAGGATGTTTTTAAGAATGTGCCTGGGAGGACAAATCTAGTGAGCCATAAGATAAATACGGGAGAAGCAAAACCTATATCATCAATGCCATATAGGGTAACTGGTGAGCAAGCCCAAATTATATCAAAAGAAATTAAAGAAATGTTAGAATTGGGTCTTATTTTACCGTCAAAAAGCCCATGGTCATCGCCAGTTGTGTTAGTTCCAAAACAGGATAATACAATGAGATTTTGTGTTGATTATCGCAAACTGAATGCTGTAACAGTATCAGATGTTTACCCAATGCCTAGAATTGATGAATTAGTTGAAACAATTGGGGCTGTTAGTTATATTACTACTTTAGATTTAACAAAGGGATATTGGCAAGTGAAAATGGATCCAAAAGATCAATGTAAAACTGCATTTGTGACCAGGGAAGGTCTTTTCGAGTTTCGAGTATTACCTTTTGGTTTGAAAAACTCTGCAGCGAGTTTTCAGAGGTTGATTGATAAGCTACTGATTGGGTTAAGAGACTTTGCTCAAGTGTACATTGATGATATTGCCATTTTCAGTGATGATTGGACGACTCATTTAGAACATATAGCCAAAGTCTTAGGAAAAATTAGGGATGCAGGATTAACGGTGAAAGCGACCAAATGCCAATTTGCAAAGGCACAAGTGAGATATTTGGGATATGTAATTGGTGGAGGAAAATTTTTACCTGAAATTAGTAAGGTAGAAGCAATACAAAATTGGATGAGACCCCGAACAAAGAAATTAGAGCATTTGTAGGTGTGGTAGGGTTCCATAGGAGGTTTATACCGAATTTTAGTATCATTGCAACACCACTGTTTGAATGCTTGCAAAAGGCAAAGCCGAATATAGTTGATTGGAATGATAAGTGCCAAAGGTCATATGAGATACTTAAAAATGCGTTAATTAGTAAGCCGGTATTGAAGGTCCCAGATTTTTCAAAACCCTTTGTGTTAATGACAGATGCATCAAAGATAGGGATTGGAGCAGTGCTGAGTCAAGAGGATATAGGTGGAAATTTAAGACCTATATTGTTTTTAAGTAGAAAGCTAGTGGAGCGAGAACAACATTTGGCAGTCATCGAGAGGGAGTGTTTAGCCATTGTTTGGGCCATAAATAAGTTAAAACCATATCTATGGGGAAGGGAGTTATCCATATATACGGACCATTCACCATTAAGATGGTTGAGTCAGGTAAAAAGTACAAACAGTAAGTTATTTAGATGGAGCTTAATTCTACAAGACTATAATTTCAACATCATACATATAAAAGGGAAAGAAAATCTCGTAGCGGATGGTTTATCAAGGATGCCAAGAGAGGTAGATGGAAGATAGGTGAGAAAATATGAGTGTACAATAAAGGTTTGAATTTGCTTTGTTAAAAAATGTATTTATTGTTTTTCTTTGTATAGTAAAAGAAAAATTGGTAAGTGTTATGTAATGAATATTTATGTATGATGTGGTATAAGATATATGATAATATATATGTTTTACCTATATCTTTGTAATGTAGTAATTATATGTTGCTTCCAATGAGTTTTATACTCATTGTCTGCAAAAAATTTTAAGGGTAGGGGCGTATGTAACGGAAAGCATTATTTTATTGGTAAATTTTGCCTATGTTATTTAGTGTTGATTTGGAGATAAAAGTGGGCAGAAGTTAGCTACTGATGATTGGCCATGTGTCACCATGGTAACGTAGCTGCTTCGGTAGAAATGTAACAATTTCTAGGCTAGTGAAGGGGGCGGAGCTAGCTGGAGGAGAAAAGGAGAAAATGTTAAAAAGAAAAGTCAGTCAGATCTGGGGTTTCTAGTGAGGAAGAACTGGAAAAAAAGGAATAGGGGAGAGACAAAGTTTCTGTCAAGTGGTTAATGTTGAAGAATGAAAGATATGTTTGATATTGTATATATGTGAAACTGAAGAAGTAAACTATTGACACAAGTTATGATTGTTGGACTAAAGTAACCATAAATAAATAGTTCTCTGTTTCAAATAAAGAAAGTGCTTCTGAGTGGTAAATTGCTCGACTTAGTATCAGTAGAAGATTTGTCTCAAATATTGCCCCTGAGTGACACATCATATTGTACATGCACACGGACAGACTTAAGGGTTTATAGCTGGCAGTGGCTGGGATCCTGAAAGAAGGATTGCCCCCTGCCTGTTTATGAAGTGGACCCTTGCACATGGGTATGTCATATAAGAGAGTTTATGAAGAAAAAGGGGGAAAGTATGTAAACAAGAATACTGTAAAGGGAGAAAATCCATCACGGACATTTTTGAAGAATAAAAAAGACGACGGAAGGAACAGGATGATCCAGACATATGAGAAACATAATAGTTACTATAAAAAGGAAATGCCAGGCAATAGTAATGAAAAGATCACATGTTACCACTGCCAAGAGCAAGGGCATGTCAGAGCTAGGTGCCCCAGGTTAAGAACTGAGAGGAGAGGTAATTCACTGTCTAGGAATATTTGGGTGGTACAAAAACTAAAGAATTCAACAGAGGGGTTGATGAGACTAAAAGTGAGATAAATCAACCAGTAGAGACAATTCAAGTATTTAGAGTATGGAAAGTGTGAGAAATTGATGATCAGGACTACAAAGAAGAAATAATTCTAAATGAAAATAAAGTGTTAGGACTTAAGAGACTCAGGAGCGCAGGTAACATTAATCTGAAAGGAAATGGTAAAACCAAAACAAATTGTTCCCAATAGAAAGTATTTGTTAAAAGGAATGTATGGCCCAGCTTTTGAGACACTAATAGCGGAAATCCCTGTGCATTATAAAGGAGTTTGGCAAGTATGTGTGATGGAAGATTTGGAAGTTTCAGTCATTATCGGTAATGATTTGTATGAAGAATGCCAGAAAGTTAATGTAGTTACTGGAAATCGCGATACAGAGAGAGAGAGATGATAGCTCTGCTGCAGAAGGTATTTTTAATTCTAGAGATGAAGGTGATAACTTTATAATGATGAAACTCACAGACACACAGGCTGAAATCTTTTTAAAAGAACAGAAAGGAGGTAACTCTTTAAAACAACTATGGGAACAAGTAAAGAGAGAAGACAATGAACCAACACACGAGAAGCCTGGTGTGTTTAAGACTATTAAGGATAGATTAAACCGCATTGTAAGAAGGAGAAGGAATAATGACCTTTATGAGGTGAACAAACAACTTGTAGTACTAGAAAAGTATAGGGCAAGAATATTAAAGATGGCGCATGATATACCATTTGGAGTACATTTAGGAATCAAAAAGACAAAAGCAAGAATTCAAGAGAAATTGTATTGGCCTAATATGGGGAAAGAAATTAAAGCTTATTGTCAGTCATGCCAAGTATGTCAGTTAACAGGAAAGGCCAATGACAAGACGAAAGGATTCATACAATCAGTGCCAATAGTGACAATACCATTTGATAAGATGGGAATCGATATAAAAGGCCCCATATCTAAAGTGACCAAGGATGGAAATAAATACATTCTGACAGCAAAAGACTATGCCACGAGATACCCGGAAGCAGTATCTTTAAAGGATTTACAAGCAAAAACAGTTGCTGATGGTCTGCTTAATATTTTTGCAAGGGTTGGATTTCCTAAAGAGATAATATCAGATCTAGGAACATCTTTTATGTCTCAGCTAGTGAAAGAACTATTTAAAGGCTGTGGAATTAAACATCGTAACACTACCAAATATCATCCTCAAAGTAATGGTTTAGTAGAAAACTTCAACAAGACATTAAAGCAATTGGGTTGTTGTATGTCTTTCGGGCTGTTGTATGTCATTAAAGCAATTGATTAAAATGTATGCCCATAAGAATCCTAACGATTGGGATAAGCAGTTGCAACATCTTTTTTTTGCCTATCGAGAAGTCCCTCAAGAAAGCACAGGATACAGTCCTTTTGAACTTTTGTTTGGTAGAAAGGTGAAAGGACCCATGGATATTTTAAGTGCAACTTGGACCGGAGAGGAAGAGATCCGAGAAGGAGACGTTATTGACTATGTTGAAAATTTGCGGAGTCATATAGACCTAGTGCAAGATGCTGCATTGAAGAATCTAGAGGCGGCTCAGTGGAAGCAAAAGGAGAGTTGGGATACGAAAGCCAAACACCGAAATTTCAAAGAAGGAGACAAAGTTTTACTACTCAAACCCAGATCCCATAAGAAGATGGAGATGGCTTGGGAAGGACCTTATATTGTGTTTAAAAGTTGCCTGATGTAAATTATATTGTGATGAAAGTGGGTGATGAAAGAAAGTGTAAGAAGTTACATGTTAATAGGATGAAACCATATTACATGAGAGCTAACTTAGTCTTTAGGATAGTAGTAAAAGAGGCTAAAGGTTATTTAATGTTAGAATGGGGGGAATTGAGTGAGCAGAGTGTGATACCAGATGTGTCTAACTGTTCGGAATTGTCTGAAGAGCAGAAAGGTCAGTTAGAGGATATATTAATGCAGTATCAGGATATTTTTGAAAATGTGCCAGGTAAAACAGAGCTAGTACGGCACAAGATTATAAACTCCCCCCCCCCCCCCCCGCGCAGCTGGGGGAGGGAAGTGGCTTTGCCCCCTCCCACCGAATGAGAGAATTCTAGAAGGGGCGGGGCTCCTAGGAAGCAGCCCACCTCCTAGATCACTCACTTTCTGAGCATCGAGAAGGAAGGAGTGGAAAGTGGGAGCTCCTGTACTGGAGGATTGATTGAGTTCGTCGAGGAAGAACTGGTCTGCTGTTTCAGTTGGCTTTGATTTCCATTGAGGTCTATATGTGGGCTGTTGAGGAGTAGGAGTGGGGTTGCTGGGGTTCGCCCCCGCTTCCCCTGTGCCCCTCCCTCGATGACAGCCTTTTGAAGGGAAATTTCTTACCTTCCTCTTGTGTGTTTTGAGGGTTAGGCGTGGTGGTGGGGGCGCGCGGTCTCCGCTTGCTTCCCCACCTTGTCCTTTCTGTTCCTCTTTGTTCTGTTCTTATTTTGAGCAGTTGATTGATTGCAAGGATATTGGGGTTGGGAGTGTTATTGCCTGGCGCCCTTACCGCTTGGTTGGTGGTTTTGCTGGGCTGAGGTTGGCTTGGGCTCTGGGAGACTTTGCGCATTTGGTTTGTCTTTTTCTCTTGGGTTTTAGCTTTGTATTTGGGGAAGAATTGAGGGGCTTGGTGGCCTGATTTTCTTCTTCTTCGTGTAATAGCATTTTGTTAAGGATTGGGTGGTTGGAGGCCATTGTTTGAAGCGTTTGGTGCCAATGCTGTAGGTCCTGTTGCGGGGCAGATTTGGAAGTTACCTTGGGATGGTTACTAGGAAGTTTTCGATGTTGCTATTTGATTTGTGTCAGTTGGAATTTGCGCGCCCTTTCTCAGGAGTTTTGGCACCATTTCAGCCATTTTGGGAGGCCCGTTGGCCATTTTGGTTTTGGGCTAGTATGATAACTTAAGTGAGGGCATGGCAGCCATTTTTGGTTTGGGCGCGTTGGCCATATTTGTCGGCCGGCCATTTTTGTTAAGAGCATATCGGCCATTTTTGGTTCTGGTATGGTTATTATTTTGTGAAGGCCTAGCGGCCATCTTTGCGTGGTAGCGGCCATCTTTGTTTTGGGCTGGGGCCATGTTTGTCAGCCCGGTCGCCATCTTTGTATAGGGTCCGCAGCCATTTTACATGGGATATCAGTGGCCATCTTTATTGAGGCCTGTGCTCTTTTGTAGGCACAGCGGCCATTTTTGTTTTGGCCCAATCGCCATTTTGACGGGCCCGGTGGCCATTTTGTACAGGCTTATTATTAGTTAACACAGAGGTTTGTGTTAAATATTAATTTGTACCAAACATGGGATATTCATTTATTATCAGATTAAGCTGTTGGAATGAAATGACTATATATATATATATATATATATATATATATATATATATATATAAATGTTAATAATAATAATATTAAGGCTGCATTAGCAATCGCAGTGATTTGATCATCACAAAGCTATACTATTGTGTCGGGGGATGATATGTATAATCTTCTTGAGCTATCTTTCTAGACCGCAGGTTGTTTTTTAAACTGCTTTGGCTTATAGATTTCTTTATTTTTGCAGTATGGCACCAAAGAAGAATACCGGAGGGCCAAAAGGCAAGGGCCCAGCCAAGAAAGCTCCTGCCAAACGTCCTCCCCCACCAAGTGCTCCTGCGGACAAGGAGGAAGATTCATCCCAGCTGTTGAAGGCACTGGTTGCTCGTATTGATTTGCTTGAAAGAGAAAAGACAGCGGCTGCTGCTTTGGAAGCTCAACGGTCTGGTATGGGCAGTAATACCATGTTAATAAAATCTTTGTGTTCCCGTATTTCTGCCTTAGATGAGGAGAGACGAACCAGGATGCCGGCTACTGATGAGCACTTGGCCACCTCAACATCGGTTGCTGCAGAAGCCATTCCATCCACTTCTATGGCCGCAGAGGAGGTGAGGCGTGTTACCACTGCTTTAGGTAATTTTCCCCTGGGGAGTGGCTGATTCTCAGGGCTTGAATTCAACTCAAGCACCTTCAGAGCCTGTCCCCTCTACCAGCAGCACAGAATTAGCTATTTTGGCCCCTGTTGTCAAAACACCAAGTCTGGTGGGATCTTCAGTTACTGCAACTCCCACCATGGAAAGCTCACTTTGCTTTTGGGGCACGGCTGATTGGCCTTTGCAAACCCCTGATAGCCTTAGTGCGACGGCTTTGGGCTCTCATTTGGCCCAAAAAAAGTCAATAAAATTCTTAAGAACGAATATATTGATATTTTTACCCTGTATTTCAGGGAATTGGATAAAAAAGAAAAGGGTGAATTGGATGACGAAAGAAAATAAATTATTAAAAAACGTAAGGTGGACCAGAATTGGGGTAACTGGTTCTCCTGTTTTTTAATCTATGGAGAGGTTCTAGTGAAGGCATACCTTTCTAGATACCAATCTCTTTCTCAATATATGAATATTATTAATTGGGCCTACGTTCTAGGTCCCAGAGCCCCATTCAGAGCCCCGAATTTGAAATCCATTATTGGCATGGAGGACGTGTTCCTTGGAAAAATTAATAAAGAAGTCACTGAGGGTAGGGTTCTTGGCCGTTTTACTTCACCTCCCACACCAATGTTAAGGGTTTCGCCACTAGGGATTGTTCCGAAGAAGGCCTTCAGAAGTAATGTCAGCGCAATTGGCAGCAAGGGGCGGGATTCCGTGTAAAACCTAAGTTTAGTGCCTTAAGATCGCTTAGAGAAGAAAATCGTGGGGTAAAATTTGACAGAGATCCGTGTAACATCGAAGTTTAGTGCCTTAAGATCGCTTAGTGAAGAAAATCGTGAGGTAAAATTTGACAGAAATGGCCACTAGACGACGGAAAAAAGTTTCTGAAGAAGCAGGTGCATATCAGGAAGAGAGTTCAGATTCTGAACAAACATCGGTGTCAGAAATGACTCTTAAATATAGACTGGAGATGAGAAAGTTAGAAATGGAGGAAAGAGAAAGAGAATTTCAGGCTGAAGAAAAAGAAAGAGAAAGAGAAAGACAATTTCAGGCTGAAGAAAAAGAAACAGAACTGAGGAAGATGGAAAAAGAGAGAGAGATGGAACTAAGAAGAATGGAGATAGAGTTAGAAAGACAGAGGTTAACACTATCTCAACCACATATCAATACCCAGGAAGGGAACTCTAGAGCTGAGGCATCAGACATGATTCTGAAGAGATTCCCTAGGTATAATAAGGACAATGATGTGGAAAAGTTTTTAATTTCATTTGAAAGGTGCTGTAAGGATTTCGAAGTTAGTGAGGAGAAGTGGATGATTTATTTGAGACCTCAAATTAGCGAGAAACTTTTAGAGATCTATGGTGAGATGTCTGAGGAGACCCATAGAGATTATAAATTATTCAGGCAACAGGTGCAACAAAAACTCCAACTAACACCTGAGTTTTATAGGTTAAAATTCAGAACACTGAAGAGAGAAAGAAATCAGAGTTTTGCTCAGGTAGCATCGAAGCAAGCACAGTATTTTGACAGTTGGGTGCGAACCTCTGAGGTAGAGAACTATCAACAATTGAGGGAGTTAATGAAATTAGAACAATTATTTCAGTTGGTACCCTCAGAGTACCATTGGCTAGTGCAGGATCGGAGTCCAGCGACAGCAGGGGAAGCAGCTGTCATGGTAGATCAATTGATCACTCTGAAAGAAGGATTTAGGAAAGATGATGGGCCAAGTGATAAAAAGCAGATTAAGCTGCCATATTATCATTCCCAAGCATGAACACAGCAGGGGAGAGGGCCTGCAGGAGAAAACACCACCTGGAGGAGGCAGGAGGTAACAAGCCAAACCTGAAGAGAAGATGAAGTGTTTTCATTGTGGGAAGTTGGGCCACTTAAAATATCAGTGTAGCCTTTTGAAAAAGGACAAGACCTCCTTCTTTGTAAATAAAGTAGCTGTGGAAACCAAGGCAGAATTGGATACTAAGTCTAAAAGCAGCCCTGAAGCAGTGCAAAAGAGAAACAATGTTTGTTCATTTTGTCGAATAGACCATCTGAAGACTATTTAGAGCATATTTCTGGTGACAGCAAGAATATCCAGGGATGGAGGGATACTGGATTGGATGTTTGCATCATACATCCAGAAGCAGTACCTCAGAAGTATCAACATCCTACTTCAGAAATTAATTTAAAAGGCTTAGGTCCTGCTATACCAACCAAGGTAGTTTCATTGCCAATCGAGTACAGTGGTTGGAAAAGAATTTGGGACTTTGCCATCAGTCCAGATATACCTTATAAGTGTTTAATCGGTAACGACCTGGCTAAGGAAATTAAGAACTGGCGGAAGTTATGAGAGGAAGATAAAGATAACATCGAAGGCCCTACTCAGGAAGCAATATGCTTGCCCATTCAACAGGATGTGGGAGAGAGCCAAAATCCAGTTCTATGATTACTGAGATTGTTAATAAGACAGAGGGAGTTAGAGAAATTCTGCAAGAACAGAGGGCAGATGAAACCTTAAAACTCTTGTTTACGCAGGCTGAGAATACACCAGAGTCAGCAGAAGAACAACCCTCTAGATTCGTTACTAAGGATGGTGTGCTATATAGAGAGAGTAAAAGTCTAAAGTCAGCAGGAGAGTCGGAGGTGCATACGCAAATTGTAGTGCCAGAGAAATTCAGAGAACAACTCATGAGGGTGGCACATGATAGCCCTCAGGGAGGCCATTTGGGTATCAGAAAAACAACTAAAAGAATTACAAAGAACTTTTATTGGCCTGGCATGTTCCAGAAAATAAAAGAATTTTGCCGGTCATGTGACACCTGCCAAAGACTGAGTACCAGGAGGGATAAGATCAAAGCTCCTCTAATCCCTATGCCTGTAATTGGAGAGCCATTTTACAGAGTGGGAATCGACATAGTTGGTCCTCTTTGTAAATCAAGCAAACGGGGTTATAAGTACATCCTAACTATGATTGACTATGCTACAAAGTACCCGGAAGAGGTAGCACTCACCAACGTCGAGACCTCAACCATAGCTAATGCCTTGTTATCTATATGGGGAAGAACTGGATATCCCAGAGAACTGATATCTGACTTAGGGACCCAGTTCACATCGAAGCTCATGAAACTACTTGAGTTATGCGGCATCAGGCATCTTACATCGACGGCCTACCACCCACAAACAAATGGGTTGGTTGAGAATCTAAATAAGACTCTAATTAGAATGATAAAGTCTTATAGCCAGCAGAGACTGCATGACTGGGACATTAAGCTTCAACAGTTATTATTTGCATACAGATCAGTCCCCCAGGATAGTACAGGCTACAGTCCTTTCGAACTGTTATATGGAAGAAAGGCTTGAGGACTGTTGAGTTTAGTTAAAGAATACTGGGAGGTGAGCCCAGCAGCAGAGCCGGTTCCAGTGGCTGATTATTTATGAGATCTACAGTCAACAATGCAGTTGGCCAAGGACATCATGCAGAAGCATCTGACCGCAGCACAACAACGGCAGAAGGACTATTACGACACGACATCTAAGCCGAGAAACTTCGACATCGGAGATGAGGTCCTGTTTTTGTCACCTAACAGAACCAACAAACTTCAAATGGACTGGTCGGGACCCTGGAGAGTCACCAAGAAGCACAACCAAGTGAACTATGACATCTATGATGAACAATTAAATGTCGAAAGGAGAGTCCATGTAAATATGTTGAAGCCTTATGTTGGGAGATCGGCTAGTGTGTATATAGTAGTTTCGGAAGATGAGTCCGGTCCCTTTTCTTTTTGGGAGGGTGATCGAGAGCTATATAGAAATTTGGATCAAGTAGATATAAGTAAGGAGTTAACCCAATCTCAACGGAAGGAGATTGTGGGAGTTTTAAATAAATATAATAGAATGTTTTCCGATTTGCCGGGAAGGGTCCAAGGGGTACTGCATCAGATTAATACCAACGATGCAGCTCCTATAGCTTCCCCTCCGTACAGAGTGACTGGGAAGATCAACGAGTGTATCGAGAGGGAGGTGAAAGAGATGTTGGACCTGGGCATTATTGTGCCGTCGAATAGCCCCTGGGCTTCACCTATCGTGCTGGTTCAGAAGCCAGATAAAACTATTAGGTTTTGTATAGATAATCGACTTCTGAACAAAGTGACCCAAACTGATACATATCCAATGCCACGATTGGATGACCTATTGGAAAGGATCGGGAAAGCTCAGTTTATCAGCAGTATAGATCTTACTAAGGGATTCTGGCAAGTGCCCATGGCACCGCAAGACCAGCATAAGACAGCATTTCGTACGCAAGGTGGGCTTTACGAATTTGCAGTGTTACCTTTTGGACTAAAAAACAGTCCTGCAACATTTTAAAGATTGGTTGACAAGGCCCTTAGTGGTCTAGGAAACTTTTGTGTGGCCTACATGGATGATATAGGAATGTTTAGCAATTTGTGGGGGATCACCTAAAGCAGGGGTCCTCAAACTTTTAAAGCAGAGGGCCAATCCACAATCCTTCAGACTGTTGAGGGGCCGAATCATCATTTGGGGGAAAAAATGAACAAATTCCTATGCACACTGCACATGTCTTATTTGTAGTGCAAAACAACAACAACAACAACAATGAAAGAAAAATACAATATTTAAAAATGAAAACAATTTTAACCAACATAAATCTATCAGGATTTCAATGGAAAGTGTGGACCTGCTTCTGGCCAATGAGATAGTAAAGTTAATTAGGATTGTTGTTGTTGTTGTTGTTGTGTGCCTTCAAGTCATGTCAGACTTTGGGCAAGCCTGAGTCTAAAATTATTCATATATTTATTTACTACATTTATATCCCACCCTTCTCACCCCGAAGGGGACTCAGAGCAGCAGTATGTACATACAATATATTATATTATTAGCATAGCACAATATTAGCATTATATATTACTATACATTGAACTATACCACTATATTGTAATATTATATGTAATATATAACATATAATTTAATATTATCATATGGTATTATTATTAGTATTATATTGTATAACATTGTAATATTTTATCAATATTATATGTATATATAATATATTATATTATTAAAACTGATATAAAAATATTATATTATAAAACGGAGGACGGGGACCAGGTAAATGACCTTGGAGGGCCGCATCCGGCCCCCGGGCCTTAGTTTGGGGACCCCTGTCCTAAAGCATTTGGATATAGTATTGGGCAGATTGAAGGAAGCTGGCTTAACCATCAAAGCTTCCAAATGTAAATTGGGAAACAACACCACAAAATATTTAGGGCATTTAGTAGGAGGAGGTTGTATTCGACCAGACCCTACTAAAGTGAAAGCTATTCATCAGTGGCCAGTGCCCAAAACGAAAAAACAGGTTAGATCATTCCTCGGATTGGCTGGGTATTATTGAAAATTTATTCACTCCTTTAGCAATCTGGCAGCCCCTTTATCGGACCTGACCAAAAAGAAGAACCCTAATCAAATAATTTGGACTCCAAATTGTCAAACATCCATGGATCATTTGAAACAGGCCATCACATCTGATTCCATCCTAAAAGCCCCAGATTTCGATGATCCTTTCATTTTGACTTGCGACACGTCTGACACTGGTTTAGGAGCTGTCCTAAGTCAAATTGATAAGGAAGGTGAGGACAGACCTATTTTATTTTTAAGTAAGAAGTGGCATTCCCACGAATGCAGCATGTCCACCATTGAGAAGGAGTGTTACTCCATAATTTGGCCAATAAGAAAACTCAAACCTTATTTATGGGGAAGAAAATTCACCCTACAAACCAACCATGCACCATTGAAATGGTTGGATAATGTGAAAGGAACAAATAATAAATTGTTACGGTGGAGTCCTTGCAAGATTTCACATACGAAATCAAGCATATTACAGGTAAAAGAAATGTTGTTGCTGATGCACTGTCTAGAGTGTCTTAAGAAGTTAAAGGTTTGTATTTATGGTTTATGCAATGTATTTAACCATAATAAGTTTGTGTTACAGTGATATATTTATGTGTATGTATATATATTGTTATGCAACTTTAAAATTATTTTTGTCCATTCTGGGATTCTAAATAGCCAAAAATAATCTTCTTTGGGTGGAAGGTGTGGAGAAGTCATAGTTATTATGTTGAATTTTAACTGTTAGAGTATGTATTTGTGTTTAGTTGACACAGTAGCTGAAACAGAAGCCATCTTGTTTCAATCCACAATAGTGCTGTTACCAAGGAGACGGAGCTGGCTAGCTCATCAGAGGGAGAAGTAGGCGAAGCCAAGAAAAGGAAAAAGTGTGAGTTTTTTTAAAAAAAGAAGCCAGAGAGTGCGTGGCTGAAGGCTTTTCAGTCAAGAAGGGCTGAGGAGACAGGCCTGGCCAAAATCTTTAGTCAAGGCAGACTAAAGAGATCCTAGTCAAGATCTCTAGTTAGGAAGGACTAGTGATCAGGAATTTGATCGGTAGTAGATCAAATTAAAGGCTTTTATTGTAGTTGGGACATTGTTCACTAAGGAGCTCAGCTGAGGTTAGAGTTCACTACAATTTATATCATCAGTAGGAGAATGAGAGTGGAATTACACCAGAGACTACTAGTGTGGTGGTTATAAGAGTTATTAAACCACTTGTTTATCTAAAGTTCCATAAGTAAATCAATCAACCTGCAACCATAAGCTTTGTACGCAATAAACTTGTTGTTCTTTGTTGACAACTGACTCATTTCATCTCATCTGCGTCTGTGGAGCCAAATTTCATCGGTGATAATTCAAAAGCCTCATGTTGGTGGCAGTTATCTTAATAAATCACCTTATTGGGGAAGAGTACTAGTCACAGTTATCTCAGAAAGGGAACAACAACACAGAAATCCATAACTACAGAGACAGAGGCTGGGATCTTAAAATAAAGATCACCCCCTGTAATCCTTCCCCTCATATAAAGGTGATATATATATAATCTAGAGGGATTAAAAGATTCAAAAATCCTCTCAGCAGTGGAAACAGCATTTACAATTTGCTTTGACACCATTACAATTGGCTTGAGTCTTCCCAATTGGCTTTAGCACCATCACAATTGGTGGCAGCGTCGGGATTGAGTCTTCGTAATTAGATTAAACCATCCCAATTGAAGTAACGTCTGCACAGGCCCCTGGGGAGTATCGCCTCATTCATCATCTTTCCTATCCCAGGGGAAGATCAGTGAATGATGCAATTCCAGAGGATTTTTCTACGGTTCATTATAATTCTTTTGATTCGGCGGTTAAGAAAGTTAGGGCTCGTGGGCCTGCAGTTGAGTTGGCGAAGTGTGACATTAAGTCTGCTTTTCGCCTTCTCCCAGTGCACCCGCTGGACTTTGAACTGTTGGGTTTTCAGTTCAACGGGTTGTAATATATGGATAGGGGTCTCCCAATGGGATGTTCAGTTTCTTGTGCTGCTTTTGAATCCTTCAGCACCTTTTTAGAATGGGCCCTTAAATCAAAATCAGGTTTCTCGGGGGTTGTTCATTATTTGGATGATTTTTTATTTATAGGGAAGTGTAGGTCTGGAGAATGAGAATTTTTGTTGCATTCTTTTCAAGAATTGGCTGATCGATTAGGGGTCCCCTTGGCCCTGGAAAAAACTGAAGGCCCTGCTACTAAATTGACCTTTTTGGGGATCGAGCTTGATACAGTTCATCAATCTTCCAGTTTGCCCCTGGAGAAGGTATCAAATTTAATAGATAGGATCCAATCCTTCGTTACATGTAACAAGGCCACTTTACGTGAATTTCAGGAAATTATTGGGCATTTAAATTTTGCATGGTAGCTCCTGGGCGCACCTTTTTGCGCAGTCTCTGCGATGCTATTTCAGGCGTCAGACTCCCACATCATCATGGTGTGGATCACCCATGGGATTAAGGCTGATTTAGACATGGTTGCAATTTTTAAGTCAATTTAATGGGATTTCTTTTTGGAGGCAGGACCTATTACTGAAAGACGCCCTTCAGACAGCATCCGGCATGCTTCTGGAGCCATTGGTTTTGGTGTATTTTTTAATGGACATTGGTGTGTCGAGTTATGGCCCGAGGGTTGGCACACCAGGGGTATAACCTCTGATTTAACATTCCTGGATTTTTTTCCCATTTTGGTAGCAGTAACGCTGTGGGCAGATCAATTGGCAAATTCTACTGTCCATTTTTGGTGTGATAACCAGGCCACAGTGCAGGTTATCAATTCACTAACATCTAGGTCACCCAGACTGATTGAGGTTTTGAGGTTTTTTACACTCCACTGTCTAAAGTATAACATACTATTTAGAGCTTTTCATATCGCAGGGACAGATAATTCTCTTGCTGATGCTCTGTCCCGTATGCAGATGGAACGCTTCAGGCAGCCTGCCCCCAGCGCAGATTTGCACCCTCAGAGCATGCCGGTCCATCTTTGGAAAATTGGGAAAAGCCTTGGCTACAACTTCCAGAAAATCTTACACCAGATCGGTGCAGGAGTTCTATGAGTTCAAAAAGTTGTATGCCATAAGTTCTGTTTCACCGGTTCCATATGAACACGTCGCACAGTTTGGCGTTTTTCTTGAAAGGAAGGGGTTGGCCCCTCAAACCATTCGTGCCAAGTTATCTGCCCTGGCTTATTGGCTTAAGGCTTTCCAGATGTCACGGCCGATTTTTGGCTTCGCAAATGGCTGGAAGGCTTGTCTAGAGAGCAAGCTAGGCCACGAGACAGTCGCCAGCCATTGACCCCTGAAATTCTTAAAGGTTTAAAGCAAATTTGGCCCCAAATTTGTGAATCCCAATACGAATCTGTGTTATTCCAGGTGGCAGCTCTCACTGCTTTCTTTGGGGCTCTTCGAGTTAGTGAGTTGGTCGCCTCTTCAAAGGTGGATCAATCTCGAAGGGCTCTTCAATTTTCGGACCTGAGGCTCCAGCAGGACAAATTAGAATTGGTAATTCGGTCTTCTAAAACGGATCAAAAAGGGCAGGATTCCATTATTAAATTGGGACATTGTAGTGACTCTGAAATATGCAGCGTTGACATCTTTTGTTGCATGTAGAGGGACAGCGGCGGGTTTTCTTTTTTGACATCGTGATGGAGCGCTGTTGACAAAATATCAGTTCTGGGCCTTGACTTCCAGGGCTCTGAAAATTCTGGGGATCAAGGATCAGAAGTTTGGTACTCATTCCTTCAGAATTGGTGCTGCTTCCACTGTTGCTGTAATGGGCTATTCAGTAGACAAAATTAAAGCGTTGGGCAGATGGAAATCTGGTGTTTACCATGTGTACGTGCGTCATATGCCGGATTAGTTACATGGCTTTGTTTTTTGCAGAACCCACCCTGTTGGCGAGTAGATGCCGCGTCCTGATTTGCGGGCACAGTTATGTGCACTGGGCAGAGAGACAGGCGCGCAGAGGTCCCTATGGCCAGCATATCCGCCTCGCTTCCATGGCTTTCGTTGAGTGGAGGGGAAGAAGAGGTCTGTGGTGGGATGGTTTGCTCCCATTGTTGTTTGGGTCAGGGGTCTGTTTTCCACCTGACCTTATTGTTATTCATTTGGGAGGCAATGATTTGGGACTGCGTAAAGGCAGGGCCCTTTTTCTTCAAGTTTTGAACGACATGCACAAGATCCAAGAGGTGTGGCCTCATACCAGATTGGCATGGTCAGCAATCATTCCCAGGCCACGTCGGCCCTATGGGAATGGCAAAAAGTTGGATAAAGCACGGAAGTGGGTCAATCGGGCCCTTCGAAGAGAACGGAATGGGTTATTATATCTCACATGACACTATTAGGTTCAATGATTCGAATCTGTATCAGGCTGATGGGATCCATCTGTCCGAACTGGGCAACCAAATTTTCCTAGCTGTCCTACAAAAGGGAATTAGGGAAATTCTTGCAAATTTGGTGGGGGTCAGAAGCTAAATAGACATTTGCTCCTTATCTGTGGCAGAATGCTTAGGGGGATCTCTTGTTTTGGTGTGCACAAGGCACCTCAGTTTTGGTGTTGGCCAGAGGCGTGAATCCTCGCTTAGAGTTTGTACAGCCCCGGCAAGGGTGAACGATTATGGCCTTGGAATGGGAGACTTTGACCTCATTTGTTTCGGAGGCAAAACTCTCCACCACGTTCCCTTTTAGGTAATCCAGGTTTAGATATGCTGGGGACCTGGTGTTTCGCCTTAAATTCAGTTTAATGGATGGTCGGGCATGACCACCGATATTGGCTTATGCCTTACCAAATTCATAGTTGGCTAGTGAGATTTTGGCCCTAGTTCCAAATCAAAAGTTAAATAGGTAACAGTTAAATAGGAAGCAGCCCGCCTCCTAGATGACTCACTTTATGAGCGTCGACCCACCCGCCTGCTGCTAACAGTATAGCAGAAGTGTGGTCGCTTAGAAGGGCCGGGTAGGAATTTTTTCCCTCCTATGTTCTGGGAGGGTTTTTCGCCTAACCTATACTGTGCAGAGTGGTAAATTGGGAGGTGTGGTCATTTAAATAGGTTGTCAGCGGAATGCTTAGGGGAACCTCTTCCAGAACAGTTTAACTTATTTCAATTTGGTTATGCCACTTTCTTCTCTTTCTAATATATATTTCTCCTCAGCATTCCGGCTGGATAACTTATATTGTGTGTCCTTGGCCTACCAATTAAACATCGTTTGCAGTGAGATGCAGAGGATACATATCAGTACTGTTTTCTGTAGGTTTGACTTCGCTATCGTTTTACATAACAAACGAACTTAAAGGAGAAGCAATTCTCTTGTTTGAAAGAATACTGTAAAAGAAGACATGTCCTCATAGCAAAGCAAGAGTTTAAAAATATCCACATAAACCCTGATAGTTTCAGGTGCAAAGAAAGTACTGCAGACTAAATTGTTTATTCATTTCATTGCCATCCCTTTTGAAGGACCTCAGCCATGAGTTTATGCTGCAAGGCTCAGCAGCTTTCCTCCAGTGATACTAGGCCCATGTGAATCAGAATGCACACATTTTCTTCTTGCTGAACTGAGCAGGATCCTAATTTCCTGGCATGCAGAAAATTCCTGGAATGCTTTTGGCAACCCTGCTGTACAGCTAAAGAACTTTTCCAACTTTATAGAGTCCCTAAAGCCAAAGCTAGTGTTCACAGCTTAGTTATCTGGCTCTTAGTAACTTAGAATTACAGTAGAGTCTCACTTATCCAAGCTAAACGGGCCAGCAGAAGCTTGGATAAGCGAATATCTTGGATAATAAGGAGGGATTAAGCAAAAGCCTATTAAACATCAAATTAAGTTATGACTTTACAAATTAAGCACCAAGTTATGTTATGTTGTTATTACTGTATTTATGAATTTAGCACCAAACTATCATGATATATTGAAAACATTGACTACAAAAATGGCTTGGAAAATCGAGAAACTTGGATAAGCGAGGCTTGTATAAGTGAGATTCTACTGTATTGATCTCTCCCCCCCCCCCCAACATATTTTGTAAGGGTTGACTTGTAAGGATAATAACCTAGAGAGTGAGGTATCTTTCATGTAATACCAGGAAGAGTCATAAAGTTCAGAGCCCTATTCTTCAAGCAAAATTAAAGGTTCTGAGCAAAACAAGGGAGGCTGCAGTGGTTTCAAAGAATGAACAAGTTGCCTTTTGGGGCTACATTTCCCAGTAAATATGGCTGTACTGGCTGGAAGTATTCTGCTGTTGTAGTCCACAAAAGTAACTCATATCTGTTTTTTCCAGTCTTCCAGGCCTGCAAACATGCACAGTATAACCATACATTATTTTTTAAAGTCAGGACCAACACTGTATCTATGTAGGGCACATGCATTTTCTTCTTCAGTTAAGATGCATTCAAAGGTGTATAGTTCAAGTAGCAGAGTGGAAATTTTCTCATATTTTGCTTATGCGTATTTTCTCTCCTCCCAGCAATGAAGTCAGCTTCCCGCTTCCACCAACAGCTATAGTTTCCATTGAGCAGGAGACACCAATGGCCCTCCCTCCAATGACATGCAGGTTATAATGAGTACAATAGAGTTCCGGTTATCCGACTTAAGCAGGCGGGCCAAATGTTGGATAACCGGATTTGTTGGATAATAGGGAGGCTCGCTCCAGGTTTCTCCGAAGGTCAGGCGATTACCGGAAGGAAAAGTTTCCTCCCTCCGGCAAGGGCCTGGCTGAGGGAAACCCGAGGCGTGTTGCTAAACAGCACGCTCCGGGTTTCTCCAAAGGCCTGGGCCCTTACCTTCCTTGGCTGCCTCTGCTGCTGCGTCTGCCCCCCCCCCTCCTCTGCCCATCCTCCTTCGCATCCTCTTGGGGCAGCCTGAGGAAGAGGGAGAGAAAAGTCCTCCTCCCTCTCCCACTCTCAAGCTCCTTCTGGCTCAGCAGTGCTCCCTTCCTTGGGCTGCCCCAGGAAAATGCAAAGGAGGAGGCATGGAGGAGGGGGAGGCAGACACAGTGGCAGAGGCAGTCATGAGCATGGCAGCAGCAAGGAGAATACAATGCACCACCATGCCCCTGATTTACAAGAGATGTACTTGACCTACATCTAGAGAGCACTGTTAGCCCAACCAACAATGGATCCGGACCAAACTTGCCACGGATAATGGGACTTGCAGTACCTTCACTGATACTCTGATCCCCACCGACAATGGACTGGGACCAAACTTGGAACAGATAAGCCCCATGACCAACTGAACATACTGCAGGGGTTACTGGGAATGGACCTTGATTTTGGGAGTTACAGTTCACCTACATCCAGAGAAACTGTGATCCCCACTGGCAATGGACTGGGATCGAACTTGGCACAGAGAAACCCCTTGACCAACTGAACATACTGCAGGAGTTAAGGGAAATGGACCTTGATTTTGGGAGTTGTTCATCTCATCCAGAAAGCACTGAACCCAGCTGACGTCAGATCTGAACCAAACTTGGCACACAGACCCAACATTGCCAACTGTGCATACAGGCCTGGTTTCGGGGTGATTGACCTCTGATCTGGGAGTTATAGTTCACCCTTACCCAGCGAGCCCTGAATCCAGCTGACGGCAGTTCTGGACCAAACTTGGCACACAGACCCAACATGGCAAACTGCGAATACTGGCAGGGTTTGGGGGTCATTGCCCTGGAAATCTGGGAGTTGTAGTTCACTCTTATCCAGACAGCACCAAATCCAGCCAATGACAGATCTAGACCAAACTTCAGTGATATTACCTAACATCCCAAGACAAACAATGCCTTCTTCTAATAACCCAGGCATTGCTGGGTCCCCAAGATAGTTGTAAATAAAGAAGGGAGAGAAAGAGTGGGTTTCAAGAAGTTGTCTGCTTCCATGACCAATATGTTTTAGGTTGTTTTGGCAAACAACAGCAAACAATTTTCCAGAATCACCTGCTGCATCTTGGGTCAGACCTGAGACCACAGGATATAATATCTAGACTAAGAGGGCATGACTGCTGTTCAAAATTAAATCAGTGTTTGTTTTGTTCCTGTTTGAAGCTGCCATCTTCTTTTAAAAGTACAGACAGTCCCCAAGTTACTAACAAGATAGGTTCTGTAGGTTTGTTCTTAAGTTAAATTTGTAAGTTAAGTCGGAAAAGGTACATTTCTTAAGTGTAACTCCAGCCAAAAATATATTATTTTCAGCTTTGGATAGCATAGGGAAGAGTCAACATCCTTGTAGTGTTTGTTTCGCTGCCTGTGTCCCTGTTCAGAAGATTTCACATCACTTTCCATCCCTGTGATAATTGGATTTTGAAAAAAATTGTCTTGTTGTGGAAACAAGGATTGGTGCTAAAGCTTTAGTAGAGACACCTTTTCCCCATGATAATTCTTTCAGGAGTTAATTTCCCTCCTGAGGGTAGATTTCTCTTACTTCCTTTTGTCTCACCCCCTTTCTTAACTAAGTCATTTGTAAGTTGGAAGTTTGTAACCCAGAGACTGCCTGTACTTTCATTGCTCAAAATCTTATTTTACAAGTACGTTGAATTTGCCATGTCATTGCAGGCAAAACTAAATTAGAGATACTTCAATGCAGCCTACAATTGTATAATCTGATATTTGATATTTGGCTTTTTGCCCATGTCTTTTTATATGATCCCCATAGACGTTTTGGCTCCAAAATGTTTTCTATATATCTGAGCTTGGAAAAGTTACCTTTTTTGGGACTGTGGTTACTAACATCTCTAACCACCAAGGCCACATGTTGGTGGAGAATTCTAGAAGCTGTAGTCCAGAAAAGTATATCTAATTTCTGTAAACCAGCAGAATTTCTGTAAACAGATGTTTGCATTTTGCTTTAACATTGGGTGAGATTTATGCTGGTTAGTCCTAACAAGAATAGACTAATTGAATCAGATGAGACAACGCAAAAACAGGTCCCATTGATATACTGCCTATCACACTAGAGCAGTGATGGGCACCTTTTGAGCTCGGTGTGTCAAAATTCTCCAAAAAAAAAAAAAACCCGAGCCTAACTCGGGTGGTGTATCACTTTGCTATTTCTAATGGTGGGAAACAACACCCATAGCACAGGCCTTCTCCTCTCCCAGCTTCCCTCTCACTTATCTCAGTAATGATGGTCAATTAGAAATCCAGAACAGAACAGTAGATTGAATGATGGTTGCTGTGGTTATGTGGTTGCTGTGGTTATGTGGTTGCTGGTAATGGCGATCACAGGGCCCCCAGAGATGCGTCCACCACTGCTCCCTGCTCCGCTGGCTGGAAGTGAGGTCAAAGATCCCCTAAACGCCTAACCAGAAGTTTCAGAACTAGACGCTCTGTGCCAGAGTTCTGTTGTTTTGGCCTACAGACCTCCGGCACAGAGTGTCTACACTACACTATAGTAAATGTTTTATCCTCAGCTACTGCACCTGACTGTGCAGGAGCCAAGGATGAAACGTCCTTCTCGGTACCCTGTTTCCCTGAAAATAAGACAGTGTCTTATATTAATTTTTGCTCCCAAAGACATGCTAGGTCTTATTTTCAGGAGTTGTCTTATTTTTTTTCATGAAGAAGAATTCACTTTTATTGTTGAACAAAAACATTTATTGAAGGGGCAAAGATGTAAAAGATGTAAAAATACTCTTCTTAATCCAAAGTCAAAAGCAGGAGGCCCCTTTTCTGTGGAGAGGGCGAGGAAGGACACCACGAAAGTTGGATCTTCAAACTGCAAAAGAACTATTTATTGTGTGGCCATAGCAATGTGACAAAAATATATGCATACATGCAATCAAAGGATTTGTCCAACTTTCAAAATGGCTGCAAGGGTTTTTATCACTTCCACAGAAAATAGTAAGCATATCCTTATTGGCTTACCAAGATCATTTACCCCATTTGTCTAATGTTGGCTACATCACAATCATCTTAACCATCATGCAATTACATTGGTTTTCTATGCTGTAACATGTGACTCTTTAGACAATGGTGCTTTCATGTTATTGACCCTGATCTCAGTACCTTTTTATCATTTCCTTGTTGCAAGTATAGGTTCAAAACCATATGAGAAGCTGAGGGAGTAGTGGGTAACAGGTTCTGACTTGATGTATTGTTATGATTTGAAAGTAACTTCTTTTCTCTGGAACAACCCCTTTCCCAAACATCAGCATTTTCTCTCAAGTTCAGGCCTTTGTCAAACATAGGCCTTTTGCAAGTTAGGTCAATCAAAACATATAGGACTTATAGTCATTGGAGGTATCTCTAAAAATTCTCTTTTTAAACCCATGTCCCTCGCATTATTATATACTGTAAAGAGTTGTCATCACAAACCAGCATAACCAATCCAAACTGTCTGGACCCTACTACAAAAAATGTGGTGTTTGTGTCCCAAAGTTTGCACTGAGTCTCAGGATTTCTCTGTGAACATCTGCATATCCACTACAGATCTTTATGTCACTGAGTATGGCAGTAGTGGTGTTCAAATCAAGCTAGTATATGTATAATCATGGATAGTGGGATCAGTGGATGCACCACCTGTGGATACAGGATGTTGTACTTGTACAAATTTTAAAAAAACTGCTGTGAGAAAGTAGAAGAGTTGGCTGTGTTTCCTAACCCCTATTACTGTACTTCTTTTTAAAAACCAAACTTAAAAGTAAAGAGCGTGAAAAGAGAGAAGGGGTGGTGGTGGAGAGGCTGTGATAGAAGAGTTGCTCCCAAAGCAAAATGACTTTCCAGCCTGGGAGAGCATATCAAATCAAACTTTGGGAGGCGGGTTTTTCCCCCCATCATCCCCATGAGGGAGCTATCTCTTTCACTCTCCCTCCCTCAGAGGCGCCCTTCTTCTGCCTCTGCTTGGCGCCCAAAAGTTTGGCGAAGAGACTCAGTGAAGTGAGAAAGTGCTCCTTCTCCTGCCTTGTCTTCCTTCCCTTTCCCTGCGTGGCTCAAGGGCACCCTCAGGGCTTAGACCAGGAGCAGGATGGCGAAAAGCCACAGGCCCACAGGGAGGGCCATGAGCAGGTGACGAAGGCATTGAGCTGCTCCAGCAAGCCGGGCCCCGCCTTCAGCCATGTTCTGGGGAGGGAGGGAGAGGGAGGAGGAGGAAGCCAGGGTGATTCATGGCTCCTGAAGTAACATGCCCCCTTCCTCCTCCTCCGTGAAGGCATCGGCTTTGGCCTCCTGAGCAAACACACACAGTGGGCAGAGGAGGCGCTGAAGGGAACCCTGTATGTTGGGCTTCCGATGTCCACGACCCGAAAGCTCCGTATTGTTCAGAATGCAGCAGCCAGGCTACTCACAAGAACACCCATGAAATGCCACATAACACCAGTGCTGCAGCATCTGCATTGGCTTCCAACTGATTACCGTGGTCTATATAAAATGCTAGTCCTGACTTTTAAAACTCTTTACGGCCAGGGCCCATCGTATCTTAGGGACCGTCTCTCCTTCTCCCATCATCGGAGGTCGCAACGACCATCCCAACGAGACTTACTCTATGTACCGGGTCCTAGAGAAGTGCACTTGGAAAGGACCAGGCGCAGAGCTTTTTCTGTTTCTGCCCCTGCCTTATGGAATGCCTTGCCGCCCTATATGAGAGCTATGCGTGAGTTAGGGCCTTTTACCCTAGCACTCAAGACATGGCTCTTTACTAGAGCTTTTAATCTATTTTAATATTTTTAATCAATATTTGTATGTATGTATTTTTATCCTTTACAATTTTATCTTGTAAATCGCCTAGAGCATCGTGGATGGAGGGCAATTAATAAGTAATTAAATGATGATGATGATGAAAAGGACTCCCGCCTAGCAATTTCTCCTGCGCATGTGCCCCTGAGCAGAGGCATCTCTTTCAACTGAAGGACACAGCCATCCTTGTAGCCCCATACTTCTCTGCACGCGGCCACATGCGACCGTGTGTCATTGAAAATGGCTACGTGTGTCCGTGCTGACACGCGTGTCATAGGTTCGCCATCACTGGTCGAATAGATGCCACCATGCACTGTCAGCTGCACAGGCAAAGGGACAAGGTAGTCACTTACTCCCCACAAGCTTTCTGTTGCCCCATTTATTCTAGAAGTTTAGAAGTTCTTTTTGAGTATCATGAGAGAAAATGAAACAAGCTGCAGACAGAAAAGGAAATATCCTCTCTGTTTTGCAGAGGGATACCTGCTGTCATTGAATGGACAAAACCTGGTTATCACCCATTGCAGCCAGTCTGCAAGTCACAGTCCATTAAATATAATGAGACCATTCATTGTGTTTGTGTCCCTTAACTTAAATACAATTGTTAGCTCCAACTAAAATAGACCTCTTAAATCAATGGGAACTTGATAAGTCAACACTTATGTAGTTTCCAGTAGATCAACTCTAGTTAGAAGGACTAGCAATCAGATTTAGGCCACAATTGTGAATCTCTCATTGTGTGTTCTTGTCTCTGTTGTAAATGTGGTGCCATTAGAATACTCAATTTATACCTGTTCTCCCTTTCTTCCTGTAGCAGTTTCGTTTTTCCCTTTATGCTCATGTCTATGTTATGCTCATTTTCCTTGTGCATATATAAAACATATTTAAGATATGCATTTCAGTTACTTACACACTTTTACAGTCATTACTCATTTTAGTGCTTGCAACATTTTCTGTTCTTGTCGCTACGGATGTTGCTAGGTATACACAGATTTGCATAAACTTGTTTCCATTTATATGTATATATGCAAATTCAGAATCACTAGAATTGATTTACATTTCACATTTGAAAACAAAAATAATGAGCACCTTTGAGCATATCTTGAATGCATAATTATACCCTGCCCATCTATGAACATATATAGAGTGATGTGCCTATCTTTCACACAGATTAAATGCCCAGCATTCCTTTTTTAGAAATAGGGTACTAATTACCATCTTGAAATGAACCATAGCCAGATCTCTGATCTTTTGTTCCCCTCTTCAGAATCATCCCTCCACTTATTCTTTCTTCCCAAAATTGCTTGAAAAACACTTTCCTAGTTGTGGGCAAGCTCTATCTATCTACGCCTCCTCCACATAATTTAACTGGTGCCAAGGCATCACAAGGATTTAGCTGTTTTCAATATCAGAACAAAATGTAAGATATGGAGGGAACTCCTCTGAGCATATACCAACCATTTGCTAAGTGTCTTGGCCTCACCTTTAAAGCTACAACCAATACAAAATGGGGAAATATAGTTGATAAATATATATATGATTGCGCTGATATTATTAAGTCCCACATAGCCACAGAGGATATGTTCCCGGATGGACTATTGTTACCCAAAATCATGAAAAAATTGGAACATGATTAAAATAAATGATTTTTGGTCTCAGCAGACCACAGAGGTATTCTGGAGGAACGAGAGATTCCAAGAATCCTTTATAACAGGAATGGGCAAACTTCGGCCCTACCGGCTGTTAAGAATTGTGAGAGTTGGGAGTCCAAAACACCTGGAGGGCTGAAGTCTGTCCATGCCTGTTCTATAAGCATTTACTATGTCCTCTTGGAAGGTAATTTCCGAGATAATAATAGAATAATAGAGTTGGAAGAGACCTCGTGGGCCATCCAGTCCAACCCCCTGCCAAGAAGCAGGAAAATCACATTCAAAGCACCCCTGACAGATGGCCATGCAGCCTCTGTTTAAAAGCCTCCAAAGAAGGAGCCTCCACCACACTCCGGGGCAGAGTTCCGCTGCTGAACAGCTCTCAGTTAGAAAGTTCTTCCAAATTTTCAGGCGGAATCTCCTTTCCTGTAATTTGAAGTCATTGTTCAGCATCCTAGTTTCCAGGGCAGCAGAAAACAAGCTTGCTCCCTCCTCCCTATGACTTCCCCTCACATATTTATTCATGGCCATCATGTCTCCTCTCAGCCATCACAGGCTAAACATGACCAGCTCTTTAAGCCGCTACTCATAGGGCTTGTATTTCAGACCCTTGATCATTTTAGTTGCTCTTCTCTGGACACCTTCCAGTTTGTCAACATCTCCTTTAAATTGCGATAGCCAGAACTCAACACAGTATTCCAGGTGTGGTCTGACCAAGGCAGAATAGAGGGGTAGCATGACCTCCCTGGATCTAGATCCTAAACTCCTATTTATGCAGGCCAAAATCCTATTGGCTTTTTTTAGCTGTTGCATCACATGGTTGGCTCAAGTTTAACTTGTCCATGAGAACTTCAAGATCTTTTTCACTCGTACTGCTGTCGAGTCAGACAGCCCCCATTCTGCATTTCATTTTTTCTGCCTAAGTGGAGAATCTTGCATTTTTGTCCCTGTTGATTTTCATTTTGTTAGTTTTAGCCCATCTCTCTAATCTGTTAAGATCATTTTGAATTGTGCTCCTGTCTTCTGGAGTATTTATTGGCTATCCTTCCCAATTTGTTGATGTCTGCTAACTTGATGATCATGCCTTCTAACCCTTCATTTCATAGTCGTTAAAATAAAGCATCCCATACAATTGTACTGGAGAAGCATGCCATACATGCAATCATACTGGAGAACCTAGCAAACGTCTAGAGACTGCCAGGTATTTTCCTCCACTTCAGCAGAGTACTAGAAGCATCCCCAAACCACGAAGCCAGGCAGACCCCAAACCATGAAGCCAGCTAGGCCCCACAAAGCCAGCTAGGCCCCACAAAGCCAGCTAGGCCCCAAATGCAGGAACTTTACTGTGCAAAGAATAAAGAGCCTAAATGCAAATATTTTTTTCACTGCAGTGTGCTGGAAAGCTTTGTGTTCAGTTAATTCAGAAGATATATATACAAAACTATATATATAAAACACACACTATCACCTCAGCCCTTTCCTCCCTCCACTCTCCTCAGCTCCAACAAGACCTACTACACAGCTCCAAAACTGAGCCTTTATATCCTCCCCATGAGTCATTGGCTCAGTCACCTGACTCTGCTACTCTACAGAGTGTCTGAGGCCTACACTGAGTGGCTCTGCCATGTGGCCAGGCCTAGAGGCCTCAGTACTTTAACACGTTTCTCAAAAGTCTGATCCCCTCTCCCAACGTGGGTAAAGTGACACTGCAGATATGGCTTCCATGGTTATGGAGGTCTTACTGTATATAGCCCAGGCCTGGGCAAACTTCAGCCTTCCGGGTGTTTTGAACGTCAACTTCCACAATTCCTGGCCTCAGGCCCCTTCCTTTTCCCCCTCAGCCGCTTAAGCGGCTGAGGGGGAAAAGGAAGGGGCCTGAGGCCAGGAATTGTGGAAGTTGACGTTCAAAACACCTGGAAGGCCAAGGTTTGCCCAGGCCTGTTATAACAATTTCAGAGGAATTCTACACTTGCTTATCCCCATGCTCAGGCTCTAAGGCAATCTACAATTCTATGGGGGAAAAAACTCTTACTTACACACTTTCCCTGAACACAGAGGGACTTCTTCCTTTTGTGTGGGTGTGCAGATATGGCATTGCATGAACGAGCAGTATATTCATCACTCCTCTAAAATTTAACTCTTGTTTTTTATTGAAGTATGCCGTCCCACTCCTCTTGCAAATAGAATAGGGGCTTCGTTGCCAATGTCTCTTGTTTACACAACCTTTGAGGATGCCTGCCATAGATGTGGGCGAAACGTCAGGAGAGAATACTTCTGGAACATGGCCACACAGCCCGGAAAACATATAACCACCCTGTTTATGGATGGTCACTGTACTTATTAGATGCTTGCTTATTTCCTGTCTTTCCCCCAACTCTGGGATACTAAAACACACAAAGGTATAATTAAGACATCCGTAATGCTTAAGAAAGCATTTAAAGGCATAACCATAAAACGGGCCAAGTATGGGTAATGCAGCACATTGTTAAAAACCATATCCCCATAAACAGCCAATTCCCAAAAATCTTTGCTTCCTACCAGAAGCACCCCATGAAAGGAGCGAGCTTAGCCTTTCTGGGAAAGGAGTCCTGCTGCCTCATCACACCACAGCATGAATCCACTTGAAATCTGTTTCTGCCTCTTGCAGAATTCTGGGGTTCATAGTTTGGTGAGGCCCAGGACCTGTCTGGCTGAGCTGTTTAAAGCCACCTCCCTAAAGTGGATTTAAAGTGGATCCAATTTCTAGTGTGATGAGGTCTCCTAGTGCCTGGAAGCTGTGCCCAAGGCCTCTTCTACACTGCCATGTAAAATCACAATTATCTGCTTTGAACTGGACTATTTAGCAGTGTAGACTCATATAATCCAGTTCAAAGCAGATAATGTGGATTATCTGCTTTGAAAATCTGGATTATATGGCCGTGTAGAAGGCCTTCTCCTGTGTCCCCACCAGACATAACTGAGAGGATAGTAGGACCAGGATTTGTTTATTGTGTCAGAAGTGAATCGTGGGTACAAGGTGTAATGTATTTGAAAACACAAAGTTAAAAAAACAGGGCCGGGCTGTGGCACAGCTGGCTAGTAACCAGCTGCAATAAATCACTACTGACCGAGAGGTCATGAGTTCAAAGCCCGGGTCGGGTTAAGCCCCCAACCATTGAATAGCCCAGCTTGCTATTGACCTATGCAGCCCCACTTGACAGTTGCATCTGTCAAGTAGGGAAATTTAGGTACGTTTTATACGGGAGGCTAATTTAATTAATTTACAACATCATAGAACTGCCAGCAAAACACGAGGAAAGGAATGAGGAAGTACAGCCACTAGTGGACAGTGAAGCAACAGCTTTCCCTGTGGCCGGAATCGTGAAGCTGGAAAAAAAATGTTAAATGCCTCTGTGTCTGTCTATATATGTTGTTTGTCTGTTGGCATTGAATGTTTGCCATATATATGTTCATTGTAATCCGCCCTGAGTCCCCTTCGGGGTGAGAAGGGCGGAATATAAATACTGTAAATAAATAAATAAATAAATAAAACAAATAAAACAAATAAAACTACAACAACCTGGCATTATATTAAATGTCCTTTGACCAGTAGCTGGCCACTGGAGTGCCTCTGGTGTTGCTATAAGAAGGTCCTCCATTGTGCATGTAGCAGGGCTCAAACTGCACTGTAATAGGTGGTCTGTGGTTTGTTCTCCTCCATACTCCCATGTCGTGGACTCCACTTTGTAGCCCCATTTCTTAAGGTTGGCTCTGCATTTCGTGGTGCCAGAGCGCAATCTGTTCAGCACCTTCCAAGTCGCCCAGTCTTCTGGGTGCCCAGGAGGGAGTCTCTCATCCAGCATCAGCCACTGATTGAGGTTCCGGGTTTTAGCCTGCCACTTTTGGACTCTCCCTTGCTGAGGTGTCCCGCAAGTATCTCTGTTGATCTTAGAAAACTATTTCTTGATTTAACACTTTAGCATTCTGGCTGATAGTTCCAGGTGGATGTCAGATGGTGTAATGCTGGCTAAACAGTATAATTTCTCCAGTGGTGTGGGGCGTAGACATCCTGTGATAATGCGGCATGTCTCATTAAGAGGCACATCCACTGTTTTAATCTGGTGAGCTGTATTCCACACTGCGCATGCAGATTCAGCAGCAGAGTAGCAAAGTGCAAGGGCAGATGTCTTCACTGTGTCTGGTTGTGATCCCCAGGTTGTGCCAGTCCGCTTTCGTACGATGTTATTTCTAGCACCCACTTTTTGCTTGATTGTCAAGCAGTGCTTCTTGTACATCAGGGCACAGTCTAGGGTAACTCCCAAATATTTTAGTGTGCTGCAATGCTCTAGTGGGATTCCTTCCCAAATAATCCTCAGAGCTCAAGATGCTTGTCTGATGGCCTTGTAGATTCAAAGCCTGGCTGCTTCCTGTCTGAGGGAATTCTTTGTTAGGAGGTGTTAGCTGGTTATCTACATGCTTGTGGATTTCAGTGGCTTCTCGGTGTAGTCTAACATGATGGTTGTTAGAGTGGTCCAGCATTGCTGTGTTCTCAAATAATATGCTGTGTCCAGGTTGGTTCATCAAGTGCTCTGCTATGGCTGACTTCTCTGGTTGAATAAGTCTAGTGTGGCTTTCATTGTTTCTTGATTCATGTTTGGGCATTGTGTTTGGTGGTCCCTATGTAGACTTGTCCTAGCTGCATGGTATAGATGTGGGTGAAAAGTCATGAGAGAATGCTTCTCGAACATGGCCATACAGCCTGGAAAACTCACAACAACCCAGAAAAGATGCTGTTGGCCACCTTGAGTCCCATTATTGGAAGAAAAGCAACATATGAGTGATTAAATGAATAGCAGCAGCCTCGCGTGCAGTACAGTAAAAACACTATACATTTAAGTCACAGCTGGGACCACTTGTATTTCACAGTACTTTAGCGCAGTATCTGCACCTTTCCTTTATACCCATACATGGGTGTAGACATGCACATACTATTTCTAGCACATGATGATGTGAATCTATGAAAGCTTGTGCCACAATAAATCATCTAGAAATTGCCACAAGTCAAGGCTTGCATTTCAGATTCCGACTGCAATATTATATGTATTTTCTGTCAAGTGGTTTTCAAGTAGTTATCAAGAAAGATAAAATTGAAGTTGCAAGTTGTGATGTCTCATGGGCCATGTAGTCCCCTTCCTAGTACTATTGTGGCAGACGAAGAGGAAAACTTGGGTTTCCCACCGTTTCAGCCAGAATTGGAGCCCCTGCACCTGCAAGATGTTTGCCCACAAGAAGTCAGCCAAACAAGCCTTGAGCAGAATTCTCCCCCGTTCTCTCGCAAAGATAATTATAATCGAGATAGAGGCGCTAGGGAGGCGAATCGCCGAAGCGCCAGAATCGCTGCCAGACAATTAGCTGATTAAGCCTGGTTCCCTTGGGAAATCTTAAGGAGTCATGCATCTGGACACAGTATGGGTTTCACTTCTTGTTCCCCAGGGAAAGTGTTCCTTGGTGGGAAAACAAGATCCTATATAGGTGTTTACCCGCAAGGAAATCCTTGCGGAGTCAATTCGTCAGCTTCTGGAGTGAGATCGTGTGTGGACTACGCTACTCCAGTTCCTTGTTCCCAGGACCTTGCCACGGACCTTGTTCTAGTTCCAAGCCTGCCTTGTACCCCGGACCTCGCCACGGACCCTGTTCTTGCTTATTGCATCTTGTTGCCTCGTATCAAGTCTTGTTTGCCAAGAATCTAGTTTGTTTTCCAGCCTTGTTGTCAAGCTCCTTTGGACTAAAGGACCTTGTCATTTCCCCACACTTTGCTTGGCAAAGTGTGTGTTTCGGTTATTGGATTATAACTTTGGACTCTAATATCTCATATTGGACATTGATTTCCTGGACTATATTTGACCTTTCCTGAAAGGTCTACTTCTGAACTTTATTCTACACTTGTTTTTATTGACTTTATATATTTCTTTAATAAAGATATTATATAGTTTCTGGTCTCTGCGCATGGTTATTGGTGCTCTGCAGTCTGGGTCCTGACAGTTTGACTCCGCCACCCTAAGCACCAATTAACCTTAGACCAGGATGTCTACAGGAACCGGGGCGGAAGCCCAACCACTCAGCTACACCATTTCCAAGGATGAATTAGACAGAATCCGTGACACACTCCATACGCAGGAGGGAGAAATACGGGGCTTGAAGGAACGAGGTATCCGGGTCCCTGGCCTGGCGCTTCCAACCAAGTTTTCTGGAGAAGCCTCCAAGGTTCATGTTTTCCGTCGCCAATGCCAGGCATACATAGAAGCCCGTCAAGCCGAGTTTCCTCAAGAAGAAATCAAGGTGGCGTGGATTTACAGTCTCCTAGAAGGGCCAGCAGCCAATTGGGCGACGGCGCTATTTGATGCGGGTTCCATGCACCTAAGTTCCGCGCAAAACTTCCTGAATCACCTTAAGGCGACATGGGGGATCGAGGACAATGTGGAGGCGGCCAGCCATAAACTCCGGCGCCTTTTCCAAGGGGACAGGCCGTTGTCCCAGTACATAGCCGAGTTCCGAGTGCTGGCCCAAAACACCGGTTGGAATGATATAGCCCTCAGAGGACAGTTTCGTGAGGGTCTCAACATCGAGATGCAGGACGAAATCTCCAAGGTGGATCCTCCAAACTCCCTTGAGAGACTTATCGATCAATGTTTACGAGCCGAAGTCCTGCTTGCCAACAAAAAACAGTGGCTCCGAGGCCAGAGTGGAAGAGCAGGAGTGAAACCTCCCGCTCCCGCCAGTATTCAGCCACGTCCAGTATGGAGACCCCCACCACCAGCCCCATACCCCAGAGGAAGCGAGGAGGAGCCGATGCAGTTGGGCAATGTGCGTCCCAGATTAGATGTCGCCGAGAAGGCCCGCCGCCAAAGTTTAAACCTCTGTTGGTACTGCGGGAACGGGGCCACTTCGCCAGAGAATGTCCAGCCAAGAGAAAGCCTGCCGCCCGCTTGGCGGCGGCGTCCTCCGCGGAGACGGAGACGGCCGAGGCGGCTGGCGCAAAGCCGGCGGGGGAAGCCAGCGACCGGGCGCAGAGAGGCTCGCCAACCCGGTCAAGAACCCCACTCAAGAGCTGCAAACCGGGGTCCTATTTCTCCTAGTGGTCACGTTGTGGTCAGCGAAAAAAGGACCCGTCATGATCCATGCCATGATAAACTCAGGAGCAACAAACAATTTCATCGATAGAGAGTATGCCGACTCTCTAGGATTACAATACCACGATTTCAAGAATGCCCGGGTGGTGCAGGCTATCGATGGCCGTCCCCTAAAGACGGGTCCAGTAAGTCAATGGACTGAACCCACCAGGATGTGGATAAGGGAACACATGGAAGAGATTTCCTTCTTTGTTACCGAGGTGCCCCACTTCCCTGTGATTTTGGGAATTCCATGGCTAACGCTCCACGACCCAAACATCTCCTGGGCCAACAGAGAACTACAGTTTGCTTCAAAATATTGCCAAAACCATTGTCTAGTAGCCAAGGTCTGCCATGCCACAGACGCTGAGCCCATCATCACCTTACCCAAGAAATATTCAGACTTTTGGGATGTTTTCAATGAAAAGGAAGCCGAGAAACTACCCCCACATAGACCTTATGACTGTGCCATTGACTTGGTGGAGGGGGCCCCGATCCCGCGAGGACATCTCTACTCCCTGACAGAACCAGAGCAAGAAACTCTCAGGGAGTTCATAGAGTCAAATCTTCACAAGGGATTCATCAGACCCTCTCAATCCCCAGCTGCCTCCCCGGTGATGTTTGTGAAAAAGAAGTCAGGGGACCTACGCTTGGTTGTGGACTATAGAGCATTGAACAATATCGCGAAGCGGAACCACTACCCCCTGCCTTTGATCTCGGACCTATTAGACCGGCTTCGAGGGGCCAAGGTTTACACCAAGCTGGATCTCTGGGGGGCTTACAATCTAGTTCGCATCAGGGAGGGGGACGAGTGGAAAACCGCTTTCCAGACTAAATTCGGATTATTCGAGTCCCTAGTCATGAATTTCGGTTTATCCGGAGCTCCCGCAACGTTCCAGCATTTTGTCAATGATATTTTCCAGGATTATCTAGATCGGTTCTTGATCATATACTTGGACGATTTTTTGGTGTTTTCTAGATCACAATCGGAGCATGAGAAACGCGTCAGAATGGTATTACAACGATTGAGGGATCATGGACTATATGCCAAGTTGGAAAAATGCGCTTTTGATCTACAAGAGGTAGACTTCCTGGGATACCGTGTCTCGCCACTAGGGCTCTCCATGGACCCGGCAAAGGTTTCAGCAGTATTGGAATGGCGGGCGCCAACCAACAAGAAAGAAGTGCAACGTTTCTTGGGGTTCGCGAACTACTACCGCAAGTTCATTCCAGACTTTGCCCGCTGGTCTGACACAATCACCAGCTGCATCCGTGGAAAACAGCCTTTCCGCTGGACGGAGCAAGCAGAGAAAGGGTTCCAGCAACTAAAGAAGTTATTCACGTCCCAGCCAATTCTACAGCACCCTGATCCAAAAACCCCCTTTGTTGTGCAGGCTGACGCCTCCGATGTGGCAATTGGCTGTACTCATGCAGCCAGTGGGAGAACATCTTCATCCTTGTGCCTTTTACTCCCGTCAACTAACAGCCCCAGAGAGAAATTACACTATTTGGGAGAAAGAACTTTTGGCCATAAAGGCAGCCTTTGAAAATTGGAGACATTGGTTAGAAGGGGCCAAATTTCCCATTGAGGTTCATACTGACCATTGTAATTTGGAACATCTAAGAACTGCCCGCAAGCTAAATCAGAGGCAGCAGCGCTGGGCCTTATTTTTTGAGCGTTTTGACTTCCAGATCCATTATGTAACCCCAGCTCAGACCAAGCAAGCAGATTATCACGGAAACCAGAGTATGCTGCAGGGCACAGAGAGACTTTCGAATCCCAATTGCTGCAGCCCGAAAACTTTGCCACGCTCACAGTGGGAAACACCAAATCCACTTCAGTTGAACCAACTCCCTCTACTCCAGGACCCCTTTGTGCTCAAGAAATTAGAGCCAGTCAACAGGCGGATGCCTGGGCTCAAGACCAAATTCGCCAAGGACTACACTTCCCTTTCTCACTTAAGGATGGGCTATTATGCTACAGAAATCATGTCTACATCCCTCCAGGACCAGGCAGAGAAAAGGCACTTCATCTGTGTCATGACTGCAAGCCAGCGGGGCATTTTGGACTTTTCAAAACCATGCATTTGATCCTACGAGATTTCTGGTGGCCCAAGATCTGCAAAGATGTGGAGAAATATGTCAATACCTGCCCGGTATGCCAGCGTTCCAAGACAAGAAGGGAGAAGCCGACAGGGCTACTGCATCCCCTTCCTACTCCATCTCGCCCATGGGAGATAATTTCCGCGGATTTTATCACTGACCTACCACCCTCCCTTGGATTCACCACGATCCTAGTGGTGGTGGACCTTTTTACCAAGTTGGCCCATTTCATTCCCTGCGATGGCCTTCCCACGGCCAAAGAGACTGCAGATTTATTCCTTCAGCATGTTTTCAGACTACATGGATTGCCCAAGAGTTTAGTCACAGACCGTGGATCTCAATTCACCTCTCGTTTCTGGAAGGCACTACAGAAACTATTGGGCATAGACTCTCGTTTATCTTCAGCTCACCACCCCCAAACAGATGGGCAAACGGAGCGCACCAATGCCACTTTGGAACAATACCTTCGCTGTTATGTAAACTATCAACAGGACAATTGGGCATCCCTATTACCTCTGTCAGAGTTTGCCTACAACAACGGTGTCCAGGCTTCAACCAAGGAAACCCCGTTCTTTGCAAACTATGGATTCCATCCACGTTTCTTTCCTTCTGTCATTGAAACCTCAGAAGTCCCCGCAGCGGAGGACTGGCTGCAAGAACTCGCAGCGGTGCAACAACTATTGCTCCAACAACTGGACCAAGCCAAGGAGGACTATAAACGCCACGCTGACAGTCATCGCCAATCGGGCCCCGAAATCAAGGTAGGAGATCGGGTTCTGCTGTCCACTCGCTTTTTGCCCTCCCACCGCCCCTGCCGGAAGCTAGATGCCCGTTTCATTGGTCCCTATCCAGTGGTGGCACAACTTAACCCCGTGACTTTCAAACTCCAACTTCCGCGCTCTATGCGCATCCATCCAGTGTTCCATCGTTCCCTGGTCCTTCCGGCGGATGGTGTACGACCTGATACAGACCGTCCGGCCCCCACTCCTGTTTTGGTAGATGGGGAGGAGGAATTCGAGGTTCAGGACATTTTGGATTCTCGTTTCCACCGCCGCCGCCTTCAGTATCTCATTGACTGGGAGGGTTTTGGCCCCGAAGAACGCTCTTGGGAAGACGCTTCCACAGTCCATGCCCCCGATTTAGTCCGCCGCTTCCATCAGGCCTACCCTGCCAAGCCGCGGCCCCGCACCTCGGGAAGAGGGCCCATTTTGGAGAGGGGCCTTGAGGAGGGGGATAGTGTGATGTCTCATGGGCCATGTAGTCCCCTTCCTAGTACTATTGTGGCAGACGAAGAGGAAAACTTGGGTTTCCCACCGTTTCAGCCAGAATTGGAGCCCCTGCACCTGCAAGATGTTTGCCCACAAGAAGTCAGCCAAACAAGCCTTGAGCAGAATTCTCCCCCGTTCTCTCGCAAAGATAATTATAATCGAGATAGAGGCGCTAGGGAGGCGAATCGCCGAAGCGCCAGAATCGCTGCCAGACAATTAGCTGATTAAGCCTGGTTCCCTTGGGAAATCTTAAGGAGTCATGCATCTGGACACAGTATGGGTTTCACTTCTTGTTCCCCAGAGAAAGTGTTCCTTGGTGGGAAAACAAGATCCTATATAGGTGTTTACCCGCAAGGAAATCTTGTTTGCCAAGAATCTAGTTTGTTTTCCAGCCTTGTTGTCAAGCTCCATTGGACTAAAGGACCTTGTCATTTCCCCACACTTTGCTTGGCAAAGTGTGTGTTTCGGTTATTGGATTATAACTTTGGACTCTAATTCTCATATTGGACATTGATTTCCTGGACTATATTTGACCTTTCCTGAAAGGTCTACTTCTGAACTTTATTCTACACTTGTTTTTATTGACTTTATATATTTCTTTAATAAAGATATTAGATAGTTTCTGGTCTCTGCGCATGGTTATTGGTGCTCTGCAGTCTGGGTCCTGACACAAGTAGTAAAGAGTATTTCAGGTAGAATGCTCATACTAGAACCTTCAGTTGTACAACCAAGTTTCCATGCTTTCACATTTCTTTTTAACATGCACTGCTGCCTGGGTGTATCCATATGTACCTATGGTCATGTATCATATATCCTCTCCTTTGGTAATTTTAAATAGAGAGCTTCTACAACTCAATAGAAATGTATTATACAGATTATCTGTCTTTTCCTCTATATGGGTTGAAGATGCCTTATTTTGAAATCCAAAATACTCCAAAATTATCCACAAGTGGCAGAGATACTGACATCTTTGCTTTCTAATGGTTCAATGTACACATATTTTGTTTCATGCACAAAATGATTTAAAATGTAATGTGTATAAGGGGTATAGGAAACATAAAATGAATTTCCTGCTGAGAATGGAGTCTCGTTCCATTGTGTGCATATATGCAAAATGCAGGTGTTTCAAACACTTTAAAAAACCCAGAATCCCAAGCACTTCTGGCCTTAAGCATTTTTGATAGGAGATACTTAAGCTATATATTTTTGTAGATAAAAATGGCGGCCAAAACAGCCAGAAGAAATGGGACTTTAAAAGCGAAGATCATGAGGAGGCAGTGCAATTGCATCTCAAAAACCTTGCCCAAAAGAACAATTTCTGTGTGCCTTGTTGTCTACATAGAGATTATTATACATTTCACAGTTTGCGGCAGTTTGAGAGAGAATTTCAGTATTGTTTTAAACACTATTTGACTGGAGCTGAGCTGGTCCTGTGTGTCCATAGAAGAAAAACCTTTCTCCAATCAAATCACAACCATAAAGCTGTGCTTTATTATGTTGCGGTTTTTAATTTTTTTCCTTTATTTCTGATTAAAAATTAATTTTAAAATATTTTGTTTTGTTAGACCAAAACTTTCCAAACTGCGTGCCACAAAATGTTCACGTGTCGGTTGCAGTGTGTAAGTGTGTCATGTGAATATAATGAGAAACCCGGATCTGTGAAAAAAGGAATATACCATACATTAAAAATATAAATTAAAATTTTCCATAAGATATGTAATATTGACACACATTTTGTTATTGCAATTTATGTACGTGTTCATATTGCTTGTAAGGAGTGGTTGGATTAGCCTCTGGATTGTTACAAAAACTTAATTACAGTGTCACAAATTGCCTAAACACTGTAAACAGTATATCACCAACTTGAAATGTTTGGAATACTCTGTGTTAGATGTTGTAGTATTAGTGTTATATAGCATACAAATTTGCTTTTTTGTATGGTCTTTGTTTTCCCCCTATTACATTATTTCTGAATAAAGATTAATAATAATAATAATAATAATAATAATAATAATAATAATAATAATAATAATTGAATTGTGACTTGATATCTTGTCTTCCTCCCTTTTGCACACTTTTGTGGAAGTTTCTTGTTTGGCCGCTGCAGTCTGAAACTAGCTTTGAACTGCATTAAATGGGCATTGTAGGTGGGACTATACATATATATAAAAATCTGCTTTTTTGGTGTGGTCTTTGTGTTTTCTAACTTTTTATTACTGAATAAAATTAATAATATTAATAAAAGAATTGTGACTTGATTACTCATACACCTCACGTTTGTGCACTCTTGTGGGATTTGTTGTCTGGCTGCTGCAGCTTAAAGCCAGATTCAAATTGCACTAAATGGTCAGTGTAGATAAAAGCCTGGGTTTTTTTTTGGCATGGTCTTTGTTGTTGTTGTTTTTCTTATTTTTTATTTGTGGTTGGTTTAACCTCTGGTTTGCTAGTAAACTGAATCATTGTGTTGATGTGTGTCTAAAAAGTGTCACCAACATAAAATATTTTGAAAGCTGTGTTTGATTTTATTTATTTCGTGTCAAAAGCATTACATAACAAATACATTTTAAAATGATGAAAAAAAAGGAAATCACAAGCAACTAAATAGTTTTAGACCAAAAACGGGCAACAGCAACCGCATTGTCCGTAGCTTTAAACAACTCCTCCTCCGTGCATGAGGCAGGACATTGTGGGCAAGCATACATATGAGGAGTTGTTTGTTCTGCTCCACAGTCACACAAGGTGGAGGATTCCTCCAGGTAGTGCCACCTTGCCAAGTTGTCTTTAGATCTGCCCACTCCACTTCTGATTCTGTTCAGGGACTTCCAAGTTGCCCATTCTTGGTTTGCCCCTGGAGGAAGACCCTCATGGGGGGCCATCCAGTTAGAATTGCCAGGTTTAGCTGCCCAGAGGGACACCCTTGCTGTTGCTGGAGGAACATCAAGAGGAGTGGTGGTTCTCATGAAGCCCTTCCTTGATTTGAGTCTGGTGGGAGGAGGCTGATAGTCATGCAGTGGGTGGCTTTCACAGTGTTCAACCTTATTTCTCTCACCATTAGCAGCAACTTCCCGTCGCACGTCAGGAGGGGCAATACCAGCTAACTTGTAGAGTTTATCAACAGGCGTAGGTTTAAGGCATCCTGTGATTATTCTGCATGTTTTATTTAGTGCTATGTCCACCTGCTTCGCATGGGCAGACTTTTGCCAGACAGGACAGGCGTACTCAGCAGTTGAGAAAGACAAGGCCAGGGCTGATGTTCTTATTACTTGTGGGTCTGCTCCCCATGAGCTGCCAGTCAGTTTCTGCAGGATGTTGTTGCGTGCAGCTACTTTGTGCTTGGTGTTCATGCAGTGTTTCCTATATGTTAATATTCGATATTGTGTTGATATTGTTGTATTAGTATTATGTATTACTGTTTTTTTGTAGTCTTTTCTTTTTTCTTTTTGAAATAATAATAATAATAATAATAATAATAATAGAGAATTGACCAGAGAAGAAGGGAGTAAGAGAGGGAAGACAAGTTATATATTATGTAAATATGCTTTGTGTAGGGTCTTTTTCTTCTATTGTTTATTTTCGAATAAAATCAATAACAAGAGAATTGTAAGTTGACTGGGAAGTTGGGGGTGGGAGAGGGAGTAAAAAAGGTAAAGGTTTTCCCTTGACATTAAGTCCAGTCATGTTTGACTCTGTGGGTTATTATTCATCTCCATTTCTAAGCCGAAGAGCTGGCGTTGTCCGTAGACACCTCCAAGGTCATGTGGCCAGCATGACTGAATATTACAAAATATGCTTTGTGTAGGGTCTTTATACTTCTCCGCGCACCTTTCCCATCTCCTCCCTCACCTGGTTTATGCCTTCCAAAGCTTTGCTTGTTTATAATGGTATTTTAATTATTATTTAATTAATTATTAAGGGGTGCTTTGCTAGTGCTTTTGGTGCACAAAGGCAGAAGGAAGTTGGACTAAATGGCCCAAGGGGTCTCTTCCAACCCTCTTTATTATTTTTATTATGATTATGATTAACATTGAAGCTGTATTTATTCCTGTTTTTGTTTTGTTTTTACTTCAAAATAAGATATGTGCAGTGTGCACTGCATAGGAATTCGTTCATAATTTTTTTTTAAAAAAACTATAGCACTGTGTTAAATCTTTTATATATTTATTTTACTATGTTATTTAACTGTTTTAACTGTTTTATTCTTATTTTATTGTATTATGATGTACTGGTAGTGATCCTGCCAGTTGTGTAAGCCGCCCTGAGTCCCCTCGGGGAGAAGGGCAGGGTAGAAATATCAGAAATAAATAATAAATAAATATAGTCTGGCCCTTCAACGGTCTGAGGGACCGTGAACTGGCCCCCTGTTTAAAAAGTTTGGGGACCCCTTACTTAGATGAAGGGTTAGAAGGCATGATCATCAAGTTTGCAGAGGACACCAAATTGACAGGGAGAGCCAAGACTCCAGAAGACAAGAGTATCATTCAAAACGATCTTAACAGACTAGAGAGATGGGCTGAAACTAACAAAATGAAGTTCAACAGGGACAAATGCAAGATACAAAACGTCAGGAGAGAATGTTTCTAGAACATACCCTGTTTCCCTGAAAATAAGACATCCCCAGAAAATAAGACCTAGTAGAGGTTTTGCTGAATTGCGAAATATAAGACCTCCCCCGAAAGTAAGACCTAGTAAAGTTTTTGTTTGGAAGCATGCAGAATCGGTAAATGTACATACCATATATTGTTGCACATGGAAATAAAGGTAGTAACAAGAAATAATCATAATATAGTAATCACTTTATTCTTGTATCCCACTTCCATCTCCCAGAAGGGACTCAGGGCAGTTTACACAGGTACAAGCCCAACAACAACATAAATTTACATACGAACAGAAATTTAAAACAGTAATTTAAAAAGAGTATAGCAATAAAATATAATACAGTAGAGTCTCACTTATCCAACATAAACAGGCCGGCAGAACGTTGGATAAGTGAATATGTTGGATAATAAGGAGAGATTAAGAAAAAGCCTATTAAACATCAAAATAGGTTATGATTTTGCAAATTAAGCACCAAAACATCATGTTATACAACAAATTTGACAGAAAAAGTAGTTCCATGCGCAGTAATGCTATGTAGTAATTACTGTATTTACGAATTTAGCACCAAAATATTACAATGCATTGCAAACATTGACTACAAAATCCGTTGGATAATCCAGAATGTTGGATAAGCGAGTGTTGGATAAGTGAGACTCTACTGTATAGAAATTCTTGAAAGGATCCAGTTTGGTTATGCTGGTTTGTAATGTCAACTACTGGATCCCCCAGATGGCGTAGTGGACTAAGTGACTTGAAGGTTGGGCTGCTGACCTGAAAAGCTGTCAGGTTCGAATCCCATCTGGGGAGAGTGCGGTTGAGCTCCCTCTATCAGCTCCAGCTCCATGCGGGGACATGAGAGAAGCCTCTCACAAGGATGGTAAAAACATCAAAAACATCTGGGCGTCCCCTGGGCAACGTCCTTGCAGACGGCCAATTCTCTCACTCCAGAAGCGACTCAAGTTGCTCCTGACACATACACAAAAAAATGACAACTACTGTACAGTAGATAATAAATTTTCATTTTTTAAACATTCAAACCATAAATGTGAATTCTTCTTTGTGGAAAAATAAGACATCCCCTGAAAATAAGACCTAGCGCATGTTTGGGAGAAAAAATTAATATAAAACACTGTCTTATTTTCGTGGAAACAGGGGTAGCCATACAGCCCGGAAAACTCACAGGCAGCAACCCCATGAAAATGTGCTTTTTTTTTGTTTTGGTTTGTCTTTGTGCTTCTTTCTCCTTTATTTCTGAATAATACTTGCAAGAAGGACTTGCAGCCTGACATCTCGCCCTCCCTGCTTTGGCTCCTGATTCCCTTTCTCCAGGCGGGATGTTCCTGTGTCACAGCGAGGTTATCCCTTCCCTTCCCTCCCGGGGCCTCCCTCCCTCTCGCTCGCTCGCTTCCCCTCCTTCCAGCGAGAGGCGCAGAGCCCATCCCGCCGCCTGCCTGCCTGCCTGCCTGCCTCCCGCCGTGGCCTCAGATGCCCTTTGCAGGTTTATGATTACAGTATGCCGTCGCGGCGGCTCTCCCGGGCCTCCTGCTCCTCCTCCTCCTCTGCCTGCCTGCCTGCCTGCCTCCTCCCTTTCCCCTCCACGCCCCTCTCGCTCCCTTCCCTGCCCTTCTTTTCGGGGCTTGGCTGCTCCCTTCACTCTCCTGGGCCCCCCGCCTCTCTCCCTCCAACGCTCTGCTCTTGATTACTGGTCTGGAAAGCAGCCGCCAGCAACCTGGTAAGGGAAGAATGGCGGAGATATATGTATACATGTACGCGGAGGGAGGGGTAGGGGAACAAAATAGGCATGTGAACGACAGCTGAGTTCACCAATGGGTGCCCTCTCTTTAGCCCAGGCTTGGGAGGCGAAATGTAGGGCGCAGGGAGCAAAAGCCTTAAGATTTCTGTTGTCCAAGGCTTTCATGGCCGGAATCACTGGGTTGCTGTGAGTTTTTCGGGCTGTACGTCCATATTCCAGAAGCATTCTTTCCTGACGTTTCGCCCGCATCTATGGCAGGCATCCTCTGAGGTTATGAGGTCTGTTGGAAAACTATGCAAGTGGGGTTGATATATCTGTGGAAGGGTTGTTGTGTTTTCCGGGCTGTATGGCCATGTTCCAGAAGCATTCTCGCCTGACGTTTCGCCCACATCTATGCCAGGCACCCTCAAAGGTTGTGAGGTATATTTGAAAAAACTAAGCAGGGAAGGTTTATATATCTGTGGAAGGTCCAGGGTGGGAGAAAGAACTCTTGTCTGTATGGCCATGTTCCAGAAGCATTCTCGCCTGACGTTTCACCCACCTCTATGCCAGGCATCCTCAGAGGTTGTGAGGTGTATTGGAAAAAACTAAGCAGGGAAGGTTTATATATCTGCTTAGTTTTTTTCCCAATATACCTCACAACCTCTGAGGATGCCTGCCATAGATGTGGGCGAAATGTCAGGAGACAATGCTTCTGGAACATGGCTATACAGCCCAGAAAACACACAACAACCCTGTGATTCCGGCCATGAATGCCTTTGACAACTCTTGTCTATTGGAGGCCAGTGTGAAGGTCGTAATTAATCACCTTGATTAGATGAATGGCCTTGCCAGCTTCATGTCCTGGCTTCTTCCTGCCTGGGAGAATCCTTTGTTCGGAGGTGTTAGCTGCCCCTGATTGATTCATGTCTGGAATTCCTCTGTGGAATGTCCAGGATGGGAGAAAGAACCCTTGTCTGTATTGTCGAAGGCTTTCATGGCCGGAATCACTGGGTTGCTGTGAGTCTTTCTGGCTGTATAGCCATGTTCCAGAAGCTTTCTCTCCTGACGTTTCGCCCACATCTGTGGCAGGCATCCTCAGAACTTGTGAGGTATGTTGGAAACTAGGCAAGGGAGGTTTATATATCTGTGTGAGGTCCAGAAGTCTTGTCTGTTGGAGGCGTGAATGTTGTAATTAATCACCTTGATTAGCATTGAAAAGCCTTGCAGCTTCACTACAGACTACACAGAAAAGCCATTGAAATTCACAAGCATGTGGACAATTTCAGCAGAAAGGAGGAAAGCATGAAAACGAACAAAAGCTGGCTACCAGTATTTAAAAAAAAGAAAAGAAACAACTCTAAAATCAGGACAGTAAATAAAGAACAACATCAAGAAAATTGAGGAATTCCAGATATGAAACAATCAGGGCCAGGTAACATTTGTGACACCAGTTAAGTCACAGTTCTTTTATTAGTATTATTAACTTTTGTTCAGAAATAAAAAGTTTGGAAAAACAAAGATCATACCAAAAAAGCAGATTTTCATGTTCCCACTGTTCCCGGGACAGTAAATAAAGAACACCACTCAGAAAACAGAGGAATTTCCAGACATGAATCAATCAAGGCCAGGAGTTAAAGTGGTGTCAAATGGCATCAATCCTACAGTGTAAACCAGGCATGGGCAAACTTTGGCCTTCCATGTGTTTTGGACTTGTGATCCCACAATTGGCTGTTAACACCCTGCTAGCCTTTAGGAAAAGCTTAAAAACTTGGCTTTTCCAGTGTGCCTTTGGAGAATGAATCACTATATCTGATGCACTTTATTCTGTTCCATCAGTTGAAATAACTTCAGTGTTATCCCATCCCAAGTCTACTAAATGTACCACTTTGCTCATCTACTTCATCAGTTGACTTTACAATATACACTTCTCACACTTTGGCCCAGTTTGTTTCCGTTAACGCCTATTCCAGTTTTATATTATGTCTGTCCAGACTATTGTCACTATTTTACTTTTTACTATGTTACCGTATATAATTGTGATGTATTTTTATCTTCTGATGAACTGTATTAAGTATGTATTTTTATTTTGTTTTATTGTAACTACCCGGGCTTGGCCCTATGTTAGCCACCCTGAGTCCCTTTGGAGAGATGGAGGCGGGGTATAAAAATAAAGTTGTTGTTATTATTATCATTATTAGGAATTGTGGGAGTTTTGAGTCCAAAGCGCCCGGAGGGCTGAAGGAATTCCAGACACAAATCAGTCAGGGCCAGCGAACATCTTCCAACAAAGGATTTCCCCAGGCAGTAAGCAGCCAGGCTTTGAAGCTGCAAGGATACTCATTGCTAATCAAGGTGACCAATTGAAACATTCACACCTGCCTCAAACAGACAAGAGTTCTTTCTCCCACAGATATATATAAACCCCACTTGACTAGTTTCCAACAGACCTCACAACCTCAGAGGATGCCTGCCATAGATGCAGGCGAAGCGTCAGGAAAGAATGCTTCCGGAATATGGACATACAGCCCGGAAAACTCACAGCAATCCATCCTTAGGTTTCTCTCTCACACCCACCCCTCCTTTCTTTCTCCTTCTGATAGGTTTCCAGCCTTCCTCGCTCTATGGCCAGTGATTGGTCGGGTGCTAGACAAGAGAAAGGGGGGCTGGTGTGGTGCTAGGGATTATTGCAGACTAAGCAGTCTGGCTCTGCAGCAGCGAAGGGGAAAGGGGAGGGTTTGTGTGTGTGAGTGAGTGAAACAGAGAGAGAGAGAGAGAGAGAGAGAGAGAGAGAGAGAGAGAGAGAGAGAGGAGAGCTTGGCACCCAGCCAGCCACCCTCAGAATTAGCTCATTGTTCAATATAAGCAGCCCAAGCGAAGCCCAGAAGGAAAGAGGGAGGGATTCCTCCCTTATTTGCTGCCCCCCCTTGTCTCTCCCCCTCCCCTTTTCCAGAAAGAGGCGCAGGCATTCCTCCCCACACCCCCTTCTTTCCCAGCCCACTCTTTTTCCCCTCCCTCCCTCCTTCCTTCCCTCTCTATAAATTCCCTTCTGTAGCATGCTGCCCTTTTGAATCCCACATTTTGTGTTTCAGAGGCATGTAGGAAGGACAGCAAGGGAGGAGGAAGGGAGAGTGGCTTTTGTCTGTAAGTATTATATGCATAGTTCCCCACCTCCCCCAGTGCACAGCCTTTGCAAAGATTCATTCCCCTTTCTCTCTCTGTTCCTTTCTTTTGTTTGCTTTCCCTTCCTTTCAGTCCTAGATGTGTGTCCTTGTGTCTTTTTCTCTCTACTGTACTGGGGTGGCTCAGTGCCCTTCACACACACACACATACACACATTTCCCTTCTTTCTCTTGCTTTATCTTTCACCAAAGAAGGCTGTGGGGTTAAGAAAGTGTAGCCTATGTGCTGAACTCTTTATTTTTGTGGGTTTATTTTTCCTGTGGAAAGGGAGGATTGGGAAGCTCGGGGATATTAATGGTTGCCTTGCTTTGGGTGTGTGTATTTATAGACCCAGAGCTTTCTTCCTGCAATAGCTTTCTGCCAATGTGCATATGCAGCAGTTCATCCTGACATGAATATTATTTTCTTTTGTGCTATATAGGCATTTTTCTGCACCGATTGTAATATTTTCATTTAAAAATAGAAATAAAAAATGTGACATTTGAAATGTTTTGGCCCAAATTGTAATTTTGAGCCCCATCTCACTTTCTTACTTAATTAAAACTAAAAATAGGGTGAAATAGAAGTTTGGACCTGTGCATTTTTAAATGACTTTGTGGACGATTAATCAGTCTCGTTCCATAACTGGAAATGGCCAGATTCTCTTGCAAGGAACTGAGCTCAATTTTGGGGGGAATATTTTTGTGTGTGTTAAAGTCAGTATTCCCCGAAAGAAGAGGTGGAAGCCTGTGCTCAGTGCTAGAGAGAGCTAAGGTTATGTAATGCAGTGCCATTTCCAAAAATATCCCCTCTGTGGACTATTACGTTGTGAAAGTGTGACTGTAATACTGCTGTCTTCAGCATGTGTGTGTGTGTGTGTGTCAGGGAAACAGCTGGTAGTATGTCTGAGAACAATAGACAAGCTCTGCAGCTGGCAGAAAATTTACTGTTTTGTCTTTGATTTTTAAAGTGGGCTAAAGTGGGGTATAGTGCACTTCAAAAAGGTGCACACACTTTGTGCTAGGAAAAGCATGACAGATTTACAGATCCAGTTGTTGGGATCCCTTTATCCCTAATTTCAAAGTGTCACAAAATGTGATGAATAAAGTACATGTGGGTAGATCGATGTGCAAACCTTCTACCGTAATCATTGATTTGCTTGTTTTCCTTGCTGTATGGCAAAGCACGTTTTTCTGGTGACATGATTTGAGAATTTCCCCTCTTTTTACATTTTGATCCTTTACAGACTCTTTTCTGTCAGAGAGAAAGTGTACTCCTAAGTCTTACTAGAACCAGAGAATGGTAAGAAATAATTTTAAATATTTCTTTTATAAATATACACATAAAATTAACTGGGTTTTTTTTTTAAAAAAATCCACAATTTGGCATGCTTGTTCCAACACATTTTCATAAACATGACCTTTAAAATGGATTTTGGGGATTTGCCATGCAATGAATAATGCACTTGAAAAATCCTTGTGAGTTGAATTTTCCATTTTCAGGCATTTTGAATGGAAGACTGAAGGCTGTTTTCCTGAATTAAGGTTTGCTCAGAACACTGTATGCACTTGAACGAGAAGGGGGGAAATATGCCAGTCTATTCATTCTATTGCTTTTCTGAAGTCTCCATAGCTAGTAGCAGAAATACCTAATATTGCACATTGTATGTCCTTGCTACACAGCAGCTCAATTGTTTAGTTCTTCTGTACAGATTTATATTCATATATATTTGGAGATATTATTTAAACCCACAAAGTGGACCAAATGTCTAATGTCTTTAATTAGAGAGTACAAGAATACTAATAAAAAGCCATTTAGTCTGTTTTATTTTTCTGTGTTGTGTATGTTCCTTATGTTCCTTCCTCTGAAATTTAAGATGCCACGAATCTAAAATGATAAAATGGGTCAGAAGGGGGAGTGGGTTCACTAATCATTGCTGAAAAAGTTGGAAATCATGCAAGGTGACTTTCCTGCAATATTATAATCATTACATTCCACATATAGTTATTATTAAAGGAGGAAAATCACATGAAGTCTTAGCTTGACATTATACATTATATTCCATAGATTGAAAATTGGATCTAAAATAAAAGGCAATGTGATAGATTTTGGAAAGGATTTTGGAAGGCATTGGCATGTGGGAAAAGGTAATGATACAATTCTATACAATCTTTTCCTTAGCTAACTTTTATGTATTATATATGAATTCCTTGTTTTCATTATGTGACCAGTTATATTTTAAATGCATATTTCAAAATATTTGTTTTTTATTGTAAACTAATGACATAAAGTGGGATATGAATCACCTGTAACTAAAGTGCAATTTGAACCCACTTTCCTTTTTTTGTAGGTATAGACAATTAAATTAAGCAAATAATGCATGCATTTTGGATTCAGCCCTTAAATTTCATGAGTCAGATATGGATCTAGTCAATTCTTGCTGCAGAATTCTGGAAGTTTTTATTTTTAAAATGGCATTTCCAACCTCAGCAGTTTATAGTTAACTAAAAATTTGTATTGATTTCCATTAATATGATTAAACCTGGATCTGATCTTATAAGTACCTTTCAGTAATTTCTATTCACATCTTTTTCTTTCTGAAAGCCATGATTTAATTTTTTCATCTTTAATAAATAAATGGTTCTGCTACAGAACTGAAAGCAGATGATCAAGAGAGTGTCTAATCAAAGAATCATTCAGTTTTTATAGAAGTGAATTAAAATTCAGTTTATCCCATCAGGAATGAGTTTTGGTTTACAATAAAACAAAAGGACTGGTCACATGCCAAAATAAGGACAGTGATTCTCAATAGAAAAAAACCACTGTAATCCACTTGGACCACATATGGAACAAATCCAACCACAGTTATGCATCTTCTGTCACAGCTGAGGAAGCAGAAAACTCATTCTGTGTGTTGGCTGGTGATACTCAATTGCAGCTATAATAAATAAGCAAATCTTCTTTCAGGGTTTAAACATATTTACTTGGAAGCAGGGCCTTGTGAATAAAATGGAATTTGCTTCCAAGTTAGGTAGGGTGCATTCTTATACATGTCTAATCAGAAGTAAGCTCCATTGAGTTCAATGGCACTTATTCCCAGGTAAGTATCTAAGATTGCAGACTATGTGGTTTTTACCATTATAGAGTTAATCTTCACCATTATAAATGGATTCTAAACAATTGATAAGACTTACATATAAGACCCAGTTTCACAAAAATCTTTTTCATGTTCCTGTTCCAGTCACTCCCAGTTCCTCTCTGCTTCACACAAATACTGAAGAAGGGGATCCAAGGAGATGAGTAGGTCTTCCAGGGCCAACTTCTAAAAGGATCCCACATGTAATTTGATCAATCACTCCTGAAGTCTTTGAGGAGGATGCTCCAATATAACTTGGAAGAGCAATATATCATTTTGAAAGGGGATGGGGAAGGGAAGGTATGCACTGTTGTAGTGGGGTGTCTGACTATGGCTAAGGAGGCCATTGTATTATTGCCTTGTTTTTAAAGTCAAGTTTATAAATGTTGGGAAGCACTTGCCAGCAGCATTAGCATTTTTCATAGACAATATGTATCTAGCTTCATTAAAGGATCTTTACCTTAAACGTTGATCTATTATTCTTGCTCTCTGGCCTTATGGTGTTGGCACCTTTGTGTTTTTTGTGCTAGGCATCACCTTTGATCTACATTATGTCCTCAGGCTTTAAATTGGCTATGTTTCAGCCCCTGACTTTGGCTCTCTTATTCAGTTTTGAATTGACCTGTGCTTTGGCTCTGATCCTTGGCTTCTTACCTTCTGTTACTGACATTTGTCTGGCTAGTAGCCCCTATTATGGCCTGTGCCCTAACTCTGGTCTCAGTAAGCCAATTTTCATCTTGCTGTGGATCTGGACTGATTTTTCTGGCAAGCTAGCCATTCAATCACTCTACTTAAGCTTCCTTAAGGGTGATCTTGAAAGGACACAAGATGTACCCTGTTTCCCCAAAAATAAGACAGTGTCTATTAATTCTTGCTCCCAAAGATGCGTTAGGTCTTATTTTCAGGGGATGTCTTATTTTTCCACGAAGAATTCACATTTATTGTTGAACCAAAAAAATGAACATTTATTATATACTGTACAGTAGTTATCACAAACCAGCATAACCAAACTGAATCCTATCAAGAATTTCTTGTTACTACCATTATTTCTATGTACAACAATCTATGGTACGTACATTTCGTGATCATGCATGCTCTAGTGTTCTGTTCGGCGGTCATGCTTCTAAACAAAAACTTTGCTAGGTCTTACTTTCGGGGGAACCCTTATATTTAGCAATTCAGGAAAACCTCTACTAAGTCTTATTTTCAGGGGTGTCTTATTTTCAGGGAAACAGGGTATCATGAGTAATCATACGGTTTATTATAACAATCTAACAATAATCATCCTCTCCTGTCACTATATTCCATTAAATGGCTTTCTGCATTGCTGTGGAACAAACCTAAACTGAATGGGATATTAACTGCTGAGCTTTACCATTTGCCCTTTCAGTGTTTTGGAGCTTTTTAGTGATTAGGAGACCAGGTGATGTGGTGTGTTAATTCAGTGCATCCATTTCATGTAAGCCACACAACTTCTGCTTGTAACCTATGTCAATCACTTGTCATTTGGGCAGACTAGGAAAACCACAGGGTCAAAGCACATGAGGAAATCTGTTTAGGATAAGACAGAACAGGGCAAAATCTTCCAGAAAATGTTACTTTATGTTGAAGGAAGCTAATTTTCATACTGTATGAGAAACATTCATACAATACAAGTTAATGTAGCAGTGATTTGTGTGGGGAAAGTTTTTTGCCAGCACCGCAGGGCTGATTGGATTTCAATATACGTGTGTTGATGCTCATATCCCTTATGATTTATGTGGTTAAAATACTTCTTAGAGATAAGATTTTTGATTAAATTTACACCCAAGATGCTCGAAAAGGATGTACTCACAGTAACATCAGTCACGATGTTGCTGATTTGTCTATCTGATTCAGTTTTGTGTACTCTGACCAGCACTTAGGTTTTCTCTGAGATCATAGCTATTGAACTTTGGATCTCCTGCAGGCAAAGCAGGCAACTTATCACTGGGAGTATAAGCCAAATATCAGTAATTGTGCAGATGGTGGGAAAAATGCAGCCCATGTGCTGCATATGGCTGCCTCGGACATTTTTATGGCCCCCAGAGCCCCCCAGATTGCACCAAAATGAATTCTAGGCGGTGTAGAAGGCATTTCCACCAAGTTTTGAGTCCGTATGGCTTTTGAATGACCCCAAATGCCCTCTAAGAATGCAGAAGAGGACAAAAACATGACAAGAATGTCCCATGTTTCCTTAAAGGATGATAAGAGGCAAACATTTATGATTATTTTTCAGGAGCAGGTATGTTGAGAGGGTTCAGCTCTCCATAGTCTCTTGGCGACTAATGAATAAGTTTCCACCATTACTCAGCCCTGTTATAAATGAAGAAGGCAAGATGTAACAAGACAAATTTTCAATACCAGTCCTAATAGACATCTACAAGAAATGTTCTCGACAATGTTGTTACAAGTGGCATAGAACAGCTACAGAACATTTAAGCCTTTCTGTTAAGAGGACTGCAATTCATCCTTATTTAGTGATATTTAATACTTTTCCTCTTCTCACTAAAGAAAAACCCAAGAAATGTGTTTAATCTTAGTGATTCTATTTTTCAAAACACAACAAATAGGAATACAGTTCTTAAACACCTACCGGGGGCTTACGTTTGAATAGGCATGCAGGAGTTTGCAGTTTGTGGTTAAAATCTTATCTGTGGGGTATGTCACTCATCTTTTCCACAATAATGATCCCCTCTCTAAAGTGCTGTTGTAGAGATGTTGGTCTGGTGTAGAAAATATAAAAGCCCTTTCCTCCTTTTGGGTGTAGTATCTAGGCTGTTGCTGGGCAATGGTTTGATTGGGATGATATGCCTCACCACTGTCCACTACTTGGACCATTGGCCAAATCTGGTTTTAGCTTACTTTTTTGCTTTTCTTTTTTGCCCCACATTATTCTTGTAACCCTGTATTTTTAGTCATACTTAGAATACAACTATATTTCTGAGGTTTGCTTCCTGTCTTTAACTGGCTACTATAGCCAGGAATAGAAGTAAGAATTAAAAATTGAAATAGGTACAGGAAGCTAAAGTAACCATGGTGTGAAGTTAGAGTGGGAAGCGTTAAGAATGATCAAGAAAATAAGAATTACATGCCATCACTTTATTTGAACAAGGGGAAAAATTGGATAGTTTATTTATTTATTTGCAGATTTCTGCAGTGCTCTTGAAACATTAAATCCTTCACAAGTGTGTGAATTTGTGATTAATAGGGTGTCATACAATAATAAACATAGAATTACTATGAAAAAGATTAACATATCTAAAATGAAAAATACTGCTTCTAGAAATCATTTTGGGCTCCAGTGCCTCACTGAGATAAGATGGTAGAAATGGGTAGAGCTCTCTGTTCTCTGCATTGTGTTAATGGTTCAATTTAGATCTCTGAATAATTTCCTTTAGTTGTTCAGTGTAGAAACTGAAAAGCTATAATCAGACCATGAACACACAATCTTTTGGCTGCAAAGCAGAAATCCTGCCATGGCATGCAGTAACCTGGCCAGAATGGCATAATATTTGAAAAAGTGACTAACAGAATTTGGTTCAAGCTGCACTGGATTTTTTTATTTTTAAAAAAATGGAAATAAATGGAGTTTTAAAGATCAAAACCTACAATATTGGAGTATGAGGTCACTGACAAAACAATAGATGACACAATATCTTCTACAGCTGACAGAGAAAAATAAGTGTTATGTAATTCAGGACAAAAAAATTGGGTAAGAATTGTTGAATGAAACTTCTAATTGATTTTTAGAGCTAGAGGCACAGGGGAAGCATTATAATAAATGGGTAAATCTACTTTCTCATTTAGATATTTCCACATTGATAACATTTAGTGACTTGAGTCACCAAATGCAGAAGAATACAGAAAAGCTGTAGGAGAATAAAGGCTGGAATGTACAGCCAGATAAGATGGCGCTATGGAAGAAGAGAAGAAGTCCTTTCAGAGTTTAGCAATAGCATTCACATTTACTAAGTCTCCTTTACCTCCCATGAGCCACACACTGCTGAGCATTCATTACATCTGTGAAATAATAACATATGAGCCAAGAAGTACACTGGCCTCAGTCCCATAAGAAAAACTACTACAGAAAAGCAGACTTGTCTACGGACCTCAGTTGTCAACTCATAAACTTCATACAGTTATGCTGAAGTTGTACAGGCTTTCCTTGTTTCTTGCCTACTCTCCAGAGATTCTGGTCTCTCCACTTCCTCAAAATTGAGCTATACAAGGACTAATCTGTTGATGCAGATGGATCCACCCCCACTGAAGGACTAAATGCACACTTTGAGGAGTCTCCTGGACTGGACATTATCTGTAATGTTAACTGATTTCCCAGCTGCATTGCTACCTGGAGAAAACAGACCTTGCTATGGTATTTCAAATATTTACAAGCATTAGCTGGTAGAGGATGTAGGCATCTGGTTACTCTTGGAAGCTTGGAAAGAAGAATGTATAATTCAGATGTTGTTCCAACTGTGCTTGTTGCTAGTTCATTTCAGGACACTGTTTAAACCTAAGCTTTAAGGCCCCAAATGGGTTAATGTTGACCTATTTAAAAGACTCCCTGCACCTATATGAATCTGTCAAGGCTCAAAGGTTGGCCACAGAGGGCAATTTGTTAAGGCTCAAGAAACGGGGCTTTTTCTGTGGTCATGATCTTGATGGAAATTTTCTGGCCTACTTTCTGCCCACTATTAAATGGATGTTCTAATCTACTTTTAAATATTCACCTATGTTTCATTTTCTATGTTTTATGGTTGTGACCTATTTCTATTATATTTTTTGTAACAGGGAAAGTTTATTGCATTTTTTCATTGAAACAATAAAGCTGCTGTTTTAGTTAATTGTGTTCATATATATCACTGCATTTATGTAATCACTGTGTTGTATGTTTATATTCAGGAAACCTCTTAAAAGCTTTTTTAAGTTTTATAATATTTTTATTCTTTAGGCTTTAAACTACAAATATTTTAAATAATAACAATATACAAAACTCACATAGATTTCAGTGGGTGAATTTTTACACAAGGTGGTCATAACTACCTGTACTGTGAGCTGAAACCTGGTCAGCACCAGTTTGCTCACTCCCTGCTAGCTCAAATAAAGATCTACTTAGGCCACATCTGTGGCATCTATGTGGCACAATAGGTCATGTGAGTTGTCTGGGAGAAAACTGTGCAGGTGTCAAATAAAAAACGGTTGCTGCAGGGCACCTCTGTCTTCAATGTTTGCTTCTTGCTACCAGCTGAGCCGTTACACAACCTTTCATCTCGCTGTGTCACAACATGTCTTTGTAGTTCCCTGCCTCCCTGAGTATCCTAGGAGTCTGCAGCTCTGCTGAAAGGCTATAGGGTCCTCTGTATGCTGACGTCTGCTTCTATTTATATCTTAGCATGTCATCAGCAATCCACCAGGGCACTGGAACAGCAGAGCAATTGCTGACACGTGGAGGAGAAATAGCTTATATCACATTATGTTGGGAGAATTCTACAAATCTAAGGAATGCACTTTTCCTGTATATCAATCCACCCAAGCTTTTGATCACCATTTTTCATGTCTATTGCCTTCACACAGGAGACACTGATCTCATTTATTACCTAGCAGATTCCCAGAGTAGATTAAATTGTTTTAGAATTAATCTAGCAATTCTAGGATTTGAATCAGACTATACAGGAAGTTAATCTTTATTCCATACTGTGACATTCTCAGTGAAATTGCATCTAAGAAGTTTGCTTCTTGCACTCCATTTCTGCAATTAATTGCATTCTAGTGATGACCATTTGTTTTCTTATATTCATATTTCTTGTAGATTTATCATCCAAAGCTCACAGCCAGCCAGAAACACATTCCAGTCAGCCATGGGCCTAGAGGATTTCTTAAGGTATATTTATTTCATACTTTATAATATAATTTATTTGATAAAATAATTTAAACGTATTACTGATTGGATTTATTTTACGGCTCTCAATAGAACAAAGGCGGAAAATGAATTGTCGTTTTAAGTTTTAAAAGTCAATTTGTAGGTTTGTGTACATGTACTGAAGGTTAAGAGGTAATTCCTTGTTAGAAACATATGCAAAAGAATCATAAAACTATTTTCTGAAACATTCAAACTGCCTTTGGAGAGCAGCATGTAATTGCCCCCTCTCCAATATATCTTATCTATCTTTGAAACATTCAGTGTAATTAAATTTTGTGACTGTATTGGAAATAAAAATATTAGTGTTCAGCTGACATTTTTAGTCATGTTCAATTTAAAAGTGTTGGTCAAGATGCTTCACATTAGCCATAACAACTAAAAAAGAGCTCTGTTGTTGTGGCTATGTTTGAGGATGCTACCCTCCAAAAACCTAAGTTTTCATTCAGATGATACCCCAACCAGAGGGCTTCTGAGGTCCTTCAGATTGGGGAAAAGGAAAATGACATCTGCAGTCCTCTCCCATTTGTAGGGTACATTGAGACCAAGCAGACAGAGAGACCTCCAGGTCCTTGCCACAACCTCTTGATCCAGTGCACCCTACAATTGGGAAAGGACTGTGAACTGCACTTCCTGGTGTTCCACTTGGGAGAAGACCTTTGGTTGGGGTGCTACCCAGCTGAAAATGAAGATTTTAGTGGTCACATTTGGTTCTTCACAACCATAATAGTGAGTCTGAAATCACAGGATTGTACGTCTCTGTCATGTTCTCATAACTACAAGATATGCCAGCCTTCATTTCCATTTTGATATTTCCATTATTGAATGTGACATATGCTTAGAGTAAAAATTATTTTTCCAAAGCCACAGAACATACTGCTTTCATTCCCTTATCCCTCTTTTACTGATGACTCAAAAGATTTGGCAGAAGAATTGGCAACTAAGCAAAATAACGGACAAATAAAAAACAGTTTCAAGAGCTATTCCTAGAGCTAACATAAGAAGATTCCCACGAATCTTCATGAACAAATCTGTTGTTCGGATAAACAGCACATTTTCTATACTTCTGTTGAGTGAAATCTCAGAACTGCATTCTGTATGTAGTGATGCCTGTTTAATCTGCAACATTTGTAGGCACTCGCAATTTTGCTGTAACATGTCATTAGGATTTTCACTGACGGAACTGAGATCAAAAGCCTATTGCAGGCTTTATACAGAACAGTGTCAAAAGTTCAAATCATCTAACACATCAGCCACAATATGGAGATAATGATAGTGCTTAATTACACTAAGTACTGTAAGGTTTATAATTAAGTTTTATAATAATTTCTGATTATTTTTAATTTCTCTTAAATCAAATCCACCTGATGGCAATTATTAACAACAAATTGTAATTCCTAGATCCCAAATATATTTAGATCCCATTGATTCAGTGGTCTTCCTTAATTGGGATTGGATCATGGTCCTGACTGGGATTTAGTCCATGGTCATTTTTTCAAAATGTGGCTATTTCATCAAAATCTGCAAGAGAAAAAATGTTAACCAGTATGAACCTATGGTGTACTAAAAGTGCATAAAAACACAGAATGAAAAAGCCTTAGTTTGTAGAGTGGTTGCAGCAACTACAAGCTCAACTGCTGTACTCACTCAATACTATATGCTTATTAAAACCTGTTCCTTTCCCAGGTCAACTGTTTGAGCTGGCAAACTTTGCTGTGAATATTGTCATACAGATGGGTCATACTACTGCATACATTATTGCAGAAAATAAAATGACGACTTCAAATAAGTGATGTTTAAATTTTCAATAAATTTGTGTTGTAGCTGAGGTATTTGTTGGAATTCAACCACATACTGCTCAGATCTGTAGTCTTCAATGACAAGCAGATAGATAGAATTAAGCTAGACTGAGAGAACCTCTTCCCCCTCATTCCTGAATGTGGGTTGTTGGTGGGTCTGTTTTTCACTCATTCTCTATCCTTCTACTCCCATCCTAATTAGTGATGTAGAATGGAACTTCTTCAGGATGTATGTTCCTTTGTTTTAAGATCTCGTGTTCATTTACTTCACTTTCACTCTGATCTTTTCAGTCTGTTTCTCTCTAGTTGTGCGTGAATGAGAAAATGAGAGGTTTTTCCTTTTGTTTGAACTTAGAAGCAATGGAGTTAGAGAAAATCTTAGACCCAATTCTTTTCTATCAAGAAATGTAGGTATAGGTATTATGTTTTAATAAATCTTTTGAAACTCTAAATATTGAACTCTGCATCTTGCTTCCTTAAGCTCAAGAATTCTTTACAGCCACACTATATTGCTTTCACATGATGTGAGCTCAATGCTCTACTAAGTATAAGTATTCTTTTTGTACTTTTAAAAAGTCTGCTGTTTTGGGGGAATTTCCCTAACAGTATGTTATTGTAGCCTTGATTACAGACTTATTTCACAATCAGTTCAAGAAGAGTAAATTCTATGTCCTCAAGAGAATTGACTACTTTTTAAAATAATCTGGCTGAATGGCCCAGTGAACTTCTGAAGGGCATGTGGGTGGGTACATTTCAAGACTTCGTGATAAAAACAGATTTCACCATTATCCATTGATATTAGGGATGTGAGACTCGGTAAAAACCTGTGCCATTTCCAGTCCTGTTTTTGGCTTCAACCCCACCACCACCAGTTTCTGTTTAACAGGAAATTCCCAAAAACAGGAGCGGAGTGCCATTTTCGTTCCGGTAAGATTGGGTCCATTGGCGCCAATAGGGGAAACTTTAGCAACTCATTTCTCTGCCATTCATAGGCCACATTTATGAATGCAAGCATGCCAAGTTTCAGAACATTTCTTTTTTGGGACTTTAAAAAAGTTTTTACTGTAACTTTTTTTTTTAAAAAAAACACCCACATGAGGGTATTCTGGGGATTAAAGTCTAAAGCACATGCCATGAGAGAGAAGGAAAATAGGCACAGCCAACTAGACCTCCAACTGGCTGAGAAAGAAAGTGAGAAACAGAGAGAGAGAAACTTCAACTCCCATCATGCCCCAGGAGGGAGCACAGGGGCTCCTTCAATGCCTGTGCCACAAAACGTACTGCTGGGAAAGTGAGTTCCCATTTGCCTCAAGCGGGCACTGTGGTGGGCGTGGGGGCTTTGGGAAGGCATGAAGGAGACCACCGGGGAAGAAAGAAGAGGAGGAGCCACAGCTTGCTTGATTTGCATCATTTGGCAGCCGAATCCGGTACACCAAAACGATATTGTGCAGACCCTAATTGATATCTTCCACTGGTTGGTTGTTTTATACATAACTGCAGCATAGTAGCACCATATTGAAGCACATGCATTGTACTATGACAGCTGATAGAATTCTAATTTGATGCAGCATCTTCTTGGTCCTTATAGTGAAAGACAGGAAGGTGTCCGTTATGCGAGAAAGGCAAAAGACATAAGCCACATGCCATTCGGGATGCAGTTCTTCCCTCTCTCTTTTGATGGCCATGGGAAACACAGTGTTTCTTGTCTTGCCATCACCTCCCTTTTTCCTAGGCTGAGTATGGAAGACTGTCTGTGTGGTGCCTCTGTGAACTGTGTTGTTCCTTTGCTTCTTGAATGTTGGAGTCTGCTTCTGAATTTTGAGGGGGAGATGTTACAGTTTAAAATGTTCTCTGAACCCCATCAGTGTGGTGAACTGTTCAGGGAATAAAGCTGAACGTGGGATTGTCAGGACAGCCCATGGTAGCCAGAGCTCAGTAGGTCAATTTGTTAATTTTCTTATATAATGTAAGGCTCTAGTTAACTGTTCAGGTTGGAAAAGAGATTTGTGGACTAGAGCAGCAGTCTCAGAATTAATAACAATTAATGCCAAACCAAGCATACAATAGGTATTTAAGCATCAGATGCTGCCTTTAAAGAAGCCATAACTAAAACTTTGCAATACTTTCGAAGCAGCTCCATTAAAATTCTAATGTGCCTTTTTCATCCATGGCAAGATTAAGGGGCTCAGTCGTTCAGTTTTATGAACTCTTCTTGCTAATCTAAAACAGCCTTACATAATGAACAATAAAAAATGAACAGATATTTGAATTCCACATTCCAGACCAAAAAACTTTTTAAAATTTCACATAACCAAGGCATGTGTAAATGGCTGCATGGAAGAGAGGGTTGTATTTGCCGATCCTAGAATAGTCACATGGGATTTTAACCTTATGATTGTATGACAGAATTTCAGGATTGAGATTGTTTTTACAGCTGAAAAGGAACTGCACAACACAATGCTTTTGGCATTCTCCCCAGATCTCTGGTCTGTATGTCTGTGTTGCTTTTATGGTTATGTTTTCAGCTTTCTTCCTATATCCTCTAAATAAACAGCGTTGGTAGAGTTGTGGTGGGGAAGAAAATCCATTAATGAAACAATTGTCTTAAGAGGCTTGCGTATCTAGATGTAGCAGATACAGATTTTAATTCTTAGATTCTCAAAACAAATTCACATAAACTATAAACTAAAAAGCCTTAACATTATCACACATAGTTTTTTGTGTTTGAAATAGGTTCCCAGTCACACGGAGCACTCTATGTTAAGAGGAAGCTCATCTACTGAGATCCATCATTCTCTAGGAAATGAGAACGATGGAATTGTAGTTGGAGAGGAACTGGCCTAGCACCTTCCCCTTTTTGTGGCTAATAAAGCACACTTGGATAATGCATATAGCCCACTTCCTTCAGAGACATGCCCTGGATAGAGAGACATAACTAAAAGATAAAGAGTAATATTTGGGATTACCAGCATTTGTACAACCAGAGTAACTTTTAGTTAGAAGTGTAATGATAACACAGAGGGCCCTGCTGGGCTCTGTATGTCTGGTGACCTCCATTTACAGAATAAGATTGGGCTTTTCCCAAGCACATGTGTATTGCAGTAAAGATAGTTTGAATTGATTGTGTGTGACAGTTGGATTGTAGCTTGAAGCTATCTTTGCCCGAACAAGCTTAGTGGTAGAACTACACTGTAACTGGATTCGTAGCACTGCTGAAAATTCTGAATATGGAAAGTCTTGAAACATGAAATATGATTGTGGGCTATTTGCTTGTCACAGAGGTTAGCAGCATAATTACTTTTTTCAGCAGTTTAAAAACATGGTAAAACGTATTTGTCCAGGGGCAAATCATTCAGAAAAAAAAGAGTGAAGTGTAATTGGCAGGAAATTCTGTGGATCTCGATACAGTGGGATAAATGAATCAATTCCAGATTTTATTCCAGAGTTTGAAAGATCAAATCAAGGTACTGGCATTATACTGAGGGTAGATTTTAGTACCTGGATGCTCTTTTAAAGGTCAGATTCACTTCTCCACTAATGTTTATTTAATTTATATCCTGCTTTCTTTTATATGGAACCCATATAATAAAAAATACAGCTAAAGTAGTCTGAAATTTTAAAAACTTTAAAATCGTCCACATAAAAAGATTAATTTCATATAGTTAAAAGCACATGAAAACCTCCTAAACATTAAGAACCCAACACACTCATTGTATTGCCCCAACCAGTTAACAGCCATAGGCTATTTAAACAAGAAGGCCCTTGCCTGCTGGAAGAAAGAGGTGCCACCAAGCCTCCTTTGGCAGAGACTTCCATGGCTTGGGAGCAGCCACTAAGAAGGCTCTCTCCTGGATCCTCACCAGCCATAGCTGAATTGGTAAAAACCCTCCCTGAAAGAGTTTAAAACTAAGGTTAGCTTATATAGGAAGATAAGTCTTCCAGGTAACCTGAGCATAAGCCATATGACCTAGAGGTGTACCATTTAGTTCAAATTGGGTGGCACTTGTAGAATGATGTGTACAGACTAGTGATTCTCCTGACCTTGGCCTTTTCCTGGATGTGCAGGTGGCATCAGTGACTACCAGAGCCTTTAACCACCTGGTTTGCCAGCTGCTACTCTCCATACGGAAGGCTGATGTCTTTATCCAGCATGCTTTGTTGGATCAAGATTAGGTTGCTGCTGCTGTGTTGTCTTCAAGGCTGCCTTAAAAGTACACTCGGAAACCTGAGGTGGTTTCGAGTACAGGATGCTGGTAGAGGCAAAGTGAACTCAGCATTTCATATGCATCCTACTTTGATCGTGCTTGGCTAACAGTACATTTCTGGTTGCAACATGCTCGTAATAATGTTTAAAGTCCTAAATGACAGGATACCTGAAATTCCAAGATCCATATTTACTAGAATAACTAAAAATGTTCATACTTGGGGTAGTGGTGTTGGCAGTAACTAAATCCAAAATTCACAAAACGGTGATACTTTTTTTAGACCAACTAAAAACCACAAGATACATCATGCAAGCTTTTGAAGCTTCACGGCTTTTTCATCAGGCAAAGATGTTCAAAAAGATTGCCTGGATCTCAGTGAGGTTACTTTGCTGCTGCTTAGCAGAGTTCAAAATTTATTGCTTGTGTTTTTCTGCCCTTTGTCCTTGGTGCCCTCCTGGACAAGAAGGGCCATGGCCTCTGCCTGCATTGAGATCCCTGAGCATCTTAACTGACAATAGAGGAGTAACATCTGAGACAAAATGTATGTAGACCTCGTCACTTTTGATTTCCTCTATGAAGCTTTGAAACCTTGTGTAATATATTTTGTGCTTCATAGTTATCGATACTTTGTAGGTTTTGAACATTGTTGTAAAAACTTAAAGAAAATGTAAAGCTTTCAAGATCTTTTGATCAAATCCACAAAGCCAAGTTTGGCAATTAGAGAGAGCAATAGAAAAGGCTGATTTGTTCTTGATGGAGGTTTGCAGTTTTAATATTTTAAGATTAAATGGGGCAAGAAGGCTCTTTAGATATTCAAATCAAATTCTAGCCAGTGATACGATTGTCTAGCTAGCAATATGGTTGTCTCATGTACACCTTCAGCTGCTACTAGGGCTACTAGGAGCAAGAAAAGAGGATCTCTTTAATCCTGCATTTCTGAAAATATAAATTCAAGTTGTTACAAAGAACTCTATCAACACATAAATTTCCATTGCACAAGGTGACTATAAATAAAGAAGTAAAGTCAAGAACTTACAGAGAATGAATCTTCCAGCCATAAAATTCCAGGAGTATAACATCATCTTTCTCCCACTGCATCTTACACATTATTTATAAAGATCAAGTTTGCAGGTACCAAGAACAAGGTTTTTACAGTAGTTGAACTACAATTATTGAACTCCCTTATTTGGGGATATCTACCAAATGCCAGTCTTGTCATTTTTAGATGATCTTTGACACCCTCTTCCCTCTATGACTCTCTTTGCTATTTATTTTGTAAGGGATAGAGGGGGGAGAGATTCCTGCCTCATATATGTTTTGGTGCTGGGAAATTTTAACTGTTTGATAGTGCTTTATTTTTTTATTGCTGTTTTTTATTACTTCCTGTTGCTATATTTAAATGAAATTAAAGGGAATAGAAATGGCTGAAAAAGAAACAAAATAAATGCACTTTGTTGCAGAAGTTTGGAAAGCACAATTAGGTCATGGTAGCTAGGAGTTGCAATCTCAAAAAGTCCAAAGTTTATGTTCATTACAATAGGAATTATTTCTGTTGCAGAATTCCAAGATGGAAACACAAGCTTTAGTTCTCTTCTATTACTGGAATCCATGTCTTCTAAATTTAAAGAAAAGTGTGTGACCTATTTATATGTAGCTACTGAAAAGCAAAAGCTTTGATCCAACCTGGCTGTCAGTATGCTGTATTTTGCACATTGCATTTACTACTTGTTATGGGATTATTTATGTGGTATTTTTCTATATGTCCTTTCTGTAAATTATTATAGACGGGTTCATTACTAAGTACGGAAAGGCTAAGAAAGAAGCTACTTAAGAATGATGGAGAAGTAGGGACCAAAAGTTACACTTCAGTAACAAGGCAATTTTTTTTGCAGCTGAAGTGGATTTTCTGTGCATTAAACTTGAAGTGCCAATAAAAATGAAATCTATGATTAAAAACCCAAATGACTTCATTGGAAAGCAGACTCGTTAACATTAATGTTCTGTGCCTTTGGGAGATACTTTAAAGCAATCTGCTTGAGGCTGTTATCAGCAAATTATCTCCCATAGATACACATTAGTTGCACAGAAAATCAGTCAGATTTCAAAGTGCTCCCCCATCACTTTATGCAAATAGATTTTCCTGTGGGTTGCTGTTTGTGCATTTGCCTACACTTGGAAGGTAGTATGTAATGTTCATCGTTTGAGGCAAAACAGCTTTAAAATATGCACAGATATATACCAAAGTTTTAAAACATCTGAAAGAAAGAGGGTACTGGATGTTCACATTGGGTACCTGGAAAATAGGCTCAAGGTGCATTAGGCTTGTTCTTCCTGAGACCGTGGTGGAGGTCCTTGGGGCTGTGAGGGCAACCACGTCGGCTCTGGACCCTTGCCCGTCTTGGCTAATTAAATCGGCCAGGGAGGGGCTGGTTGATTGGTTTGTGTTGATCATTAATGCATCGTTGGAGCAGGGTTTTTTTCCATCTCATCTGAAACAAGCTGTGGTTCGTCCACTCCTTAAAAAGGTTTCCCTTGACTCCACGGTGCTGAACAATTTCAGACCAATCTCCAACCTCCCTTTCTTGGGTAAGGTGCTGGAGCGGGTGGTTGCCTCCCAGCTCCAGGGCTTTCTAGATGACATCAACTACCTAGATCAGTCACAGTCTGGTTTCAGGCCTGGTCACGGCACCGAGACAGCCTTGGTCGCCTTGGTGGATGACCTACGTAGAGAGCTGGACAGGGGGAGTGTGACCCTGTTGGTTTTCTTGGACATCTCAGCGGCTTTCGATACCATCGATCATGGTATCCTTCTGGGACGACTCTCTGGGATGGGTTTCGGGGGCACGGTTTTGTCGTGGCTCCGATCCTTCCTGGAGGGTCGATCCCAGATGGTGAAGCTGGGAGACGCCTGCTCGGACCCCTGGCCTTTGAGCTGTGGGGTCCCGCAAGGCTCTACTCTGTCTCCCATGCTCTTTAACATCTACATGAAACCGCTGGGAGAGGTCATCCGGAGTTTTGGAGTTGGGTGTCACCTCTATGCAGATGACGCACAACTCTACTACTCCTTTCCACCTAATTCCAAGGAGGCCTCTCGGGTGCTGGACGAGTGCCTGGCCGCTGTGTCTATCTGGATGAGGAGGAACAAGCTGAAGATCAATCCCGACAAGACAGAGGTCCTCCTGGTCGATCGTAATCCTGACCGGGGTATAGGGTGACAACCTGTGCTGGACGGGGTTACACTCCCCCTGAAGCCACAGGTCCGCAGTCTGGGAGTCCTCCTGGATTCATCGCTTACGCTCGAGGCTCAGGCGTCGGCGGTGTCTGGGAGGGCCTTCGCACAACTGAGACTCGTGCGCCAACTGTGACCGTACCTCGCGAAGGCTGATCTGGCCGGGGTGGTCCATGCCTTGGTCACCTCCAGACTGGACTACTGTAATGCGCTCTACGTGGGGCTGCCCTTGAAAATGGCTCGGAAGTTCCAACTGGTCCAACGAGCGGCAGCCAGGATGTTAACTGGGGCCCCTTACAGAGAGAGGTCAACCCTCCTGTTCAAGGAGCTCCACTGGCTGCCATTTACTTTCCGAGCCCAATTTAAGGTGCAGGTGCTTACCTACAAAGCCCTGAACGGTTTGGGACCATCCTACCTCCGTGACCGCATCTCCGTCTACGAACCCACGCGTTCACTTCGGTCATCTGGAGAGGCCCTGCTCGTGATCCCGCCTGCGTCGCAAGCGCGGTTGTTGGGGACACGAGACAGGGCCTTCTCTGTGGTGGCCCCCCGACTCTGGAACACCCTCCCCAAGGATCTCAGACAGGCCCCTACATTGGCAGTCTTCAGAAAGAACTTGAAGACCTGGCTGTTCCAATGTGCCTTCCCAGATTAATAGGAAATCTCCAACTCCAAGTCCCATAAGCACTTTATTAGAACTAGATCGTATATCGCACTCTGCACTTGCCCTAGAAGCCTTATATATCACCTGTCACATCAGCACTTTTAATCTTGTACCCATTACTCTGGCCCGGCCCAGTTTTATTGTGTTTTAGCGTATTGTTTATTGCTTGTTGTTTATACTGTTTTAATTGTTTTAATTTGCCTTTTGTTTTGTATTGTTATATTGTGTGTTGAGGCCTTGGCCTTTGTAAGCCGCATCGAGTCCTTCGGGAGATGCTAGCGGGGTACAAATAAAGTTTAATAATAATAATAATAATAATAATAATAATAATAATAATAATAATAATAATAAAGAAAACAAAGACTGGAATATTGTTAGATATTGATGTTATTGTAAACTGATTTATGATCATGTAAAGGAGAATCATGGTATTGTACAATGTTAATATTCTCAGGAGGGGAGCAGAGACATAGGTCCCATCCACATTGACCATTTAATACAGTTCAAACCTAGTTTCAAATTGCAGCAGCTAGACCACAAACACCCAGGAAATCGCATGAAGTAAAACTGTGAATGTACATTAGTGCTCTGTAATTTGTGTAATCATCGCCCAGGCCTCAAACTGATTCCAGGATTTCCTGTGCAATTATCTGCACAGTGAAATCACTTTCTTCACTACTGATTTGAAACTGCATTAAATGGTTAGCCTAGATGGGTCCATAGCTACCTGTTTGAGACCATGGTTTGTGCCAATTCATGGTATGTCCTGATGCACATTTTCAAACAAGAATTTCCTTTGTAGACCAAGTGGTTCACATTTGAAAACTTATTTCCACTCACATTAAAAGTTCATAATAGGCAAGTGCATGCTTCATATTTGTAGACGTATTTGTGCAGATTGTCTCATAAATGCAACTAACCCTCCTCTCCTTCTTATGTATAGGACAATCTTCCCATCCCGAAGGAAGTCAATCGCAAAAAGAAAGAGGACTCTGAAGGTCTATTCCTGACACCAGCAAATGGCTATGGACACCATTTCACCAAAATCAATTACCTCTCCTCTTTTTAATCATAACTCCTCATTTGTATTAAATATGGTGTATTGGTGTTGATGAGATCATGGTGTCATATATCGGGAATTGTTTGTGTGTATATCATAAGAAGAAAACTAAGGGACTCTGAGCCTTGCTTTAGAGGATTACAGTGGGGAAAATGTGTACCATAAAAACAGTTTTTAACCATTCTGACTCAAGTAAAAAACTCAGAAATTTCACACTGTGAATCCAAGTTTACAAACATTTACAGGTGGGCCTTCAGGCCTTGTTCTATCACAGCAATGTCTTCCACTACTCAAAACTCAACTGACTCCATGCAACTGGTGACCTTCTGCCTCTCTATTCCCCTGATTCCAAACTGCTTCTCGCAGAGGCTGAGAGTCCCCTTTTATTTCATTTTAGATGTAACAAGCCTAGTAGTTTATTTTCATCGATTGTCTGTATATCTCTATATTTTATCCATGTACTCTTTTGATGTATAGAAGTAGTATGAAACTCATGGTTTCCTTGTGGTAAGTGATTGAGATGCTGCCACGGGATTTGAGACACTGATGAATGGTGCTATTTTGGACTTTAAACATGCTCCTTGGCAAGGTAGCTCTGATGGAGTTATTTTTAATTTCCATGTTCTAAGAAGGTGTTGGTACTTTGTTCTCGTTCTTTAGACTGGACTGACTTGTTTCCTTGTGTCTTCAGTGTGGCTTTCTTATTAGGTGTTGTAGGGTGAGTAATTACTAATAACAGCAAATGAGGAACCAATTCCCACCAGGTTATGCTCACAAATTTGCAAATGGTAGCGGGAGCAATCACAAAACTGTAATTTACTACAATTTCCCTTTCTGCCATTCTGCTTGTATCACCTGGATAAATATAGCAATAATGTTCTTGTAGTCTTTTAGGGGTTTCCTTTTGTCTTTTCTTTATTGAATCAATAGGAAGGCATTAAAAACAAAAAGTAAGAGGTTAGTATGTTTTAAAACATCCTCTTAAAAATGAAAATATTGGCCACTTTAAAAAAAATAAAAGCATAATTGATAGTTGTGTGGAATGTGTAGAAAGCAAACTGTCTTTTAAGACAATCAGTATAAACCCACAGTTTCTCTAACATGTGGATTTTACATTTTTGTCCTTGCTCCCAGGGAATTAAGCAACAAAATACAAAACAAACTTTACCATCTACTCATGGAATGTTGTTGTGTTAGACACAGTCTGGAAGCCCACCTTAATTTTTTATATAACTCTGTCCTTCGGCTCTTCCTTTTACTGGGCAGGCTTTGCTCTGCCCTGTTTAGCTTCTGACTGTTAAAAACCAATGCATGCACTGCATTTCTTAGTTTTTCTTTCCCTCCCTTATTCTTGTGCACTTTCTTCTGATAGATTAGATTAAGTCAGTTGTGCTGTATATACATATAGCAAGAAACAGTATTCGGCAATTGTGGCATTTATGTATAGTTGCAGTTGTGTACTGCTGAAAATGCAGGCTTTTGTAACAGTGTGATCTTTAATAATGCACTACAAGTACCCAATGTATTTCAGCTCTTTTAGTAGGATTTGTTCAATAAATATGCAAGCTCCAAGAGTAACAACAATGTCAATGGTCTTTTTTGAAACTTTGCATGCAATTTTATATATTTAATTAGTTATTTTACATGCTTTAGGTTCTTTTTCAAATGTAATCAAAGTAGTATACAAACACAGATCAAAACAATATCAATAGGACTCACAGAAATTACATGGCATAATTCCAAATAAACAGCCAAACTCAAGGTCTGATGCAAACAAGTCCAGACAAGAAGCAACAACTTTTTATCATCTTCTGCCAGTATAAGGTGGCCACAGATCAGGAGTGACTTGAAGGCACATAACACATCATTGTAAAATTATAGGGCCATTGCTATAGACCCTGCTTCTGCCAGCTATACTTCTGATTTTCTGCACTTCTGAAATACAGCCTGAGTAGAACACAGAGCAGGTGATGGGTAACTTAAAAATTGGCTCTCTTAAAAACCGACATATGAGGGTATACAAATATGATTGCCAACTTGTCTGGATATTCAGCAAATGCAGATTTTGTTTATTGTTTCTAATTTTTGGGAGCCTCTGGTGGAGCAATGGATTAAATCAGTGAGCTGCTGAACTTGCTGACCGAAAGGTTGGTGGTTTGAATCCGGGGAGTGGGGTGAGCTCCTGCTGTTAGCTTCAGCTTCTGCCAACTTAGCAGTTTGAAAACATGCAAATGTGAATAGATCAATAGATACCGCTCGGGTGGGAAGGTAACGGCGCTCCATGCAGTCATGTCAGCCATATGACCTTGGAGGTGTCTACGGACAACGCCGGCTCTTCAGCTTAGAAATGGAGAGGAGCACCAACCCCCAGAGTCGGACACGACTAGACGTAATGCCACAGGAAAACCTTTACCTAACCTTCAAATTTTTAAAATCTTCAAGTGGTTGAAGGATTTGCCTTTCTGGCAGAACAAATGCAAACCATCAGCTGTGACTGACGTCTCCTTGGGGGCGGGCTTCTCCTGACTCCAGAATTTCTCTATGGAGGCAGCTACCATTATACTTCCAGTGGCCGCTAGGGAAAGACCTCCAGAAAGGTCATAAACTAATGGAAATTTCCTCGTCTAGTTTTCTTGTGTCTTTTTTTACATTAGAACTGCACAATTCAACAGTTTATTTACACCAAGAGACGAGCAAAGCAGGAATTTGGGGGGGGGGGTGCTAATCAGATGCTTGGTATAAAAGCCTTCAAAACTAGCTATGTAAGATTTGATTTTTTGGGGAAAGGGTGCACAATAAGGAGTGATGACAGGGAGCATAAGACAGATTGGGAGGAGCAAACCTGTTTGCCATGTGATTATTTGAATCGCAATATTTCTAAAAGGTATGGAGAGAACAGAAAAGAGTGTGGTTGGGCTCCCGCTTGCATCCCTTATGCATCCAGCCATCATAACTGGTTGCATACAGAGTCCATTTTCCCTCTTTGTGTGTGATGAGGTTCCAAGTGAACTTCAAAACTCCCAGCAGGAGGAATTTGAGGGGATATTTTTACTGAATCAAACATGGCATTTACAAAAATGTTGATGCATGCAACTTTATCCACAAAGCAATTCACAAATGTCACATTAAGAGTTTGATACTATTTCCCTGAGAACAAGCATAAAGCAGGTTCCTTTAAAGAAGGTTTGTATGAATCCTATCATAGGAAAGAACAAACTTTTTGCTGCCAACATTAGTGCAGGAAGCTATAAACACTTTTGTTGTTTTATTGTACAGTACTTGGGTTTTCGAAGTCACAGTGACACAATGGGTTAAATCCTTGTGCCGGCTGAACTGCTGACATGAAGGTTGCTGGTTTGAATCCACGAGATGGGGTGAGCTCCCGTCTGTCAGCCTTAACTTGCGGAGACATGAGAAACCTCACAGCTGGTAACACATCTGGGCAACGTCTCTGCAGATGTCCAATTCTCTCACACCAGAAGCGACTTTTAGTATGTTCTCAAGTTGCTTCTGACATGGGAAAGCCTTGTGTTTTCTGCTGCCTGGGTTCTAGTTGTCACTCCTGCTGTTTCATCCTCCTGTTTTAGGCATACAAGCTCTAATCAATGTCTAGAATTAATCAGGTCAATATCATACCTTAATCTACAAGTAGACCAGGCTTTTTGATGAAATGATAGGCTGCGAGAACCACCTGTTTCAAAGAACCTCAACATCTGCAATGTTTTCATTGCAAGATGCAACCTTGAGTGATCATTGTACCAAATGATCACTCAGTATAAGCTTAATTTTACAATTTGTATAAAATAGAAAGACGGGAGGAATCTAGCACCTTTGACATTAATTTCCCAGCTTGGAGAGGCTGAAAAACCTGTGCTGCTTCTCTCTCTTTCTTTCTGGAGGCAGCAACTGTGATGGGATGGGGAGATGGGCAGAAGCCCTGTATGCCAGGAGACTGGAACCAGTTGGTGAAGAAAGTCTGTTCCAAGCAAAGAGAAAACCACAAAGCTATGCCTTCCACACAGCCCAAATGAGTAACAACAAACTATACAGCTCCCAGTCAACTATCACCGTGCTCCCCAATCCTTTCCCTTCAAAAGAAACCTGGAGGTATGGTACTAAGGTAATGGCAGTGATGAAGACTGGCGGCAGCAGCTTGGTGAGAAGCAACACACATTGGCCACGCTGAGCCAGTAGTTGGGGAGGTGTCAGCATTGGGCGTAGGGTTGGAGTGGGGGGTTCTGAGAGCTGGCGATGACAGCTTGGCAACAAGACAAAAAAAGCAAACTTTGGGACAAGGACTAAAATTTCATCCCATATCAAGGCTTAAATAAAAGAGGTGCACCTTGCAATTGAAAATTCCTTTAACAAAACCAGTGCTAAAACAAATATGGCTGCATCGTACAATTGATGGCGTGCTAGATTTGGTGAACTACGGTATTTGTTTTCTCCTGCAGCAGGGAGAAAACTACTTCAGTTGTTTGTCATTGCATGCAAAGATAAGGTTGAGGATTTACATCCCTACTGTAGACATGCAACCATATTAACAATGGTATTCCTTGCTAGGAAGACATCTAAAAGGGGAGAAGGCCCAGAGTTATTCAGCCCTTCTTTCTTTTACACTAGCCTGCCATATTCTCATTGCCTGGTCTTCTTCTGCTCTTTACAACAATTTAAAGATTATTTTTAACAAAGCATATAAGAGTAAGGAACAACAATAACACAGTTAAAAACCCTCCCATGTAAAGTCATGGGCCTAAATAAAATTGTTAGTTCCAACTAAAATGTCAACATTTACGTGGGTTCCATTGATTAAGTAGATCTACCTTAGTTTGAACTAACAATTGGATTTAGAGCACAGAGTTTCAAAGAAGCAAGGGTCATCCGGGCCAACTTTGGCTGAAAGGACTGTCTAGCCAACAGCCGAAAATCATTAGCAGGACAGGAAAAAAAATTCTATCAAGCATGCCTTAACATTTTTATTCTGGCAAGCTAGTTATGCTATACAGAAGTTCAATTCTCGCTTAACGTGGGTGTATTTAAAAAATGACAATGTTGCTCAATACCGTTTAATTGCCCTAAATTCCAGTATCTCCAGGGATACATGTTGCTGCAGATTCTTCTAACTGTTGACCTGAATGAATGAATGAATGAATGAATGAATGAATGAATAACAGAATACTGAAAAACATTCTTCATTCAAGAATTTCTCAATAGAGGGCATCCTGCACAATGTTTTTATGGAACCACCTTAATTTATATCACATATGCTGAAAGGATATTGAAATCTTTTTAAGGAACATTGCTGTATGACTAAGAACGTGCTTACTGCAAGAAGCAAAGCAGCCAGCAGGTGAACACAAGCTGATCATTTCAGAGTAGGCTGTAGGGGAAAAGAATATTCTAGTTTATAATGTAGAGCTGTTGTGCACTGTCTTCTTCAGAGTATCTTATGTTATCCTTTAAGTCTTATTTGCACACATATATACAGTGTGAACAAACAGACAACTGATTTTCTCTCCTAGGTCCTGTTCCTCTTGCGACAACAAATGCTATTTTCTAGAATTCTTAGCTTTATCAGAAAAAGACAACTGGGTGTCCCCTGCAGATGTGTTGGATCACAACTGCTGGAATACAACCATAATACATGTGAACTGCAGTTTATGGGAGTAACAGTCCAAAAGACCTGAAGTATACCAGGTTACCATACTCTCATATAGGGACTTTCCCCCGCTTCTTAATTATCAGAAGAAGTCTGACAACTATGGTTCACATATGAATCTCCACATGTATCCTTCTGGCTCTTTGTACTAATTTCCATCTGCCATATAAGGTTCATTGTTAATTCCATTGTGAGATTGTAAATTCTGGACTACTTGTCATTTTTGCTCTAAGGATGTGAGCAAAAAACTATGCCCAGAAAATGGAAAATACAATATCCCCTCCCCTGCCCACTTACAATGTATTATGCAATGCTTTTTATATAATGTCTTCAACCACATTCTCAAAACTTGTGCTGCAATATTTGGAATATTCTATATTCATTCAATTTACCATGAGTAAGGAATGTACTCTTACTGAGGAGATCTCCAAAGTGCTTAATGCACAAATTGTTATTTGATTTATCCGACTTTTTTGTGGTGGAGGGGAGAGGATTCATAGATAGATAGCCTTGGACAAAGTCTTCAGTTTTTCAGGTAACCTTAAGGAGCCCCAGTGGCGCAGTTGGTTAAAACCTTGTGCTGGCAGGACTGATGACTTGAAGGTTGGGTTGTTGACCTAAAAGTTGCTGGTTCGAATCCAACCTGTGGATAGCGCGAATGAGCTCCCTCTATCAGCTCCAGCTCCATGCAGGGACATGAAAGAAGCCTCCCACAGGATGTTAAAACATCAAAAAGATCCGGGCGTTCCCTGGGCAACGTCCTTGCAGACAGCCAATTCTCTCACACCAGAAGTGACTTGCAGTGTCTCAATTTGTTCCTGCCATGAAATAAAATGCACAGAAATGATCCAGAGTAATACAGGACAAGACAACCTTAACATGGCCTTGCCTCACATTAACTGAAGTTGGGAGATAATTCTAATTCTGGCCCAGACTTCAGCGTATCCCTAACTTTGTACCTTCAAAATAGTAAGGCTGATGGATAGGACCTACCGTATGTTGTGGCCGGAGACGGTCACAACATAGAGAATGGTAGGGGATGGTAGGGCTGGCCATCCAGTGAAAATGAATAAGATTCACAGCCATGGGCAGTCAGGACTGCTTCCCATCTCTGCAGTGTCCACGGAGTGGTGGATGTGTGATGCATCCCAGGACTGATCTGGCATACACCTCGCAAGATTGGCCCCAGGACAGTGAGTCACTGTAGATCTGCCCAAGGATGCAAGGAGGACACATCACATTTGTGTGTACTACAGGCTATTGAAACATTGTTAAAAGGACATTGTTTGAATGGTGTTATGAGCAGACCCTTTGTTTAAGTTAGGTTTAATGGTATCTCCCCCATCTGAAAAAGAAGAACATCGGCCAGTTATTAGCCAGTTCTCACACACTCCAATTTCATTTTCCTCTGAGTCATTTTGGCTCACTTACAACTTTCCCCTTCCTGTTTGCTTAAAGCAATGCTTCAGGCTATGACTCGCTCACTCCATTTGTAAAGTCTGCTTACTCTGGTAAAGTCTAAACTGGTAGCCTCAGCAGCCACACACATTTCCTACACAGTTCTAATTTCCCTTTTCAAAACCACCTGGATCCTCTGAACATTTTTATAACCAACTTCTTTGGTCCCTTCCCACCCTCCTCATCCTGGATACATTTTCAAGCTGATGACACACATCTGCAGCTGCAACTATTTATATAGAGATCTGGGAGAAAAAGAAGCTTTAAAAGAAAGCTACAGTGTGGTAGGTCTCCCTCTCACGGGCAGGTCTTTCTGTGTAAACAGCAGTTATCTGAAACCTTAGGTTAACTGTAAGAGAAGCAAAAAATTCCACTGAGTTCTGGAATGTTAATTTAGCCACAGCAGGAAATTATTGCAAGCCCTGCAACCCTGCTAGTATATAAGATTTTAGCCAGTGAAGTAAAGAGTCATTTTAGGTGAATTTATGTTGACCTGTGCCTTGAAATATTGTAAATTTAGCCATTTGGAAAAAAAAACTTTTTATTAGGACATTAAAGTGGTGAATGAATCAACATGGCAAAAATGGCTCCAAGCGTTCTCTATAAATCTCCTTTCCCCAAGGCAGGCTGTGGAGTGATCTGCTTCGGAAGGTAGCTGTCAATGAGGCAAGCAAATTCTTGGAGAGACCCATTCATTTCTTCATGTAACTTTCCGCTTCAATTTTAGTATGTTAGCTTGCAACAGTTAAAACTGGACATGACACAGATAAAGTTGGTATGATGAAGCTACAATCTCTCAATCTATATGTGTATGTGTGTATTCAACCTGCTCTTATCTCTGGTCAAAAAAAGCACTGGAGCTTTTGAAACATAATTGTAACAGCAAAGTGGCTTATGAGAAACAAAAGTTGTAAGGAGAAATCTATATACCTTCTGAAACCTGTCTCCAAACTGCAGACTTAGCACACATCATGAGTTATTAGCAGATAACTGTCATAGGCTTTCAGCTCCATCCTTGGCTATGGACATCACTTACAAGAATTATTTTTACCAGCACTTAGTTAAGACAGATGAATTCAAATGATCATTCACAGCATTTTTTGAATTTCCTTCCACATGAGGCTAGACTGGCTCCCCTCTTCTTGCTGACAGGTAAAGTCCTTTTTATTAAAGCAGGCATTTGACAATTAACAAGTTGTGCAGAATAAGATGTATTTGACATGATTTGTACTTGAGAAACCCAAGCTACTGATAGGGGTCACAATGTCCTTTTAAAAGTGTGCTCAGACTCCGTTATGTGGACCTTCTTTAACACCCTTTTGAAGATGGGGATAATATTTCCCTGTCTGCAGTCTCCTTGTCTGTTTTTAAAAGAATTATATTGTTACATACATTCCTCAGCTTTTCCCCATTTGCCCAAGGTAATGGGAGATTCCATTCAAATGAAACACAGAGGGAACAATAACATTATGCCAAGTGGGCTGACATCCCAACCATCCCCTGGAATGGTTCTGCCCTTTAAAGACTGATTCAGTGGGTACAATTCTTAGTTATTTCGTGCAGAAAATGACTATCTTCTAAGTTTTACATTAGATAACAAATGTTATATTTCCCGACTCCCTAAAGAAAAGTGCAAAAGAAATCTGTAAGGTCTTTAGCTATACCTTCTTCATGTTTGGAAAATATTGAGCATAATATCCCTGACACAGTTCATGTTGGATGCAGAAGCTAGAGCATGAACACTGTACACAGGTTCAGTTGAGGGGAGGCAGGAACGCTATCTACAAAGACCAAAAAAAAACTGTACTTACCTTGTGGGCACTGTGGACCAACACATGACGTTCTTGACAATTTGCTCACAATGAAATTCTTTGGACTCTAATCCAATTCAAAAAACCCTGGTTTTAAAAAAATTCTTCTCTTTTTTTGGGGGGGGGGGTGGTTGGCCCCCAGGCGCTATTGCTTCAATGTGGAGTTGGGGTGTGGGATGACATAGTGCTGCATGGTAAGACTCCATGGGTTAACTGAGGACCTCTGTTAACCCGATGAAGTCCACCAGCCAGTCATTCCCTTCTCCACAGATAGAGCTCCTAGGGAGAGGTAAATATGATTTCAGCTAGAATTATAAATACACTTTCCCAGAAGTAAGTGTTATTGAACAAAATGGAATTGATTTCCAAGTAACCATGCCCATGACCACTTGGCTAAACAATCTTAATGGCACAAGAGGATTTGGCTGTTTTGCTCAGAGTGCCAAGTCTGCTAATTTTTTTCTTCAGCAGACTCTTATTTAATCCCTGGCAGGATGCCCTAGATGTTAACTTCTACTGTTAACTGTAAAGCTGTGTTGCCTCATAACACATTCTTCATTTGACAACTTGCATTTAAGGCATTCTATCAATCTATTTCTTGATTTTTCACTTACTTATTTACTTGTACTTGGCTTAAATCAAATCAGTCAGGATAAGTATCATGAGGCCCTCTCAAATGCTTTCAGAACCAAAATAACTAATAGCAAGGAATGCTGGGAATTAAAGTTTATTGGAGAGCTAAATGATTTTATATTCCTACAGTAGACAGTTCCAACTAAGATAGATCCAGTAAAGCAGTTGGGCTTACACAACCATTGACTGTGTCTGGGTCTGGAACCCACTGGCCAGTAAATCTGGAACTCACTGTATGGTCACCTCACCTTCCTTTTGGCTGTCACTGCTCGCAACTGGCTGCAGTTCTGCACATGAGCTCTTGGCCATTGTGGGTGCTTTGTTCTAACAGTAACAGAGGCATTCTGAGCAACCAGGAAGAAGGAGGGAGTCAATCCCTCTCCTTCTTCCTGGCTGCATGGGCTCCTTTATTGATGTTAGAATAGGGCACCCACAATGGCCAGAAGTTCACATGGAGCTCTGTGGCTGGCTGGGAGTGGTGACAGCAACAATAGGCATGATCTGTCCTCTTTTCAGGATTGTTGTGTGTTTTCTGGGCTGTATGGCCATGTTCCAGAAGCTGACGTTTCCTGACGTTTCGCCCACATCTATGGCAGGCATCTTCAGAGGTTGTGAGGTATAGTGGAAAAAGCTATTTTCCTTGTTCTGAGTGCAGGTAAAAGGTGGTGGTGATGATGTCCTCTGTGTGCCATGGACTGATTCAAATCCGATCCAACTGTCCATACTTCCTCAAAGCCATGGGAAACTCCAGAGTTTCAAGCAAACTCTGGAGCATCGCTGTATTTTAATGAAGCAGGTCAATGCTGGATTAACCTGGTTTAACCCACAATACTGACTAGAAGTAAAAGAACATCACAAAGACAGCATTTAGCCAATTCTGAGTGAGTTTGTGTTTTAATGGCCTTGTAGATGAGTCTTCAAGATTGATCCAGAAAGTCTCATTTAGGAACTGCTTAGACCTGTGTACTAACCTTTCCAAAGCAATGGTCTTCAAGTCAGCTAACAACTGTAACATGCAAATATAAAAGAATAATAAGAGCATGTAACTAAAAGGCATACTTTAATAAAACCACAAAATAATTTTATTTCTCCATTAACAGAGAAAGAAAGGGAAGGATTAGGAATTTTAAATTCTTCCTTTTACTCTGAAACTCATTATAGCTTGGGTACACACAAAGATTGTTTGCATACATAGCAGTATTAATTGATATTGTTTGTGAAAGTTGCAAAAAAAACTGTTTCCCCCTTTCTTTCGGCATCAGGCTTCAAAGGCTGCAGTTTACTTGAATGTAATTAAGCTTGTGTTCATAGATTTTTCAAACCAAATGAATAATCATTTGCCTAATGGCCACCTCAATGTCCTATTATGGTGTGCATCAACAAGCAACTGCGATGTTACTTGATCCAATGAGTGTTGAAGAAACTCACTCCTTGTTTGGAAATGCTGAGATCAAGTCTACAAATCCTCCACTTACAATCTGGAAGAGTTTTGTCACAGAGATAGAAATGCATGTTATTTTTCTGATTGAAAAAAGGAGTTGGAAAATAAAGAAATAAAACATAGATCTGTTGATAGGACAATGTGATGTGTGATTACTCAGAAGTAAACTGTACTGTGTTTAAAGGCAGTATAACTCTTGGGAAAGTTATGTTCCTTGACTTTCATAAACCTTGTGTTCATTGATTTTTCAAACCAAATCAATAATCACTTGGCAGGATGGCTGTAATTCTGGGAGATGTAATCCATACAATAACTTTTTCAAACTCTGCTTTGACATGACATATTGTCTCTCATTATCATCCATTGCTTCCAAAACCACATACAGGTAGACGTTTTTCTGAACCTTGCTATAGCCATAAATTGAACCAGAAAACCTTATGCATACAAAGCAAATGCTCAACCACTAGCAGGACATTTTTGGGTTCGGTATGTTGGGGTGGCATTCTGGTCTGATCCAGCCAGACATTTATTTAGATCTTCTGTCATGACAGTACTCTTTATGGCCTGTCACGATGCATCTATATAAACCTTTATGTTACCTAAAAAGGATTCTTTTGAAGGGAAAAATATGCCTCATGCATCAGCATTGCTTAGTTGGACCTTATTAAGGCTATTACCTATTTTGTTATTTGTTTCTTATGCAACAATAAATACTGTAAAGCCTAGAATAAACACAGTCTGCCCTCTGACCATTTTTCCAAGAAACAGTTCAATTACTTTCCAAAAAAGCAACAGCAATGTAGGAAGCTTTCCAATTTGGCATTGTTAGCGTGACACACATGCCAAAAGTTTAGTCTGATTTGCTCCAGGGTCAGGAATGCGCAGTGTACATGGGCACGTTACTACTTCTCCAACATAGCTTATGTAAGCAGTGTTTGCCGCAGCTGAAATTCTGTAACAATAAAACCCAGGACACTTTGGATAAATAGATTACAATATTCCTGTTGCCAAATGATTTCTACTGATTGCAAGTGGACTTAACTTTATTAAATATTATTATTATTATCTGTCATTTTTAAACACACTTAGACTGCAAACAGATAACCCCAGGCAATGCAACTGTAACTCAAAGATGTGCTGGTTGTAACCTCATCTTTTACTGGAACTACTTACTGTATTTCAAATACTTGCTCACATAAATACCTAGCAGAATGATGTTACCAAATATCCAGGTCAGATCTGAAATCCAAAAACTGACCATCAGATTGATACAGTTTGTGACAAGCCGTCATTGTGGGCTCACATCAGTCTGTCATCACAAGTCTAAGCAGAGAAGTACAGATACAAAGGTAAGTTATAGTTTCGTGAGGTACCTACCAGCAGAGGCGGTTCAACCACCAGGCCAACTAGGCAGTTGCCTGTGGTGCCATCTTGTTGGGGGGCACCATCGAGGCAACTCCTGTCTCCTGCGGCCTGCCTCCGCAAGGTATTGAACTGCTTTTTCTGTTGATTTGTTGTAAAACATGATGTTTTAGTGCTTAAATTGTAAAATCTTAATGTAATTTGATGTTTAATAGGCTTTTCCTTAATCCCTCTTTATTATCAAACATTTTCGCTTATCCAACGCTTTTATTTTTCAGTGATTGGTTTTGGGGGGGGGGGTGCCAAAATTCTGTTTGCCTACACTTGAAAAATACCTAGGGCCAGCTCTGCCTACCAGCACCCTTTGACAGAGAAGGCTTACAATGTCCTCTGCTTGTGCCTCACCAAACTACAACTCCCATGATTCCATAGCCTTGATCTGTGGAAATTAAAGTGTTACAATTGTGTATTCCTGCATGACTAGGCGTTGAACTAGATCAATAGTTCTCTACCTGTGGGTCCCCAGATGTTTTGGCTTTCAAATCCCAGAAATCATAACAGCTGATTAACTGGCTGGGATTTCTGGAAGTTGTAGGCCAAAACATCGGGGGACCCACAGATTGAAATCCACTGGACTAGATGGTTCTTGCTGCCATTTCCATTTCTATGGTCCTACCATTCTTTTAGGAAACTAGACCTGCGGGAATGTTGCAAAATGGAGTTAGGATACGGCAAAAGTGCAGACGCAGCTTGGTGGGGCAGGGAAGAGGACATATTCAAGGTTAGTTCCTTCTACAAGGAGAGCAATCCAGTGCAATTTTAAGGCAAAACCATCAAGGTTTATTTCAAGTATTTTAGCATGAACCACCTAGCTACAAAGAGTGAGGACAAAACAAACTTAAGAGGGTGACAGAACTGGCATCTGCTAGTGATTTTCTTTGGAGTCTCTCCACTGGGTTTATTTTCTTTTTAAAATGCTCTTCATTTTAAAGGTTTTCATATCTTTCTACAGAAAAATAACCAAATGGCATGCAGAAAGAAAACAGAGTATGCTAAGAGAAGAAAATAAAATAAAAGCATAATGGTGGTGGTGTGTATATGCGCGTGCCCTGCCTCAAAAGGTTTCTCAAATTTGGGTTCAAACAGCAAAAGCAAATTAGAGAGGTAAAACTGGTCCTATGAATTTAGATATATAAAATTATATGTTAAAATTTGATCTTAGCCACACTTGGCAGCCCTATAGAAAACAGCTGAATAAAAGGGGGTGCTGGCGGTAGAGAGGAGATAGGGTGGAAAGGAGTAAAATTACATTAGCTTCAAACTCTTGCAGCAAAGGAACCGGTCATAATGTTAGCATGAGGTTAGGTCAGGCTGCAGATTGTCCTAATTTCCAATCCCTCTAGGATTGTGTGTGTGTGTGTGTGTGTGTGTGTGTGTGTGTGTGTGTAGCTTTAGTTTACTATATATATTCATGTATAAGTCGAACTTATGTCTAAGCTTTGAGGCCTAAATTATTGATTTTGATATGACTGTGAAAAAGTTGAGAGTCATTCCACAAAAAGGGGAAAGCACCAATTTTGACTCTGGGGTGGGTCGGTGGGGGGTAGCTGCTCCTGGTCAATGTTGCCATTTTCCCACCCAGATATTCAAAACAGACAAATGTGATACTACAGCAGAGAGAGTAGAGGGGGGTCAGTGCTTCTTTGTGTTAGTCCCAAGATGGACAGAGCTCCTGCCTTTCACCACTCTACTCTATAATACATTGCCCATGGGTTGATCTTTTGGCAAAAATTTCTAGATTTAGACTTACACATGCATCCATAGATTACCTTCAGCTGGCTAAGTGACAGCTCAGTTGGTGCAGCCTGGGCAGTCAGTCACTCTTACCTCAGACCCAGATTCACTGGATACAGTGAAATTTATTTCTGAGTTAGATGTATATAGGATCACACTTTTATGTTTATAGTCTTTATAATTTTTAAACAATTCATGTGATAGGTATTGCTCTCCAGGGATGGAAGAATGCTGAGGGATTAAACACAATGCCCTTCTCCTTTCCCCTGACAGAGAATGGATGAGATCTACCTACCCAGGATTCTGCTCCGATACATCGAACCAACACGTAAAGCCAGTGGTGGACTTGTGTTGGGTCCCTGAGCATCTCATTCAATGGGATGAGCAAGAGGATCCACAAACTTATGTTGAAATAATGAATTAATATTTATTTGAGTCAACAGTGTGAGTTAACAGTGAACATGAGTCAACAGTATAATATGGCAACTAAAAAAGCCAATGCGATTCTAGGCTGCATCATTAGGAGTATAGTATCTAGATTAAGGGAAGTGATAGTACTATTCTGTTATGCTTTGGTCTTCTGGAATATCATATCCACTTCAGGGAATCACTCTATGATTCTATTATTTATTTATTATGTCATTTTAAGACAAGTATTTACTCAATAATGTGGTACAAGAAAGGTTTACATTCAATAAGTACTTATCTCATTGTTGGGAGTGTGCTCCTTTATCCTCTCTTCTTCCTTAGTGCACAACAGAAGCAATGAAGCTATGGGTTGTAGTTCTATTCCCCAGCATTGATGCACCTGTGTGTACACATCTGGGTGTCTTCTTACTTCTCTTGCACAACCAGGAAATCATAGCATCCTTCACCCCAGCATACAGCTTCGTTTCTAGATGTGTCATGAGGAGCTGCAACATAGCAGTGTTATGGGGTAGAACTGTGATCAAGGCCCCGCACACTTGTTGTTGCACAGCTGGGGTAAAGGGCATGGCACAAGGATGTACAGAAGGCCTCCCTCTGTAAAGTCCAGATTGGGTAGTTCCTGTCACAGAAGTAGAGGTTGCTGTCACAAATCAGGAGGTTCCTGCCATCATAGTAGACCTTCCAGATGCAGTCCCAAGATTGAGATCTACCATGTAGTGACACCTCTCCCTCAATCTGAAGTACCTCTTTGCTCATTTATCATTGTTTCTCCTTTCTCCTAAGACTCGGAGCAATGAGTTCAAACTACAGGAAAGAAGAGTCCACCTGAACGTTAGAAAGATCATAAGAGCTGTTCAGTATTGGAACTCACTGCCTCAGAGTGTGGTGAAGGCTCCTTCTTTGGAGGCTGGATGGCCACTCTTGGCCATCTCTCAAGAATGCTTTAATTGTGCTTTTCCTGCATGGCAGGGGTTGGACTAGATAGTCCATGTGGTCTCTTCCAATTGCATGATTCTATGGGCCTTGTACACCAAATTAATGTAAATAATAATACCAGGTACTCCCTCCAGATTTTAAATAAAGGACTAAAGCACATGAAGAGGGATAGGGAATAATATCCCCTCTTCTTTTAAGGTCTGAGAATGGTCTAAACAGCATTCTTGGACTTTACTGCCTAATATGAATGTTTAGAATTGGAGACAAAAGTTGATAAATAAATCAAAAGTGAAGCAGAGTGGCTAAACGTTAATTATTTCAGAAAGGAGTGGTCAAAGTACAGTCTATTGGCTCCACAAGACCCTTAGGATATCTGAAGTGTGGGATCCCAGCCCCTATTTTTAAAAAAATCCCAGTTGATTTTTTCATATCACATCCCCAAACAGCTCAAAATCACTGAAAAATGCGCCTTTCCCCCTCATTTCCATTTCAAAAAGGTTTTGAGACATTGAGAGATTGGAAAAATGTGGTCAAAAATATTTTAAAATTTTAGACAGTCTGGGTTTCTTTGCCATGGTCATGCGGACCACTGGGAGAGGAAAAATTACTCCAGTCTCCCTCGATCCTGATTTCTAATTTCAATGTAAAGTTTTTAAATTAGCTGTTTCAAAATTTAAAAGGTGTCCGGCATAATATGAGATAGCCTCATGGATGTGGATCATGAAATCCCAACCTGTTCTAGACAGGCTTATTATTTTATCTAACTGAGGCTTAGATTCTGTATGGGCAGTGCAATGATGACCTAAATACCAGGAAAAGTATTAAAAGAGATGATAGCGGAGTCACTTTGAAAGTATCAATGCAGTGATTAGTAAGTGCCTGCAAGGGTTTGTCAAGAATAATTTATGGCAAACTAATCTTTCATCTTTTTCTTGATCAGGCAGTGGTTTAGTAGATAGTGGAATACTGTAGAAGTTTATTTCAATTTTAGGAAAGAATATGTTGATTAGCAAAATGATGAATGGTGAAGTAGATGGAACCACCATCAGATGGATCTGTAATTGCTTGGAAAATCATGTTCAAAGAGTTGTCATCAAACCGGAGGGAAGACCTGAGTGGAGTGCCTAGGGCTGCTACTCTTCAACATTTTTATCAATGACTTAGATTATCAAGTTTACAGATGAGATAAAACTGAGAGGAATCATTAAGATGTTGGAAGACAGAACAGAATTAAAAAGGATCTAATGGAATTAAATTCTAGAAAGACAAATGCAAAATTCTATATTTAGACCACAAAAGCCAAATAGGAAGGGGGATGCTAGGCTTAGCAGAACCTTGGGTTATTGATAATTATAACATGAACATGATCCAACACTGTGATGCTGCAGCAAAAAAAAAAAGGCAAGTGTTATTTCAGTTTAATAGCACCATCGTTTCTATTGGACTATTGGATTATGACCTGTTAGGATCACAACCTAATGGGGATTATGACCTGTTAGAATCATAACCTATTGGGTAGCAGAGTTTCAGAAGTGTTCCTTTAATTTATTGGGTAATGTAAGATCATTGTGCACATAACTATCTTGTTTCTATTCAATGCTCTCAGCAGACAAAGATTCAAGTAGACTTCTTTAAAATAATGTGTTTGTTTTACTCATAACTCCATGTATTTAAATATACAGCTACATTTCTTGTCAGGTTAAACTTTAAAATGTTTCAATTTGTATCTTTAACTTATAGTCTTTAATTATATTGCTCAGTACAGCTCTCTCTCATAACAGTCAACTTCCAAGGGACTCAAGCCTCAACTGTCTGCTAACTCCTAACACTGGCTTCAGTGCTCAAACAAACTCAAGCCTCAACTCTCATTCTTTAACTGTCATCCTTTTAAGTTGCTTTCTAAACAGTCACTGAACCAGTCACATGGCCTGCAGCCCCTCCCATTGCAGCCCCTCCCACTGCTACATAAAGCTAAGAAAACTGCAAATCAAAGAAGACATGAACTTCAGGAAATAAACCACCACATTATAAAATAGACAAAACATTCAATAGAGGAGGCTTGATACTGTTGCTATCTCCAACAGTTTCCAAGTCAAGGGAAGTTATAGTCCACTGCATTCTACACTGGGTCAGTACTGTGTTCAGTTTTGGATGCCTCGTTTTAAGAAGAATATAGACAAATTGGAGTAGGTTCAAAGAAGGGCAACATGGATAAAAGGAAAGTACAGCCAGGATGTTATAGTGTTAGGATCTCATCACATGGGCTGTGGGAAGTTTGCTGAACTGCCTGAAATTGACTGCTACACTGCAAGGCTTCCCATCACACAGATATGTTCCCCAGCCTTTCTCCTGTTGTGTTTTGCATGCATACCCACCACACGGGCATGTTCTGTCCCTACCAACTCCATATTTCCTTTTTTTTTTTTTTTTTGAACGTAGAAATCTCTGGAATCACGGAACTCCAAAACCTCGCAGTACTTCAAAGAGGCAATTTGTAATAAATAGAAAAATTTTACTATTCAAGCAAGGAGATCATTATTAATATAATATAAATATTAATGCTTTACAATGTAAGGAATGTATGTATTAAATTTCTAATACATGAAAACATGTAATTGTATATTTTCAAATAATAGTTTAAAGCACCTAGACAAAAAGAGCATTCCTAAGTTCTATAACTAATGTAGGGAAGAAATATAAGGTTGTGAGTAGTGATGGCTGACAGTGGTAGTAACAGCAATAGGTTAAAAAAAAAACAAGTTGTGAAAGCACAGCATACTGCAGAGGGAGGCAATAAAGCTATCACAGTAGTGATATCTTTCCATTGCACAATTTCTGTCAGTGACATTTAAAAAAGGAATCAGGTTCAAATAGAAGGACTTGGAACAAGAATGGGACCATCAATGATCGCCAGAAGACCACCCAAAGGAACTCCCATTGCTCCAAGTCACTGAAACGAAATGGTACTGACGAATCAGAGAGATCCCATCCCACGTTTTTGAGTGCTTTCTCATGTTTTTGAATGCTTCAGGTGCTCAGAAGATGATTTCTCCCTGTCTTCCTTTCTCCTGTTTCTACACGCTTCAACCACCTTTCGAGGCTGAAATGCTAAGGGTGACATTTGGAAGTCAAGAAACGTCATGCAATGGGCTCCATGGCATTTCATCCTCAAAATGGATTAGAAATGTGTAGAAATGGGGAGAGGATGGTGTCTGATGAAATCTTTAGACTACAGCTTGGGGGCCAAAGCTCAATTATGGAAAGTCACTGGGTGATCTTAGGCAAATCGCACCCTTGCAGCCCCAGAAAACCCCATCATGGGGTCACATTAGAGAGGCCATAAACTGAAAATATCTATTTGCATCTGATGCAAACAGATTGCAAAGCGTAGTGATGGTAAGTGGGCAGGGGTGGTCCATAGGGCATAATCAGGAAAATGAAAGTCAGCAAGTGTTTGAACAAAACACAAACTATTTTAATTAAATTTTAAAGAACTTATCATTTAATTGATCCTCCCCTTTAGCACATGCTTTTAAAAGCCCAGGTTATTCTTACATTTTCCTTTTAATTTTTTTTTTGTGTTCCTTGTCTTCAAGGGGTTGCAAACAAGACCAAGGCATAATAGAAATGGCAGAATAAATAATTATTCCACCTGCGTTTTCTCCCTTCATCCAGTTGAATATCAGCTGGACTTGTTATGTGCATGACCTAAATTATAGCGCCATGACATGAACGTTATACTTTTCTGTGCCTTGCAATTGCAGGCTTCCCAGCAGCTTGCAGTGCTTTCAGAATTATTTATAACGGCACTGAATGGTGTCTGCTGCCTTCAAGGTGACTACGCTCACCGTGCTGCCTAAATCTGCTTCATCAAAACCCAATGGCAAGACTAACAGCCAATGAGACGGAAAGAAAGGGACAACCACTATTATTACATCATCAGAATGTATTTTCATTGGCTGGCATTCCTTCCAATGGCAGGGTGCTATTACCTAGCAACATCAGAAAGATGCAGGCTATGATACAATCTGAGTTTAAATCTTGCTGTGGTTTTGTCACAATGACCCAGTTTTATTTTATAAGCCCTTAAAAAACTTAACAGCCCAATTGAAATGGATTTGCCATATTTACACATCCACAGCATGTATTTCCTATACCTGAGCTCCAATCATTTTTTGTCGTTAAGATGGATTGCTTCAGTATCCTGAAACAAACATTGGGTTTAATGCATATTTGGATATAGTTGGACTCCAACTCCCATTTGCCCCAGACAGTTTGGCAGTCATTAGGAGTTGATGGGATTTGTAGTCTGTCTAGTGGGAAAAGCCCAAGAATTCTAATCTCAGATGTAGATGAAATAAAACAAGCTCTTTATCATACTTTGTCAGCCTTTCCTGCTAGGAGCCCCCAGTGAAGCCTTGTTCCAGTAGGACTGCTGACTTGAAGGCTGGGTTGCTGACCTGAAGGTTGCCAGTTCAAATCCAGGGAGAGCGTGGATGAGCTCCCTCAATCAGCTCCAGCTCCATGCGGGGACATGAGAGAAGCCTCCCACAAGGATGGTAAAACTTCAAAACATCCAGGCGTCCCCTGGACAACGTCCTTGCAGAAGGCCAATTCTCTCACACCAGAAGCAACTTGCAGTTTCTCAAATTGCTCCTGGCACCAAAAACAAAAAACAAAAAAACAAAAACAAAAAAACATTTCCTGCTGTGGTTTATGACATTGACAATAATTAAGCAATGGGTCATCATTAAATTCATTAGTCATATGATTTGGTTTTCTCCTCAAATATCCTGAAACACAGGAGGAGAGAAAGTCTATGGTTTCACATTTTCACTCACACTCTTAGTACAATGTAAGGTCTCATCTACACTGTCATACAATGTAGTTTGAAACTGCACTACATGGTTAGTATAGACTCATATAATTCAGTTCAATACAGTTAAACTGATTTGTGTGAGTCTACACTGACCATATAATGCAATTTCAAATTGCATCATATGGCAGTGTAGATGAGGCAAAAAAGGATATATCCTAGCTGATGCCAAGGGCCCATTCTATTCTAATATAATGGATTCAGACTCGAGATTTCCAATTCTTGCTAAAGATGGGACAAAGGTACCTTCTGCATTGCCGTATAATGCAGTTTCAGGTTGGATCTACACTGTCATATAATCCAGTTTCTGAATCTAGATTATCTGATTTGAACTGGATTATATGAATCTACACTGCCAGATAATCCAGTTCAAAACAGATAATCTAGGTTTTTATGGCATTGTAGATGGGGGAAATGTGGTGCAAAACTATTAATTCTACAGTGTAGATGCACCCTACGTTTCCAAGGAGAATTATATGACAGATTTTTGTTGGAGATAGGCAGTGAATACTATGCTCTTTGTCCTGCAGGAAAATTAATTAGTTTTGGGGGAAAGCCCTTCTTGAAAGAATTACAGATGAATATAAACACTATCACAATAAGTTATAACATATATATGTCTTAAGAAGTTCTAATATTAATAAGGCTGTAAACTTTATGTTTGTTTTCAGACAGCTATTCTGTATAATCTCAGCAAAGGAAAAATTTGCATGTTGTTTACTTTATGTCTGAACGGCTACATTGAAGAGGAAAACAGACCGGAAATGTGTGCACAGGACTATGTGCTTTGGTATTTTTGGCCAAAAATAGCAAATGCAGATTTTTAATTTTTTTTTGTGTAGAACAATGAAACACTGGAAATGGATCCTGTTTGAAGAAGGCATTAAGCAAAAAGACCGTAGGTGGGATCCTGAGATCCTGTAAGTGGAATTCCATTTCAGACATCTGCTCTTTCTCGTTCACCTCCTGTGCCCTGCTATGAATCTGCTCTTCGGGAGATATTGGCAGATCAAAGGAATGTTGCAGGAGTTGTTACAGACTACAGCAGCGAAAGGGAATTGGTATTAGAGTGTCTTCATTTTCCATCTTTTGTCAATTAATGTCTCCAGGAGATCAAAAACACTATTCTGGACATTTCCCTATCATTTGTGGAGGGCAGCTGAGGCCTCTTCTACACTGCGATATAAAATTCAGATCATCTGATTTAAACTGGATTATCTTGCGATGTAGACTCATATAATCCAGATCAAAGCAGATAATGTGGATTATCTGCTTTGATAATATGGATTATATGGCAGTATAGAAGGGACCCAAGAGATAGGGCTGGATTTACACTGCCCTGTATCCCAGGACCTGATCGCAGATTATCTTCTTTGAACTGGATTATATGAGTTTCCACTGACCGATCATCTGGGATAAACTGATAATCTGGGATCAGATCCTGGGATGCAGGGCAGGGTAGAAGGGGCCTTACTCAAGATCACCTATCTTCAAAGCGCTCTGGGAATTTGAATCCATTGCACAGGCTTAACGTTTCAGTATGGACACAGCATATCTTCCACCTACTGTACTGATAAGGTAGTCTACAGAATACAACCGAAAGTCTGAAAAAAAATGGTAAAAGGCATCTCTCTCCCTCATTCTCTTTTTCTCCCTTTTTCTGGCAAGCAGTTGGAATTATTGCAGCCACTATCTTTTTCAGGCAAAGCCTTAATAAATGGTTCAGAATCTCATTTATTCCAGAGATAAGACTTCTCAGACATTATATTACACATTCAGCCAACTGGATTGCCAGATCGGAGAGCACATAAGCCTGTTATTATGGAAACTTGGAAATAATTTGGCCAGGGTGCCTCTTAACATGGAGAAAATCTTTCCAACTGAAACAGAGAAATGGATTTCAGTTTTGTTCAAACAAACGATGTTTTGGCTCGGAATAGTGCCACTAAAGGTGAAAATTATTTCACCCAAAGAACTGTATATTCCTAAAAGTTGGCAACTACTTGCCAATAGTAGTCAGCCCAGCAGTTCTCAAGGTTTGTTTATATCTGACCTTAGGTCCACATTATTTGAAGGATAGTATTCTCCATTATAAAGCCTTGAGATCTTCTTGGAAGGCCCTTTTCTCAGTTCCATTGCTTCTGTAGGTGCATCTTGCAGACACATTCGAAGCCTTCTTAGGCCCTGCAACTCTCTCCTGGACTAGCACCCTCCCTACTGTTTTCATAGAAAATACTTTTCTATTACAACAGGCATTTGATGAATGACTATATAAGACCCATCTTACACAATGAGCTGGATATTGCCAATTGTGCTGCTGTGTTTTTTTATGAAGCATGTTTTAACCTGATTTTATTTTTTTAATTGTTTAATCGTGTTTTAACTTCTCTATCTTGTGGATTCTTAACAGTGCCTTGTAATTATTTTAATCTGTTTTGAATCCCAATCTGGGAAAAAGGTGGCATAGAAATATAATAGTAATCATCATTATCACAGCAGCAGCAGTAACAACGACAAAATCCTGTTTGAACTTTTCTGTTAGTGGTTATTATTTTAACACTGACCTTTTCAGACATTTTACCAAAGTGTGTTTTCTGGTTAACTGAAAATTTTAGTTAGTGATATATACATTAGGCCCTTGGTTCCAGGAGTCCTGTGGATACCAATTAGAGTTGTTCATGGAATTCATTCCTACCGTTCTTACTGTTTCTTTTGTGTCTTCCGCTTCTTCAGGAGCATGAAATGGGAAGTCCTCTCCCTGCACGAAAATCTGCTCAACACGAAAGCAGGCTTTTGTCTGCAGTGAAACTTGCCTCCCTGCCTTAGAAAGAGAGTACGTATGTGGCGGGGCATGCAAACAGGTCCGGAGCGTGCCTACAGTTGAGCGCCTTTTATTCTACAGTAGTGGTTCTCAACCTTCCTAATGGCGGGACCCCTTAATACAGTTCCTCATGTTGTGGTGACCCCCACCAAAAATTATTTTCATTGTTACTTCATAACTGTAATTTTGCTACTGTTATGAATCATAATGTAAATATCTGATGTGCAGGCTGTATTTTCATTCACTGAACCAAATTTGGCACAAATACCCAATATGCCCAAATTTGAATACTGGTGGGGTTGATTTGGTCATTTGGGAGTTGTAGTTGCTGGGATTTATAGTTTACCTTCAACAAAAGAGTCCCTTGAACCCCACCAACAATAGAATTGTGGCAAACTTCCCACATAGAACTCTCATGACCGACAGAAAATACTGGAGGGATCTGGGAGGAATAGACAGTGATTTAGGGGAGATGTAGTTCACCTGTCTTCAGAGAGCACTGTGAACCCATCAACTATGGATCTGGACCAAATTTGGCAGAAATATTTGATACGCCGAAATTTGAATACTGGTGGGATGGGGGTATGTGTGTTGATTTTGACATTTGGGAGTTGTAGCTGCTAGGATTTTTAGTTAACCTACAATCAAAGAGCACTCTGAACCCAGCCCACAATGGATCTGCACCAGACTTGGCACACTATCTACATGGCCAACATTGAATACTGTTGGGGTTGGGGCTGTTTTTGAATTCTGGGAGTTGTAGTTCACCAGCACTCAGAAAGCACTCTGTACCAAACTGGTGATGGAATTAGTAAACTTGCCACACAGACCCAACATGCCAAACTTTGAATACTGGTGGGGTTTCAAGGGGACTGACCTCAGAGGTTGGGAGTTATAGTTCACCCTCATCGACAGAGCAATGTGCACCCAACTCATGGATCTGGACCAAACCTGGCACAAATACCCAATATGACCAACTTTAAATACAGTGCGGTTTGGGGTGGGGACTGACCCAACATGATGGTAATTATAGTTCTCCCTGCATTCAGAGAACCCTGTGACCTTCACCAATAATGGATCTGAACCAAACTTGGCACACAGACCCAATATGGACAATTGTGAGTACTGGTAGGATTCGTGGAGGATTGACCCATGATTTTGGGAGTTATAGTTCACCCACATCCTTATGCATTTTCTAATGGGAGCATTAATTAAAAAACAAAAGGAAAGACTGACTTTTTTCTAATACAGTAGAGTCTCACTTATCCAACACTCGCTTATCCAACGTTCTGGATTATCCAACGCATTTTTGTAGTCAATGTTTTCAATATATCGTGATATTTTGGTGCTAAATTCGTAAATACAGTAATTACAACATAACATTACTGCGTATTGAACTACTTTTTCTATCAAATTTGTTGTATAACATGATGTTTTGGTGTTTGATTTGTAAAATCATAACCTAATTTGATGTTTAATAGGCTTTTCCTTAATCTCTCCTTATTATCCAACATATTCGCTTATCCAACGTTCTGCCGGCCCGTTTACGTTGGATAAGTGAGACTCTACTGTAAATAGCATTACAAATTACCTAAGCTGCTCCTGCTTCTCCTTCCCCTGATGTTGCTGGGCCACTCTCAGTTCCACATTGTGCAGGCACTTTCCCCCTGCCTTGAAAAGACTCGCTGGCGCGTGCCTCCCTCCAGCCTCAAATGCTCTCCCTCGCCTGCACCAAGCATGCCTGCTGTCCCCTCCCCGCTTGGAGTCTCAGAAAGAGTCCTCCCCTTAGCTGAGAAGCCAGTTCCTCCATAAAAGGTCCAATGTTCAAGGCCCCAAACCGAAAACAAACATCTAATTTTGGGAGGCTCCCAAAAACGGATTGGGGCCCCCAACGAAAGCGAAACGGGGCAAGGTTTACCCCAAAAGAACAACCCTAATACCAATATCTGTGAATGCCAAGTTCCATTATAGACACTAGCAGAGTAAAATGGTGTCTCTTATATAAATGGCAAAATCAAGCTTTGTCTTTTGGATGTTAAAAAATTCCTGGCTGAATGCAGAATGTGTAGATATGGAAAGTTAACTGTCTTTAATATCCCAAACAAGCTCAACAGCTAGCAAAGAAACAAATGAACTTTTGTGGAAATCCTTGGTACTCTTTCAGCTTTATATGACGCATATATGAGTCACTGGGTTCATAGTATCTATTTTTGGGTTGAGGGGAAAAAAAGTATGGTCAGGTGCATCCTGGTATAATGGCAAAAAAGTAGTTATGGCAAAGGCTCTATTTATGACAGAATTTTTCTTCCCGCCCCTCCATAAGATCCTCAAAGTCATATATATTCCTTGTTCTAGGAATGTATTTTGAGCACTGAAAATTTGTTTCTCAAATGAAGATCATGGTGATGATTTTCAGATTGTTTTTAATAACCCCTTGTTTTGATTATATATGTCTCTTCTGCTCTATGACACAATGCTTTGCTATGAAGTGAGAGGCTGTAAAAAGAAATAATTGAGCTTCCAGTTATAAATGAGCTTCAAAATGATATCAAATGAGGCATTTCACTATGAGATGGAGGCTTCTTCCATTGCTTCTAATTGGATGATGGACCTTATTTATCAGATCTCACTTCATTATTCATGGTGAGGCATAAGTTATCTTTCTCTGAGTAATCCTGACTAACCAAATATTTGTGAAAAATAGGGGGTACCCTACAGATATTATATTCCACAGCCATACAGATAAAGGATAGATAATAATAATAATAATAATAATAATAATAATAATAATAATAATAATTTTATTTCTTACCCACCTCTCCTCATGGCTTGACAACACTGCACTCATCCATTTCTACACTCCAGTTGTGATGACTCATGGGCCATGTAGTCCCGTTCCTAGTACTATTGAGGCAGATGAAGAGGAAAACTTGGGTTTCCCACCGTTTCTGCCAGATTTGGAGCCCTTGCACCTGCAAGATGTTTGCCCACAAGAAGTCAGCCAAACAAGCCTTGAGCAGAAATCTCCCCCATTTTCTCGCCGGGATGATTATAATCAAGATAGGGGCGCTCGAGAGGCGACTCGCCGGAGCGCCAGGATAGCTGCCAGACAATTAGCTGATTAAGTCTGTTTCCCTTGGGAAACTTTAAGGAGTCATGCATCTGGACACAGTATAGGTTTCGTTTCTTGTTCCCCAGAGAAAGTGTTCCTTGGCGGGAAAACAAGATCATTTATAGGTGTTTGCCCGCACAGAAATCCTTGCGGAGTCAATTCGTCGGCTTGAGGAGTGAGTCGTGTGTAGACTTCGTACTCCAGTTCCCAGATCCCGGATCAAGTTTCCAGCCCAGCCTTGTACCATGGACTTCTATGGACTCAGTTCTTGATTCATGTTTGCCTTGCTTCAAGTTTGATCTTGCCAAGTTTCAAGTCTTGCCTTGCCTTGCGTTTTAAACCACGGACCTTGCTTCTCAGATTCAAGCCTTGTTTTCCAGTTTCCTTCGGATTTACCTTAAGCCTCAAAGACTATGGACAGTTCCCCACACTATTGCTTGCCAAATAGTGTGTGTTTCGGTGAAGTGGATTATAACTTTGGACTTTAATATCACATATTGGACATTGTTTTCCTGGACTATATTTGACCTTTCCTGAAAGGTCTACTCCTGAACTATATTCTACACTTGTTTTTACTGACTTTATATATTCCTTTAATAAAGATATTAGATAGATTCTGGCCTCTGCGCATGGTTATTGGTGCTCTGCAGCCTGGGTCCTGACACCAGTTGACTAAATCTCCAAAGTCACAGTAACATCACACTTGTCTGATTTCTTTTCAGTTATGCCTTATCTGCCGTGAATGTAATTCTTTTGTGAAAATGAGAGATAATGTTTAAGAAAATAAATAAATTATGTCATTTCAAATGAATCTGTAAATCTGTGCCAATGAAAAAATGCATATTAATTTGCTATAACTATTATTTTGAATCCAAGCTTGAAGAAATTACCGTATATCCTTTTGAACCAAGTAAAAAAGGGGAGTTAGGCCTACATATCCTTAAGGCATGAGACCCCACCAATCTTTTTTTATCCACTTTAGCCTGATCCTTTTAATTTGCTATGTGCTGAAATACTGTCTTTTAGTCTGTCCATATCACATATTTTGTTGTATGTGTTTTGGGTAAATGACAGAAAAAGTCAAGCTTTCAGTAGTTGCCTGTGAACCAAAACCCAACTTTCTAACTGCTTTGGAGCTATCTAAAATATTTTAAGATAGTATCAGTAAGTGGGCAGATAGAGCTAAAGTCCAGCATGCATATCAGGGAAGAGAAACTTTTGGATGTTCAAGAACAACTTTTCTGCTCCAGGTGTTACTTAAATCAGTTATCTGCCACCAGGGGGCAGTGTAGGTCTATTGCCCAGCACCCCATGCTACAGTAGAGTCTCACTTATCCAACACTCGCTTATCCAACGTTCTGGATTATCCAACACACTTTTGTAGTCGATGTTTTCAATAAATCATGATATTTTGGTGCTAAATTCGTAAATACAGTAATTACTACATAGCATTATTTCGTACTGAACTACATTTTCTGTCAAATTTGTTGTATAACATGATGTTTTGGTGCTTAATTTGTAAAATCATAACCTATTTTGATGTTTAATGGGCTTTTTCTTAATCTCTCCTTATTATCCAACATATTTGCTTATCCAACGTTCTGCCGGCCCATTTATGTTGGATAAGTGAGACTCTACTGTACTTTGAAAGCCAGTAAAAACATGACCGGGTTTGATGGCAATAACAGAGGTTTAGTCACCTGGCCAGATGAATGACAGAATTGCATAATCGCCAAAAAAAAACCTGACATCACATATAATACAGTGCAAAGAATTTTATCACCTTTGGCAGCTATTCAGAAGACCCTTTCCCTCCCCTGATTGGTTCAGGAATTGTGCCTCTTAGGATCTGCCTTCTCATTGGCTGAAACTTCTTCCTGATGTCACAGATTGAGGCAGAGAGGAAGAGAGAATATCTTGGATTGGTGAGGTTCAAAATTAAAGGTCTGTTGTGCCTACCACTGAGGAATGTGGGCCCCATTGTCCAGACTAGAAAGAATTGGTTTTTAGAACTAATGGACTTTGGAAGCTTGGAATAATCTTCTGCACAAAGAGTGAAGCTTGAGAAACCAGAAAGTCAATCAAGTGGGTAAATGAAGTCCTTGATGAGTCCTGGGTCATGGGGGTTACTGGCAATCAGTTTCTCAGCAGGGAGTCCACATAATCTAAAGTCACATAAGCACTACACAATGTAAGTTATGATATTTGATAACCTTGGGTGTAATTGATATTGTGCAGGTTTATTGCACAAAAGGGGCTCAGTTGTAGAAATGGAATGGAATCATATTGGAGCTGGCAGTTCAATTATAGCAAGTTTTGCAACAGTGAAGAAGTTAGGAAAAAAGGAAAGGGACACCCAGTAGACAGACAGAAAGAGCCAGGTCTGTTTTGTTAATTAAATAAATGTATTACTTCATATCTATCTATCTATCTATATCTGTATATGAAGGCGTTTCTTGGGGCAACAGGGTTAAGGGGATTTTATCTTTTTATTTTTATTTCTCTTGAGGCTGAGTGAGTGGGGCTCGGGAGCTGAGGGAAAGGTCAATAGTCACAACCTAAACTTGGTTCCAGGGATTTCCATAAAATCACAAAAGGAGAGTTGATCAGATCAAGGTGTTAGGGTTCCTGGATGTCCAGTTTCCAAACAGTTTTTGGATGCCTCAAAATATGTCTATGGTTGTAGCCTAGTTTTTGTGGATATATGTGAGTCTTCTCCCCTCTCTATTAATAAAGCATAAATCTGAATCAAGACATAGGAGAAGCCTAAAATGTTTTGTCAGTGCAAACCTCTATAAGGCGTGTGGGACCACTGTCTTCTTGGGATAGACATTGCCTATAGCCTGTGGGATTTAATCCTCCCAGGAATGTTTAGGATTGGGCTGGGGTTGAGACCCAGCTAAAATCTGTAAAAATATGTTATACATTTATAGTTATTGTTATTAGAGGAGTCATTTTTTTTCAATAATTCAGGGGTTACATAAACAACCCAAAATGCAAAACAATACTTTTGGAGGAATACAGAATCTCATTTCTGGATTTGAAAAACTATTTTTTAAATGTAAAACAGTACATAGGAGCACCACTAACCTATTTAAAAGGGAAAGATTCTTGGAGGCTGCCAGGAGATATAATTCCACCTCCATCTATCCAGAGGAGTAAAGTACTCCATAAACTGACATATGGCCCTCTCGGTATCATAAAAAGAGCAAGGTTTTCATTTCAGTAGTGAACTCAGATCAATCTCAGGAAAAAGCTCTTTGTCCAGTGAGTCAACAGCAAAGAATTAGGGTGGATCATTATTATACAGAACAACAATGGACTGAACAGTCACAGGAAGCCTATAATGATCATGGTTACCTCGGTGTACCTTCACTTGAATCAGACAATTGGAAACAGGGTATTCCTTACTACTTCCTATGCTTCCTTCTGTTTCATCAGTTCTGGCTTATATGGAGAGCAATGATTTTCAACACTTGTCTACAACATACTCGGTGTTGTTCTGCCATCTTGTGACTTTCACTTAGATTTACACTGCACTCTAGAAATTATCCCTGTTTTATGGAGTTTGCTTTTTAAATTCCTAATCCCCCTCAATAGTTTGGGTATAAAGTAAGTAATCTTTAATTCCATTAATTTTAATGGATGACTGTAATTAACTTGGCCCCGCTGAGTTCAGTGTGACATAATCTGGACTCAACCCTATCTTATATAGAATTCAAAAATCCAAATGTTGCTGTCTTGTATCTTTGAATTAAGTGACAAAGCACAATTTGATCCACAAAGAAATTACTTTGATATACTTTGCATAGTTTGTAAATGTATATCTAGTTTTTTAAAAAGCTGTAGCAAGAAATATTTAAACAATTGTTACTGGCTTGGTAATAGCATGGCTTGGGGACTTGAGCTTCAGAGAAAAGGTGAGTCTTGAAGAGCAAAGGAAGAAAACAGCAGAGACAGGCATTCTGGGAGGGAATTCTGGACAAGAAAGGATAACAATTTTCTGACACAACAGATCTTCAGAACAATATATGTCTTTATCATTTGGGCAGGGCCGGCCGGAGAAAATTTAAAATATTAAACGGGGGTGGGGAAAAGCCCCCCCCCCGCCGGCGCTGTGGGAGGCGTGGCCATGTGCCTCCTGCGGCGCCGGTGGGCCCCGCCTCCCGCGCCCTGGCCCCGCCTCCCACCCAGCGACCCCTGACCCTGCTTCCCACGCAGCATGGTAGGCGGGGTCAGGGCTAGTAGCGCGGGAGGTGGGGGCCAGGGTTGGCCCTGCCTCCCACCCAGCGTGCCCTGGCCCCGCCTCCCACGCAGCGTGGAAGGCGGGGCCAGGGGACGCTGGGCAGGAGGCAGGACCAGGGTTGGCCCCGCCTCCCGCCCAGCATGCCCTGGCCCCGTCTCCTGCGCTACTCGCCCTGACCCCCCCCCACGCAGCGTGGGAGGCGGGGCCAGGGCACGCTGGGCGGGGTGGCACGCTGGGCGGGGGGCAGGGCACCGCCCTGACAGTGCCCCGCCTCCCGCCCAGCGCGGCCTGGTCTAGCCGGCCTAAGTTGCTGGACGCAGGCGCAGATCGCCCAGCCGATCTGTGCCTGCGTCCAGCAACTTCAGTGCTTTGCCGTTTGGTGCGGCGCAGCGGCGGCAGCGGCGGCGCTACGGGGTGCTGTCGAGGCGTCGACAGCGCCCCCTAGCAGCGTGCACCCGAGGCCGCGGCTTAACCGGCCTCATAGGGTAAACCGGCCCTGCATTTGGGGAAATATAAACAAAGAAGAAATTACATAGTTTTGAGAGTTTTGATTTTATGTTGCAGAAATGAAGGTTGTGTTAGGCAAATTTTTACAGGGAAAGTGCCTCTCAAGTCAACGTTCTCACAATTGTTTTATATTTGGTGGCATACTTTGAACCTATTGCAAATGTTCTGCTCCTTCTCCTTAGAAGGATGTAGCTTGTCTCTTTTCCTGTGTTACTTTAGCCACAAATACATCAAGTCATACATGACAATGTCCAGGGAGATAGACAGCCAGAGAAGTAATCTGAAATGCTTTAATCAAAGATTATGTAATTGTGCTCTTCATTTAATTTTTGTATAGTTTTGCTGTATGCAAGATCTAAGGCATGATTGTGAGATATTAATGACATCACTTGACTTCTATCAGTCCATGATATGCTGTTGCCTTGAAAGCTTGTATTGGTCTTTAGATCCATATCAGAGAATGGTTAAGGAAGTCCTGTTCACTTGAATCACAGCAGCCTTTAGAGATAGCATAGCAACAGCAAGAGACAAGAGGCAAGTGATCCTGGGAAATGCAACTGCCTATAGGAGTGATAAAAATAAAGTTGAAGAACAAAGAAGAGAATGTAGTGATTTCGGCTAAAACCACGGTTAAAGGGTCTGTGCCTGGTGATCATTTGCTAAACCAGATCATCCAGGATAGAGAAACACATTCACCAGGTTGAAGACAAGCCACAGAGGTTTATTATGATTCAGCCAAAAATTAGGCATATGAGCAATTTGCTTTAACAGGTACAAGCATAAACATACAGAGAAATGCATAATATCTTATACAATTCTGACAACTATTCAGACTTCCTGCTCCCTCCCCTGAATGGCTGAAAAAGAAGCAGGTTAAGATCTCTGCCCGAATTGGCCAGTGGTTCCCTTGATGTCACAGCCTGCAAGAGGAGTTTTCCAGGGGTGGAAGAATGACAGCGGTGATTGGTTAGTTCAATGGACCAATTCATTACAGAGACACCCCCTGGAAGGGCACAGATAATGAGGCAACAATGGTGTAGATATGCAGATGAGTCTCTAACTCAAGTATCTGGTTTTTGTGAGACAAAAGTGTAGTGATCAAAAGACAAAGGTGTTGGATTTAGACAATCAAGGACTTGACTATTGGCATAGAAGGTTAATGAATACACATCTACTAAGCCCCTTCTTCTGCGGCAGACTCTCAACCTCAGGTTAAATGGATAAACATAATGAGCCTATTTAGTTGATAAAGATAATCATTTATCTATACATACAATGGTTCTGACAGTCATGTAGCTTAGGAAATAGCTAGAGGGATCTTGGCCAAAGTCCACTTTCCCAGGAGATTATGCAAACTGGGTCATGGAGAGGTGGCTGCCTTCAAGTTACACACACATACACACACACATATTGCTGCTGCTCAGTCGTTTAGTCGTCTCTGACTCTTCGTGGCCTCATGGACCAGTCCATGCCAGAGCTCCCTGTTGGCCATCACCACCCCCAGTTCCTTCAAGGTCAAGCCAGTCACTTCAAGGATACCATCCATCCATCTTGCCCTTGGTCGGCCTCTCTTCCTTTTTCCTTCCATTTTCCCTAGCATCGTGATCTTTTCCAAGCTTTCTTGTCTCCTCATGATGTGGCCAAAATACTTCAGCTTTGCCTCTAATATCCTTCCCTCCAGTGAGCAGCCGGGCATTATTTCCTGGAAGATGGACTGGTTGGATCTTCTTGCGGTCCAAGGCACTCTCAGGATTTTCCTCCAGAACCAGAGTTCAAAAGCGTCTATCTTCCTTCGCTCAGCCTCTTATGGTCCAGCTTTCGCATCCATAGGTTACTGTGGGGAATACCATTGCTTTGACTATGCGGACCTTCGTTGCCAGTGTGATGTCTCTGCTCTTCACTATTTTGTCAAGGTTGGCCATTGCTCTCCTCCCAAGAAGTAAACGCCTTCTGATTTCCTGGCTGCAGTCTGCATCTGCAGTGATCTTCGCGCCTAGAAATATAAAGTCTGTCACTGCCTCCACGTTTTCTCCTTCTATTTGCCAGTTATCAATAGGTGTAGTTGCCATGATTACAAACAGTTACAAACAGTTTATACACGTAATCTAGCAGGAATTGAAACTTTACACAGTATATAAAAGATACAAATTATACAAAAATAATCAGATTGATACATTTGATTAAAGGATTAGATTTGATAGAGTTTGTAGTGTACAGCTGCTGCGAGAGCCTCAGATACTTTAGCATTCACAGCTCCGGATCTCCGGAAACGATTTTATTTAAAAAAAGAAAAAAATCATATATTTGCTTGCCTCAATATGCTACAAAGGGGCATAGGTTCAGGATTGACTGAATCTCTAAATGGGATGGAGTTTTTTTTAATACTAAGGCCCCTTCTACACTGCCATCTAATCCAGATTATCAAAGCAGATAATCCACAACTGGATTATATGAGTCTACACTGCCATATAACCCAGTTCAAAACAGATACTGTAATCTGGATTTTATACAGCAGTGTAGAAGGGGCCTCAGTCCTCATTAATGCTTGGAATGGGGGGGGGGGCACTAAAGAATATCAGATGCTCTTTGCTATATCCTATTAAGGAGTAGAAATTGCAATGATTACTTGTTTTCTACCAGTGTATATGAGTTTAAAACAAAACCCTCCTGTTCCCAGCCACTTGCCCACATGCCTATTTATGATGTTTTAAACACAGCATTAATAGTAAAGAGTCACTGATTCAAAACTTTCTGATTAGCCTCCGCAGATGTGATCTCATTAAGATCCAGAACTGAGTGGGTGGAAAAGTTAAATTAATGTGCTCTTGGAAATGCTAATAGCAATGCACAATTAAAATCCCTTAGAGTTTCAAAATTGGCACATTTGTGGAATGGAACAGTAGATAAAAACTGGAGCAGAAATAATCCCATAATATCAGGCATTGCTCTAATCTGATCCAAAACCCGCATGCTCTTTTTTCCAGTGACATCACAGCAGGCCACTTCACCTAGCAACAGCCAACACTTCAGCTAGCTACAGCCAACTGCCTCTGGTGTCACTGTGAGAGGGTCCTCCATTGTGCATGTGGAAGGGCTCAGACTGCATTGTAGTAGGTGGTTTAAAAGGAAGACTGCCTTCCAGATGGAGAAAGTAAATCAAGGAGTCTACAAACCCTGAGCACAGCTGTTGGTGATATTGGATGACTTGGGTTGAATGTACACTGTCGAATTAATGCAGTGTGACACCACTTTAACATGCCATGGCATCCCTGGCTCATTGCTATGGAATTCTAGGATTTGTAGTTTGGCAAGGTCTTTGGCCTCTGCCAACGAGTGCTGGTGCCTCACCAAACTACAACTTCCAGGACTTCATAGCATTGAGCCAGGGCAGTTAAAGTGGGATCAACCTGCAGTAACTTGACAATGTGTTGGAAATAGCAACCTTCCAAGCCTTCACTATTCGTTTGCTAATGTATATATTTGCTAACCTATATTGTATGTATATGTTGATTTGCCAATTTCGCTGACCTCTTTATTATTTATTTATTTATTATTTTAACTTATATGCCGCCACTCCCCTAGGGCTCGTGGGAGGGGTTAAGACATGTGATTGTACTAAGCATGTTCAGACTCAAGATTCCATTTTGTTATCAGTGTGTGTTTAGACTTCAGGAGAGAAGTATGCTTTAGACCTCAGTGGAGGTGGAGACAGTATGCTTATGGACTTCAGTGGAAGCAGTTTGCATTTGAACTTATGCAGGAACAATTTACTATATGCTTAATTTGAGAATCAATGAGTACACTTATACTTTGAACTATGGACTATTGATTAAGAATGATACCCTGTGTTCTCAACATAGAGAACTACATCCTATCTATAACTGAACTTCATCAAGAAATGTGCCTGTATGGTGAATTAAAGCAAGATGTTTATTTGTTATTTTTCAAAGACTGTTTTTTTTAAAAATCTCTGAGTGCATATTTTCAGGTTTCAGGGGAGTGTATATCTTTTGGGCAACTGCAGCTTCAAAGAAACATCTTTAAAACTCTGCTAGCCATATATATATATATATTTATGCAGTGACATGTCTTTGTTTCCTGGCAGTTCAAAGACATGGCTGTTCAGTTTAACAGCTGAGTTACCTGTGTGCCATTACATAAATGCTTGTGAATATCACTTCTTCAGAGGGTTGACTTCTAAGAAGGTCATGCTTTTCTTGACTAGTAGTTTTCAAAAGGTGGTCTCCACATGTTCATGGAGATCCACATTTGGCAAACGGATATGACATCATTTTGCCTTTTCAATATGATTATAATTGCCATTTTTTCCAAAACAATGTAGATGCACTCATGGAGGTCCTTCATCCATATCAACTTGAAGGGCCCTTCCACATAGCCACATAACCCAGAGAATGAAGGCAGCAAATCCCACAATAAATGCTTTGAACTGGATTATCTGAGTCCACACTGCCATATATTCCAGTTCAAAGCAGATAATGTGGGATTTTATTCAGCTGTGTGGAAGAGGCCAAAGGCAGCTATAAACAGCAGCAACAGAAATAACAATGACTAAACAGTTGACTAAACAGCACATGACAGATCCTCCCCTATAAGAGCACCTGTATTCCCGCCTCAAACTCTTTCTCCCCGCCCCTGGCTTGGTTCCTCTTTACAATAACACACTTTGCATATCTTCACCCACTTTGTCACTCCATCTTCACGTTGGCCAATCACCGCGCCTCGTCCCGCCTACCTCGCGCCAAGCAGCCAATGAGGACGCTCCGGGGGACCAGCCTGCGTGGCTTAATCCACGATTCTCTCCTGGGTCGATACTGACGCCAGGAGCACAGCTGGCCAGGAAAGAGGAGGGCGCGCTGCGATTGGCTGAGCGAGGGATGCCGGCTGGGCTCTGATTGGCTGGGAGCATGGGCAGCTCGTCCTGGCGAGAGGAAGAGGAGAAGGAAGAGAAAGCATCCAGTTTGTCCTGAGCCGGCGCTTTGGGGTAAGAAGAGCCCTGCCGGAGCCTAGATCCAGGTGAGATTATCCGGGACAGGTGTGTTGACATGGGAGGGATGCTGCGGGACCACATTCGCCACAACCCCCCCCCCCCCCGCCTTTATTCCCCATCTTTTCTCCCTCAGGTATTTTGTACTCCAACTCCCAGAAGCCTCAGCTGGCGTGGCCAATGGCCAGGCATTCTGGGAAATGAAGTTCTAAAGCTCTGGCGGACCAAAGGTGGTGGAGAAGTGCTGGTTTTTATGCCACCTTGAAAACACGAGGTGGTGCGTCACGTGTGCACGGGGATCTTAATGAACTGATGTCACCAGTAGAGCAGAGTGACCTCTAACAGCCTTTTTAAGGGCAAAGAGTTGGGATGCTTGAAATGCCACCATTTCATGAACCCAAAGAGGGTGGCATGCTAGGAGTATAATGCCTAGATCAGGCAGGGGCCAATTTTGGCCCTCAAGGTGTTTTGGACTTCAGCTTCCAGAATTCCTAATAGCTGGTAGGCTGGGTTGCTGTGAGTTTTTCAGGTTGTATGGCCATGTTCCAGAAGCATTATCTCCTGACGTTTTGCCCACATCTATGGCAGGCATCCTCAAAGGTTGTGAGATATATTGGAAAGTAGGCAAAAGGATGGTTGGAGTTTTTATGTAGCTGTCTATCAGTGTGTGTAGGTTTTCTGTAAACTGCGTGGCCCAATTGTTGATTGGGTTTGCGGATGCCTATGACATCTAGAAATGGCAGTTTTCCTTCATTTTCTTTTTCCATGGTGAATTGGATGTTGGGTGGATGCTGTTGAAGTGGTCCAGGAACTTGTTTAGTTTTTTTTCTCCAAATGGTGATGGTGTCATTCACATATCTGAAACATATAGTGTGCATTTTGGTGCTGTAGGCTATTAGGAATTGTGGGAGTTGAAGTTCAAAACACCCAGAGGGCCACAATTTGCCCATACCTGGTCTAGATCATAGTCCCACTCTTTTGTGCATTGGTCAGACCTCACCTGGAATACGTTTAAATTGCAGGAAAAGAGATCCCACCTAAACATTAGAAAGAACCTCTTGAGGGTAAGAGCTGTCCAGCAGTGGAATATCCTGCTTTGGAGTATAGTGGAGGCTCCATATCTGGAGGTTTTTAAGCAGGAGCTGGATTATTATCTGTCAGGGGTGCTTTGATTGTGTATTCCTGCATGGCAGAATGGAGTTGGATTAGATGGCCCTTCTAACTTTATAATTCTATGAGCTGTGTTATGTGTTGTTGATCATTTATGCCTGCAGTCCTGTCTGAGGCTGGAGGGGATTGTAGCCCCAAACATCTGGAAGATGCCAGGTTGGGAGATCACAGGTGAATGTTATCCTTTTTATTTAACTTAGTCCAGGCATGGGCAAACTTCGGCCCTCCAGGTGATTTGGACTTCAACTCTCACAATTCCTAACAGCTGGTAGGCTGTTAGGAATTGTGGAAGTTGAAGATCCAAACACCTGGAGGACCGAAGTTTGCCCATGCCTGGCTTAGTCCCTTCTTAAAATTCAGATGTGCCACATATAATGCTTTAACTGCTACCCTGTTGACATGCTGTCCTCTGCCTTCTTTAAAAGTCCTGGTCTTCTATTATTTCCATTCAGTGCTCTTGTATATGGGAACAACACATCAACTCAAGCAAGAGACAATTAAACAGCCATGTAAAACTAGGTCGGGAATGCTTTTACATAACAAACATGGAGATTGCACAAAGTTCTGATGCCTGGAGGGAATATTCTGAAAGGGAAAATGGTGTGGCTGCTTTTCCCTTGCATTCCCATCCCACAGCCGAATCCCTTTGCTCAGCCTAGAATTTGGTTCTTTGGACAAAAGATGTCAATATTCTCATAGAGTTGGAAGAAACCCTAAGGGCCATCCAGTCCAATCCGCAGCCATGCAGGAAACACACAATTAAAGCACCCCCGACAGATGGCCATCCAGCCTCTGCTTAAAAGTGTCCAGCGATGGAAATTCCACAACACCCCAAAGCAGCATATTCTGCTGCCAAACAGCTCTTACTGTCAGGAAGTTTCTTCAAGGAGGAATCTACTCTCTTGCAATTTGAATCCATTGCTCCATGCCTTTGCCTCCAAAGCAGTGGAAAACAAGATTGGTTTATCTATCTGTGCCACTTCCTTGCCAATCATGCCATAAAACCTAAGCCATGGTGAGTGCAAGGCCAGCGTTATCAAGAGATAGAACTATCTATGCATATTGCAATAGCTGTGTTGTTTATGGAGGATAATGATAACTGCAGTTAGTCACCATCATTGCTTTGTTTTACCTCTAATATTGCGGATGTTGTGCCTCTAAATGCCAGTTGCTGGGAAAGAGTAAGGAGGGTGCTCTTGTGCATTGGCAAGTGGGATGAGTGCTGAGTATGTGCTGGCTTTTTCAACCTTCAAAGTGCTATCTTAGGGTGCATCTACACTGTAGAATTAATACAATTTGACACCACCGTGGCTCATGGCTATGGAATCTCAGTAGTGGTCCCAAGAGTTCTGGTTCCTCATCAAACGACAGCTCCCAAGATTCCATAGCATTGAGCCATGGTGGTTTAAAGTGGTGTCAAATTGCATTATTTCTAGATTGTAGATGCACTGATGGATCCTGAATGTACCCTTAAGATAGGTTGGACAGATCCTTTAAAGCAGTGGTTCTCAACTTTTGGGCCTTCAGGTGTTTTGGACTTCAGCTCCCACAGTTCTTAACAGCTGGTAAGTTTTCTGGGAGTTGAAGTCCAAAATACCTGGAGGTCCAAAGGTTGGGAACCATTGCTTTAGAGTCTGATTCACCAAGCTACTGACATAGAAGCCATCACCACACACTTTCAATTGGGTTTTGATAGGACGTAGGAGAACAATATACTAGTGGATCAGTTAGGCCTTTGGGTTGACCCAGCATTACTTCTCTTATATTCTCATCTATATATGCATCCAATAGAAATAATGCATGAGTACTTGAAAATAAAACTCATCACACTGAATGGGACTTATTGCTAGGATGACGTACTGAACATTTCAGACAATATTTACAGTACTTAGGGTACATTATCTTAGCAACATGGCTCTTTAAGCATGATGGGTTTTGCTTTCAAGTCCTCATGCATGCACTGACATTGCTCTGTTTCTATAATCGAATGACAGCCAGGCCTACAAATAAGCAACCTAATATCAGAACAGCTCCTTTCTGAGTCTGCCGTCTATATCTTAAATCTTTTGCCCTTCACTGCAGGTTTCATTTCCCTCTTGAGAAGGAGCTGTAAAAGCAGGTTCATACATAATTAATTTACGCAATCTATTTGCAACCCCATGGGCCAGGAGAGGAAGGGCTTCTTTGAACACAGCGATTTTCCTATGCTGGAAATAATTCTATTTTAGCACATGCACACAGTCATGTGCAATGAGTGTTCATGTGGTAAAACAAATACATGGGTGGCTGTGTATATGTGATGGACTCACATTGCTGTAATATGCCAAAGTTACATTTTTATATGAACCATCAGGTGAAAAACAGTCTTGTTAATATATCCTGAATGAAAGTAAAAGCATTTCAATATCTATTTTAAGAAGTCTGTCAATATTGAAAATGTCGGTTAATTTTTGTGCCTGCTTTTGATTAAAAGACAATAGCTTCCCTGGTTCTGCCACGCTTCACTCTGGGATGAGAGTAAAACATCTTTATTCCCTAGCAAGCATATCTAGGGTGGAGAAAATCTAAGTTGCATCTACACCTCAAAATTAATGCAGTTTGACTCCACTTTAACTTCCAAGGCTTAAAACTATGGAAGCATAAGAGTTGCCATTTTAAAAGGTCTTCAGTCTTCTTTTCCAAAGGGTGTTGGTGTCTTACCAAATTTCAACTCCTAGAATTCCATAGTGATAACGCTGTACATTACATTTTTAAAAATTGTGTCAAAGTACATTAATTGTACAGTAGCTGCACCCCTGGTCTAAACCATTAGTATAGTCCCATATCAAGTCTAGTATCTGAATACTGGGCCTGTCAGCTGTCCTTGTTTTGATTATTTCGCAATCTTCTCTGATGTATCTCATCTGGCCTGATCTCACTGGTGGCTTGATCTCATGAGTCACACTGAGATGTCATTTGCTGCCATTTGCTTTGTTGCTTTCACACCACAGAAGGATACCAGCCTGAACCTATGCTATTTGTTTAAGGGTGGGGTCTGTTGCGGTGATTTGAATGTTGGACTACAACTCTGGGTGACCGAGGTTCAGATCTCTACTCAGACATGAAAACTTACTGGGTGATCTTGGGTAGGAGAGCAAACCTCCTCTGAATAAATCTTGCCAAGAGAATCCAATGGAAGGGTCTCCATAAGTTGGAATCAACATTAAAGCATGTAGCTACATCAGTAAGTGGAAATCTTAGCACCTGAACGTTAGTGTCCACATGTAACAAATGTGAAGTTGGCTGGATTTCTTGGCCCAATACATTGTATCATTGTTAGTGTTGATGCTTTAACATACAGAGCACTTCTCCATAGTTCTTTTCACTGTGAATGTTATAATTATGTGACACTACAATAAGAAACTGTTTTAATACATGTTGTGTGCCTTCAAGTTGTTTCTGACTTATGGTAACCCTAAAATGACCTTATCACAGGGTTTTCTAGGGCTTGCTTAGGATCACTCAGTGGGGTTTTGGGATTTGAACCCCAGGCTTCAGAGTTATAGTCTTTATAGTCAAACACGCAAACCATTACACCACACAGCTCTCCCATGTAATACCCTTTAAAATAATCATATCTTGGTGCTGAGATGTTCCTCTAAAGAGTCATGTAGTTGAGCAATCTGGAAATACATTCAGGTCAGTTAGGGTAACAACAATGTGCAGGAAACTGGAGAAAAGAAAGAAATTCATCTCTTGTGATTTTTGCCTCCTGCTTTTCTCTAGAAAAGAAAAAGAATGGCAGACTTTCCTGATGTGGCTTCTGTGGCCACAAAGCTGAAAAATACAGTCATCCAGTATTACAACATTGATGAGAGTGAATGGAGAGTCGCTAAGAAAACAGTAAGTTGCTCTGGCATAACTTTGGCAGCTCATCTGCTGTGATAACAAATTGTGTGTTGGTTGTTCCTGTTCTCTGGAGTACAGAGCTAAATTCCACATGATGGGAACAGAAAAATAAGACAACAGATGGGCGTGATTTCTAATTTTACTAAAAATGTGCAACACTAAAGGAAAAAGTGTGATGTGATGATTACATAATTTAAACCCTGAAAGTCTCCTTTACCTTAGCTGAGAATGGAAATCAGGAGCTCACATTTCTTTCCTGTTGTGCAAATGTCTTCAAAACTAATCTAATCCTGCCTAGTTAGGTTCCAAAATTTGATTCGTCTTCTATCACATTAATATACATCTTTCCTACTATCTAAGCATTCATATAAATTATAAACTCTGATGCTTCCTTATTAGTGAACTGTGATGTTGGGATGCAAGATCTATTGACATGTTCATCCTATGGCCTTGGTTGATGAGGAATGCTTTGCCTTGTTTTGTTGTTGTTGCTTTATTTAAAATATTTCTGAACCATCTTTTGAGACAGCATATTCCTACAGTTATTTGCAGAACTCTGTGGCCTTAAGGATTATTTGAAAACAAATGTGTCAGCGTAGACACATCTGTAATGTAGTTTAATTGCATTGAACTGCATTATATATGTCTGTACTGACCTTATAATGCAGTTTCAAACTGCATTATATGGCAGTGAAGATCCAACTTAAGATCCTATTGAATACTAAAGGAAAGGAAGCTCCACTGGTGTATGATTGCTGGATCTCCACAAATAGCTGCTGAATAAGTGTTCGTGTGCTCGGCCAGTTTCTGAAAGATTGTATTATCTGAAAATTTCTTTCTGAGAGCTCTGTTGTTTGAAATACTTTTTATGCTATTTTCAATTGGTTTGCTCTTTTCAAGGTGTAAATAATGACTAAAAGTGTTAATACTATGCACATTCATTTTCTTCTATAGAAAGATACAACAGTTTGGCGTAAGCCATCAGAAGAATTCAGTGGATACCTGTAAGTTAACCTTTTCTAATAGGCATGTCTGTATTTGTGTTGTAGGGGAAATCTTGCCAAATTGGACCCATAATGGCTCTTTCATCAATGCATGATGCCCTTAGACACTAAGGATCTCATCAGATGAGGTGTATTAAGCATAGAATCATAGAATAGTACAGTTGGAAGAGACCTCATGGGCATCCAGTCCAACCCCCTGCCAAGAAGCAGGAAATCGCATTCAAAGCACCCCCGACAGATGGCCATCCAGCCTCTGCTTAAAAGCCTCCAAAGAAGGAGCCTCCACCACAGTCCGAGGGAGAGAGTTCCACTGCCGAACAGTTCTCACAGTGAGGAAGTTCTTCCTGATGTTCAGGTGGAATCTCCTTTCCTGTAGTTTGAAGCCATTTTTCTGCGTCCTAGTCTGCAGGGCAGCAGAAAACAAGCTTGCTCCCTTCTCCCTATGACTTTCCCTCACATATTTGTACATATTTCTTGCGATGCTTTCATCCTATCTAGAGGATGAAGCCCCACGGCGGACATCACATGACATTGTGTGAGTTTTGACGGCGGCCCCACCTACAACTGGGGTGAAAGTGTTGCTGGACACTTTTCCACCACACAGGAAGCTTCCTGTGTTGTGCTGACTTTAGTGGAGCCAGCATGGGGCCTCCCCATGAGGGTGACACTTTCCCCATGTGATGCAGTTATTGGAATTATCAGTGGGCTAGTGTCCATAAGGCAACGTGATGAAAATAAGCTCTTCCTTTACTCCATCTAATTCCTTAAAAGGGGGGTTCCTTTTTGTACATCATTCTTGTCTCTCTTAATGGCTGAGTAAACATTGTACTATTATTCCTTTTCTGGAATAATTTTAGAGCCTTAAAATTAATATGTTTCTTTAAAAAGTTAGAAAGATAGAAGAAATTCCTGCCTTTTGGTTCAGAGGAAATAAGTAGAATGTCAGATTTTATAAAGAATAAGCTTTTGCTTTGCAAGAAGGGGATTGGTTAACTATAGGAAAAGTGAATCACATTTGAGAAGGTGATAAACATTTTAAAATTGTTTATGGGGGCGGGGGGGGGGGGGTAACAACAAAAGTGTCTTTAACATTCCTTAAAAGCCACAACATTTTCTAAGCATCCTTGTGTTCAATCTGGTTCTATAGCTACAAAACACAAGGAATTGTAGAGGATGTCACCAACCGAATAGTAGATCACATCCGTCCTGGACCTTATCGGCTACATTGGGACAGCCTGATGACCACGATGGAAATAATTGATGAGTTTGAAGAGGTAAGGCTTTGTCCATCCATTATGGGCTCACAGTTCTGTTGCTATTTTATCAAACCTCTGGTGTAGCACTTGCAGTGTTTTAACTTTTAATGGATAATAAAAAAAATTAGCAAGTGTGTCCATGCATATATGTGTTTTATTAATCATCCTCTGAGCAACATTCCCGGATATATTGTTCTAAAGCAAAAGTAAGAATCAATGTAAACTTTCATATCTTTTTGGATTGCAACTACTAGCACCCTTAGCCAGGACAGCCAATAGAGAGGAATGCTGGGAGCTGAGATTCAGCAACTTCTGGTGAGTCACACAGTTTGCACCACAGCTTTTGCATTCCTTAGGAAAGCTGCTGCTTCTAGGAGAACTGAAATATCTGGCGATGGTTCAATCAAACCTCAATGATTTTAACTACTAGTTTCAGTAAGATTGTCAGCAGCCACAGTTGAGCAATTTGAAACCCTATTGAAGTCAGAGTTGATGGCAGCTTGAACCTAACAATCTAGAGGGTTCTTCATTACTGCTTCTGACACAAAGCATATATTCTTTAGATACATTCTCTCTCTCTCTCTCTCTCTCTCTCTCTCTCTCTCTCTCTCTCTCTCTCTCTCTCTCTCTCTCACACACACACACACACACACACACACACACACACACACACGGAGCAAGTTGCTCAATTTAGCCTTTATTGGAAAGTTGCTAAAAAAACTTGCAGAGTTGGTTGGATTTAATGTTACAAAGTGAATATCCCTTCTGAGCTGCAAGTATGTCACGGTCTTCAAAGTCTCATTGCTTGACCCAGGAGTGACCCTCAGCAGGACTGTCCTGGTTTCAGCACAGCATCGTAATGATTTCTGTACCGGGAACAAAGGGTCCTCCCTCCCCAGATTCTACAAGAGCTTGAGCTTTTTACACTTGCCAGGCATTCTTAATCCTGACCTGTGTGACTTTCACCCATTTTTTAAAACGTTGTCTTTTATCACTTCAAATGCAGACCTGGCTATTTAATTTGTGAGTGGGAAGGGGAGTCAGGGTAGGGTTCAAACTGAATCCCTATCAGTGTTGTACCAGCATAGATGCTTTTGATGGAGAAATGAGTGGATTGAAGGCATTTTGCAGTGGCTTAATCATAATAGCCAACAGTGGAAGGTGCTTTACAGAATCAAACTAGATGAGTCAAGAAATGCACAATGATGGTTTTATTTTGATCTATATTGTTTTGAAAAAAAATGATTTCAGCAAACTTCAATTCAGACTGAGACCAAAAAGTGGAAGATTTGATTTTCTCTTTTCCCCACAAATGTTTCCTGACTCTGAAAATATTTTTTGGGGTAAGCACATTTTTAGGAAGTCTGTTCTGCCCCTACACAAACCATGATAACTGAAGAAGTTCAGTCTGTACAACCTCTGGTATGCTAGCAACACAAGTGACATTTTGTGATCTCATTGCAGAATTGCTGTGTAATGTCTTATACCACCGCTGGGCAACTGTGGAACATCATTGCACCAAGGGAGTTCATCGACTTCTCCTGCACAACAGACTATGAAGATGGGCTTCTCTCATGTGGTAATTTCTCATTAATAATCTTCCAACTTTCAGCTCAGCTTTCTAACATTTTTGTCATGGACATCTTTGAATCCTTTTCTCTAGAAAACTGTAAACATAAACATGTCCACATAAAATTTTACATAGTTGATTTTATTGCATTGCACATTTATTTCCTTCACATAGATTAGTATGTAATCATAAAATTATAAAGAATACTTGAAAAGACAAAATTTCCCCTCAAAGTGCACTGTAATATGAAAAATTCAAAACAACACCAAGAAAATCAAACATGAAATAATAATTTTTGCATCCATGATCTCTCTAGTAGTCCATGGTCTCTTGTTTTCTGATTTGCCAAAAATCTGTTGAAAATGGCTGATAGACTGCAACAGATAATTGATCTGTTTGTGGTTCATGTCCTCAATGCTAAAAATCCAAAGTAACAGACATTATGATGAAAGAGATTCTATTCTCAACAGGTTAACAAAAGCCACTTAGTATAAATGAAGATAGATTCATTTGCTCTGTTTGTGGCAGACAAGCTATAATCAGCAGGGGCAGTTTGAAAGGCTGGCAACACTGTTAAGGCATTCATAAATGCTATTGCACAGCCAAGAGACTAGCTATGGCTAAAGGTCCTCTTGCTGCATTAGTGGCTTCTGAAATTCCTGGTTGTTTTAGTTGGGGTTTGGTTGTCAGGCCTTTGAAAGTTGATCCCAATAACATTTGAAAATTTCTGTCCCACTGAAAAAAACAGGTGTATTTTTGTCAGCATTTCAACCCATGACAGTGTTTTATTTTAAAACAGGTATCAGCCTGGATTATGGAGAAGTAAGACCGAATTTTGTCAGAGGTTTTAACCACCCCTGTGGCTGGTTCTGTTTCCCACTCAAGGACAACCCCAGACACAGCCTTTTGATGGGCTTCATCCAGACAGATCTGCGTGGGATGCTCCCCCAGTCTGCAGTGGACACAGCTATGGCTAGTACGCTGGTTAACTTTTATTCTGATCTCCGGAAAACTCTGAAAGCATGAGCCTTCAGTTCTGTATGTCGCCTTGCCATCCTCCTCTGTTCCACACTGTAGATGTTTCAAACCAGAGCTTAGAATAATTATTTCATGGACCTTAAATTCAAAAAGGTTACTTTACTAAGTGTTTCGAACAGAAAGTTGATTGGTTGAAGTTTCCTGCATGAAGGTCTTTCATGTATTCAGTTGTGGTGTCTTTGTGGACAGATCAATTGGACACATGCTTGCTCTGATGTAAGATTTGTTGAGTTCCCTGAGACTTGTTTCTTGGGAAGCCTTCTTCTTGCTCCTGAAGAATAAAACCAAATGCATATGTGGGAAATGCATTTGCCCAAGACATAATTAAGGTGTTCATTACTTGATTTTCTAAAATCTATGCTCCTCTCAAGCTGAAGTAGTAGGAAGCATGCTTTCATCTTATTAATTTGAAGATGAGCCTCTGCTGCCTCAGCATCCAGTTTCCCACAGTGGGCAGCCAAATGTTTTGGCTGAAATGCAAAACTCACTGGACTGTAGACGTCTAGTCTAGGCCAGCTGTTAGCCCTTACAAATCCTCCTGGTGGATTGGAGTCTTTCGCTGAAGACATGTATCTTCGTGGCCACTTGCTTATGAGTTGTGTACGTTTTGAGACATCCACAGTGTGAGTAGGGGTTGGAAAAGCTACTTTTGGGGACTGTGATTATTTGAATACACAGGTGGTGTCAAAAAGATTGTTTTCACCAGCTTATGGATTCATGTTTCCCTACATTGCACTATACACAGGAATGTGTACTCCCAATTGCTTTCTTGGGCTGCATGTGTGTTGTTACCTATGGCCAAAAAAGCAGGAAAGGAGGAGGAGAAAAACAGGACTACCTGGTTTATATGTCACTGTGGGTTTTCATGGCTATAAACCCACTTCTTCAGACACAGGACACACTGATATTAAAGGCCCAGGTTGTAAATCCTATTTATTCAGTTATGGGAGTGGGATAGAATTTACACATTCCCACAACTGTGTAAATATGTATTATAACTTGAGCCTTTAATATCACTCTACTGCTTTTGAAGACGTGGGTTTATCTCTACCAAATCGCATCTAAAAGAAAAACCAGTTCGTTCTAAAGGTGCTGCCAAATTTCTTTTTCCCCCTCCTCTCCCTCCTCCCACTTTTTTTTTTGCTGCAAAAACTGATGCAGCTACTGTTTTGAAAGTTATCTGTGACTGTATCTGGATTCAAATATAGGTATTTTCACAACTCTAGCAAACAAGACAACACAGGTGAAGTTTAATATTACAAAAAGCACAAGGAGTTTTGATGATGAAAATCATCTTGACTTTTGATGACAAAAGTCATCAATGCATACCATAATTTTAAATATCATTAAAATAAGGTTTTAAAGTTAAAGTTACAAAGAAATCTACATTTAGGGTGCTTATTTCAGATCTTGGGCATTATATAGTTTCTGCAATTAGACTTATGAATTGTTCAAATGTCTCCTTCATTTAGTAATTTCTGAATGCTAAATTTATTATTTGGTGTTTGCCTTCAAGTCGTTTCCAACTCATAGTTGACCTTAAGATGAATCTGTCATGGTGTGGGGTTGCCTTTGCTTTCTTCTGAGGCTGAGAGTGTGGGACTTGCACAATGTTACCCAGTGATTTTCCATGGAGTGAGTAAAGATTTGAACACTAGTGGCTCTCTAAGTTTATTATAGGATCAAATGTTGATGCTTGCCCAGAGGAGGGTAACCAAAATAGTCAAAGGTCTGGAAGCCATGCCCTAGAAGGAACAGCTTAGCGAGCTGGGTATGTTTAGCTTGGAGGTTAGGAGATGACTTGGTTCAGTGTTTGAAAGGATGTCATATTGAAGATGGAGCAAGCTTGTTTTCTATTGCTCCAGAGACTAGGACACGGTGGATTTAAACTTCAGGAAAAGAGATTCCAAGTAAACATTGGAAGAGCCTCTTGATGGTAAGAAACATAATACATTGCTTTGGAGTATGGTGGAATCACTTTCTTTTGAGGTTTTTAAACAGCCTCGCTAGCCATCTGTTGGGACTGCTTTGACTGGGAGGAGATGGGAAGGAGATTGGACTTAGATGGTCCTTGTGATCTCTCTCCAGCTGTGTAATTCTAAATGTACAACGTCACATGAGTATGCATCTAGGAATAAATGTGCAGGAACCTGCTTTTTATCAGAAAATAATGTGTCCTAAGATCAGACCAAAGGTCTGAATATTCCAGTTTTCTGTCTCCCATGGTAATTCACCAGTTACCTCTGGGAAGTCCTTTAGTAGGGCATGAAGGCAATAGCCTCCTCCTGTAATTCTTCCCTAGCAATTGATGTATCGAGGCACATTGGCTGTCTCTTATTCTGGAGGTAGTGCATAGCTATCATGATTAGTAGCTACTAATTCCACATGTATTTGTCAACTGTTCTTTTAATACTACCTAAATGTAGTAGATAAGAGACAGACTGATGTAGTGTTTTGAATGTTAGCCAGGGACTTCAGGAGATTAGAGTTCAAGTGCTTGCTTTGCTATGAAAACTCATTGGGTGACATTGGAACAAGTCATTCTCAGAAGAAGGTAACAGCAAACTCACTCAGAACAAATCTTCCTGAGCAAACCTTAGTAGTTTGCCTTAGGGTCACCATACATTGGAACTGACTTGAAGACACACATCAGTCGCAACAAGCCTAGTGGTTGGCTATCATTTCTAGATTGGCAGCAATACCAATGTCTCACAGTCCAGCACATGTGTTCTTTGTGAGATGGTTGATATAGAATTGAACAAACTGGCCTTGGTCATCTAGCATTAGAGAACAAAATTAAAATGGCCTTCATTTTTTTTTTTCAGGAAAGGGTCAGGAATGTGCTTGCAGTTTGTTTTTACTGCATAGCAAATGCAAAGAATGCCTTTGATAAAACTCAGGTAATAGATTGTAAATAGCAAAACTGCTGTAAAATAGCAGTATCTACTATATTCAGAAGTGATTGCTTCCAGAGTTAATCAGGAAAATTGCAGAGTTGTGTATGGCCGTTAAGATACTCTGATTAACTACAGAGTAGTCTAAGTACACTAAAGGCAAGAGATCCCATCTGATCTTGAAATCTGAGCTGGCCCTACTTAATACTTGAATGGGAGACCTCAAATGAATGCTGTGTACAGAAAAGTCTGATTTAAGAGAAAGGAACTGACAAAATCACCTCTGAGTACTTCTTGACTAAGAAAACCCTGTGATTGTGAGGATGTCTGTGGCAATATAGCTCTCTGGGGAGCCTGCTAGCCACCCACTGATGCCTTGCAAATGAACAAGCAGAAGTGCTGCAGCTGCTATCTCAAATGCAGAAATAAGCAGCAGGTAGAGTCTCAGAGGTGGAGAAAGCCCAGAGCATCATGCCTGATGGCTGGGGTTTGCTGCCACTTCTGCTGCTGCTGCTCTGTGTCATTATAGAAATAAGGCACACTGGCATCCACATTTGTTTTGGTATCCACATGGAGTCCTGGAATAAAACCTCAGCAGATACTGAGGACCCAATATTAGATTACAGTATATTTTTAAGATCACTTTGAAAGAAAAGCAAGCAATAGTATTAAGGAGTAGCTTTTAGCCTTCTTACTGATCAGAATACAAAAGGAGTTGCACGTTCATAGGACTAGCCCAGTAAGAATGAGGAACTGACTTGCACTCTCTCTTTCTATACATATTATATAGGTGTGTGTGTGTGTGTGTAATTTAAAGGGCTGGACATGTTTAAATATGCATATAAATGTTCATTCTTCAATTTACTCTTGGTTGCTTCCTAATCCTGACCCAAGAGTTTTTGTTTAAAAAGGGAGCACTGGCTGGTGACGTCTAGGCCAGTAAAATAGTACATACATCCAAGTTGTGCTCTGAACTTTGCAAAGCTATCCAAGGTACTGCACTTATTTTGAAGACCAGCTTTGCCATTTTGGGTAGCTTATTTAAAGTTTGGAGAGAACTCTTAGAATGGATTTGCTATTACAACAGCATGGCAAACCCTACCCATTCTTTCCAAAAATAAAAAATATATAGAGACACTGTAGTCCTATTTCCATACCTGTCTATTTTAATCCTTAAGAGACAAAAAAATGCCATTGGATACATTGTATCAAAATGTGTAGTATTATTATCAGCAGCAACAATACCTATTTCTGAAGGTAATATAGTGAAGCATGTGGATATACAGTATACAAAAATAGCTGTAGCTATTAAAAGTAGAAAGCTATTGCAATGTATTTAATAAAAGTGTGTTCTCTTTCAATAGGACTTCACAGTGCTTACCTTTAACTGAATGGCACTCAGAAACAGATTCAAAAATGTTCTTTAAGTACAGTTTTATCATAGTATTTATGAATCTATTCTCAGGAAAATATTTTCTCATGACTCCTATTCAGGGTCCAGAAAGAATTCATCTGAGAGGTTCAGTAGAATGTGATCTTCTGACAGTTTTGTGATGACTTTTGTTTTTTAAATTATCAGTATGCTTAGATGATTTGAACAGATGTTTTTAAATTCACTTGCTGGCCCAAGTGACCACAATTCTGCTTAAGGCAAGGAAACCCTCCACTGGAAAAACTGTTTGAGGATTGCGGTATATTTTTATTCTGTGCTATAATTAGTATGCAAGTATTTATATCAGATGTTTATGATGTACATTAAAGTATTAAGTTCAAAGTACTTTGTCTTTTGTTTTTCAAAATAAAGAAATCAAAGCGGCGATCAGCACCCAGGCATACAAATGTATCTGGCTTCATTATCCTGTGTGAAACCATTAGTTTATTTTAGCCATGTGGGTCTAAAGGCCTTGAACAAACATCTTCATGAGAGTCAACAGAGACACTATTAAATCAGGGTCAGAAAGTGCAGCCTACAGTCTTCTTGTGATCCCCCCTCACCATTTTATGTTCCCCAGGGTGCAAAATATTGTCCTTGTTTGTCCTCTATGCCATGTCTTTGTCCCTCCCTACACTGTTTTAGGCCCAAAGAGGCTTTTATTTTCTAAATGGAAATGAATGGAAAGTGACTTCTGTGTTCTTTGTTGCAAAAAAAAAAAAGCTTTGTCCTAGGCATGTTATGAGACCAGACTCCTTCATGCCTTTTCCACTTTCTGAAACAAAGCTTGAAGCACCTTCAACTGAATGCTGTTTTGTATCTTTATAATGCTTTTTTCTCTCGCATTAGCAATTCCCTTTCAGTGCTGGTGTCACATGTTACCCAGTGATTGTTTATTCCCTTGGCCCTCCTGCTCTGAAATACTTATTTTCTTTCTGTTTTTACTTTCTTTCTAAAAACAAAAACAAAACCCCACACCTATTATCTACTTTCACAATAATTGTTCTGCAGTACTAGCTTTGTTTTCAAGTTTCTTTGTCTTCAGCTCGCATCTCATTGGGGCACAAACGCTCCTTATTTGTCACAGTGCAAAAATATTGTATATGAATTCTGAAATTGTATTTTGAAGTGCCATCCACAGTTGCAGGTTGTCTGAATACACATATTGGGATGCTGCTTTTATAAGGTACCACAAAGTCCCCTGATCTATCACTTGATCTACACATTGGGTATGGCAGGAGCAACTCAGAGATTCTCCAGACTTTTTTCCAAACTCTAGTTCTGTTTGTACAGGGAATGCCCCCAGCTTTCATCCAATACTCGGTTAGTCAGGGGTTATCTATGAAAAAGACCCCACAGCACCCTTTATCGGAAAAGTGAAATGCTTTAAAAATCTGGCTTTCTGTCAGTGTCATTTTTGTACAGACTCACACTATCGTGCTCCAGGAACACCCTCACTGTTTATCCCTAATTAAGCCTTTTTAGTTAGAGGGATTAATATTTTATGTACAGTTTCTGAAGGGTCAATCTACACAGCCTCTTTGCATTTGAAGCCTCCGTCGGCCTGCCCCTTTAGAATCCCTTCAGGGGCAGAGACTCAAGCAAGATACTTCTGGTTCTTGGAAGAGTCAGCCTTTAGATGACTGGAAGGCCCATCGTACCTTAGGGACCGGCTCTCCTTCTCCCATCATCAGAGGTCGCAACGAACATCCCAACGAGACTTACTTTATGTACCGGGTCCTAGAGAAGTGCACTTGGAAAGGACCAGGCGCAGAGCTTTTTCTATTTCTGCCCCTGCCTTATGGAATGCCTTGCCGCCCTATGTGAGAGCCATGCGTGAGTTAGGGCTTTTTACCCTAGCACTCAAGACCTGGCTCTTTACTAGAGCTTTTAATCTGTGTTAATTTTATTAATATTTTTATGTATGTGTTTTTATCCTTTACAATTTTATCTTGTAAATCGCCTAGAGCATCGTGGATGGAGGGCGATTAATAAGTAATTAAATGATGATGATGATGATGATGATGATGATGATGATGATGATGATGATGAAGGTGAAGAGAGAGGAAGGCCAGAAGGTTTACAAATAGCATGTCCTGTTGAAGCTGTATTCAAGTCGCGTTAGAGTTAAATGTTAAAACCATCTTAGAGACAGTTGAACACAATACAAGAAAGAGACAGTAAGAAGAAATTAAGACTCAAGAGCCTTAGTTTGGCCAGAACTGTGTCTATCTCTCAAAGACTTTACCTCTCCTCATAAAGACTTTGTAGTGAGACTCAGGAGGAGACAAACTCTTAAATTCTTGTCAGTTAATAAATTCTTGTTTGATTCTACTATATAGCCTTCTATCTGTTCCCTGCACAGCTGGTTCACTTTCCAAGTAGTAAAGATAGCGTGGGGGGCAGAACACATTGTATTAATTCCAGATCAGGTCCTGAGAAAAAAAACAAGATGCCCTTTCCTCCTAAGGTTTCTACATCACACTTTGATTGGTTTCAAAGAATGACAACCAGGAACCCAAGTCTTACTTCTTTATTTTCATATAGTACATGCAAATCACTTTTTAAACATTTCAGCATCCAAGTGTATCCTTTCATTCTGTTCCCCGATTATATGAAAAGACTAGGTAAGTCCCAATTATTAAAGCTTCAGAAAAGGCAAACAAGTGTCTAATTCAAAGTTCTTCCTTACTTTACATGGAAGTGAGATACTATGCCAACTTGATATTTGTGTTTATATTCTGTGTGCACTGCCAGAAATAAATGTTTTTTGGTTGGATTTTGAATGTAGCACTGTTATGAAAAAGGTCCTGAATGTGTGAAAGAAATTAATACGGCATAGATGGACACATACAGTGGAAGCACCTGAATACAGACAAGTATTGTCAAAGCCTTTCTTATGGTCTCTTTGCTAATGTCATTTGTATAAAATACATTTCACTTTAACCATATCATATTCACACACAGAAAAAACCCTTAATAATAAAATCCTAGTGCCTTAGATCATGATGAAACACACAGTTAAACATAACTTAAATTCATTGCAGCTATGATCTGTATTTGGGAGTAAGTTCTACTAAACTTGGTAGGAATTAATCTTGTGTAGACAAGGTCAGTGTAATAAGTGTGCTTTTAGGCAGCAATCTTCTATATAACTGGGACTAAAGTCCCACTGAAATTTTTTGCATGATTCATTCTGTGTGTGCCCTCTGCTTTTGAGATATATACATATTCCAGTAGTGTGTCAACCAGGAATTGGAGCAGAAATAGAGAACTGGTATACCTTCATCGATCAAGTAAAAAGCTATATTTAGTATTAATATTCTGCATTCACAACATTTCATATATCTATTTATTGTCACAATCTTTACAGTAGCCCTGTAAGGTAGGCTGGAATTATAATCCCAATATTGCACATAGGAGAGTGGGGAATCTGAGGTCAAGCAGCCATGACTGTTTACTAAGTACCAAAGCCATGCTTTTGGGCTTCAGTGCTATGCATTCAGTCGTGGGAGTAAATGCCGTGGCACTCCACATGGCTTAAGGTTAAACAACTATGTGTGATACCTTGCTTTAAAAAAACACTTAATAACTGAACCTGTTGCAACCCCCACAAGAGTCAAATATAACATACTCTTTTGTTTTGCCATGATGCTTGTTATTAGAATATTCCATCTAGCATGGATATGGACTTCGGATTAAGATTTACAGATGTGGATTCCTTGTAAACATACTGGTAAGATTTTTTTTCCATCTATTATATAGAAATGGAGCAATACATGGTTTCTGAACTGTATTGTTATGTATAACCACCCTGCATTATCTTCTTTCCATTTAGCATTATGGTGTCTTCTAAGCATCTGATGACTGGTCTCTGTAATAGTGAAACTACTCTGCTATAACATATAATAAAATTCCACCTAACAAGCTAAGATATAGATGGGTTGTGAACCTGCTCTCATCATCTGCAATTTCATTACTGTGGAAGATTGATAGCACCACTATTGTGCAGCATTTTCAATTTCCCAATACTTTTAACTACTGAATTGCTCAAACTGACACATTGGTTAAGTGCACCTATCTGTATTACAGCTTGGGGTTCTGGGATGAATTTCGCCTTTGCAGATGCTTTGATTAGCCCTTCAAAATTCACTGGTAAGATGCTGAAACTCTTATGTTTTGTCACAGCTCTAATGACTTTCAGGCCTCTACTATTGTGCTATTCTATGTATCATGTTTTAAATTTAAAAAACCCTAACTTTCTTGAAGGATTGGTCTTGGAAAAGAATGCACCATATACTTATAAAAAGCACAACTTTTTTTCCTGGAAACAATAACCTGGTCCTAAACCCAGGCTGCATCCCAAGGTTACTAATAATGCAAGCCATTTATTTCAATGGGCCATGCATCTGCAAAGCAACACCCGAAACTGTCACCTTGCAATATTAAAAGTGTGCACAACCTCCTCATGAACAGGGATTGCCATTCCTCTTGAACATATTCCACAACCCACTGGCAACTCCAGAGCATTATCCTTCACAGAAGAAAAAGAAATTTTCCTTTACATTAAGTGTTACGGATCATGCAGCGCTTCCCTATTTATGTTCTTTTCTCCAGGCAATAATTTAATTTGCCATTGCAAATATAAAATACACCTCTATTTTTCCCTTCCAAGATCTTGGAATGTGTTTACTTCTTGTGCTTGGGTCAACGACTCCTTGTGCTAAAGAAATATTTTTGTCACGTTAAGTTCTAATTATTTACACATTGAACATGTGTCAAAACCCTATGACTTTAAAAAAGTAGTATCAGACTTTCACTGAAAAATGAAGTGTGCTGTTCTAATTTACCAGGCCTAATATAAATAATGCAGTAGAACAGGAAACACAAAATCAATTCATACTTTCTGTGCATAGTCTAACCTCAGCTAAGCTTTGAATCTTCTACTCTGAAATGCTTCTAAATAATTAAGAAGTAAGATAATAAGGAGTAACTGCCTATATGTCAGTGCCGGAGTACCTGAAAAGCAACTGAAATCGTAATTCTGTGTCCACATATTTGGGAGTAAGTTTTAGTAAATGAAATAGAACTTGCTTCTACCTTAGGATTGTGCTGTAAGAAAATTATCACTTTCCATTGTCTTTGTAATGTATCTATTTAGAAAGTCATGTGTTATAAAATATATTACAAATGAATGCTTGTTGTTAGACATCAGTTCTGCGTTTTCCCTCAATTCATATAAGACAAAGTTCTTAACTCCTTTTCTACAGAAAAGCATCTGAATTTACCCTGATGCTGGTCTTTACTGGCATTTCTGTAATCATCAGAGGTAAAAAAAAAAAAAAAAAAAACCCACCCAATTGCACACCTCTGGTATCCTCAGCTATGTAAGCATTTCTGTTGTTTATTTCAGCTTCTTGAGTGTTTTCCTACTGAAAAAGTCTCACATTGTATATCCTTCCTCACTGTATACTCACAGATTCAGAGCTGTGACTAATTCCAACTGGCCTTTAACAGTGGCACCTACCTTCTTTGTTTGTGTGCTGCTTTTAGTATTTCCTCAGTCATCGCAGATACTGAAATGTCAGAAGTCTGACAGATATTTTGGAGATCATCAAAACAGTGAGTGATAGAGATAAGGCATTCTTATCATCAGCTTCAGGAACAGACAATTTCATAACCCTTCAAAGGAACATTTCAATCTGTGCGGAATGTGCGGAATGCTTTTGCATATAAATTCCTCCATGGTAAAAAATTTGCAAATTATCTGTTAGATGCAAAATGTCCCACATCCTGGTTTGAAAAAAACAAAAACAAAAACACCTGGTGGATCTGAAGTGTCCCATCAATCTACTGAGTGATTATGAGTTTGAAAGGAAGCATATCAAAGAAATGTCATGATCTCTAGGAAATGCCTAACTTGTATTAACCAGAATCCTCACTCCTTTCAGAGATTATCTATAAACATTTTATATGAGATATATGTGTTGACCACAAGGAATCTCCCACGCTCCCTACTCTCTTGGTATCACTGTACATATCACTTTATCCATGGCATGCCAATAAAAGACTGTTTACTATTTTTTTTTTCAGAAGCAGTCACATGCATTGAAGTTCAGGTCACCAGCTAGTGTATTTTGCATCTCAAAGCAAAGCCACCCCAGAAGGGTCAATGCTTATAATTCTTTCCTGCTGAATGGTAACTTGGCTGGTGCATGAAATGACACATCTCAGCTGAAACAAATACCCTAAAATCTAAGGCTCTTCAGGCGCTTCTTCCTGAAAGACCACTGGCTGAGGTTCAGCAAAGCTTCCTGCATCTTCTTTCCCCCCCAGTCTCTCATCAGAATCGCTTTCACGTTGGATTGACTTGCTGTCATGACTGCTGTGGCTGCTTGCGCTTCCAAGGCGAGTTGATGCAACAACAGCTTTCACTGCAGCCTGAATTTTCAAACAAACAAACAAACACCAGAGTTAGATTGCTTGGTTTGTGTTCTCTGGCTTTGTTATAGTGGGATGGTAGTAATCTGTTCCCTGATTATTGCAAAGCAAGATGATAATCACTTCTTAGTATTTAAATAGATAGTAATGGCAGTTTTAATATAAAGGGACCCCATAACACCTTTGAGACAAGAAGGGTTATTCTAACTCAGGTTTGTGGAGCTTCAATACAGAGATTGGGAAGGTCTGGTCTTGAAGGCACACACAAAGTCCCCACCCAATCTGCAGGTTTATTATACTGATAATTGATAAGAGGCTATCTGAAGCCTTGTTATTTTGCAAACTTGGCTATTGTATGTAACTAAGCTCTGGTTCACAGACTGAGAAGGATTTGCATGGAACAGGAGCTTTGATTTGCAGTCCGGAATCATAGACTGTCTGTTACGTAATGTTTGAATCAACTCTATCCAGACTTGCATGTGTAGGAGTAGAAATTTACCTCCAAATTACCAAAAGCATTGTGGAAATAACTGAACTTTTTTGGTCCACATTTCATTGCTGTATTGTGTTAACTACTGTTTTAAATAACTGTTTTTATGATGTTATGTTGTTATGCTGAGCATGTCACTGTTGTAAGCCGCCCCGAGTCCCTTCGGGGAGATGGTGGCGGGATACAAGAATAAAGTATTATATTATTCCCACCTAAAGAACAACCATTGAATCATAAATATTGAATTACTAAATTCCATTGATTCAATAGGTTTGCTTTGGTTGGGACTAACAATTAGATTTAGCCTGTAGATGCCTACAGTTTAGGTGACTGTGCCCCACATTGTACATCAATTTGAGTGTTGAAGCTGCAACAAAAATTGACTCTTAATAATAATAACAAAACTTTATTTATATCCCACCACCATCTCCCAGAGGGACTAGGGGTGGCTCACAAAACACTCAAGGTGTGACACAAAATACAACAAGTGCAGATGTCCAGTACATACCTTAAGTTTACGCCGAGCATTGAATTCTTGGAGTTTCTTTTGGGCTGTATCCATATGTGCAAAATTGGCCGCCTTTCCTGTGACCCAGGGATGTTGCAGAGCTTGAAATGTTGTAAGACGCTTTTTGGGGTCAAGTACAATTAGCTTCTTTACCTACAAAATATGTTATTATTTTGGTCTTATAGGCTGTAATCCAAAGATGCTACTACACACTTTGTCCAAAACTCTTCTGGAGCACTGACAGAGCATCAATCTGAGGGCCCAGAAGGTGAAAGAAATGCTTCTTCCCCCAGCTATGCAACAGCACTTGGGTGACTTCTGGGTTCAAGTCCCTCTCTGACCTTGACCTGCACCTGGGGAAGGAAGCTCTACTGTCATCCTTCAACTTAAGGCTGCTCAGGTGCAAAATGGAACCTAGGGCCATTTCAAACTACACTGTTGTAGCATTATAATTCCATTTTAATTAAAACATCCTATGGAATCCCCAGAGTTTTAGTTTGGTGAGGTACTACAGCTTTCTGGCTGATAACTTAAAGTATCTCCACCTAAACTGCAACTGTCAGGATTGCTATTGCCATGGCAATTTAATATGGAATATAGTGATAGAGTTATGTAGTGTGAAAGGGCCTGGACAGAGACCGCCCATGACTCCACAGCCAATAAGGGGCCAAGGAAAGTTGTCCAGCAGAAAATATGTTGCACAATGAAGTTCAAGCAGGTACTCAGAGTTACACCAACATATATTACCAACAGGATCCTGGCTTTTATTTGCCAGGATCTGTTTCTGATAGATGATTGCTGATTGCACAATCCATCATCTCCTTGGTAGGATTCCAGTTCTGATGGACAAGGCTAGGATCAGGTGGTGGAGCCCTGAAGCAGTTCCAAAAGCACTACTTGTTTGGTACACATGTATGAGCTCCCACATTAGTAGGATGACCTTGTGCTGTGGTGGCGTTGCTAGGCCAAGAACCAATCTCCTTTAGGCCTAAAGTGGGAATAGAAGTAGGCTTCCTTTTTCCCTCTTTCCCAGTGTCATGACTGAGACTAAAATCTCAAAAGCAATCAACCAATGCACCATCAAATTGCTTCTTTGCTCAAACTGCAGTTGGAAAGTGGGGCCAAGTGGGCAGAAAATGTGTAACACCAGGAGCAACATGAGGTCACTGGCCATTGGAAACTTTTGTGTACTTGCTACAATTTTAACATTGGCAAGCCAACCTTGCTAATAGGGAAAGAAGAATGGAACCAAATATCTTCTTCTTCACCCACTGACAGTTTGCCAGTGCTAACAGTGCCCAGTTCCTAATTTGTGGGACATGCAGCATTTTCATTGATCACTCATGCTAACAAAAATACATGCATATCATGGCACATATTTTCATCAGAATGGGATTAACATCCAATTTTATTTAGATTCACAGTGTCAAATCCAACCTAAACAAATTGAAGAGGAAAAACAATGTTGTGGGTCCAAGGCTCTCCCATGTCCTTGTATTATGGTTCTGTCTCCACCTGAATGCAACTATGAGTCACAGTTCTCATTTTAGCATTTTTTTAAAAAACTATGTTTTAATTGAGTTTTCACACATTCAAAGCAATCCCTTGTATCCTAAAATCAATTATAAAAGCTATTGAACATACCAAGTCCTTGGCATTCAGAGACACATCATCCCACCAAGGGGAAACGAAATCATATTCACAATTCAGAATTCTCTTGAACATGTATTGGTCTCCTCTTTCATCATAAAATGGTTCAAAACCACAAAGTCTGGAGAAAAATTAAGAAACAAATCATGATACGGCTTAATCATATAGATAAGTGTTACCATTCTTTACACAAACAGTATTTTGCATCTATATGAAGGTATACCAAAGTGCTGAATATTCCTGGATAGTGGTTGTTACAGGATCATTGCTTATCACTAACTATGCTGGGTAGGGCTTATAGGAAGTGAAGTTTAATGACATCTAGAGCAGTAGTTCTCAACCTGAGGTCCCCAGATGTTTTTGGCCTACAACTCCCAGAAATCCCAGCCAGTTTACCAGCTGTTAGGATTTCAGAGAATTGAAGACCAAAAACATCTGGGGACCCCAGGTTGAGAACCACTGATCTAGAGGATCACATCTGTGGGATATTTCCTTTCTAGAAATATGGGTATTAAAAATATCAGGATTCTAGTAATCTTACAGTGGTTATCAAACTTTGGTCCTCCAGGTATTTTGTTTTCAACTCCCAGAAATCACAGCCAGCTTCCCAGCTGTCTGAAATTGTAGCAGCTGAAGTCCAAAACACCTGGAGGACCAAAGGTTGGGAACCACAATCTAAAATATTTGTGTATGTGAGAGGAAGCCTTCAAACTGCTTCTCAGTTTATGGTGACCCCATGCATTTTATAGTATTTTCTCAGGAAGTCGAAGGTGGTTCTGACAGTTCCTTTCTCTGAAATATAGACTACAGCACCTGCTATTCACTGACAGTGTTCAAGGACTAGCCAGGGCTGACCTTGCTTTGCTTCCAAGATGAGATGGGATGTGGTGCTTTTAGGGTATTTAGATCACTTTCATAATTTTATTTTTTTTAAAATGCTTCCATATCAAAGGTTGGCCCACACACTGACAAATACTGTATAGAATTCTCCTCCCAAAGCACTGCTATTTCAGAATGTAGGAGGTGGTGGGCATATGTTGATTTCCACAAACAGTTTTTCCATACATAAAATGCAGAGTTTTCCATAAATCCCTCAATATTATGGCCAGTGGCCATATTGAACTAGGAAATCTGGGAGCTATAGCCAAAATAAAGAAGTGTTCCAAAATCTGATTAAAAACAAAATAATTAGCACATCAAGGAAAATAGCTGCAGGTCCACTGGAGAATTTTAAATCTATTTTTCTGAATTTTCTTAACAGTATTTTGGAAACTTTAAAGCATTGGACATATTTTAAAAAATGAAAGTATCTCACACTGGCTGTAGGTGGAAGCAAAAGGACATTAAAATGCCTATGGGTGAGTGCATGTGTGTTTGTGATTACGGATGCACAGAGGCATGTAGGGGCCTGCTTAAGACTGCAAGTACAGTAGAGTCTCACTAATCCAAGCCTCGCTTATCCAAGCCTCTGGATAATCCAAGCCATTTTTGTTGTCAATGTTTCCAATAAATCGTGATATTTTGGTGCTAAATTCATAAATACAGTAATTACAACATAACATTACTGCGTATTGAACTACTTTTTCTGTCAAATTTGTTGTATAACATGAAGTTTTGGTGCTTAATTTGTAAAATCATAACCTAATTTGATGTTTAATAAGCTTTTCCTTGATCAGTCCTTATAATCCAAGATATTCGCTTATCCAAGCTTCTGCCGGCCCGTTTAGCTTGGATTAGTGAGACTCTACTGTAATATGGTATGCATTAACACTGCCATCTAGTGTTATTTTTAAGGAAGAGAATGCAATGAGTTTGGTGGAAGATCCTCTTGCATTACCAGATATGAAGAAGGATCCAATTGCATGCTCATATATATGGACAGAGCATTCATATATAATGAATGGCAGTGCCATCTTGTCTTTTTTTCAGGCAGCAAAATGTTTTTGGCCAGTCTTTGCTGAATAGGTACAAATGAGTGTGAAAAATTAGGGGCTTGTCTATGTTAGCCATAAAACCCAGGACCAGAAGTTGTTCCTGGATGCCCAAATGATGTCCAGGGGCTTCCAGTCCTTAATGCAGGGTTAACCAGGATGAACTGGTCAGTGAATGCTCTGGAGTTTTGCTGAAACACGAGAGCAGGCCCAGTGCTGGATGCAGTACAAATGAGGCCCTGTGCTAGTTAAGTCATGAGACCCTTTCATTGGGACCTGAAGGAGGCACTGGCTGCCTTGTGACATACTCCCATAGACTATCAACTCTATTATTATGTCTGGAATTGCTCCGAAACAGAACACCTTCACATTTAAAATTGCACCACACAAGCAAAATCCATCATTAAAAAATGGCAGAAAGATGACCCCCCGCCCCTAGCAAATGGAGCCCTGTGTTTAAGTACACCTAAGCACAATGGTAAAACCAGCACTGAGTAGACCACATTTTGAGCAGAGTATGAACACTATGACTGGCTTTGGAATATACTGGTCTACGCAGCCTCTTTCTCCTGTGCTTAGTAGTGCAGAGAAAAGGGGACAGATTGGTCATTTGTTGCCCCTTGTTGCAGTGTCCGATTGCCACAAAGTTCTGAGAGGGCTCTTGGACATCGTTGTGCACCTTTGCCTATGTCATCAAAGTCATCTGACACTAAGGCCGTCCGGCAGCAGCAATGGTGACAAGAAAGGTAACGTGACAGTTCAGTAGGCTGAACCATTTTCAAGCTAGTTGAATCATAAGGACACCATTTCACTGCCACTTGGGATGGACATATTTCATGTGTCTGCTGTGAGCCCAGTCTGGAGTATTGCTATTCCAGATTGGCCCTGGATTTTGTGGTAGGTATAGATCAACCTTAGGCTTTCAGCCATCACCTTCCAGAGTTTATCATCTTGGAACACACAAACAGAAGGAAAATAGATAATGACAGTAAAAAAAATCTTGATGGGTTAGATTGTGATAGAACTACTATTAAATCTAAAACTCTACTAGGGCATAAGAGGGAGGGAGCTGATCCTCTCCTCACTCAGTTATTTTTTTCCTTTCCCCCAGATTTTTTTTGTTTTTTCCTATTATAGTCATGGAAATTTGTACATTATGTCAACTCCATAAGTGACTTAGTTTAGAGTCTTTAAGGATATTTGTCTGGGCAATGTCAATGTCAGTGTTGTAGATGCACCCTTATTTATCTAAGGATGTATTTATAACACTGTAGAATTAATGCATTTTCAAACTACTACCTTGGCTCAATGCCAAGTTGTGGTTTGGTGATGAAACAGCACACTTTGGCAGAAAAGGCTAAAAGACACTGTAAAACTACAACTCATATAGTTCCATTGCATTGAGCCATGGCAGTTAATGAGGTGTCAAACTTCATTAATCCTACAGTGCAGATATGCATCCCAAGTCTTCCTTTTATATATCTCCTTTTGGGAGCAGCTACCTCTGGAACAGCAGGGACATGATAATAGTATCTGAATTTTCTTAAGAGCTTTAGAAAGGTAACTGTTTTACTACAAAAGATAAACTTCCCAAACTTTGAGTTTTTGGCAATGACATGGGAGAAAGTTGTGCCAACTTCTTCCATGAAAGAAATTGGAAAACAGCATCCGAGAGCATTTCATCTGTCCTTCCAGAGAGTTTCTACTTGTACTCTGCAAGAATACACACAAATATTGGAAGTAGAAGAAAACCCGGAAAAATACTCTAGAAATGGTTAAACATGTTTGCACCTGGAACAGAAATAATTTCAGCATCAGTAAGGCTAATTCCCTTTTCAGTGAATAAAATGGATGCTATCCTCTTATCAGTTATGCATGAGAAGGGAGAACTGTCTTCAGAGGGGATTGAGAAGCCAATAAAGTGCAGGAATAGCAGCTAAATCTCCCCTTTCACCAGTTTTGTATTTCCTATGGCCTATCATTTTACAAGAGAGTAAAACAGATCAGCTTTTGTGCCATATATGGATGAGTCAATTGGTTTTCCAGAACACTCTGCTAGGACTGGAATTGTTTTGCAGACAATTCTACCCTTTCTGGAATGTACAGACACTATGTTTGTGTGAGACTAAGCAACAACCATTGGTTTTAACAACTGTAACTAGAAAGGCCATAGATCTCCAACTACATCTTATACAGCAGAAATTGCTCTTTTGGATATATTGACCATCACAACATCTATTCAAGAAAGGATATTCTAAATCAGCAAATAGTTGGAGTAATCTTGCTAATGCTTCCTTAATGCCCCATGGTAGCTACACTTTGAGAGGAAATAATCACACAAGTTCATTTATTTTTGGGAAGTTTCTTGATATTCAGGTATGTGGATTTTTTGTGCACTTTTGATTGATAAAGATTAATACCTCGTTTCTGAAAAGATACTTGTTCTCTACTTATGATCCAATGGATAGAAGATCTAACAATGGCCCCATCTACACTGCCATATAATGCAGTTTGAAACTGAATTATATGACCAGAATAGACTCATATAATGCAGTTTAATTGCATTATATAGCACTGTAGATGGGGTCAATGCTTACATTTGAAAGACAGATATATAGATGAAATTTACAAATGAATTTATATTTGGATATTTTATCAGTTTTTGCAGAAACCTACCAATAATGTGGTTATTTTACCCCTTTCACATTTTAATTTCCCTGTTTTTGTTATACTGAAACATTACTGTATGTAACTGAGGTTGCTTTTGAATGGAAATGTAGTTAAACATTAAATATTTTTGAAGATCTAACTCAAAGCAGATTAAACTCAACCCTCTCTAGTCTAAAACAATAGCAGCCTCAGACTGAAATTAGAGTTTAGCCTGCAGTATAACTACACTATGTAACTTTGGTGGAAATCCATCCCAAAAGAGTCAGTGTGGTGCAGTGATATGAATGCTGGGAGACCAGGGTTCGGCTTCCTGCTTTGCCATGGTGAATTACATGCTCTCAGCCCTGGAAACTTTGTGACAGGTTTCCTCAGGGTTGCCATAAATTGGAAATGACTTGAAGGCACACAACAACAATAATACGAACCTCGCCCCAAAGGTTTTTGGATAGTGTGGCAAAGATACTGCATAGGAGAAAACTTCTTTGATGGCCTCTAGGGATAGAGACCAGAAAGCTGCTGTAAGGAAGTGCTACATGCCAAAACACTGCATTTAATGAGGGCAGCATTTGTTAGCTATTTAAGGACAGCCTGCCCTCTTACGTGCCTCTTCAGTTTCTAAATGTGAAGAAGAGTTCACAAGGAGCACTGTTGCAGCCCACTGGGTGGGCCAATTGTTTTAACCTCTTCATCAGAAACAACGCCTCATGTCACTCTGTGTTATACTTGTTGGGGCGGTGAACTGGTGGGGGACGAGTCAGTATGAAAAAGAAAAAAAACATGCTGATCTCCCTGCAGTTCCACAATCTGACATTTGCCTTCTTTTTCCTGACACTGTCTTCAAAATGTAATATTCTGTGATGGTATTCTGTGGTAATATCTGAGTGCAAAAAAATGGTGGCTACAAATACCAGGAGCAGCACATGCAATGGCAATGAAAATGGTGGACAAGATGCAGTCAAGAAGAATATATATTTCTGATTCAAGATGGTTTAAAATCAACCATATTGTCTAGAGCAGCACAAAGTGCATATATGTTCAAGTAAAATATCTGTAGTTGTTTATCTTCAAATTATTTCCAACCTACAGTCATAGTCCCACTCTATTCTGCTTTGGTCAGACCTCGTCTGGAGAACTGTGTCCAGTTCTGGGCACTGCAATTCAAGAAGGCTTTTGACAAGCTGGAACATGTCCAGAGAAGGGTGACCAAAATGATCAAAGGTTTGGAAACCAAGCTGTATGAGGAATGGCTTAGGGGGCTGGATATGTTTACCTCAGAGAAGGGTGAGAGGGGATATGACAGTCATGTTTAAATAATTGAAAGGGTGTCATATAGAAGAAGGGGAGGTTTGTGTAGCTTCTACATGTTCACATGGACAAATACATAAAATTGAGCATGCTTTTCTGCTATTCTGGAGACTAGGACACAAAGCAATTCAAATTGCAGGAAACCCATCTAGACAAGAGGAAGAACTTCCGGATGGTAAGAGCTGTTTGGCGATGGGAGATGCTATCTCAGAGTGAGGTCGTCTCCTTCTCTGGCAGTTTTTAAGCAGAAGCCAGATGGCCATTTGTCAAGGGTGCTTTGAATCTGTTTTCCTGCAAAGTAGTTGGACTGGATGGCCCTTGGGATCTCTCCAGTTCTATGATTCCATGACTCTACAGTGGCCCTAAGGACACCTTCTCATAGGGTTTTCTTGGCAAGGTTTGTCCAGAAGAGGCTTGCCATTGCCTTCCCCTGAGGCTGAATGTGATTTGCCTAATGTGTCTAATGTGATTTGTCTAACTGGCAATAGTGCCAAGATGTAAATAACAAGTACATGTTCTAGAGCAGAAGCAAAACCAAATAAATGCACTTTAAAATTAAAATACAGTTAATCGTCAATACTAGTCCATCACGAATATTATAAACTATATTGGTCTGTTCCTTGAACAACCATCTCTCTTTTGAACTCCTAAATAGCTAAAGTCTTTGCAGGCCTTTCCCGGAGTATTATTATGGTTAGTAGAAATGGAAGAAAACAAGTTTTTGATCTCTTAAGTTCTATTTGACATCGTTAAAAACTTTAAAATTAAAAGTTTCACTAAACTTACAAGATGTAGGTGATTATTCCTAAGGACCACATGTCTACTTCAGGGCCATAGGCACATCCTCGTAGAATTTCCGGTGCTGCAGATGACAAAAGCCTTGTCAATAAAACAAAAGTTAAATGTAGAAAGAAGTAACACCAAAGGGGAATAGCTGCCAATGTGTATTATCTACTTTCAGAGAACCTTATACTAATCCAAAACCCAATTGAAATTCCTATAACTGATGTCCTATGTAAGTATTGTTAATGTTTCTGTTTTGTTGCTCTATTTTTATGTGATTTATTTATTTATCATGTCAGAAGTGAATTGAGGATACAGTCATAATATATTTAAAAACACAAACATAGTTAAAAACTTGGAATTATACTAGATTTCCTTTGACCAGAAGATGGTCACTTGGAGTGCCTCTAATGTCACTGTGAGAAGGTCCTCCACTGTGCATGTGGCAAGGCTCAGATTACATTGTAGTAAGTTTATATATATACACACACACACACATTTATTTTTTAAGAAATCATATTTTAAGAAAAATAAAACAAAATGAAGGACCTGAAAAAAATTGAAGCAAAATCTTCTGGAAACTTCCTAAAAGTCGGGTGTACCAAAAAATGAAAAGAACAAAAAAATCCAAATTTATTTCAACTTTATTTTTGTAGAAAGGAAAAAATGAAGTATATTTGATTTTCTTTTGAACATGTTCACCTTCACAAAAGATCTAATTTTCCTGTTAATCAAAGTATGGCACATTTAAATTAATGCAAATAAGTAAATAAATAACCACCAAACCTTTCCCCTTTTCTATCATTTAATTTCTTACCAATTAGACCTTCAGACACAAAAATATATATTTGCATTTTCTGTGCATCTTAATCAGTGGATTATCTGAGATGCTACACATAGGTTACACATTTTAATCTATTATTTTCATTTTACGGTCGACTGCTTTGCCACCCTAGAGCGATACATAACTATTGCAGAACTAAATTATTAATGAACAACTAATACCACTGTACCTCATTCTACTAGGCTGCTTCACATCTTTCTTGCTTAGAGTCATGTTATTGTCTGCACATTATTTTTGTTGCTTTGGTTAATTTTTAAAGCCCCTATCTTTTATTCAAGCTTGAGGTATCTCTGTTATTAAAAACCCTGAGGCTTGCAGTGCATTAAAGCACACAGATTTTTCATTCTATCAAAATGTGAAGTAATCTAATCTGAACACCTCCTAAACATTTTAAATATTTAATGCTACATTAAAATAATATGTCAGTCATAAAAAGGCAACAGATAGTGGGAAATAAATGCCAGGAGGTGTGTAGATGTGTGAACATACACATTTTCTGGAAATATTTTTTGTTTGTTTGTTCTGGGTTCATTGCCTTCTATACTTGATATTCTACTGTCAGATCAGACACTCTATTGCAGTGGTCTCAATCTTTTTTTGACCAGGGACCACTTCGACCAGGAACCACTCCCCAACAGTAGTACCAAAAGTGTTACGAATCAGTTTTTGGTCAACTTTAGATTTGGTTTGGTTATTTGGGGTGAGATTCCAAAAACTTCATTGGATAATCTACATTAGTTTCTGATACAGAACATATGCCATCCAGTAGTCGCCATCTGCTCGCCCACAGAAAACCATATTTAATAATCTGGAGCTGATGTGGTCTATCCAATGCAATTTTTTTTAATCAGCATCCCAAATAACCCCAGAAACAGGTCTAAAAATGAAGACACCAAGTTGCCCCCACTTCCAAGCGCCACATGGAACGGCTCCGCTCAGGGGGAGGAAGGAGGAGAAGCAGCAGTCAGGAGGCTTGTTGTTGTGCCTTTTGTGGGTAGTCAGCCTCTCCCCTCCTGACATCACAGTTGTCTCACAAGACAACGGTTTTACGAGACCAGCTGCTCTCGTTGCAACGGTGTAGTAATGGTGATACCACGAACCATATTTTAGTTCTTGGGGACCACTGGTGGTCCATGGACCACAGGTTGGGAACCACTGCTCTATTGGAAGGGATTGCCTACTCTTTTGGATATTCAGACTGTATTTATTGGTCATCTAGCAAAAGTCCTATTGCATGAATTTAAATATATTCACATGATTTAGGATTAGACTGTAGTTATAGTTCATTAAACTTAATTTACAACGCTAAATTTATTAAAATGTTGGCAAACCTTTTGAAAATTATTTAAATTATTATATTGTTATTAATCAATAGAGTGGCAATTAACTTTTCAATTTAGGATCATTGAGTAATTTGGGCTAATTTTAGTAAATACACAGTAACTGGGTTTTATTTTAATTTAAAACCAGTTAAAACCTAAATAAAGTTTTCTTTTTTTCATCAAAGTATTTAATACAAGGGAAAGAAAGAGTAATTTAATGTTAATGTTAGCATTTCCAAGCTTTCGTTTAGGCTCAGTATATTTTGATATGATTTTTTCACTATTGTGGGTCTAGGAAATTATGAATAGTTGAACAACTCGGTATACAGTCATTTCTACTATACTTATAAGTAAGAAAAGAACATACCGCAATACCCTGGAGTTCCACAGACAGTTTTCATGGTCACTTGATCTGCAACAATCTTGGAAAGTCCAAAATCAGCTGTTATATACAAATCAGAAAGGTTTATTATTTTATAACGTTTCCTGCAGCACAGTGCTGAATTAATTAAGTGAAATATTTCATCTTTTAAAAAACCTTATGCTAAACCACTACCAAGCAAATAAAAACACAAAGTAAACATTTCTAATGAAGTAATTTTTCATGTTTTCAACTCACAAAAATAAAATTTGGATCCAAAAGTGTTATTGTCCGATAAGAAGACACTCCTGTCCATGTGGGAATGAGTGGTGGGGCATGGAGGGTCTTTTGATTTTTCCAGATTCCAAATGGTTTGGGAGCATAAAGGGCATCAATGTAGATTATGGAAGCTACATACTATAAGCAAAACTCCACTTACGGAAGTGGGAAGTCATGCCTCTATTATTGATGTCCTTTTGATGTTGCTACTCCCAAACCAGAAGAACAGACATTAGCTGAAACTAAGGAATGGAGTGTTACTTAGCATTTTAAAATAGCAAATGTGTTAAAAGTTGTTGTGGGGAGATGATATTAAAAGTGTTCCATAGTATGAGAACATGTGATGGTAAACAAACTGAGCAGCTCTGAAAAACATTAGGATTCTCAAATCTATCATAAATCCCAATGTTTGTTACAGATAGCTGGAGGAGACATTAAACCAAAAATGGGAGAAAAGAACAAGATACAAAGATCTGTGTAAATGCAAATAAGAGATAGGAAGAAGAGGAGGAGTTGCCATCACAACTCACTTTTTTAACCATTGGGGAGAACAGAATTCACTGGCAACTGTGCAATGATCAATATGCTCCAAAATTCCCCTTTTCTCATCTGCAGTCCCCAAACCTGGTTGACGGAAAGGGAAGGTGCCGTAGACAACAGGTATTTTCCAATAGTAGGAGGCAAAACAATGACACCCTCTGCAGGGGTATCTGGAGGAGCCCTTAATATCTCTGTGGATGCCTGTTCCTGGACAGGAGACTACCATAGTTTCATATCCTGAAGCCAACGTGCATAATTATTGGTGAAATATAGGTCTTCGTTTGAGGACACATGAGGTGATGAAGAATGAAGAGAATAATAATAATAATAATAATAATAATAATAATAATAATAATAATGGAACTTATGCCTCAAGTACCACCTTCCAGCAGAAAAGAACTGGTGGGATCACAAACCTGCAAAAGTATTGGAAAATGAGCACGCAAAGATACTGCGGGACTTCCGAATCCAGACTGACAAAGTTCTGGAACACAACACACCAGACATCACAGTTGTGGAAAAGAAAAAGGTTTGGATCATTGATGTTGCCATCCCAGGTGACAGTCGCATTGATGAAAAACTACAGGAAAAACTCAGCCACTATCAGGACCTCAAGATTGAACTTCAAAGACTCTGGCAGAAACCAGTGCAGGTGGTCCCGGTGGTGATTGGCACACTGGGTGCCATGCCAAAAGATCTCAGCCGGCATTTGGAAACAATAGACATTGACAAAATCACGATCTGCCAACTGCAAAAGGTCACCCTGCTGGGATCTGCACGCATCATCCGAAAATACATCACACAGTCCTAGACACTTGGGAAGTGTTCGACTTGTGATTTTGTGATACGAAATCCAGCATGTCTATCTTGTTTGCTGTGTCATACAATAATAATAATAATAATAATAATAATAATAATAATTTTATTCTTATACCCCACCCCATCTCCCCGAAGGGACTTGGGGCGGCTTACATGGGGCCAAGCCCGAACAGAACAATATAAAACCACATTAACTAGTCCCACATTACCTAGAACCAAATTAACTAGTCCCACTTCCGCCCAAGCTAATTCATTACAATATATTGAATGCAAAGCTTTACAGACCAAACCTCCTTTATGTAATACAACCCTGGATCTATATGGCTCTACAAGGCAACAAGAAAAAATCAATACATGGTGGGGCTATGCAGACACGGATGAAGGTAGTATGTTCATCCTTGCTTTTCTGCCTAATGCCTCCTTTAACTACACAAGCATAACATTGATGGCAGATGCTATTTCCCATACTAGTAGAACCATAAATCCATTCTGGATTTTAATCTAGTTTTAAAGGAGCTATCCAATGTTTTAAACTTTCTTTAGTGGTAGGGGTTCAGCACCATGGATAGTTCCTTTGAAATTTGACCAAAATCTTAAGGCCTTTTCAAACTACACAGTTATAGCATCATAGTTCAACTTTAACTGCCACCCTTCTATCCTATGGTAACTTGGGATTTGCAGTTTATGATGGAGTACTCAGAATTCTTAGCTAGAGAGCTCTGGTGACTCACCAAACTACAAACCACCCCATTCTATAGGGTGCACCCAAAGCAGTTAAAGTAAAATCAAAGTGATGCAAGATATTATAGATTCACTACAAGATTTAAATGGAAACCACTGGCTGCTATTGTCTATTCAGCCTAAAGAAGTGGAGATCTGAAGAGATTGCCTTAGACTGAATCTACACTGCCCTATAATCCAGATTAATGTCGATAATCCACATTCTGAAACTGGATTATAGGGCAGTGTAGATCCAGCCTTAGTCAATACTGTGGGATGTTCTGAGCATAACTGGAATGAAATAAATGGATGTATGAGTGTGTCCCTACCATTCACTCCCGTGCATTACAGCATTAGCATCAAAACAAAACAAAACCTAGTACTGGAAATGATCAATTACCTATTTTTAAAGGTGCATCAGGAGCTGGTGTTGCATACAGAAGGTTTTCTGGCTTCAAATCACGGTGGACAATTCCATTAGCATGTAGATACTAGAAGGAACAAGTGAAAATATGTGATTTTAAAATTACATTTTAAACTTGCATTTTTCAAATATTGTTGCACTTAAAGTGTACTGGTTGCAGCTCCAAATACTGACAGCAGACTAGGGCCTAAATTCTGTTGGTTAGTGTTAGCTAGATTGAGACCCAGGGCTCTTCCACACAGTCATATAACCCAGAATATCTAGGCAGAAAATCCCATAATATTTGCTTTGAACTGGGTTATCTGAGTCCACACTGCCATATATTCCAGTTCAAAACAGATATTGTGGGATGTTATTCCGTGTGTGGAAGGGGTCTCACTGAATCAAGTGTTGGGTGGTACATGTAGGGTTAATCCTATTAATTGAATTGGACCTAATTTGCTCAGAAATAATTTAAAAAATCTAGATTCTAGTACTAGAATATGTTATCTCAAGGTTTTTAATGTACTTTGTACCATAATTTGTAACAGGAAATTGAAATTTTAAGATGAAAAATGAATCTAACAGTAACAGTGGATGGTTTCTTGTATACAGTGTTCCCTCACTTATCACGGGAGTTGGGTTCCAGGACCACCCACAATAAGTGAAAATCTGTGAAATAGGCTTACTATATTTATTTTAATATTTATAAATATTTTAGTAGTTATACACTATTTTAAGTATTTTAACCAATTGTGTGTTGATAAATCGCCTCCTTCTCCTCCTGTTGCCGCCTGGGCTGCGTTTCTCTCCCTTTGGCTTCTCCTTCCTCCCTTCCTTAGGCTGTAAATTGTAATTTTTTATGATTTATAATAGTCTTTTAAAGTTTATTGAAAAACCACGAAGCAGCGAATTCGTGAAAAGTGAACCGCGAATTAGTGAGGGAACACTGCACACTTGATTTAAAGGAGTAGGCAAAATTATAAAACCAATGCCAGATACAGCAGATATTACAAGACAGATTTTTCTTATTGCAAAACTGCATTATTTCAGTGTGTGTTTTTATGATGTTTCTACATGTATACAGTTTGAAAAAGTTCTCACATATGCTCTGTTAAAAGCAAACAGTTTTAACAAGAAAATTAGCTCTATTAAGAAACCAAAGTTGTGTAGAAGACAGGGGAATTCCAGATAAAAAACAATCAGGGCCAGTTAACACCTCCCAACAAAGGATTCCCCCAGGTAGGAAACAGCCAGGCTTTGAAGCTGCTATGCTATTCAGTGCTAATCAAACTGGCCAATTGAAACATTCACACTTGCCTCAGGCAGACAAGAGTTCTTTCTCCTATCCTGGATATTATTCCACAGATATATAAACCCCACTTGCCTAGTTTCCAACACCTCACAACCTCTGAGGATGCCTGCCACAGATGTGGGCGAAACCTCAAGGGAGAATGCTTCTGGAACATGGCCATACAGCCTGAAAAACTCACAGCAACCCAGTGATTCCGGCCATAAAAGCCTTAGCCAACACATCAAACTGCTTGAATTTCATAGAATCATAGAATCATAGAATCATAGAATAGTAGAGTTGGAAGAGACCACATGGGCCATCCAGTCCAACCCCCCGCCAAGAAGCAGGAAATCGCATTCAAAGCACCCCCGACAGATGGCCATCCAGCCTCTGCTTAAAAGCCTCCAAGGAAGGAGCCTCCACCACGGCCCCGGGGAGAGAGTTCCACTGTCGAACAGCTCTCACAGTGAGGAAGTTCTTCCTGATGTTCAGGTGGAATCTCCTTTCCTGTAGTTTGAAGCCATTGTTCCGTGTCCTAGTCTGCAGGGCAGCAGAAAACAAGCTTGCTCCCTCTTCCCTATGACTTCCCTTCACATATTTGTACATGGCTATCATGTCTCCTCTCAGCCTTCTCTTCTGCAGGCTAAACATGCCCAGCTCTTTAAGCCGCTCCTCATAGGGCTTGTTCTCCAGACCCTTAATCATTTTAGTCGCCCTCCTCTGGACGCTTTCCAGCTTGTCAACATCTCCCTTCAACTGTGGTGCCCAAAATTGGACACAGTATTCCAGGTGTGGTCTGACCAAGGCAGAATAGAGGGGGAGCATAACTTCCCTGGACCTAGACGCTATTCCCCTATTGATGCAGGCCAGAATCCCATTGGCTTTTTTAGCAGCCGCATCACATTGTTGGCTCATGTTTAACTTGTTGTCCACGAGGACTCCAAGGTCTTTTTCGCACACACTGCTGTCAAGCCAGGCGTCCCCCATTCTGTATCTTTGATTTCCATTTTTTCTGCCGAAGTGAAGTATCTTGCATTTGTCCCTGTTGAACTTCATTTTGTTAGTTTTGGCCCATCTCTCTAGTCTGTCAAGATCGTTTTGAATTCTGCTCCTGTCTTCTGGAGTGTTAGCTATCCCTCCCAGTTTTGTGTCGTCTGCAAACTTGATGATCGTGCCTTCTAACCCTTTGTCTAAGTCGTTAATAAAGATGTTGAACAGAACTGGGCCCAGGACGGAGCCCTGCGGCACTCCACTTGTCACTTCTTTCCATGATGAAGACGACGCATTGGTGAGCACCCTTTGGGTTCGTTCGCTTAGCCAATTACAGATCCACCTAACCGTAGTTTTGTCTAGCCCACATTTTACTAGTTTGTTTGCCAGAAGGTCGTGGGGGACTTTGTCGAAGGCCTTACTGAAATCCAGGTACGCTACATCCACAGCATTCCCTGTATCGACCCAACTCGTAACTCTATCGAAAAAAGAGATCAGATTAGTCTGGCATGACTTGTTTTTGGTAAATCCGTGTTGACTATTAGCAATGACCGCATTTGTTTCTAAGTGTTCGCAGACCACTTCCTTAATGATCTTTTCCAGAATTTTGCCTGGTATTGATGTGAGGCTGACCGGACGGTAATTGTTTGGGTCGTTCTTTTTTCCCTTCTTGAAGATAGGGACCACATTCGCCCTCCTCCAATCTGCTGGGACTTCTCCTGTTCTCCAAGAACTCTCGAAGATAATTGCCAGTGGTCCTGAAATAACTTCCGCTAGTTCCTTCAGTACTCTTGGGTGTAGCTGATCTGGCCCTGGGGACTTGAATTCGTTTAGAGAGGCCAAGTGTTCCTGGACAACTTGTTTCCCTATTTGGGGTTGGATTTCCCCCAATCCTTCGTCCATTCCGTGTTGCTGAGGTTGAAGATGGCTTTCTTTTTCTGAGAAGACCGAGGCAAAGAAGGCATTAAGTAGTTCTGCCTTTTCCCTGTCCCCTGTCGCCATCACCCCATCTTCTCCTTGCAATGGCCCTATCGCCTCCTTTTTCTTCCTTTTTCTACCAACGTAAGCAAAAAAGCCTTTTTTGTTGTTTTTTATGTCCCTGGCAAGCCTGAGCTCATTTTGCGCTTTAGCCTTGCGAACCTTTTCCCTACAGGTGTTGGCTATACGTTTGAATTCTTCTTTGGTGATTTCTCCCCTTTTCCACTTCTTGTGCATGTCACTTTTGAGCTTTAGCTCAGTTAGAAGTTCTTTGGACATCCATTCTGGCTTCTTTGCACTTGTCTTATTTTTCTTCTTTGTTGGCACTGTATGCATTTGCGCCTTGAGTATTTCACTTTTGAAAAACTCCCATCCATCCTTAACTCCCTTGTTTTTTAATATCGGCGTCCATGGAATGCCGCTCAGTAATTCCTTCATTTTTTGGAAGTCAGCTCTCTTAAAGTCCAGAATGCGTGTTTGACTTGTCTTAGTTTCAGCATTCCTTTGTATTGCAAACTGCAGGAGCACCTCCCTCTGCTTATAGAGAAGATTTGTTGCAGCAAAGTGAATACACTAAAGTGAATACAAAATTCAGCATGATCAGAATTATTACCTTATCAAAGTATTTGAGTGCAAAAAGCAATGCACTCCATTCAGCTAAACACGGGTACATTTTCTCCATCAAGATTGGTGTGGCGATTGTGGAATCTAAATGCACTTTCTCAATTTCCTGTACTGTATGTGATTGTAAAATAGAATGCTCAAATAGAGCTACTGAGATTCTAATACTGGACACATGTTTGTTTTTTCTATTTTAGTTTTCTTGCTGGGATGATCTGCAGTAGGAGGCAATCTTTGTGGCATGTTTGATTATATTACTATTTCGTGAGACATAAACTGCAGTCTTAGTTTCATTTGATTTATCACCGCCAGGATGCACAAAAGCTTTGGGGATGTTATCAGAAACAAAGAATCTTATATATCTTTCTTTTAAACAAAATAATAATAATAGTAGCGCCTGAATATTGGTGAATATTTTTTCTTGGTGTTTTAAGCTGTTTCAATCACAGATTTGCAGTTTTCTTTCTTGAGTGACATATCACTCAATTCTTTAAATATTTTAGCTATTTTTTTCTATTGCAACTTTCTATCCACCTCAAGCCTAAAATATAAAATATACTTCCATTTTAAAAGTTTGTTTCTTATTCTTACTGATTTTTGGAAATACTGCCCAGATAATCCATTAAACACTTTCGAACATTTTAAAATCTTATTTCTAGAACCACTTAACTGGACTATCCATAGAAGTGGCCGATATGTATTTCTTTTATGGCTAGGACTTTTAATTGCTTGTGTTTGTTAAATTAGATAGATATTTGACCAAGTTGTGTTCTAACTTGAATATAATTTTATATACAATATTTTAATAATTTTGTACAGGAAACCAAGGAAACTGGGGTGTGTGTGTGTGTAAACACGTTAAGGAAATAAAGTACAACGGAGCCCATCACATGATGCAAGGAGACTTCTCCCTTGCATCCATCATGCTTTGTTAGGGAAGTGTTTAAAAAGTGTGAATCATAGAATTATAGAGTTGGATGAGACCTCGTGGGCCATCCAGTCCAACCTTCTGCCAAGAAACGGGGCAATCGCATTCAAAGCACCCCTGACAGATGACCACCCAGAATCTGCTTAAAAGCCTCCAAAAAAAGAGCTTCCACCACACACCAAGGGCAGAGAGTTCCACTGCTGAACAGCTCTCACAGTTAGGAAGTTCTTCCTGATGTTCAGGTAGAATCTCCTTTCCTATAGTTTGAAGCCATTATTCCGCGTCCTAGTCTCCAGGGCAGCAGAAAACAAGCTTGCTGTTTTCCCCTCACATATTTATACATGGCCATCATGTCCCCTCTCAGCCTTCTATTCTGCAGGCTAAACATGCCCAGCTCTTTAAGCCACTCCTTATAGGACTTCTCCAGACTCCTGATCATTTTAGTCGCCCTCCTCTGGACACAATCCAGCTTGTCAACATCTTCCTTAAATTGCAGTGCCCAAAATTAGACACAGTGTTATTCCAGGTGTGGTCTGACTGAAGTAGAATAGAAGGGTAGCATGACTTCCCTGGATCTAGACACCAGACTTCTATTTATGCAGGCCAAAATCCCATTGGCTTTTTTTTGCTGCCGCATCACATTGTTGGCTCATTTTTAAGCCAACATATTCAATAAACGGAGGTGGGTGATGAGATGGGTGGAAGGCATCTGAGCTCATTATTCAATTGGAAATAGGAAAAAGCACAGAAAAACCCGTGGGATGGGATCTATCTAATTTGTCCATGTTGAATCACTTCAGTGATGTGGAGTAATGGGCGTTCCTATGGGCTGTCTCCTACTAAGCACTGGCATTTGTCTTTCAAAATCCTGCTTCATGAGCCTTCCATGGTAATTTTATTTTAATTAATTTAATCATTGGAAATACTGAAAATTTAAGATATCCCCACTTTGTCTTTCCTGCCATTTCTCCTTCATAGTTATCTTGGCTTTCAAGATTACGGTACTGCTAGCTTTTCAACTTCGTTTCGGACTTCTTTGATTGACAGTAATGAGATGGGAAGGAAAGGAGAGGAGCCGGGGGTGGGGTGTTTTCTTAAGAACTAAACCTTCTGTCTCTTCGGGAGTAGCGGGTTTGAAGGAGAAAGTCAAGTATCCCAAAAGTAGAGTCTGTCTTAAGAACAGTGTCTTCGGTCTCCTAGAGAGTAGCGGAATTAAAGACAAAAGTCAAGTATTCCAAAAGGTTTTTTTCCAAGGGTTTTTAAAAATGGTGTGGGTGGGAACTGCACTCACTCGTGTGATAAATCTGAAAATGGATCATTTTGAGAGAAAAGGCAGGAAAGAACAATATTTGATGAGATTTGAGAAACAATACAATTTGCTTTACAACACAATAGGACATAATATAATGTAATACAGTAGAGTCTCACTTATCCAACGTTCTGGATTATCCAACGCATTTTTGTAGTCAATGTTTTCAATACATCATGATATTTTGGTGCTAAATTCGTAAATACAGTAATTACTACATAGCATTACTGTGTATTGAACTACTTTTTCTGTCAATTTTGTTGTATAACATGATGTTTTGGTGCTTAATTTGTAAAATCATAACCTAATTTGATGTTTAATAGGCTTTTCCTTAATCTCTCCTTATTATCCAACATCTTCACTTATCCAACGTTCTGCCGGCCCATTTACGTTGAATAAGCGAGTCTCTACTGTATAATACTTTCCCCCTCTCATGGGATGAGCTCCAAAGTTTGCGTACACGGAATTATTGAGGGAATTGTCATTATCTCAGCCACCCATGTGGACAATTTTGGAGTATGGAGCATTTCAGATTTCTGGATAAGGGATACTCCACCTGTAAAGGAGGCACTCTATTTCCTCCTCCCAATATTGTTTCAGGTAATTTAGATCAGCATGGTGAATAGGCTGGACTTGATAACCAACCAAGGAATTGACCATGTTTTCTGTTCACTTACATTCTAAAACTAAGCAAGATGCCCACAGTTTCTCTTCTATCGTTCTTGAGAAATCTGAAGAAGGCATGAAAAGATATTTTTACAGCAGTTTGATACTACTTTAACTGTCCTAGTCCCAACCTATAGAATCCTGGGGTTTGTAGTTTGCAATTCCCTGCTACAGAGTTATAGTGCTATTGTTTAAGACAGTTCACTAGACCTCTTGAGTAGCAGAGGATTCTAAGGACCTCACCTATTAAAATCCCATAGATCTGAGCCATGTCAGTTGAAATGGCATCAATATATGCAGTATAGGAACACTTGGGGGAAGTAGAGGGGTTTAATCCAATCTATGCATGGTGCCTCTGAAAAATAATAAACTCTATTACATTAAAAGCTTGAAGTCAGATTTCTTAAGTTTCAAAAGAAGATACTTTTGTGCTGGAAAAAATACCTTTATTTACATTACGGCCTCAAATGCATTACTTGAATTTGCATTGATTTCAATGTAAACTCCCCAAAATGTTCACAATCCAGATGTAAATTAAGAACTGTTTCTTTTCCATTATGAAAAGAAGTTTATAAAACAAAGTTACAGAGACACTTTCTCACTTATATATATGTAACCCGCTCCTCTGAAAAATAACTAAAATGTCACACGCATAAAATAATGTGCTTTGTGCTACTGAATACTAGGTGATTTCTGAATGCTTCTGAATGCAAGAGAATAATTCCCATCACATCAAGTGTTAGCAAATTTGACAGCCTTATTGAAGTCTTTTTAAAAATGTCGAAATGCTACAAGGTCAGAATTTCAAGTAGGTAAGATGTGACTCCAGAATACTAAATACAGAGAAATGCTGAGGGTTTTTTTATGAGTTTCCACTAGACCTGCAAAAAATCAGGTGGCATGATCAAGATATTGTATTTAATGTTTTAAAATATATTTGTAAGATATTTATGCACCACTTTTGACATAAAGGTAATAGCCCTGTCCTGCATAAAGAACCATCTCAACTGGAACTGGTTGAAGGCAGAAGACACAAAGTTGCTTTATCCCCAGCCAGATGTTTGATCCTGGTAGAAGCATCTCCAGCATTATTTGGAGATATCTGAGATTGAAATGACTACCGATTTATATCTACAAAGCATAACTTCTCTCCCTAAGCTATAGTGCTTCTGTCATTTTCTCTCTCCATTTTCTTGCAGTTTTTACTCAAACCTACTATCTTTCCTGTCTTCTCTTTCCCCTCACCTCAAGGAAGACTTTTGACATAGGGTCTGATAGTTCCCATTTATATTACAAAATGTAAGCGGTCGTCAAACAGATGGTCAACCACCCTCCCGCCAAGACTGGCAATTTACACCCTGTAAGGATACATTTGATGGCTATAATCACTGTTGGCTGCTTATTTGGGGTGTAGTACAAGAAGGGTTGCACACTTTCAATATACATGAGTAGAAATCCTACATACAACATGATTCTAAAGCAATCAACATTCCCATTCATGTTTAAATATCTGAAGGGTAATTAGATAGAAGACCAAACTAGTTTGTTTTTATTACAACAATGGAGAAGACCTCAACAAGGTCTTAATTACAATAAAGGAAATTCCAGAACATTTTTTGACAGTGGAATGGGTCACTTTAGAAGGTGGTGAACAGTCATTTGTTGGAAGTTTTTAAAAAGAGCTTGGATGAGTATCTGATATGAATGCTTTAATTGTAGACTCCTGCACTGAATGATTTAATCTAGTTGAGTGTTAACTCTATGAGGCTAGAAGTTTATGTAAAAAAAGGTCTACATTTGTATGTTTGTTCAAACAGATATTTTTCACATGCTGAATGAATACTTAGCCAATTGGGACTTGAACACTTAGTATTTCATCAACAATAGTCAGCAAGAAAATTGTGAATACCACCATGACCCATCTCACCCTTTTTTTCCCATGTATCAGATTATTTAAAATCTCATCAGACCCCAAGTGACAACATCTGAAAACTCTGCATCTTATCAATTGGTTTAGAAAGCTTGGTTTCAGTTCTTATAGAATATGATGAAAGTTATGGTAATTTCTTCCGACTAGGGGACTTCTCCTGGAGTTCAGGTTCTAGTCCTCCATTATGTGATTTAATTGCTTGCCCATTGTTTCTATAGGTAGTTTGGCTACTTCTGGTTCACAGTCAGCTTGGCAATCTACTGATCCAGTACTGCTTTCCATGTCTTGGGTAGGGCAAATTATTATTACGCTCCTGCCATTCTATCTTACTCCAACCAACAGCTGCATAAATCTGAAGGTTTTGTTTGTTATTCCCACCCCCTCTCACCAACAAACTGTTTCAGCCAGAGACACATCATTCTTAAAACCATTTTAGAAGTGACTGTTTTCTGCAAGGTTATGAAAGAAGCATGGTAACAACCCAAAAGGCTGTAAGAAATACATAATAATGACTGATTAACAATATGGTTTGACCTCTACATCCAGAATTGTTGAATAGGGACTTTTTTTTCCTTCTCTCCTCCAAGCAAGCTCCTGCTTCACAACCTGAAAAGCTCCTCTGGGAGATTTCTTATTCTTTATTCCTGTAAGTGCGAACTGAGGGTCCACAGGGTCTTATAGAGAAGAATGTTACTGAAGAAGTAGTTCTAGTGTAGTGGTTCTCAACCTGTGAGTCTCCAGATGTTTTGGCCTACAACTCCCAGAAATTCCAGCCAGTTTACCATCTGTTAGGATTTCTGGGAGTTGAGGGCCAAAACATCTGGGGATCCACAGGTTGAGAACCACTGCTCTTGTGGAACAAACAACCACATTGGATCCCAAATCTCATGCTTACTGTATACCTATCCAATTCTTCCTCTTCCCCAGTTCTAGCAGAAGTTTAATTATTTTTATACACACACATACCCACATTAGAAAACTTTTCAAGGTCTTATGCTCAAGGCTTCCATTCAGTGCCTGAAGCAAGAAAGGAAAAAAAGAAGGAAGATTGGTTTCAAAGGAAAGAACAAAGTTAGGGAAATAGATGGGCCAGATTAGAAGTCAGATAGCATTCCATCTCACTTCAAGCACTGCTTCTGTTCATACAATTTCCTTCCTTCATGTGACACATTCACATCTTTTCTTTGACTTCTACCAGCTCTGTCCTTATTATCCCCTTGTCTTGTTTCTTTTTCTACTCTCTGATCGTTTCTCTCTTTTGCTTTCTTGTTAATCTTCAACACAACACATTTCTTGACCCTGTACCACCACCACCTCCTCCTCCTCTTCCCAAATCTATTGGTCTCACACCATTTCTCTATTCCTCCCTCTTCCTAAATCTCTTTGATCCATGTCCATAATTTCTATTTTCTAGCACTGAGATGCATCTTCTTTTTTTCCAAGCAAATTAATTTCTTTCATGAAACATCTCTGAGGCACCCGAAGGAAATTACTATTTGTCACTTTCTTAGCATCACATAAGACAGAGCCTTTACATTTCTCAACTCCAAAGACATACTTTTTATAGATCTACTGAAGACTTTTCTCAGTTTCAGACCCTGATATCTTCTTTGATTTGGTTCTTCCTCTTTCCTTTAAAGATTTTCCCTCTGTGTGATGGTGCTAGAAATGTGATAGCCTCTTAAAGAGGAGAACTATAATCTCCTCATTGTGTATGGTTGGTTTCCTGCGTTGCAATCTCCTTCATAATTATCACCAGATTATTGCAATTAGCAATAATCACATGATTCTCCACTAGTAAATTGCCATAATGATATTCTGTTAATGTTTGCCACGGCTCTATCTTACTTTAGTGTTGCCACAGTCCTATTTTCTTAGAATATAAAATACAATAAATGTTTTCAGGAATGCAGCAATGTTATAATGCAGCTTTATAACATCTGTTTTATCATGAACCTGACAGATTTCAGCATAAAGGTGAAAAAGATACAAGTGCTTGGAACTGTCTTCAGCATACACTTGCTGCATACTGAGGTATTTGTGTATTTATTTTTTATATATATATATATATATATATATATATATATATATATATATATTGCTTTTTTTCCTTGATTTAAAAGAATGGGTTAAAAAGAAACGGTTCTCCATAAATAGTGAAATCTATCTTTAGGCATTTCAGTTCAAGATGGGATATAGAAAAAGTATGGACCCCCCCCCCCCCACCCCGGGCTGAGCCCACTAGAAGTGGTTACAAGATCAACTCTAAGGGTGGAAACCAGATCATACAAAGAATACCTCATCAGAGAAAAAGAAAAATTGAAATTAAAAGGGCGGGAAGAATTGGGGGTTAATTATTAGTTTTGCTATCATCAACTGTATAAAAGATTTTAAAAATATGTGAGGGTGGGATTCACAACTAAAAAATCTGAATTGGAAAGAATATGGGAAAGGGGAACAAAGGATTAACCTCCAGATTATATAAATACATATTAAGTTATAACATGGAAGATAACAGAGTCAAGACAGTAATGATACCCTGAGCCAAGGGCTTAGGAAGACCAACAGAATTAGACAACTGGGAATACCTATGGAACAAAGGATTCAAATTTACACTATCTGGATCAAGTAGGGAGTATCTATATAAAATGTTTTATAAAAGCTAAATCACCCCAGCAACACTGGCAAAAATTGATAAATCACAACAAGGAATTTGCTGGTGGTGCAAGAAGCAGAAAGGGACATTCTTCCATATGTGGTGGACCTGTGAGATTTTGGGATAAGGTAATTAAGGAGACAAAATGCTACATAAAAAGATTTCTTATTAGGTCTATATAAAAAAGAATAACAAGGAAAAAGAAATTTATCAATACAGTTTTGCCACTACAAGATTAACTATAGCCAAAGACTGGAAAGGAGAAAAATGTTAACTATAAAGGATTGGAGAGATAGAATGTGGGAATATATGCTAATGGCCAAATTAACCAATAACAGGAGGAACAAAAGTAATAAGGACTTTTTCGAAAAGTGGAAGTTGGCCATTGCATATCTGAGTGGAGATTCAGTGACATTAGAAATTTATGATTAGGATATGAACAAGAATAGATAAATTGGCTTAAAAGCTTCACAGTGCATTAGTGATGGGAATCATAGTGAAGGGTACACGGGTGTGGAGAAATGGGGCTATCTGGTTTGGGACATATGTTTCGTGTGTGTATGGTTTGTAATATATCATGTGCTGCTGTTTGGTTGTTATAATCAACTCTTATATTAATAAAAAATATACAGCAAAAAAGATGGGATTCCATTCAATAAACCATGATTCTGAATTGAAGGTATCTTTCTCTGAGATGGAAAGCACATCTAAACTAGAAATTAGCAATGCATTATTGAATTATTATAAATAGAATGATTTACAGTCCATGCTCATTAGAGGTTGAAACAAGTATTTGGCAAACTCATGCAGCTTTGGTTAGAATATTTTAATTCTGAGATGCTTATTTTAGAGGAAGAAACTGCCAAGTACATGAGAAAAGGCACCACTTCTGGACTATTGATAGTGAGAACTAAACTACATGAAATGTAAACCTTGTGTGCATGGAAAATGTGCTTATGGTTGAAAACATAATTATCAGAAGCAGACTATGCCATTTTGAACAACAGCAGCCACAAATCTAATTACCACACCTGTTTACTTAACAATTGTTCCACTGAACTGCACAGCACCAGAGACTCCAACAATAGCATGGCAGCTTGCCAAGTGCAAATAAAATTCCTAACAGTGTCATGTTTAAAATAGCTGGTAGTTCCTAAACAATTTGATCTCAGTATAAACGGTAAACTAGGAGGAATTGTTCAGGATATTAAAGAAATATAGCACCAATTTCAAAAGAGTGTTTTAATGTGTATTTGCAATATAAAAGGTCAAACGTTGGTTAGCATTTCCAGAAGATGACTTAACAACTGCTGAGGCAGATCTTGTCATCTGAAACTATGAGGTTGGAACCCAATCTTGAATTAAAGGCAAGAATAAAGAATTGGATTTTGGAAATTGGAGGATTCTGGAAATTTAAGAAATAGCTAAATCAGGGAGCAAAAGCAAGAACAGAATAGGCTTGTGACATAAGAGATAAAATTTTGTTTTGGAATTGGTCTTCTCCTTGTGGTCATTTCTATTTGTTATTTTTCTCTGCTGCTAAATCAGACCTGCTTTTCTCTTTCTCCCTGTTTATGTATTTTACCTCTGGAATTTATGGTTATGGTACGCAAGTCATTTTCCCATGACAAAATATCTAGGTCTGTGCATGTAAAATTATGGTTAATGCTGTTTTACATGGACTGTTGCACAGCTGCAAGTCTCATTTTGCATTTATTTCATACACAGAAGAAAATGTTAAACATCCTTTTATGATTAGGGTTCCACATCTAAACTGTTGCTGTTTGGTCTAATAGCAGTATTAGTGGGAAATGTGGCAGTTGGGAAAATACTAGCCCTCCTTTGTTCTTAAAGAGAAAAACTTAGAAGTATTACTAATGAATCTATGAAATACTGTATATATCTAGAAAAGAGAAGTATAGTTTGGTGATTAAAGAACACAACGAGCTACCTCATCCCAGATCATATTGTTAGTCCAATAAGTCCAGGATTGTTTACTCTGACTAACACATAATTTGGGGGTATTTCACAGAGGGTCTTCTTATTGCCCAAAGGCAGCCTGGAGATACTCAGGACTGTTCTTAGAACAACCTTTGTGTAAAGAAAGCATGAATCTCATTACTAAGTCAAAGTCCCATGCTCCTCTATCAACAAATTATGCTTATTTCTGCAGTAACAATGCCAAACTAGCCCAAACATTTAACCAGAAATGATAGTATAACATCAATTATTGGTTCTGATATCAGTATGCAGTCACCTGATTTGGGTATTAGTCTGAATTTTAGAGGAGCTATTGAACACTATCCACTAAAATAGACTGGAGAAAGCTGTTAAACGTAATAATTTAATAACCCGATGAGAGGAAAGCCAAGAGACTCCTATACTATGACTGCGTGTGACCTCCAATTCTATAGATCAGAGGGAAAGTAAACATGGTACAGATGTAGCAACCTCTTTTCACAGATGGAATCATATTTAATTAGCCTCAGGTATTATTTAGCTTATATATATCAAAACAGCAACATTAATGGTCATTCTTTGCTTTTTAATACAGAAGTGTATCAAATGGAAGATGGCACCCATAACAGTAAAGTTTGCAAAACTTAGTTCATGCACAACTGATTATGTTCTCCTTCTTCTCTGCACACTTGCAGGACAATCGTTTTTGGCTTCCTTGGAAGGTTTACTTCCCCTCTTAGTTACCCTGACTCCTAATCTTTGCAAAAAGGTGGAATATGAATAAAGTGATTGATTGATTATGCATCACTTCAGTCAGCGTGAATTATTTCAAGTAATTGCAGGGCCACTGGTTGGGGATGGTGTTGCAGGTGTTTCAGTTAGTTTATGGGTCAATGTAGATAATCTGCTGTATTGCAGTTAATTTTATATCACTGAATTAACATGCTCATGAAAGATCCAGACTCAAAACAGCCGTGGTTGCTAGTTGCATGAATACTATGGTTACCTCCAATATTAGTACCACTTGGAATAGATCAGTTAAGTGCACACCACTGTTTCCTTCTATTTTTATCAGTTTTATATTAAATTATGCAATGCTTTTGATATGAAATAAATAAATAAACACCACTGTTTATCCACTACTAATATGAATCTCATTGACTTTAGCACGTATACTATAATATTATGCATTCATTGGATAATTGCTTGAAATTTATGTATGCATCTTGAAAAAGCATGTACCTTTTAAATAAAACCAAATCCCATATAGAATTGTGTCAATCTTTTACTCCAAAATGTGTTTTAGATATATTGCTAGTTTGCTGAATTATTACTTTCGCAGAGTAATATTCATTATAACATTATTCACGATATGTGGGCCTCAAGTCATTTTTAACTTATGGTAACCCTACCATGGGGGTTTCTTGGCAAGATTTGCTCAGAGAGGGCTTGCTTTTGCCTTCCTTTGTGGCTGACAGAGTGTGACTTTGCCCAAGGACACACAATGGGTTTCTACGGCTGAGCTGGGATTTGACTCTGTCCTCCAGGGTCATGGTCCAATGCTCAAACCATTATACTATCCTGGCTCTCAAATATACATCGTTGGAGATTTAAAAGAAATATGAGCAAATGTTGAACTGAACGTAAGAACTATGTTATTAAGAGAGAGCAAGAAGCCACCAACGTTTCCCTGGAAATTACTCATGATTTCCTGCTTGTCATGCAAATAGCAACATTTAATTCAGTTTACATACAATACCTCCCAATCACTAAGAGTACTGATTTGTTACTACCTTTGGCAATTAGAAAATAGATGAAGAGAAAGAAATTGTTAATTTAAAATACCGGCATATAGGAACTTTTAACGCATTACGTCTGAGTTAAACAACACATTTTGAAAATACGAAGCCTCTTCTTTAGTGTAGATTTACTAAGTCAAGTGTATCAAACTTTAGGAGTTTCAGAACTGCAATCTTTTCTTTCACAGATGAGAGGCTTCCTGAGGAAGTAATAGCATTTGCAGAGTTACAAAGGATGTGCATTTAAATTGATTTGAGTCTGGCTCATATCGAAAGAAAGATCACAATAGAGCTGGCATAGCGCCATCAGATTCAGGATGTAGATTCAAGACATCTTGAAAGTCAGCCAAGCATATCTGCTGCAATGTAGGCTACTGCAGAATATTGGCAATACAAGAAATACTGAATTTTCAGATGTACAGTAGTACCTATACACACACACACACACACATATATATACACACACAAACACACACACACACACTCCTCTCACATACATATTTTCATGCACTTTAGGCATATTCTTACAGCCATCCTTCATTGCCAGGTAGATTTGCCACCTTCCTAAGTCTATCTGTCATATTTATAAGTAAGATATCTAGAAAATTCAATTATTTTTCCAATAGGAAGATAAATTGTTCTAATTATGTTATCTATTCCAAATGTTGAATAGTTGAATGCTTATGAATTATTGACCAAAAAAAAGGTTATAGTCTATTCCTGCTGACTGGAGCCCATGTAATTCTTTGTTACAGGAAAGCGGCTGATCAGGGAAAATAACAAAACAAGGTTATAGTCTCCTCAAGTGCCTATTCCATGGCAATGGTAGCAAGGATCAATGAAGTTGTTATAGTTCTCCATCAATACAACATTGATCAGAAAACTTTTGTTTTGTTTTCATTAGCCCCTGTGAGATATGTTTGACTAAATGATTTAGTTGATGGGTTGTTATGGCATGTTCATGAAACTCTTGTATATAAAATTGTTTGCAGCCTGCAAAGCATCCTGGACTTTGCATTATCATAACTTTTTGGTGACGTCTCATTTCTCAGAAGGCATAACCCTTTAAGATATTTGTCTCATGAACTATATGCTAGATCAGTGACTCCCCGCTTTTTGGTTTTCACAAGAGCCTGTCAGTATTAGCCACTATTGTTTGGGGTTTCTGAAAGCTGCCGTCCAACATCTGGGAACCCACATTTGGGGATCATGGCTCCAGATTTTGTCTATAATGATTAATTCTAGCTTCTAAGATTTTAGCCTGCAAGAGACTGGACAGTTCGGGCTGATGTGAAGTAAGATTGTATCAGAACATAGCCAATATGTCACAATAATTGTGATCATAGTAGATGGTATCTCCCATGTCAGTGGGGTAGTGAATGCACTCAAGGTTTTATATGAACTTTAAATAATTTATGTGTCTTTTACATTTTTTTTACATTTTTCAGTATAAACAACCTCTATTGGCGCCACAACTGAAACATCCAGATTTGACCCTACAGCTTTTAAGAATAACTAAGGTTCCCTTAATATTACAGACAGTAATTAAGACTAATCAAATATTCAAGTCAACAGTATGTATGTATTTGTATGTATGAATGAATGAATCTATCTATCTATCTCTATTAAAATGGTGTGCGGAGTTTACAGCAAGAATGGAAGAGAAATTGGAAAATCCAGTTCTGACTAAGCAGTGGCCATCTGTTTATAACTGTTATGACTATAAATCTCTATGACTTATACAGCACATTGCTCTTTTGGGTATATTGGTCACCACTACGTCTGTTCAAGGAAGTGCTTTCTGAATCAACAAATAGTTGGAAATGTAATATTGCTAATGCTTCCCTGAAGTGTAAGTTTAGGTGTTGTCTCATAATAGCTACATTTTGGGAGGAAGTAATCAAATAATAATAATAATAATAATAATAATAATAATAATAATAATAATAAATTTATTCTTATATCCCGCCCCATCTCCCCGAGGGGACTCGGGGCGGCTCACAACAATAATAAAAACAGTGACAAATTAGACATTGTAAAATCAAACATGAAAAGCAGTCATACAATCAATACATACATCACATGTTAAAAACAAGGAGATAAAACAGTTCTAGGCCGAAATAGAGGGCTTCTGTAGCTTCGTGGCAGAAGTATTCAGCAAGGTATCAATAATCATGGCAGAACACTCTCTAATTAAATTAAATGGGCAGACAAATCAACCCCCAAAAATTAGTCGTCGAAGGCCCTCTGGAAAAGCCAGGTTTTAAGGCTTTTTCGAAAGGCAAGGAGGGTGGGGGCCTGTCTAATCTCCCTCGGGAGTGAGTTCCAGAGACGGGGGGCCACAGCGGAGAAGGCCCTCTCTCTCGTTCCCACCAGCCGCAACTGCGAAGGCGGTGGGAGCGAGAGGAGGGCCTCCCCCGAAGAGCGAAGAGATCGTGCAGGTTCATAGGGGGAGATGCGGTCTCTAAGGTAGGTGGGTCCCAAACCGTTTAGGGCTTTGTAGGTGATAACCTGCACCTTGAATTGGGCCCGGAAAACAAACGGCAGCCAGTGGAGCTCCTTAAACAGAGGCGTAGAACGCGCCCTGTAGTTTGCTCCTGTTAGAAGCCTGGCTGCCGAGCGCTGAACTAATTGCAATTTCCGGGCCGTCTTCAAAGGCAGCCCCACGTAGAGCGCATTGCAATAGTCCAGTCTAGAGGTAACTAAGGCGTGGACCACCGTAGTCAGATCAGACTTCTCGAGGTATGGTCGCAGCTGGCGCACAAGTTTTAGTTGTGCAAAGGCCCTCCCGGCCACGGCCGACACCTGAGCCTCAAGCGTCAGCCCCGAATCCAAGAGGACCCCCAAGCTGCGGACCTGCGCCTTCAGGGGGAGTGCAACCCCGTCAAGCACAGGTTGCCACCCAATACCCCGATCGGACTTTCGACTGACCTGGAGGACCTCTGTCTTGTCAGGATTGAGCTTCAGCTTGTTCGCCCTCATCCAGGCCAATACAGCGGCCAGACACTGGTCCAGTATCTGAGGGGCTTCCTTGGATTTTGGTGGAAAAGAGTAGTAGAGTTGGGTGTCATCCGCGTAGAACTCCAAAACCCCGGATGACCTCGCCCAGCGGTTTCATGTAGATATTGAAAAGCATGGGGGACAGAATAGAACCTTGCGGGACCCCACAGGACAATGGCCAGGGGTCCGAGCAGGTGTCCCCCAGCTTCACCATCTGGGAACGCCCCTCTAGGAAGGACTGAAGCCACTGCAGAACAGTACCCCCAAGGCCCATCCCGGAGAGACGTCCCAGAAGGATACCATGGTCGATGGTATCGAAAGCCGCTGAGATATCCAAGAGAACCAGCAGGGTCACACTCCCCCTGTCCAGCTCCCTGCGGAGGTCATCCACCAAGGCGACCAAAGCCGTCTCGGTACTGAAACCAGGCCTGAAGCCAGACTGCGATTGGTCCAGAGAATCCGTATCATCCAAGAATCCCTGGAGCTGAGAGGCAACCACCCGCTCCAAGACCTTGCCCAAAAATGGAAGTTTGGAGATTGGTCTGTAGTTATGCAAGTTGGTCGAATCTAGGGAGGCCTTCTTTAAGATAGGTCTCACCACTGCTTGTTTTAGAGTAGATGGAAATCTACCCTGCTCCAAAGAGGCATTAATTATTCTCACAAACCAATCAACCAACCCACCACTGGCCTGTTTTAAAAGCCAAGATGGGCAAGGGTCAAGGGCACAGGTGGTCGCCCTCACCGCTCCAAGAATCTTGTCCACATCATCAGGCTGCACAAGCTGAAACGAATCCCACAAGATCGAACAGACAGAAGCCTCGGTTACCTCACCTGGCATTGCAACAAGGCCAGCATCTAAGTCGGAACGAATCTGAGCGACTTTGTCTGCAAAATGGTGAGCAAACTCGCTACACCGAGTTGCCGGGATGTCAGGTGCCCCCCCAGCCTGAGTAATGAGTAAATTAGTTTTAGAAAGCTCCTTGATATTCAGGATATACATGTTCTTTTGAATTATTTACCTATTTCTTAGAAATGGCATTTTAATGAACTTTGGACTGATAACAGATTGGTAATTTGCAATGGGAAGAATCATTTTTTCTACCTGTGATAGATTCAGTGAGAAGAAGATGTAACAATGCTTGCAATGTCTGAAAGAATGGCACACATATAAAGTTTATAAATGGACTTATATTTGGACATTTGGTCAGCTTTTACAGAAATGTACAACAAATGTGGGTATTTTTCCTCCTTTTATATTGTTTTTCTGTTTTTGTTATATTGGAACATTATTGTATATGACTGAGATCACTTTTAATACTTCCTTAATTTTTAAGAAAGCTATTCAAGAGGTTGAACTTACTATGGGATAAAGACTTCGTAGTGTTTGGACTAAACTGAAAGCAGAATCACTATCCCACTGACGAGGAAGACAGCAGCTGCTAAGTTGCAGTTTAGAGAGGGAGATATTTTCTGATATGTTTTGCCTATGTTTTGGGAACACCTTCCTGTCATTGCTAACATTTCCCACTGAAGAGCCACAGGTAAGTTTCCAAACACTCTCCCACCACACATACATTCTCTGAAAACCAACTTGAAAAAATACCTGACATATTATTTTTGCCTCCTTTTTGAAGTCGGCATGTACTAGCATCTAAAATCTGACAGTACATAGTTATCATTTATATCTGACAGCATTTAATAGACAGCATGTAATGTTAAGTAGTAGTTTGGGGCTTCATGAGATCTCACATTTGCTTTGATTTTGGCAGGCTTCAATCAGAAAAAAACCTTTAAGTATAAAATCTTGGAATTGATAATTCTGAGACAAACACTTCACATGAATTTCAATGCCACATTTAAAATTTGAGTGGTTAAATTACAAAACTAAGTGAATCTGGAATAGGGTTGTTGCATGTCTTTCAGGCTGTGTGGCCATGTTCCAGAAGTATTCTCTCCTGACATTTCGCCCACATCTATGGCAGGCATCCTCAGAGGTTGTGAGGTATGGATAAACTAAGTAAGGAAAGGAAAGAATATATATCTGTGTAGAGTCCAGGGTGTGGCAAGAGTCCTTTGTCACTGGGAAGCCAGCATTAATGTTTCAGTTAATCACCCTAATTAGCATTGGAAAGGTTTTGTCCCTTGCCTGGGGGCATCCTTTGTTCAGTCATTAGCTGTCCTCTGCCCTCAGAGTGTTGGTTCCCATCTACAGTTTTGATTTTAGAGTTTTTTAATACTGGTAGCCAGATTTTGTTCATTTTCATGGTTTCTTCCTTTCTGTTGAAGTTGTCCACATGCTTGTGGATTTCAATGGCTTCTCTGTGTAGTCTGACATGATAGTTGTTGGAATGGTCCAGCATTTCTGTGTTCTCAAATAATATCCTGTGTCCAGGCTGGTTCATCAAGTGCTCTGCTATGGCTGATTTCTCTGGTTGAATTAGTCTGCAGTGCCTTTCATGTTCTTTGACTCTTGTTTGGGTGCTGCGTTTGGTGGTCCCTATGTATACTTGTCCACAGCTGCATGGTATCCGGTAGACTCCTGCAGAGGAGAGAGGATCCCTCTTGTCCTTCGCTGACCGTAGCATTTGTTGGATTTTCTTTGTGGGTCTGTAAATAGTTTGTAGGTTGTGCTTCTTCATCAGCTTGCCTATGCGGTCAGTGGTTCCCTTGATGTATAGTAAGAACACCTTTCCTCTGGGTGGATCTTTGTCTTGACTCTCATGGCTTGTTCTTGGCCTTGCAGCTCTTCTGATGTCTGTGGTGGAGTATCCATTGGCTTGTAGAGCCCAGTTTAGATGGTTTAGAACCAACACTCTGAGGGCAGAGGACAGCTAATGACTGAACAAAGGATGCCCCCAGGCAAGGGACAAAACCTTTCCAATGCTAATTAGGGTGATTAACTGAAACATTAATGCTGGCTTCCCAGTGACAAAGGACTCTTGCCACACCCTGGACTCTACACAGATATATATTCTTTCTTTTCCTTACTTAGTTTATCCATACCTCACAACCTCTGAGGATGCCTGCCACAGATGTGGGTGAAACGTCAGGAGAGAATACTTCTGGAACATGGCCACACAGCCCAAAAGACATACAACAACCCTGTGATCCCGGCCATGAAAGCCTTCGACAACACATTGAATCTGGAATATTTTCTTGGTCAGAGTTCAACACTGGTACACATATGACCTGGACCTATGAACAATGTTGGTCAGTACTCTTCACCTTGACTAGGAGGAGGTTGTCATAAACTGTTTCAACTGGAGATATCAAGGACTAATCCTGCCATTACATGTATACAATTATGTGCACTTTGCATAGTAGAGAAATCACAAGTCCCTACTCTAGTCTGCAGTTAATCACAATCCTTTTTTATCATTAATTCTAAAAATGTAGTGAGCATATTTGTGTTTTAAACATCTGCATAATACTGCAGTTCAAGGAAACTGTGATTTGCAAATGATTAAAATATAGGCTTTTGTCCAACTGGCATCACGATGTTGATAGAATGCTCTTTATTTCAGCAAACATATTGAGGAGTAGTCATGTTTTCCATGCAGCAAAATAAAACCATTTTGAAACTATCAATTTTCAATTTTGTTGTACTTTGTTTTAGCAGATGCATTCATCAGCATAACACAGAGGGTGTTTCCGGACAGTGCCAAAATCCGCGTTTTATAACTAAGGCAAAATAATAATAATCCTGGGACCTGACAGCAGGTTCACGTACAGATGTGTCAGTCTCGTGATAATGGTCCCTTCTCATCTTCACAGCCTTCCAGCAGAAGTTTTTTTTAAAAAAATCTCTCTGTTATACGTTGGACCGTATATGCACATCCACAAATATGCTAATATAAACACAAGCAGATTTGCATGTGTGCATATGAGGTCCAGCGCATATCGGACCTCATCGGAGGGACTTTTTTAAAAAACTTCAGTCTGGTTTCACTCTTCCCCCAATTTTTAATTCAAACTTTGTTTTAGATTATGAAGTGTAAAATAAAGAGTTTCAGAGAATTCTAACTGCTCTCCATCTGTTGCACTACGTGTGTCCAGTTGACAGCCCAATCAGCTGTTCAAGGCTTTTAAAAAGTGCATGTGTGCTGCAGCAGTCGACACAGGGGAAGGGAAGGAAATCACGTGTTTTTCATGATTGCAGGGATATACAGTCATGCAAAGGTGCACATCTTTCAGGAGGAATCGGGTTTTAAGCACACCTTTTAAACATGTGCCTTTTAGCTCTTAACCCAATCTCTCCTGCACTTTGGCTAAATGTTGTTTAGGATCGGGACATCCGTAGAGATACCAAGGTGCTTGTTTATAAAGCCATTGTCCTCCCAACCCTGCTCTACGCTTGCAAAATGTGGACAGTCTATAGACGTCACACTCAACTCCTAGAGCGTTTCCATCAGCATTGCCTCAGAAAAATCCTGCAAATCTCTTGAGAAGACAGGCGGACAAATGTCAGCGTGCTGGAAGAAGCAAAGACCACCAGCATTGAAGCGATGCTCCTACACCATCAACTCCGCTGGACTGGTCACGTTGTCCGAATGCCCGATCACCATCTCCCAAAGCAATTGCTCCACTTCAAACTCAAGAACGGGAAACGTAATGTTGGTGGACAGGAAAAGAGATTTAAGGATGGGCTTAAAGCCAACCTGAAAAACTGTGGCATAGACAATGAGAACTGGGAAGCCCTGACCCTTGAGCGGTCTAATTGGAGGTCTGCTGTGACCAGCAGTGCTGCGGAGTTCGAAGAGGCACAAATGGAGGGCTTAAGGGAGAAACGTGCCAAGAGGAAGGAGCGTCAAGCCAACACTGACCAGGACCGCCTTCCACCTGGAAACCAATGTCCTCAATGCGGGAGAACATGCAGATCAAGAATAGGTCTCTTCAGCCACCTAAGAATTCACCCTCAAGTCCCCATAACTAGAAGACCATCATCCTCAAACTACGAGGGATCGGCTAAGTAAGTAAGTGTTTAGCCACCACCATCCCTTTTAATCCGGTTCCTTATGGGTTTTAGAGCATGTATATAAGGGCCCTTGGTTAGAATCAGAAATATAGCCAAACAGTGGTTCACAATATAATGTACATGATGCAGCATTGTGACTGGGGCCTTTATAACATCTTTCACCAACTTGCTGCCTTTAGGATGTGCTGAGTTGTTATCATCCTTCACTCCACACTCAAGTTAGGGAAGCTACCCTAGCATATCCACAATCATTATTATTGTGTTAATAATGACACTATATCATTCCTAGATCATTGTGAAATTGGGCTCCATAAAATGAATAAAAGGGTTTACGTATTTATTTATTTATTGTGTCAGAAGAGAATTGAAGGGACAGTTATAATGTATTTAAAAACACACAAAGTTAAAAATTTGACATTATACTAGATTTCCTTTGACTAGAAGCTGGCCACTTTGAGTGCCTCTGGTGTCACTATGAGAAGGTCCTCCATTGTGAATATGGCAGGATTCAGGCTGCATTGTAGTAAGTGGTCTGTAGTTTTAGTAAGTGTTCTGTGATTTTGGGTAAGACAACAGAACAAACTGCATATCCATTGGTAGTCAGCTATATATTACATACCTATAGTACAGTAACTTGGATGTTCAATTTGATGTCAGATAAACTGGGTAAAAAAAAACCCAAAAAGAGTCCATGGCTTGGAAACATTGTTTTTGGACTACACCTCACACAAACCCAATAGACATGCTGACTGAGGGAATTCTGAGAGCTGCAGTCCAAAAAGGAAAGCCTTTCTAGTTCTGATGAGAGGATGCCATTTATTTTAATTAGCTACAGTTAAATTTGGGCTGATTTATAATTCATAATTGCCCATGACATCAATCATCTTTTTGAAATCCACATTTTATTAACTTTTCTTACATTAGGAAAAAAACATATGAAGAGAAGGAAGTAATTAGGCAGCTATATTAGATGTCTATCAGTTCGGTATGTCCTCACATGAGTCACACTATTTCAGTTAGCATATCATGAACCGGTTCTAATGAACCTCATTGAAAGAGCAAAAGAAGACCAATTAGTTCTTTTATCCTTCAGTTCCTACTTAACAGAACAGAGCATTCTAGCACTTCAAGACCTGACATATGTAGTATAATCCACTATATAACCAAAGCAATGGAATTAAAATGAAACATAAACCACGTCACTGAGCAATTCAACTTGGGGTAAATGTAATGGGAAGGTTATGGTATCTGATGGTCTAATTCCTATGCTGATATTTTTTTAAATACCCAAATGATGTTTCTTTGTTCTAGTGTTCTGGACTATTTTCTGGCAATTCCATGCACCACCTGCAACAATTGATTCTCACTCTCAACTGGTTTTTTTTTTTCCATTCTGAAACATAACAGAACAACACGACCCCCCTTCTCATCTCCCCTTTTCTATCTTTTTTTAATGGAGTTATAGAAATATAGTTCACCAGTGAAACACATCTTCTGCACTATAACACAAAGACTGGAATATGCATAACTCACTTTTGGTTTACTGTGGAAAGCAATGACCACAATCCCCTCTACAAATACACCTTTTTAATGCCAAAATGGACTGAGTGGATGTGGAGGAGGTAACAATAACCAACAAACCCCAGGCACTATATCATAAGAACTCATGTTTTTAAAGACTAAGATGGAAGAGCCTATTCTGTTGTTTCACATTCCAGAAAAAATGTTTTTAAGGTCTTTCCATGGCAGCTTCTCACCCATCCAGAAATTAATACATGCATTTATTTCCAAAGTAATGCTTCTTATTTAAGGCTCAACCATTATGCTGGAAACTTAGATTTTAAAATATTGTTCATGTGGAAGCACTGAGCATTAAAGGGTAAGGGACAATTCATCTTTAGTGTCATCCAAGTACCCACTGCATGAATAAAACACGAGAATGAATAGGAAAATTCCCTATGATGACTTCAGAAGCTCCTCTACTGATTATAACAATCTGTCTAAAAAACTGGGATATATCTCTGACCAAAGGATAGGGAAAAGTCATTTGGAACAACGGCCTAGGTCACCTTGGGAAGCTGTGATTGAATAAAAGTCTGTGTGTTCTTCCACCGGATTCTCCTTCCTCCATTTCCAATCAGTCCCAAGATGTCCTCCCCACCAAAATCTTCATATGTTCCTTAGTCCTTTGCAGTCCACAGCCCATCTCAGCCATCCCATTCCACCTTTATTGCCACAGTGTGCCTAGAACAGTCTACCAGCAGAGTGTGTAACCAAGACTGAAGCTCTTTGACTAGGACAGGCATGGGCAAACTTGGGCTGAGGAGGGAAAGGAAGGGGCCTGAGGCTGTTAGGAATTGTGGGAGTTGAAGTCCAAAACACACAAAGGGCCCAAGTTTGCCCATGCCAGGTCTAGAACAAGCCTTTCTCAGAGAATATGGCATAAGTTATGGCTTATTCCAGCAATATTTCACAATATAGCAATTTCCTTAGATGTGTTCAGCTTGAAAAACCACTGGTTGGCTTTTATCCAGCTAAGCATTCCGCTGTACTATCACAATGCCTTGGTTAATAATTATTTTCTTAATATAAAATTCTATATTAAAATTAAAGGTAAAGGTAAAGGTTTCCCCTGACGTTAAGTCCAGTCATGTCTGACTCTGGGGGTTGGTGCTCATCTCAATTTCTAAGCCGAAGAGCCGGCGTTGTCCGTAGACACCTCCATGGTCATGTGGCCGGCATGACTGCATGGAGCGTCGTTACCTTCCCACCGGAGCGGTACCTATTAATCTACTCACATTTGCATGTTTTCGAACTGCTAGGTTGGCAGGAGCTGGGGCTAAACAGCGGGTGCTCATTCCGCTCCCGGGATTTGAACCTGGGACCTTTCGGTCTGTACGTTCAGCAGCTCAGTGCTTTAACACACTTCACCTTTTTTTCCTGTGTCAAGAACGACTTGAGAAACTGCAAGTTGCTTCTGTTGTGAGAGAATTTGTCGTCTGCAAAGACGTTGTCCAGGGGATGCCCAGATGTTTGATGTTTTACCATCCGCATGGGAGGCTTGTCTCATGTCCCCGCATGTCCCTGCATGGGGAGCTGGACTCTGATAATTGTATAAAAATTCTCACTGCGGATTCTTTAATTACTGTGGGATCTTAAAGATATGAGGGATTCTTTAGTATCAGAATCAGAATAAAATTTGCCCTCTCAAAACTGGTATGCAAACAACAGCCTACCAGCACACTGAAATTTGTGCTTTCCCAGATTACATTATACAGTTTCCCAAAAATAAACTAAAATTAAGAATACAAATGTATTTATTATGTAAATGTGTAAATAAAAAACTGTACATTTGAATTTGTACAGGAAAATACACTGTATAAAGTAAAATTGTAAAAAAGTGTATATTGGGAAAATACATAAATTAATTTCTAGAAAATATACATCAAATCTATCTGAATTTTCATGCATATTTCAAAAACTTAACAGAGCTAAACTAAAATGAATTCAAAGGGAGGACAAAGAAAAACTCAGGTCCCTTTCACACAGCTGGATAAAATCCCACAATATCTGCTTTGAACTGGGATATATGGCAGTGTGGACTCAGATAACCCAGTTCAAAGCAGATACTGTGGGTTATTCCGCCTTGATATTCTGGGTTATATGGCTATGTGGAAGGACCCTAAGACCATTCCCCTGGGAATGGAACGAGGCTGGGAGGGTGGAGGGGTGTCCTAGAGAAGGATTTTTTTTGTTAATATTGGTCCTTCATAAGAACCCAGTTATGCAGGCCTGATTTATGCAGTAAGCATACTCCGGCTGGGACTAACAACTGCATTTAGGCTTGTGAGACATGTAAACACCCAGACTTTTTAATCATATCAAAAGGCCAGACTCATTTGAAACTAGCAGGCTTCTGCAGTTTTGCCATAAAATTGTCAAGTTTTACTAGTTTACTGATAAAAAGCTCCCCTAGGAACATTCCTCAATGAATCAGTCATGACTAATACCATACAACGGCGTCAAAAGTAATAGACATACATAACATTAATGAAAACAGGTATTAATAAAAAGTATCAAATGTTTCACCTTCCAACTTCCTTGGTGATGTTTGTTGGAAGATAGTGTCAATGAAACATTTAATGCTTTTCATAAACACCTGTTCTCAATAATTTTACTAAATTCTACTTAATCAACGCGAGCCTTGTAATATACTTCTGGGATTCAGGTTCTACTTGAAAACAGGGCTATTAGCTAGTTGCTTTACTGAATCATTTATATTGTGTGCATTTTCCACATTAAGTACTCTGCAGGCAGCTGAGACTGAATCTACACTGCCAAAAAATGCAGTAGACCCATATAAGGTAAAGACAAAGGATTTCCCCTGACATTAAGTCTAGTCATATCCGACTCTGGGGGTTGGTGCTCATCTCCATTTCTAAGCTGAAGAACTGGCGTTGTCGGTAGACACCTCCAAGGTCATGTGGCCAGCATGACTGCATGCAGCACCATTACCTTCCCGCTGGAGCGGTACCTATTGATCTACTCACATTGGCATGTTTTCGAATTGCTAGGTTGGCAGAAGCTGGGTCCAACAGCAGGAGCTCACTTTGCTCCCAGATTCGAACCACTAATCTTTCGGTCGGCAAGTTCAGCAGCTCAGTGGTTTAATCTGCTGCGCCAGCGGGGGCTCTGTAGACCCATATAATGCAATTCAAATTGCATTATTTGGCAGTGTAGATCCAGTATGAAAGAGCCACTACCTAATCTCAGTTTTCATTTTTGGCACTAAAAAACCAAGAATGCAGATGAACAGTTTAGAAAGCGAATCCTCTGCTATGATGGCAATCAGTGGGTATCTAGCATGACAATGACATGTCAAACGTTTCACTGATTTTGATGAGTAAATAGAAAACTATCCCATAACTGCAGAGAATTTACTTTCATACCTGTGTAAACATTGATTATGTAAATCATTACATATGAGTGAAATATTCTTCTGAATCTGAAACACAGAATAGTAAATACTTACAGCCACTGCCTCGAGGATTTGTTTCACAGCATCAGCAGCATCCCGTTCACTGTAATACCCCTTTTCCACAATCCTATAAAGAAACCAGATGATGTATTTCAGACTCAAGAATTAGAAGAGAGTATAATGAGTATAACCCTAGGTAAATTTGTCATTAAAAATTAATCACTGAGTAGACACTTCTTACACGCTTTGATGTTTCTTGAATACAAAGCACCTTTTCCTCATAGCTGAAAATAGATTTATTCTAATTTTCAATTAATATAAAAAGATTCTCAAGGCATTGATATGAGTTCAATATAAATAAAATTAATTTGCACAGCTTATACACACTATATGAGAAAGATTTATTTAAAATATAATAATATTTTAATAAAATATAATGTATTAATATATTAAAATTGTATTTTTAAAATGTGTATGATTATCGACTCCAGTATCAGATGGCAGCTAATTCTGCCCACATGCTTTTTCCCTGCTGGATTCCCAGATGCTATGCATGTCCAATGTTTCAAATACTTAGCCAGAAATAAGTCCCATTGAGATTTAAAATTGAAATCACATTATTATGAAATAATGGTGATGGATTTTTAATTATAAGTAGTCATCTGGCATTTCATTTTATATCACAGTCACTGTATATATTAATGTAAATCATTTCCATACATAAAGAATGTACAAAGGTTTAGGTGCCGCAATTCACCATTACTACACTGCTAACTAATCTACAATCAGCTCATGCTTTTCCAATCCCATGCCATCCCAAGAATCAACTCTTAGTTTCTTGCACAATGAGGTTCATATGGGAAAACATGAACCAAGTTGCATGGATATCCTCAAGACTGCAGAGGGGAGAGTGAGCCTGGGAAATGCTCCCAATGAGTATGAATTATGAATTATTTCTGCATACCATCCAGTCGGCACAAGCTCAGCCCCACGTGGAGACCTTTGCTGGCCAAATGGAGGAGAGAGTTCATGGAGCTAATTGCATCTTATGCCCAGAAATACAGCATTCTAGCCTGACTTCCCAGATGGTGTATAAGATTCTGCTGGTGTTCCCAATTTCGGAAAGCTCTGATTGTACTGCCTCAGGTAAAACTGTATGACTGCGCTAAGCATTTACAATATTAATACACAGTTGCCTAGCCAGAAGAAATCAACCTTGCATCTTTTCATCTGGAGCACTTGCACTGACATCAGTGAGTCTGCTGTAGAATAAATTATTTGAAGACAGCTCTTGTGTCTAGAAAGAAATTTTCACCTGTATTCTTTTGAATCAGAAAAAGCTCTTCACAGTTTTATTTTTAAAAGAAAAGTTACCATGTGAACTTACAAAAATATTGTCTCCAAGCTACCGTAACGACCATGGTACAATGAAAATAATAATAGCACAACAACCCTGAACAATCAATTATTGTAAAGTGCTTCTGAGTTTGAAGCACGAAAAAGCTGGTATATAGAGATGCTGTTGCACTTAAGAGTATGCTAATAACACTTTCCCCATATATTCACTTTGCTTCTCTATTGATTACAAAGAACTAAGATATTAATCTAGCTTTACTTAAACAGAAATATTGTTCAGTGCAAGGAAGATTATTTTGATTTATGAAATACTGTCTATTTTAGTCAGTGGAGAGAATCCCAGCAGACCGAAAATGGTTCTTTGGCAGGTCAAGGATAGAAGATAAATATTTTCAGCAGAATTAATTGAACCACAATTTATTTAATGTTTAATTTATTTAATGTTGCTATATATTTTTATAGATCTTGCCACAATATGTCTTGGAATAAATTGTTAATCAACATACAAAATTTATAAAAACTTTTTAAAAAAATACTTTGTTGGGTTCTTTTTTGATACACACTGACTCCTCTACTCTTATGCCAGTGGCCAGAACAACATTTTATTGGTCAGCCTAGTAAAATAACAATCAATAGCTGACAACTCTCCTTGAGCAGAACATGATAACATGAGATACTGGAGGGCACATGAACACATGGAGAAATGCAGCATGTAGCGAATCTTGTTGAGACAATGGCAAAGGAACAGCTCTAATGTGATGACAAGTGTTTCTATAATTATTCATCCTTTCGCAAGTGTTGAATATATTAGATTCAAGATATGCAAGATGTTTCAGCAATGCAAAATATTTGTGGAGTTTGTTTCCAAAAGGAACCAAATCCAAAAAAATTAAAAAATGATTCATAGGTGGCAGGCAGGACATTATTGGCTAGGAGTAGAATCTTATGTACTGTTTAAAACTATCAAAAGAATTCACATTTTCAGTACTTTCCCTTCCAACTCCTGTAAAAATCATTGACATGGATTTGGTACCTCTTGGAAACAAACTCCACATTTATACTCATTGTACATTTACAATGTATGTATGGATTTTTTTATCATGTCAGAAGCAACATACTGCAAGTAGCTTCTGAAGTGAGAGAACTGGCCATCTACAGAGACGTTGTCCAGGGGATGCCTGGATGTGCTATCATCCTGCTGGGAAGCTTCTCTCATGTCCCCGCAAGCTAGAGCTGACAGATGGGAGCTCATGCCATCTCGCAGATTTGAACCGGCAACCTTCAGGTCAGCAACCCAACCTTCATGTCAGCAGTCCCCCCTGGCACAAGGTTTGAACTCATTGCACCACCACAGCTCTTATATATTAATTTGTATCACATATTTCAAAGTTTTAACAGATTTCAACCCAGAAAAAAATGGAAGAGTAGAGTCTCTTCAACCTTTCTCTTTCCACCACTGCTATCCTACAACTTTCACAAACTTCATTTCACTCCACCTGGTTAATAAAATGAAAACTCATCTGAAATGCCTACCATTGGCATTTCATAAGGCTTTCCCTGTTACAAGCCAATCTTTTATATCTGTATACCATTTCAATAGGGTTCACTATTATCTATTGCGAAGATGCAACCACCAAAGACTCAGAGAGGAGACCTTTTTTAAAAAATTCTTTCTTCTTCTTATTCACTTTAGATGGTAAAACAACTTGGTTTATAATATATGCAACAGAGGCTTAGATGTTAGGGGAACAATAACAAGTTTATTCAGGCACAGAGCTTAGTGGTTACAATGTTGTTTCTCACTTAGAGGCACTTTTATTAACAGTTACAATACTAGAATGAGGTGAGTCAAACTTCCTAAAGTGTCACTTCTTTTACTTAAAGTAGTTAGAACTTCTTCCTTTGCTACTTTTAAACCATAGTCACCCTGTGATATACGATCACAGATTCTCTATTCCTTACCAGGACACAGACTACATTAAATAAGTCACCAAACTTATTTTAAGCCGACTCAAAATGAACAATTGAGTCTCCTTGATCCCCTCAACCTAGGATCAATCTTCCCTGTGCCTCATCAGAGCACAGACTGAATCCCTTTTTTAAACTCTGCACTTCTTCAACAAAACGGCAGTTGGCTCCGCCTACTTCTCCATGGCAACCAGCCTCTGAGTGCTGAGATGCAATAACTGTAATACTTACCCTTTTAAAACACAAACACACAATTAAACATAACATCTGTAAACCAAAAATTCATACTTCATTACACCCATGGTTTCACATATCCACATGAAGTCCAGGAAACTATCCCCTGTGTATATGACAGCCGTACTGTACTTCCTGAACTATTTCCTCACAGAAGTAAACACATAAGTAAGACACCAGAATAAATAACAGATAAGATAAAAATGAGTTTTAAAATTACACATACATCCTTAGAAAGAGAGCTTTGGGAAAGGGTTTTAATATTTAGCAGTTTAAATGCTAAAATTAACTGGCTAGAATTCATTGGCTACAATGTCATTAAAAGTATTTTTAAAGAAGTAATTGGACATGATGCAACAGCTGGGATTACATATAAGGAACCTTTGCAGATAGGATTATCTTATTCCAGCCTCTCAAATCTAGAAAGCAAATAAGCATATTATGGAAATTATTATCATTATGCACAGCATTAATTTGCATTCTAATCACACAAATTCAGCACATTAGTTGTTACATTTTTTCTGTCATTGTGTTTCCGCCTTGATACCATTTTAGTAGTAATTAATATCCTGGGAAAAGTAATAGTGTAATGCTTTAAATCACAGACTTGGAACAGACCGGACCAGCTGCAAAGTCTTGTTTGTCCATAGAATTTATCAAGGGACCTTGGATTATCATCACATCTCAGTAAATCTATTTTATAAAACTGTGAGAATTAATTGCCAGGGAAAAAGCATGTATAGTGGCTGGCTATGAATATAGTCCTGGTGTAAATAATCACTATCACCAACACCTTTTGTTATGCAACGCTGTTTCTAATGCAACTGTATTTTCAACAAAGCACTATCGTTTTTATGCCACAAAAACCATTTTCTGGATTTGAGATCTTTTGCCTCGAAAAGGTAACATTTTTCTAACTATTATTCTTTTTCAATCTTTTGCAACTGGTGATTTTGGAGGGCCTGGCTACCTGGACAGTTGGCATTCTGGCTTTTCCCCAGAATCTAAATGCTGGATTTTTCCCAGAATCTAAATGCTGGATTAATTTTTTTCAATGTATTGGATATGGATATTATGCAGGTGGGTGAAAAAGTTTTGCCTCCTGTGTCATTAAAACATTATGAATGAACATATAACAGCAGAAGTTGCTACAGATCATAGCCTGAACTGTCCTTTATACAAAACTACAGTTCAACATAGTCATCATCAATTTGTACACATTTGCGCCATCATTCAACCCAGGCATCAAAACCATTTTGGAAAAATTCAGGGTCTTGCTTCGTGACCCATGCTTTTAAAGCTGTTGTAACATCATTCAAGTCATTGAATCTGAAACCATGTAAGTTATATTTTTGGACCTCTGAAAGACAACCTACGTGGTTTCACATTCAATGATTTGAATGACGTTCAAACATTTAAAATCATGGGTCAAAAAGCAAAATCCTGAATTTTTCAAAATGGGTAAACAATGGCACAAATGTGTACAAATTGATGGTGACTATGTTGAATGTTAGTTTTGTGTAGAGGATAGTTCAGGCTATGATCTGTAGCAACTTCTGCAGTTATATGTTCATTCATAACGTTTTTATGACACAGGAGGCAAAGCTTTTCGACTCATGCTTGTACAATAAACATCCAAGTTCCTGCATTTTAATAATTGGACATACAGCTTCCCTTGCAGCTTGTTCTGTTGCCCAACCTAAATCCTTTTATTCATTTATGGAGGCCAGTTTCTTCAGTATATATCATTATAGAGTCCTGCTGGAGGACTTAGAGATTTCTAGAGATATCTTCTCTCAAGTAAAAGGCCACAATTTTTGTCTGTGGTTTTCCTACTTTCGTGGGAGTCCTTGGTCTAGGGCCCTTCCACACAGCCCTATATCCCAGAATATCAGGGCAGAAAATCCTACATTATCTGTTTTGAACTGGAATACATGGCAGTGTAGACTCAGATAACCCAGTTCAAAGCAGATATTGTGGGATTTTCTGCCTTGATAGTCTGTGATATAGGGTTGTGTGGAAGGGTCCCTAGTGACAGTTGAGGCCTGACTATTGATTTTCACTTGGGGCTGTGAGCAGGTTTTTGCCAAATAAATCTATTAATTTTCTGTTCTGTTCTGATATTTTTTTTCTGTTTTAAAAGTATTTGTATTGACAAACACCATCTTTAATATCTAAAACAACATATAAGTTACAATTATACAAAACAACCACAAAAGCAACAAAATGGATACATTAATCTAAATATAACAAGAAAGAAAGACCTGGAAACAAAAATGAGTTCCAACTTTCTAATAGATAATTATAGGTATTAATATGTCTTATTTCCTCTATATTAACTGTTAGGTTATTTATTTATAATTATCGTATCAGAAGCAAACTGAAGGTACAGTTGTAATGTATTTAAAAACACAAAAGTTTAAGAACTTGGCATTATATTAAATGTGCTTTGACTAGTAGCTGGCCACTTGGAGTGTCTCTGGTGTTGCTATAAGAAGATCCTCCATTGTGAATGTGGCAGGACTCAGACTGCATTGTAATAGGTGGTCTGTGATTTGTTCTTATCCCCCACCCGCATGTCATGGACTACACTTTGTGGCCCCATTTCTTAAGGTTAGCTTTGCATCTCGTGGTGCCAGAGCGCAGTCTGTTCAGCGCCTTCCAAGTTGCCCCATCTTCTGTGTGCCCGGGGGGAGGGGGGGAGTCTCTCATTTAGTATCAGCCATGACTTGAGCCTGCCTCTTTTGGGCTCTTGCTTGCTGAGGTGTTCCTGCGAGTATCTCTCTAGATCTTAGAAAACTATTTCTTGATTTAAGGCGTTGGCGTGCTGTCTGATACCCGAACAAGGGATGGGCTGGAGATGTCACTGCCTTGGCCCTTTCATTATTGGCTGCTACTTCCCGGCGGGTGTCAGGTGGTGCAATACTGGCTAAACAGTATATTTTCTCCAATGGTGTGGGCCGTAGACATCCTGTGATAATGCGGCATGTCTCCTTAAGAGGAACATCCACTGTTTTAACGTGGTAAGATGTATTCCACACTGGGCATGCATATTCGGCAGCAGAATAGCAAAGCGCAAGGGCAGATGTCTTCACTGTGTCTGGTTGTAATCCCCAGATTGTGCCAGTCCGCTTTCTTACGATGTTATTTCTAACACCCACTTTTTGCTTGATAGTCAAGCAGTGCTTCTTGTAAGTCAGGGCACGGTCCAGAGTAACTCCCAAGTATTTTGGTGTGCTGCAATGCTCCAGTGGGATTCCTTCCAAGTTAATCCTCAGGACTCAAGATGCTTGTCTGTGAAAAGCACACTCTGCGTTTTAGATGGATTAGGAATCTGCTGGTTTTCTCTGTAATAGCCAATAAGAGCACCTAAAGCTTTGGAGAGCTTCTGTTTAGTCATTTCAAAGCTCCCTGCTTGGACGGTGATGGCACGATCGTCAGCATAGATGAAACTCTCTGTCCCTTCTGGCAGTGGCGGTTAGGTAAACTACATATGATTTAATCCTACTATTCTTCAGATCCCTATATTAATATCCTCCCACCCCAAAAGTTAAGGTGTAACAATATCTTACTAACCTTTCCTTATAAATAAGGCATAATACATCAAGGTAATAATTGCTCTGTTCTGATAAATGCTTTTCATTTATTTCCAATCTTTCTCACCCTATATTAAACCTGAATCACATTAAAACTTGTTTAAAGAAAGTCAAGGTATTGGCTTATAGGAAGATTTAGGGAGGGGACTCTGTTCAGGCACAGAAATTTTCAAGGGAATCAGAATAGCAGGGAAGAGGAAACCACAAATGATGGGTTCTTAACCAATTAGGAAGACATGCATATGGCAGGTTGCTTCCATGCAGGTTAAAGGCCCATCTACACTGTAGAAATAACATAGTTTGTTGCCATTTTAATTGCCATGGTTCAATGCTTATGGAGGCATAACTTTACAATCTCTTTAACCTTCTCTGCCAAAGAGTGCTGGTTTCTCAACAAACTACAATGCCCAGGACTCCACATTATTGAGCCTTGGCAGTTAAAGTGGTGTCATATTGCATTAATTCTACATTTATGCAACATATAGTCTTTAACCGAACTTCAGTGACTGTCCACATGTATCCTGACTTGAAGTTACATTTCATTTTCACTCTTTCCTAAAATAACTGGTGATGACGAACAACAGGCAGGTGTTGGATTTAATTTAATAACGTCTGTGTTCTCCTGCCTGACATCATCTCTGTTTGGTTTGTTGCACCTTTATGCGTAATCTGCCATGTCTAGCAGCTGAATTTGCATTACTTTTATGCACAGGCTTCATTCCATGCTCTCTTGGGTTTAGTAGTAAAAAAATAAAAGTTTATGTAAACCAGACGAGGCAACTAATGGCCAATTTTGTGTCCCTTCTTTACTTCCTGGCTTTATTTAATGCTGCTGATGTATAAGTGTTTAAAATGCCAGATATTATTCTACCTGTGTTTACAATAAAACATATTGAAAAAAAGTGTTTAAAATGGCTGGTTTTTTTGATACACAGATAGCTGCAGTTTTGAAACTACTATTAGAAAATGCTTACTTACACCATTATTTCCTGTAATGTTACCCGGTTCTACTGTTGCTCAATAGACTGGATTATATCAAATATATTGTATCAAATTCTTTCCAAGGACTAAAGGCAGATATTTAGCTCAAAGTTAGAGACCATCTACTATGCGATCCCAGTTTCAGTTCCCAGTAGTCCTATCCCTAATACATCGCTTTGCTAAATGTGAAACCAGAGGATTGGGTTCTCCTTCTTAAAGATCAGAAATAATGCTATCCTCTACTTACATTTTTCCTGACAGCAAGTTTGTTTTAGAATTTCTGCTAAAACCAGGAAACAACTGTTGATGAATCTAAAAAGCATTTTAACTGACATAAAAAGTAGTTCTTCAAATGGGGGAAAGACCAAGTGAAATGTTTAATATTTAATCAGACATCATTTAGGGAATGGCAGCTAGCCAATCTGGCTCTTATTTCACAAAAGAGTGCAAAAGTATACTTTCCCTGAAGGACACACAGGACTCATTAGGGTGCCAGTGCCAATGTTTTATGAAGTTGCTCCTCAAGTAACAAAGTGGTCTGCATTTTGGAGCATGACAGTCAATAACTATAAAAATAGAATGAAGCCACATCATCATTCTTGTTGTTGGCCAAAGTCCTGTTGTTGGTTTGATCCAGAGTAGACCCATTAAGCACATGGAACTACAATAAATGTTGACTTACCAAATCTACTCTAGTTGAGACCAAAAATAAAGACTGTGAGCCTTTCCGCATGCAAGCCTCTCGTTACCACTATCCCGTGACATGGGAGAGTGGCTCATTCCTGTCATGAAGATGGGCAACATTAAACAACCACTGGCATGGCATAATTGTGTGTGCAAAGCCACATTTCAAGGTGGGTGGCACAACTCCACCTTCTAGCTTTGCTACTCCCCCATTATTATTTTTTTTTCAATTTCTTCTTCAGGGAAGAGGAGTGGATGTCATTACAGAAGCCTGGGGACTTCATCACACAAGGTAAGTCCCAGCACCATGGCACAATCTGGGGATATTAAAGGCCACGAAAAGCCCAATGGCTTCATTGTTGGGCGGTGCTCGATTGGCAACAATGTCTGTGCCAGTTCACCGTCTCCATGTGATAAAGTTTTTAGGCGTCTGAAAGCCACTCTGATGATAGTTTCTGTAAATATGCTTTTGCATACCCCAATTCACTTCAATGCACCTATGAATGACAAGTTTTATTTTCATCTACACTTACTGTAGACAGCTGAAATGGATATAGAAACTACCATTTCAAAATTAACATTTCATTGAAGAAAAACAAGCTCTCTCCCAGTTTGATTTCTCCATGCATTTATCATATAATGTATGTTTCTGTCAACACCAAAATATTTAAAATGCATTGTCTGAAAGGAGTGGTTGAATGGTTGACAGGATAGAAAAGTAATGCAATTTATACATTTTGTATTAGGGAAGATCCTAAAATACAGGCATCTTAAGATACACGAAAATGAAATAACATACAAGGAGTTTCCAGTACCTATTGTATCTACATGCATAAATCCTCATTACCATCTTGCTGTTATATACTTAAACCAGCAATGTGGGTGTGGAGGCTTTTCCCTAGTCATGCATGTATTAATTTGTTTTATTTTTTATTGATCTATATTTTTCTGTGTGCTACTTTTTTATTGAAAACTAATATTTTTAGAACATGCATACTGGAATATGACATGTATTGGAATTTGGATGATTGGCTGTACAATTTGAATAGAACTATATGCAAAATCTCGCAACATAATGTGATTAACTATTACCTGAATGATAAACATAGAATCATAGAATAATAGAGTTGGAAGAGACCTTGTGGGCTATCCAGTCCAACCCCCTGCCAAGAAGCAGGAAATCACATTCAAAGCAGCCCCGGCAGATGGCCATCCAGCCTCTGCTTAAAGGCCTCCAAAGAAGGAGCCTCCACCACACTCCAGGCAGAGAGTTCCAGTGCTGAACAGCTCTCACAGTGAGGAAGTTCTTCCTAATGTTCAGGTGGAATCTTCTTTCTTGTAGTTTGAAGCCATTGTTCGGCATCCTAGTCTCCAGGGCAGCAGAAAACAAGCTTGCTCCCTCCTCCCTATGACTTCCCCTCACATATTTATACATGGCTATCATGTTTCCTCTCTGCCTTATGGGTTATGGTATTAAATATGGCTTATGATATCATAAACATGGCTTGTGATATTAAATGCCTGTACACTGTAGCTTTAGATTACTTGGAGAGTATAATTTACTGATATAATTCAAAATCAGGATTTTAGATTTGTTAATTACTATGTCCCTGAACACTCTAGTCATTGAATTCAGAAGCAATGAAAGACTAACAAGCTTAAAGCCTAAAAATTTGCATCAAAACAAATACAGTTGGATAAAAGCTGCAAAAAATAGAAAACAAAATCACCATACATATCAGTATCCAGGAAATCTTGAAGCAATAATAATAATAATAATAATAATAATAATAATAATAATAATTTATTTATAACCCGCTTCCATCTTCCCGAGGGGGCTCGGAGTGGTTTACATGGGGGCCAAGTCCAATCAACAGATAAACAGTACAACAAGTAAATCTTCCCTTTGGTAGGATAGACCTTTTTATCTGTATCTGTTATAATTTTTGGAAACTACTGCAACTTTCAGACTCCAAAGAAGGCAGGAACATAGCAATGGTCATTATCATCACCACCACCACCACCACCACCATCATCCATATGGTGGGGAAAAGACTAATTTGGTTCCCAATGGATTCTAATCTCCGTAAAGGAAAACACATAGCACAAGGAAACATTAACACATATTGGGGTCTAGGGAAGAACTTGAAAAAAGCAGTTGTCCATTAAGATGTATACAATCCTAGCTATTTCAAGGTTTAATAGTAATCACCAGCATCTTGCATAGGCCCTGGAAGTGAAATGAAGGTCAATACAGATGAGAAAGAATCATGAAATGAACTCTCTGCAACCGATCTCAATTAAAATTTGGACCACATTTTTTGCTAAGGAACCCCCAGATGTAGCAGATTTGCTTTTAAAAGCAGCAAATTATTGGTTACATACTGTTCAGTACACAGAGATATGGGCCAATGTAGCATGAGTTTGCTTTCCGATTATATAGCATTGCAATCAGAAGGGAAAGTGTAAGAATTGTAAAAGGTTCAAAATGGGCTCATTTTAAAATGCGTAACTCATGCTAATAAAGCAGCTCTATGCTTTCTTTTTGATTAGATATTCTCTTTCCCATTTCCTTTTCCCATCAACCATCCATCTGTCCCTTGTATACCTTCCTCCCTGCAGACTTGGCCACATGTACTTACTGGCAATCCTCCTACATTCATCTCCTAAAGCTTTCACTGTTAATAACTTGCTATTGTGCTGTCGACCTTCAACTAATAATAAAGCTGTTTGACATCTAACTAGAGTGTTTGTGTGAACTGTTTAGTATTGTTGGTATTGAGCTGTGAAATTTGCCATCCACAATCCACACAAAATGTTATCTTAGGCTAAAATAGGCAAGAGGAAAGGACAACACAACCCCTTTTTGGCAGTCTCCCTTGCCCCATAGGACACTGCCAAGTGTCCCCAAATCTTCCAGGATAGGTTTTTTTTAATGTTCAGGAAACATTTTTTTCTTAAGTGGCCAAAGTTACACCAAAAAATCCCCAAATGGATTTTCTAGTTCCCCTATTGAAACTCGAAATCGTCCGAAACAGAAAACAGAAGTAACATCACAACACTCCCAGTTTGATGAAAATGCAAAAGTGCAGATCCCTAGGACATACAAAAACTGCCCGCAACTGCCAAGCCAACCATCTAGCCTCAATCTAGGAAATATTGTATGTGACTCACATATGGAAATTCTGAAAAAGGGCAGAACTGGAAAGATGTATCATTGATTTTTCTATGGTACTTTTATCCCACTCTTCTCCCAAGGGATTCAGAGTGATGCTGGAAAAAAAGACTTCTACAGACACCCTGTATTGTACAAAGACATTTGTTCCTAGTGCAGATCAACCCTGAGCTTTCCCTAGGAACCAGGATGGCTAAACTGAGATTGTTGTAGTTTGGATTCTCATGTCTCACTGGGAAGGACAATAATGCTTGGCAAGGTAGAAGGCAGTAGGAAAAAAGGAAGGCCAATTATAGGTAGTTAGATTCAATCAAGAAAGGCACAGCCCTGAGTTTGCAAAACCTGAGCAGGACGGTTGATGTTTGAGAGACTTGGAGGCCTCTTGTTCATAGGGTTGCCATAAATTATCATCTAACAGTCTACATATAAAAAAAGATGAACCCAGTTGGAGAAACAGCTCAGAAAAGTTATACAGTAGAATCTCACTTATGCAACCTTCGCTTAGCCAATGTTCTGTATTATCCAACACAGTCTGCCTTTTAGTACTCAATGTTTTTGTAGTCAAGGTTTTCAATACATTGCAATGTTTTGGTGCTAAATTCGTAAATACAGTAATTACTACATAACATTGCCGTGTATTGAACTGCTTTTTCTGTCGATTTGTAGTAAAATATGATGTTTTAGTGCTTAATTTGCAAAATCATAATGTAATTTGATGTTTAATAGGCTTTTCCTTAATCCCTCCTTATTATCCAGCAATTTTGCTTATCCAATGTTCTGCCAGCCCATTTATGTTGGATAAGTGAGACTCTACTGATTAAAACTACTATTTGGATAAATGCGAAAACTCTGTCTATATATTAAAAGACCTAGGCTCATCAGATTTTTATATAAGATGAATGCAGTGGTTCTCAAGTTTTAGTCCTCCAGATATTCTGGACTTCAGCACTCAGAATTTCTCAGCATTTATTGGCCAAGATGACTGGGATTTTAAGCCCCAAACACCTAGAGAACCATTGGATTACTGTATGGACATCCAAAACACCGATTTTGTACTTCTTTTTTAAACCAAAATTTAGAGAGAAATACGAAAACTATGAGGGGTCAGTGTGTGAGAGAGAACAGATATCACTGTTACCATTCTTTAAAAATAGAGTTTCAAGAATGACAAGTTATTTTTGGATGATCATAGTCTGATTGCATGGGTGGATCACTATTGCAAGAAGATGCCAACACTTTACAGCTAGCCATGGTGTTCAGTGGAATTTGACACACATAACTGGAATGAAAATAGCTTCCAACGAGATACCAAAAATCTTGTAATTCTGAGAAAGAAACAAAGATATGCATGACACTGGCAAAATGTTACCCAGGTGCTGGTTTGAGAAATGATCATATTGTACTGAGGCTAATTCAGGATAGATACCAATTTCACACCCATAAAGTTGTGCAAATTGGTTTTGGTGCAGTTTTGGCCCCCTGAAGCTTTTTAAGCAGTAAGTCCATCCATGTACAAAATGAGGTTATTAGTGCTTCTGGCACTAGGGACTGCAATTCTTATATCTTAACAGAACAGAAAGAAATTTGAACTGAGGTCTATTACATGAGGCCCTGGCCTGTAAGCCAATTTTATTATATAACAGACCCCACTTACCACCTCATCACACAGGCAAAATTGCCAGTCCTGTGACAGTTTCACCTAACTTCATGGTTGGAGCCCACCGGATTCTATCAGACGATGTAGATCTACTTCCAGCGAAGCTCTGTCCCTGAAGTGAGTTGAAACTGTTGTAAGAGGTTTCCCGTGTTCTCACTGCAAACCATGGCTAGAAGCCAGGCGGCTACACTACCCTCCAAGTGATGTGGTAAGGGGCAATGCGGGAGATGTGGGGCGATGGGTTCCCCACACTGGATTCACCACGATCCATGGTGAATCCCCCCACTATCACCCACAATGTGGACCTCAATGTGATGAGATCCTTTGAGACATGTTGAATCAGCCCAAAGGCCTAAATAGTTTGCCATTCTGTTCACGCAATGTCCAGCCCAATGTACATGGAAAGTCCTGTCTGCAGCTGGACAAGGACATCTTCCTTCTTCCTCACATGCCCCAGTGAATGTTATTAAGAAGCATATTTCCTTAAAAAAATAATGATTCGTAGCTACTGAAGGCCCCATCCTGCCCGATGCTGTCCAATCTTTTTTTAAAAAAAATCTGATTTGGTAGATTTTATAAGGGCTGTGCGAAAGAAAAGGAAGCCATTTCTTTACATCACTAGATGACTTCTAGGTTCCAATATTATTAGGTAGAATATCACCTACCTATCCACATTCTCTACATCAGGTATCACAGAATCATAAATTTATAGCATCATAGAGTTGGAAAGGATCACAAGGACCATTTAGTCCAATGCCCTGCCATGCACTCCTGAGAGATGGACATCCAACCTCTTTGAATCTCCAAAGAAAGAGAGTTTGCCATCTTCTGAAGCAGTCTATTCTATTGTCTAGAAGCTCTGGCAGTAAAGAAATTTTCCTAATGTTTAAATTAAAACTATTTTCTTGTAATTTGTATTAGTTCATAATCCAGTCTCAGAAGTACTATATGAGCTCACTTATTCTTTTCATATTTAAAGATGACTATCATGGCATCTCTTAGTCTTCTCTTCCACAAGTTACATACCCAATTCTCCAGTCTGTTCCCCTTTTTACATATTTTAATCACAGTCCCCTTTCTTCTCACCCCTTTTCTAAGCTGAAAACCTCTGAAGTATTTTCTTCATTAACAGTTGTGCCTGCCTCTTGATCACTTTTGTCATTGTCTGCACTTTTCTCAGCTCTCATATTTCGAGGTATAAAGATAAGAACTATTCACAGTTTTCCCAGTGTGATAAATTGCATAAAGCTATTATGATATTGGCAGTTTTATTTTCCATACTTTTCCAAATGTGCCACAACACATCTTCCTTCTTCACAGCAGCTTCACACTGAATCAATATTTTCATCAAGCTCTCCAGCACAAGTTTTCAAATTACTTTCCTAGTCAGCCATTACCACCTCAGTCCCCTAACAATATATAGACCATCTTTCTAGTATGGCTGCAGCAGTAATTTCCTAACATCCTCAGACTTTGGATTTCTCACTCATCCAATATAAAACTACATAATAGTCTTTGTTATGATCACACATATTACTGCATATGAAATGTACAATTGTTTCCACACATCACCTACCTGTCAAACAGCTCTCCTCCTGTGACGAGTTCTAAGACAAGGCTGATTTCTGCAGGCGTTTCAAATATTTCCTTCAACTTTATCTGAGGAAAGCACAAAATAAGGAATTGTCTTTTTCCCCTCTTCATACACTTTAAGGCTAACTATAAGGACATTATGATGAAAGATGAAAGTACCTATACAAACTGTTCACTCTTGAATTTTCTAATTTTTAACTGAGATTTCTCTGTCTTTCATGCTGCCTAGAGGTTTTGCATTCTTACAGCTGAATAGTTCACTATTAAATGGGGCAATGAAGAAAGTGCTCTTCTAAGAGCTCCTTAATGCCATTCCTTGAAATTTCTCAAAAGCACAATGGAAATTATTTTGTGTAGTATCGTGAGCTTAGCAGGCCATTGCTATAAGAAATTCATGACATAAGAATAAAATAAAGGGAAAATTATATCAATTATCTAACAGAAAACCTTGGTCATCTAACTATTAAGTTAAAGAAGTACTATTAGTTTTTATCAACTGCAGAATTTTGCTCCATCTTTGTGGCATGGCTGCAGCAGTAATTTCGTATTCGTCCTAAGCGTGACTGAACAAGCAGGACTGAAAAATGATGGGCCCATAATGTAGACAAGCAAGCAAGCAAATCCTATGATTTGGGATATAAAAATATCTCACTTACAATATTTGGATGTGAAAGTCGAAGTAGAACACCTATTTCTGTCCGGACAATCTTCTTGTCTACCTAGTTAAAAGGAAAAGTATGTAATAAGTTGTTGATACTAATGTTAAACAGATTTGATTGCAGCACTTCTGTGTAAACTTGAAAGCAAACAAGCCCCTTAGAATTCAAACTTATAAGTCAGGCTATAAGTTAAGAAATTGACATATAAGCAAAGCACTGCCATTCATTAAAGAAAATTCAGAGTTTAGTGCGAGAAATATACAAATATGACTGAAATTTGATCAGGTGCTTGTAAGATCAAAACACTCCAGAGAGTAAATGTGACTACAGTTATGGTACTCTGAAGTAAACATCCAAAATGAAATGTTTAACAAATGTCATCAAGGTAAAACTCAGCAGCACAAGAAACAGAAGTGGACGTTAGCCAAATAACTGATTTTTTGAAATTAATTATCAGATGGTATTCACTTTGGGTTCTTAAAAGGCATAAATAATGTGAGCATATGTAACATTCCCATTTCTATTGATAACTTTGATGAACAACTGTATTACATCAGAGATCTTTGAATATAGGACAAGATATACACATTTCAGTAAATCAGTATCATGTGAAGGACAATACGCTATCCTTAGATATACAAAGTTGTAAAGGTAAGTAGGGAAAAGAAACAGTGAGGAGCCCTTGCACTGAGAATGCTGGGATAGTAGTGTGATGTACAATTCATGGTCTTGATTGCATAGCTGAGTAACCTGAAGACATAAAACAATATAATTGGGTTCTTCAAGCATCTAGTCATTAATCTACATCACGGGAACATGAGATTTACACTGGAGCTTCCTTCAATTTATGAGGTGTGGGCAGCTGAATTGGTCTGGATCTGGCCCAATCCACTGTCCACTATGTGAACGGACCAATCAGAAAGCAGTTCTCTTGCTGGTGACATTACATTCACAGTGATGTCAGTTTGGGTGCTGAGACATGTGACCAGAAATGTGACATCACCAGCAAGTGACTGGGAGAGAGAGCTACTTACTGGCCGCAAAGCTGCAGCAATGGCAATGGGCCAGATGCATTTTTGTACTTGCTGGGGGCATTCCTGAGCTACATCGGATCAGTTTATATTGGATTTTTCTGATAAGTGTCCTTAGTCTACAAATGTTTATGCTACCAATTTCATTCTCTCACTCTCTAAAATGCTACAAGATCCCTTTGCATTCTGATTCCAGACTAACATAACTATGTATTTGAAAACTTCCCTACTGTTTCATTGGGCTAAACAGTCCTTTGGTTCATTTCAGCATTTACAAACTACACATTTCTTAGACAGCAGTGACCCTCTTGTGCTAATATGTCACAGGGAATTTTCTTTTTACAGTACATGAAGGTTAATTTTAGAAATGTGCTCAAAGACAGAATTTTATATTACTTGTTGTGACGTTCGTGAGAGAGGCTGCTCCTTTGCGAGGTAAGCCTTGTTCTGTGCAAAGCTTTACCTTATAAAATGAAACAAGGTGATTGAAACAAAGAGAAAAGGGAATAACTGCTGGAGGGTGAAAAGGAGAGAGAAAAGGAAGTATGTGAAAAATATTTTATTTTTTCAACAAAGAACAGTTACTTTGTTTGCTGTTTCTTCACTTAAGATTAATATTGTATGTCTCTGTAGAGCTACATCATATAGTTTGACAATGTACAGATTTCATTACACGGTCCTTCAGTACACTCTGCAAAGCCTTGCAGATATTATTTGCAGTTGCTACAATACTAAAAAAATAAAATAACCATGCAATGGAAAAGGTTTCAGAGAGAAGAGTAAAGTGACTGGCTTCTGGCTTACCACCAAATGATATGTGTGTCCTTTTTTATATTTTATGTCCCTGATTTTATATGTATTACTCTCTTACTTGGGTATTTAAAAATCTAGGTGTTTGTTCAAGAGAGTTACATGTAAATGAAGAATCTAAGAATAACTAATGGATCTAAGTAACAAAAGTAATCTCCCAAACCACTGTTGCTGAAGACATACCATACATTTCAATAAGTAACAGAAAGAAAACAGCCTCTTTAGATGTCATTGGATTGCAGATCCCATCAGCCATAGTAAGCAAAGCAAATAGTGGTGGATGATGGGAGTTGCAGTTCAGCAACAATTGAGAGGCCACATGTTCCACTCCTATCCCATGGCTAATGTAAATGCTAGTTGAAATTCATGCCACTACCATTATACTCAGGCAGGAGACTAAGGTCTAACAAATTCACACTAGCCTTGTAGATAATTTTATTGTACAAAAGGTGGAGGAATAAAAACAAAAGGATCATATATTTTGGATTTGATCCTCATCAACAGAGATCTTTTCAATGGGGTGGAAACAGTCGGAGCCTTTGATGGGAGTGACCATGTCCTCTTGGGATCTGTTAGAGAAGTGACTAGCAAGGTGCCTAGTGTTAACATCTTTATAAATTACGTTAATGATGGAGTCAGAAAGTATGCTTATCAAATTTCCAGATCACACAAATTGGGACAGGGACAGCTAATATCCCAGTGAACAGGAACATAATTCAAAATGACCTTGACAGATTGGTTAGCTGGGCCAAAACCAACAGAAATGTGCTATAAGGATAAGTGTAAGATATTACCTCTAGACAGAAAACAATGAAATGCATATAAGACAGAAAGCAGTATACATGAAAAGGATGTAGCAATCTCAGGCGCACAAGCTAAGCATGTGTCTACAGCATGATATAGCACTAAAAAATGTCAGTGTGATCCTCGGCTGCATCAACAGGAACACAGTGCCCATATCAAGGGCTGTAGCAGTGCCTTTCTATTCTGCTTGGTCCGATCTCACCTGGAATATTGTGTTTATTTCAGAGCACCACATTTCAATGACACTGACAAGCTGGAATGTGTTCAGAGAAAAGCAACTAAAATTATCAAAGATCTGGAAACCAAGCCTTACCAGAAACAACTTAGAGAGCTGGGTATATTTGGCTAATGAAGATGAGAAGACTGAGAGATGACCAGATAACCATAGTTAACTATCTGAAGGAATATCACGGGGTGAACTCTTCTTTTATGGAGATCTATCACCAGAGCCCATCACAATAGACATTTTTAGGACTGCTTTAGATGTGTATTCCTGCATGGCACAGGGTTGGACTAGGTGGCCTTTCCGGTCTTGTACAATTCTAAGCTTCTATGATTCTAACCTAAATTTGTATAGGATGTAGCCAATACAAAATTCCTTGTGCACATCTGTGTATACACAAGTGTATGTCTTGTGGTCTCATTTGAACAAGCCTCCTGTTTCAATAAAAGAAACAAATGGGTACACTAGTACCTACTCCATTGAAGGGAGCCAAAAATGTTTAATAGATTTGCTTCAGCAACAGATCTAATTGCTATAGTTACTCAGAAATACTAAAACTGAGCAAGTATATTTTGTGGGTCTCATTTTTCTATACCAATGACTACTCTACCTATTATGAAGAATATATAAACAAAGGAATACCTTTTCTTCAAACAACTTCTTTAGAGTTGCACAGAGCTCTTCAGCAGGCAACAACTGAAACAATATTTTTACAGGTTATGAAAATACTATCACAATAAATGCCTTTCTGACTCCAACTTTGCCCTTGCCCCATGAATACATTGGAGCTCACTGATAGGACTGTCTTAATAAAAAGTATTAAAGTACATGATTCCGTGTACTTTCTTAATTACAATAATCTAACAGTCAAAAGATATTTGTTTGACAAATGCTACTTGTTTGTAGTAAACATCACATATGTATTTAGCGATACACCTATTCAGCTCTAACCAATTATAGTGCATTTATGAATTACTCTACCAAATATGCTGCTTATTATAAATGTGTATATTTTGGTCATAAGCAGTGTACTGATTGTATTCCTCAAGCCTGAAAGCCTAATTTAATTAAAAGTATGAAATATAATCTAACAATGACCAATAATATTAATATGATTAATCCTTTTTTAAAAAAAAAAAAAGCTTGAGGTCAGTAGGATGGTGGGGAGGACCTGAGACATATAGGTTGTATCCTGGGAGAAAGCTGGGATATAAATAAATCAGTGAATTTTTCATACTCAACGAAGTAGGGAAAAATTTTGCTATCTACTCTCTTTTTACAAAATTCTGTTCGGATAGTCATAAAACTAGCTTGGACCTCACATTACTTAATTCCAAGAGCAGCAATATATAAGGGAAGGCAATTTTGAGCAGAGAAATAGCAGACAGCATGGTTTTCTACTCTGCTGCTAGGTTCCAACTCATGAAGCTGATTTCTCAAGGGAAGGAGGGAGGAAAAAGGAAGCCACAGCTTTGCTATGTGCATTTTGCACATAACTTTGTAGTTCCACACAAAGGAAGAGACTTTTCCTGACCAGCTGTGGGTCTGTTTTAAATGTAGAAAGACCAGGTTCAGCTCTTGTCACAATTCACCTGAATAATTCAGTGCTATGCTCTCTAAAATTCTGCCTTTGAAATAGTATTCATTTGAAAAATAAAATCAAAGTATTACTGGATTTACCTGTACTTGCAGGAACAATCACCCATTAAATTTTGTCTTTCACGTGTTTCCTTTTTTGCTTTTGGTGGTTAGTTTGTCCCTGTATTGTTTTTAATTCAATGTGTCTGAAAACTGGGGCGGCAATAGAAGTTGTGCAGGGCAGAGGGTGATATGGCAATGGCAGGGTCACATGTCCTCATAAAGGAAGGAGAGAAAGGGATTAAATCCAATACCTATCCCACCTTCCATTCACCCTGCCAGCCTGGGGAACTTGGAAAGTGAGCCAGACAACCCACAAAACCTCACCTTGCTATTAAATAATTCCAGGTCAGTCAAGAATAAGACACATATCATCTATGATCTCCTCAGGGATGAAGGGGATGATCTGGCATGCTTCACTGAAACTTGGCTGGGAGATGATAGCGCTCCAACCTGGGCTCAGGCCTCCCAGCCGGCGGGGTGGGGTGGAGTAGTTATGGTCTACAAAGACCACCTTAACCTGACCAGAGAACTATTAGTGAGCCAAAACACATTAGGTGTGTGTACCTGAGCCTGCAAACCAGGGATACACTAAGGATTCTGTTAGTGTACCATCCCCCCTGCTGCCTAACAGACCCCCCAACCAAGTTCACAGACTCATCTCAGAGGTGTTGTTGGAGTCGCTCAGTGTGATGCCTCATGGGCCCTGTAGTCCTGTTCCTAGTACTATTGTGGCAGATGAAGATGAAAACATGGGGTTTTCGCCGGTTCAACAAGAGCCGGAGTCTCTTCACCTGCCGGATATTGATGTTTGCCCTCAAGAATTCAGTAAAACAGGCCTTGGGCAGAACTCCCCTCCGTTTCCCAGGAAAGAATTTTATTCTAAAGACAGAGGAGTCAGAGAAGCCCAGCGGAGGAGTTTGCGGATTGCAGCCAAACAACAGACTGATTAGGCCTGCTTCCCTTGGGAAAATCTAAGGAGTCTTGCATCTGGACAGAGTTGGGTTTCGTTTCTTGTTCTCTAGGGAAAGAGATTTGTTGGCGGGAAACGAGACCCAATATAGGTGGTTGACACGGGAGATTCTTTGCGGAGTCAATTGATCAGCTTCGGGAGAGAGATCGTGTGTGGACTTCGTAACCCCAGTTCCTTGCTTCCCGGATCAAGCTTCCAAGCCTTTGCCTGGCCTTGCTGTGTAACCACGGACGCTTCATGTTTCATGTTTTGCCCTGTTCCACGGACGCTCCACGCTTCATGTTTTGCCCTGTTCCTAGTCACGGACCTAGCCAAGAATCAAGTTTATTTCCAGCCTTGCTATCAAGCTTCATTGGACTCTAAGACTCTGACATTTCCCCACACTATTGCTTGGCAAAGTGTGTGTTTCGGTCAAGTGGATTAAAACTTTGAACTCTAATATCAATTATTGGACAATACATTTTTGGACTATATTTGACCTCATTTGAAAGGTCTGCTTCTGAACTATATTCTTCACTTGTTTTTATTGCTTTTATATATTTCCTTAATAAAGATATTAGATAGAGATTGGCCTCCGTGTATGGTTTTTGGTGCCCAGCAGCCAGGGTTCTGACACTCAGGTTTTTGCTTCTGGGTGACTTCAACGTATCACTGTAGACCAGTTTGTCAGGTGCAACTTGGGAGTTCATGGTATCCATGACAAACATGGGCATATACTAATTGATTTCAGGACCAACATATTCAGCAGGTCATACTGTTGATGCGATATTCAGCTCAGAATATGGATCTGTGGGGTGGAGGTGATCAATAGCTTTGAGTTGTCATAGACAGATCACTTTCTAGTCAGGGCTAGTATCACAGCTACAACCTACCTCTGCAGGGATGGAGGGCTTATTACAATGATCTGCCCTCAAAGGCTAATGGATCCTTTGAGATTCCAGGTGACCTTAGAACAGTGGTTTCCATCCTGTGGGTCTTCAGGTGTTTAGGCCTACAACTCCAGAAATGCCAGCGAGTTTACCAGCTGTTAGGATTTCTGGGAGATGAAGACCAAAACAACTGGGACCCACGGGTTGAGAACCACTGCCTTAGAAGGTTCTATGGCTGGCATCACCAATGGTCCTATTGAATTCTTGGTCAATACGTGAATCACAATCAAACCAGGGCTATTGACATGAATGCTCCCAAACGTCCTCTTTGACCTGGGACAAAGGGAAAAGTTAGCACCCTTGTGGAGTTTGTTTTGCTTTCTGTGCCCCTGTTCAGAAGATTTCTGCCTCTGTAATAATTGCATTTTGAAAAAAATTGGCTTGTTGTGGAAACAAGGATTGGTGATAAAGCTTTAATGGAGACATCTTTTCCCCATGATAACTCTTTGAGGAGTGAATTTCCCTTCCTAGAGGTAGACTGATCTCACTTCCTGTTGTCTTACCCTTGTTCTTAACTATGAGTCATTTGTAAGTTGCATGTTTGTAACTGCCTGTATCCTGCTTCATGTCATCGCTAAAGTTATTCCTTGTGGCATCACAACAGATAATCTCTACTTGTCACATTTTAGCTTTGAACACTTAAAACTTGGTAAAAATAGTCTTTGACCTGGTAAATCTCTCAAGCAGAAAAATGTCTTGGGATTGGTCTGTACATAAGAATATGCGAATTAATCTTCCCTGCTCCTCCCTCCACATTTTGTAATTTAGAAACTCCCTCACTTATCTTAATTTGCCACCAGATTCTAGAGTAACTGTTCTGAGACATTTTCAGATGCTTATGTTATCACAGATTCTGATAAATCTCTTAATTGACTTCTTTTGAATTTTTAATCCTAATCCTATTTTTATAGTAACCATAAAAGGTTCAGTACTGGGAGAGTATCTGACAGCAAATGTGCAATTCTTAAATTTCTCCATACTTGTAAATCTGAAACAATGCCCACCAATAACCTACATATAACAGAAAATAATAACCTTCTACATACACAATGATAAATTGACTCCAATTGTAAATTATTCTGAATTTCTTATAACATGAAACACCTCTGACAAGAAAAAAGAAAAAAATCAATTTATTGACAATTTGCTGCTTAACTGCCACTTTTACAGAAATAAGTTTATGGGGTTCTTTTTGCTTTTCCAACATAAGTCTTGCAGTGACAGAATCTTTCCTGTTCTCCTGTATTAGTTTAAACTTCTAGCAGTACACTGGGATCAAATGAGGAAGTCATTTATTTTTTATTTATTTACCATATTTATACCCTGCCTTTCTCACCCCGTAGGGGACTTGAGGCGGTTTACATATAAAGGCAGCGATTTGATGCCAAATGAACATACATAATAAAATAAACACATACATTAAATATTAAAAACATAGTAAAGGTAAAGGTTTCCCCTGACATTAAGTCTAGTTGTGTCCAACTCTGGGGGTTGGTGCTCATCCCATTTCTAAGCCGAAGAGCCAGCGTTGTTAGCAGACACCTCCAAGGCCAGCATGACTGTATGGAGTGCTGTTACCTTCCCGCCAGAGTGGTACCGATTGATCTACTCACATTTGCATGTTTTTGAACTGCTAGATTGGCAGAAGCTGGGGCTAACAGCGGGAGATCACCCTGCTCCCTGGATTCCAACAGCAGATCTATCAGTCAGCAAGTTCAGCAGCTCAGCAGTTTAACCTGCTGCCCGCTGCGCCACCAGGGGGCCCAATCAAAAACATATCAAATCTTAAAACCATTTATTTAAAAACACACAGTCTAATATCATAGTCCACTGCCATTCCAAATTGACATTGCACTATTCCATGTTTTCTTATTGCACTGATGGGTTACTACTATACATGGAAGTCATAAAGGTACTATGACTTCCATATACAGTAGAGTTCCGGTTAACCGACTTCTGATTATCCAACCTACCGTATTATCTGACATGCCAGGCCCTTGGGAGGCACCCTGTGCACGTTGCTAGGCAGCAACACGCACAGGGTGCTTTCCTAAGCCAAGTGCTCGCTGGAGGGACGAGCCCCATCCCTCCAGTGAGCACTCGCCACTTTGGAGGCATCCACGGGACACTTCCCTAAGCTGAGTACTTGCTGTAGGGATGAGCCCCATCCCTATGGCGATCACTCGCCCCTTTGGAGGTGCCCATGGGGTGCTTCCCTAAACCGAGTGATCGCCGTACGGACCAGCCTTGTCCCTTCGGTGAGCACTTGCCACTTTGAAGGCACTCATGGGACACTTCCCTAAGCCGAGTGCTCACTGTAGGGATAAGCCCCGTCCCTATGGTGAGCACTTGCCCCTTGGGAGGTGCCCACGGGGCACTTCCCAAAGTTGAATGCTCGCCGTAAGGATGAGCCCTGTCCCTTCAGCAAGCACTCGCCACTTTGGAGGCGCCCTGTGCACGTTGCTAGGCAGCAACGCACATGGGCGCTACTCTAAACCACCTAGCCAGGAGGGATAATAGATCCTCTCTATTATCCGTCAGTTTATGTCGAATGACCGGAACTCTACTGTACTATGGAAGTCATATAGATAGATAGATAGATAGATAGATAGATAGATAGATAGATACCTACACACATACATATATGCATACTTATACATAAAGGTATGCTTTTCTGTCTGTCTGTTTGTACCACAAAGGCTGTGGCTAGGTGAAGTGGCCCTTTGTGATGTTGTGATGGAAAGAGCCACAAAGAGAGCCATATTGCCACAGAGACATTGTGAGGAGGCCCTCTCAGCTGGAGAAGGGAGAAAGGGAAGGGGAAGGAAGGGAAATAAAGGAATGGAGAAGGAAGAAACGGAGGGAGGGAGGAAGAAAGAAAAAAGAAGGAAAGAAAAAAGAAAGAAAATAAAGGGGAAAATGTATGAAGGTAGAGAAGGAAGGAAGGAAGGAAGGAAGGAAGGAAGGAAGGAAGGAAGGAAGGAAGGAAGGAAGGAAGGAAGGAAGGATGGAAGGACAGAAGGAAGGAAGGAATGAAGGAAGGGGCGGTGGCCCCTTCGACACTCAGGCAATGCTGGGCATATACGCTAGTATAATTAATAAATTAATCTGTATTACTTTTCTTATTGGTAAGTCTGCCCCATGACTTTCTTCAGCATGGCCCTATCAATTTGACATCTTCTGCTAAACTGTTGCCTCCCACTTATTTCTAACATACAAACAGAATAGGAAAAGTAAAGGTAAACGTTTTCCCCTGACATTATGTCTAGTTGTGTTCGACCCTGGAGGTTGTTGCTCATCTCTATTTCTAAGCTGAAGAGCCGGCGTTGGAGCACTGTTATCTTCCCGCCAGAGCGGTATCTATTGATCTACTCACATTTGCATGTTTTCGAACTGCTAGGTTGGCAGAAGCTGATGCTAACAGCGGGAGCTCATCCCGCTTTCTGGATTCTAACTGCCAACCTTTCAGTCAGAAAGTTAAGCAGCTCAATGGTTTGATCCACTGTACCACCGGAGACTCCTACAGACAGAATACAGTCTGTATATATCAGACAAATAATTGTGCAAAATCCACTTCTAGTTCTACTAGCTGGAGAAGTTCAGATAATGTTCACCTCTCTATCTACAAGCCTGGGAGATGTCTCCATGCACATCCAGCTATCAGCAGATGTTTACATTTACAATACTCGTAAGAATACCCCAAATATCTAGATCCATTGTCTATTGAGGCCTCAGGTTCAGAGCTCCAATTCATTTTGGCTTCAGCCTGATGTTGGCATTTTCTCTTTTATAAATCAATAATGGGAAATGAGAGGTCAAAACCTGTCGAGAAGAATGTAAATGCAAGACAGTGCATGTGTGCTGCCATGACTGATTGTGTTTCGGAAGTAAACTGGATACAGTGGTTCCATGGCAGATCTTCCTGTCAAGCCATGTATAGATTGCTGTATTTCTCTAGGAACAGAATCATTCTGCAGGCTTTTCACGTACAGATTATCAACTCAAGCTAAAGGAGGCTGGGAATTCTATACCGACTGGTCTGTGCACTGAATCTTTATTTTATTACACATTCTCTGAAACCAAACTTGCAGCAAAATAAATAAATAAATCTATGAACATGGAGAAAATTGAACTTACAGTTTTGTTCAATATTTTGACAGCAAATGGCTTTTGCGTTCCCTTCTGTCTGCATCTGTAGACAATAGAGGTAGCACCCCTGAAATAAAAGAGAATACAAATTTGTATTCAGGTATGTTGAGTGAACACACACGTGCAAACACATACAATATATCTCAAAAAAGTCTTTAGCAGAAGTGACATCGTAACTTTTCTGCCAGAATGGAAAACTTTTTCATTACTGATTTTTTTCTGCTCTGCAGGAAAGTTATAATTTCACTGTCAGAATGACTTTTGACATATTGGAAAATGTAATCTTCAACTGTCATTCTTAATAATTTCTTAGGGTTTTTTAGTTTGCAATTTTCATACATTTCTCTAAAAAGCAGTGACAGAATTGGGTGATTTGTTGGTGTTATTTGGAAGAGCCGTGAACATCCTTAATACAATTGGTGTACCGACCATTTCTCTAATCACAGGATTGCTACTTTGTAAAATATTTTGCCAAGACTTCTAGTTGCCATTTGGGCACACCATCAAAATCATATTTACTAGATTGGATATTTTGAAAAAGCCCAGGAAATTATTGGAATATGCATTGCTCATAAGCATATGTTTACTACATAAATGACATTCACTTCTATTGCTACATTTGAAATGGCTATAGAGAAATGGAGAAAGAAAGGGAACTGAATTCAAAAACTGGGCGAAAGGTTAAGTAGACCTGACATGGGAAGATGCTGAGGTCATTTTATACCAGTGATTCTCAACCTTCCTAATGTCGCAACCCCTTAATACAGTTCCTCATGTTGTGGTGACCCCCAAACATAAAATTATTTTCCTTGTTACTTCATAACTGTAATTTTGCTACTGTTATGAATCATAATATAAATATCTGATATGCAGGATGCATTTTCATTCACTGGGCCAAATTTGGCACTAATACTCGATACACCCAAATTTGAATACTGGTGGGGTTGGGGGACAGAACGGTTTTGTCATTTGCGAGTTGTATTTGCTGGGATTCACCTACAATCAAAGAGCATTTTTAACTCCACCAATGATGGAACTGAACCAAACTTGGCACACAGAATTCCCATGACCAACAGAAAATAGTGAAAATGTTTGGAGTTGTAGTTCACTTATATCTAGAGAGCACTGTGTACTCAAACAATGACGGATCTGGACCAAACTTGGCACAAATACTCAATATGCCCAAATGTGAACACTGGTGGAGTTTGGGGAAAATAGACCTTGACATTTGAGAGTTGTAGTTGCTAGAATTTATAGTTCACCTACAATCAAAGAGCCCCTTGAACCCCACCAACGATAGAATTGGGCGAAACTTCCCACACAGAACCCCAACAGAAAATACTGGTCTTTGGTGACCCCTCTGACACCCCCCTCGCGACCCCCCAAGGGTCCCAACCTCCAGGTTGAGAAACGCTGTTTTAGAGGATACTGTAGTAGCATAAAGTGAACACTGAACTGAGAAAGAAAAATGAACTTTGGGTTATTCTAGTAAAGGTGATGAAGTTAACCAAGCAACCAACTTAACAAATTATTAGAATTTGCAATTGATAGAGTAGGAACCCCCCCCCCCCCCAATAATAATTTATTTTCTTCTCTTTCCAGCAATAACATTCCCTGTACAGGTAATCTATTCTTCCTCAAGAAAGAGAAAATTCCTGTCTCCTTCACTAATTACATTTCTGAGGAGGGTATGCAGAAAGACAATAGAAAAAATAGTCTTTGGATTTGGAAATAGGGGACATACTTGAGGACAACAGGTATGTTTAAACTGAACACAGAGTTGCCTTTGGCTCCAAAGTGTCTGATCTACCTTTATTACATTTTTCACACATTACTCCCAGCACATTCAAGTAGAAATAGTATTCCATCAAAGAATCAGAGGGCAAATAGGAGCTTGACAAACATTGATGCCCCAAACTAACAGCTGTTGAATATCCCTTACCTGGGAGCAGAAGTGTTTTGGATTTTGGAATTTTTGGATTTTGGAATACCTATAATTGCATATATGCATATAATGAGATACTTTGGAGATGGGACCAAAACCCAAATCCGCAATGTATTTAGGTTTTATATATACCCTATACACATAGCAAGAAGGTAACTTTATACACAATCTTTTAAATAATGTTATGCCTGAAACAAAGCTTGTAAACTATCAGAGAGCAAAGGTGTTACTATCTCAGCCACCCAAATTTGGATTTTGGAGTATTGTACATTTCAGATGGTGCAGGGGGTTAAACCGCTGAGCAGTTGAACTTGCAGACCCAAAGGTTGGCAGTTCGAATCTGAGGAGCGGGTGAGCTCCCACTGTTAGCCCCAGTTTCTGCCAACCTAGCAGTTAGAAAACATGCAAATGTGTGTAGATCAATAGGTACGGCTCTGGCGGGAAGGTAACAGCACTCCATGCAGTCATGCTGGCCACATGACCTTGGAGGTGTCTATGGACAATGCCAGCTCTTTGGCTTAGAAATGGAGATGAGCACCAACTCCCAGAGTCGGACACGACTAGGCTTAATGTCAGGGGAAAACCTTTACCTTTACCTTACATTTCAGAATTCCAGATAAGGGATGCTCAACGTGTTTCAGTATAATCAGTGTTTTATTAAACAAATCCAATATAATAAAATACTCTGCAAGCTTCCAACTTCACTTATTTCAGATTTGCTTGTTTCCTCTCCCTTTTTCCTTGCTAACAACATCTGTGGAGAAGGCTCTAACTCAGATAATTGGTGTTAATCTGTGGAGGGAAGAGCCAACAATTTAGCAACTTCCATATGCTGTCCTGCTTATTGAAATAGGACACAGACAAACACTATTTGTCCTGCACAGGAGAATTTTGTGAACATTTGTCTGCTTTGGTTATTAACAAGAAAAAAATGGTGTCATTTTAGGTTTTAGGTATATTGGTGTTTTTTTCACCAAATTGATTTTCAAGTCTGGTCTTATATGTTGAGCTGTCACCACCATTGATTTATTTGTGTGCCACTTTTTTGTGGCAAGTCAAACACAATACATTTCACACTAATTAGGTAGATGTCCAAAGAACACAAAAAAGATGTTCTGACTGACTGAACAGCAAAAACCAAAAGTTTCAAAAATTACTGAACAAACTTCAGTCTCTTCTTCTCTCTTTGCAAATCAAATTATATCATCTCCAAAACATGTCAAAATATCTCAAATATATATGATAAATATAGAAATCTTTGTACAAATCAAGTAGCCGACCAAGCCAACTATTTCACCTTTATGGTCTAATGACAACAAATATATGGCCCAGGTCCAAAGACCTGTTCAGACTTGTCCTAACTCAGTGGAATGTTTGTCTTTTCTACTTTGAATATATTCTCCCTCACTTCTGTGCCATACCTAAGAGTGCCTTTCAAACTCATTTCGTTTTTGAGAATGATTTGTTATACAAAATGAAGGATTATTGATGGGAACTCCACCTCTCCCTCCAATATATAAAGCTTCTTTATGGATTCCAAAAGGAGTTTTGTGTTTCAATGGAGCATTGTTCATATATAAACAACATTATCAAGTGCCTGTCCCGCAGTCAAAAAGGAATAGTCAACTCTTGATGCACCTGTGTGTTTCGTTTAAAGATGGAAATAGATATATGTAATGTTTAGATAAAATAAGTAAACATATACTGTACATTATATTTTATATGGGATTATTGTCTTGTGTTGTTTATCGCTCTGTGTTGTAATTAATTTCTTAATTAGTAAAACATATATTAAAAACAAAAAGGAACTGTGTTCTATAAAATACTTGGCTGGAACGACCTCATTGTTGCATAATAGCAGTAGAAAAATCTTTGAAACTGGCAGAAAACTATGTTACAATGTCATCGTGGCTGCCTTTTCTTGCCTGATCATATACTGATTCATTAAACCAAGGTTCTGAATTAATTAACTATAATTTTCTACTCCATCCAAAGTATTCCTGCTTCTTGGCAGGGGATTGGACTGGATGGCCCATGAGGTCTCTTCCAACTCTACTATTCTATGATTCTATTCTCTGTTGCATGACAAGCCAACACCTTAAACCCTGATTTGAAGTTTATTTAAGAAAAGGTTGTGGTCATACTTTCCCACTTTGGAATAAACCAGAGACTTCTCAGTTCATTTAAACGTACCATGACGAAGCCTGCAGGTAGGGTCAAAAGGCTTGTGTATGTCTTCATTTTAATGAGCTATTATATGACCATTGTATTTAAGTAAATGTCGAAACACCAGATTTGGGGAAATTGGAGATATGTTTGCACCTTGAAAACAACACTGTAAGAAGTCTGAAAACCTCTTCCATTTTGATCAAGTGGAAATCAATTTATTTTACTTTTTTGACACGTTTTAGTGAACTTATTGTAACAGCTTAAAGCAACATCATTCATATTTAATATTCATATCTATTTCAGTTTAAGAAAATTCATTAAACAAATGTTATTTGTTTATAGTAAATATCACAGATGTATTTAGCAACACATATATTCAACTCTAACTAATTATACAAACCAACATCTGCTAGCAAAAAGCTTAAATCTTTTCTAATTGTGCAAGCAGTATGGAACAGAAGATTACACAATTATTTTCTAAAACAACCTCGTATCAGTAAATGATAGGAATTTAAACAAAACCATAGCAAATGTTTGTGTTAATAAATCACTAAATATAAGAGCAGAGCTGAAAAAGGGATTTTCTTTACTATAATTCCCAGAAACCCCAGCCAGCCAGTTAAAAAAATTAAAGGCTGTTGACTGCACCACATCTTACGGATTAGAAACAATGCAAAGACAGATTCCTGCAGTGGCCACCACTTTATGCAGTGACCTCTTCTATATAGTACTGACATGTTTTAGGTGTTGATTGAGAATGTATCTTTTTACATTGCTTTGGTCATGAACTGTCTCACATTTCATCTCAACAAAATTTTATTGATATTCTTTATTATTCATGTAGTTATTTGCAAACGACATTGGAATTTCAACAAATGAGAAGTAGTTCACAAATATTTCTAAATTCAAGAAGTGATGAAGATGTGTTATCTCTGTAAAAATAAAATGCAGAGTTCAATAATATGGATTACTGAAATATGACACAAGTCGTACAAAGATGGTGAGAGCTTTGCAGGTCTCAGGCGCTGTTCACCAGACAGAATGATACAAAAATAGTGGGGCAAGAAGTAAGAAAGTTCAGAAGTCAGATATGGGGCACCAGCCATTGTGCCTCCCTCTCTGGCAAGAGCTGCAGTGTAGGCTCAGTAAAGAGAAAAGGTACTTAAAATATCTGTTTATAGCCTTCTCAGATGAACAGCTGATGGCTTCTCTCCACCCCATATCAATCATAAGGGTTGATTCTGACTGAGGGTCCTTCTACACTGCCAGAAATCTCAGGAGGAACTGCATCATTTTCACACATCAGGAGAATTCTCCGAAGGGGCCTGCACTGCCGGTAGTTTCTAAGGTGAAAATGGGGAGGGGGCTGGGGGTGTGCGCGATCCCGCTCCTCCAGGCTCCAGGAGCTTAAAGAACCAAGATGGCTGTGGGGAATAACTCCCGGGAAATAGTCCTGGGAGTCAATCCCCACAGGCCTGGCACCTGCAAAGATCCGGATCTTAGTTTAAGGTCCGGATCTTTACAGGTGTCACATTAATTGGGAGAAAACTGGGATATCCTAGTTTTCTCCAGATTAATAGTTTGGACACCTCAAGTAAACCCATTGTGTATCATGGGATTTAGGGCCATGTAGAAGGGTCCTGACACAACTTTGTGCTACTTTTGTAATATTTCAGGCATTCTAACAAAAACTACACCTGAGTTCTGCGTTTTGGTTTTGCTTATGGACTACATGTCCATAAATTTTTAAAATGCTACATAAAATACAGTATGACTCCTTCACAAGTCATGGAGGACTTCCTCACTGTGAGAGCTGTTCGACAGTGGAACTCTCTCCCCGGGGCCGTGGTGGAGGCTCCTTCCTTGGAGGCTTTTAAGCAGAGGCTGGATGGCCATCTGTCGGGGGTGCTTTGAATGCGATTTCCTGCTTCTTAGCAGTGGGTTGGACTAGATGGCCCATGTGGTCTCTTCCAACTCTACTATTCTATGATTCTATGATTCTAGGATACATTCCTGAACTTGCTGTGAAAATAGAAAACTATGGGAAATTGAGAATCCTATTGAAATTAACAACTTCCTTCAGAGGATACCACAGAATTATCCTGGAGGGCCTAGAAATTCATAGAGAGATTATCCAGCATTTTTCTAGGACTTCTGGGTGACTTTATGATACCTTTCCAGCAGAATCACCCTTGGAGGTCCTAGAAAATTCCTAGAGAGGGCATATTTTGGCAGATGCAAATATAAAATTGCAGGTGCCAGTACTGCAGGTATGGTGTTGCCAACATTAGCTGCCCACAACTGATTTAACATTCCAGGAAGATTTCTTTAAACATCTTTGAAGAAATTCAGTTCCAATTTGCCTTCAAATAAGAGTGGCATCTTATTAGTGATTCAAAAAGGCATCAAGCCCAATTTACATCTGCATATTTCTTTTTCTTCATATGGTTGTTGCAGGGGGTGGAATTCCCTGCGGCTCTCATGCAACAAACAAAACAGTGAAAAGCTAACATTTTACCTGTTGGACCCCTAATATGTCCATTTGCTGGCTAGTAGAGAGGGAAGAAAGGAACCCCGGTGGCGAAGTGTGTTAAAGCACTGAGCTGCTGAACTTGCAGACCGAAAGGTCACAGGTTCAAACCCCAGGAGCGGCAGGAGCGGCCACTGTTAGCTCCAGTTTCTGTCAACCTAGCAGTTCGAAAACATGCCAATGTGAGTAGATCAATAGGTACCACTCCGGCAGGAAGGTAACGGCGCTCCATGCAGTCATGCCGGCCACATGACCTTGGAGGTGTCTACGGACAACGCCGGCTCTTTGGTTTAGAAATGGAGATAAGCACCAACTCCCAGAGTCAGACATGACTGGACTTAACATCAGGGTAAACCTTTACCTTTACTAGAGAGGGGAAAATGGCAGAAAAAAATAATCTAGGGATATTTTATATAGCCAGTTGCACAGCCCTGGCCTCATCCTCTGAAGAAATGCTGGGAGACTGTAGAGAAGGCCTCACTGCTATGCACCCAGCCATAGGAATATAGATGGGTATTGCTCTGCTACAATCACCCCTCACCAGATTTAAAATGAGGGGCTGGGGGTGTACAACAGGTAAAATGTGGTATTGGAACAGAGTGAGGGATATGGCAACTTCCATCTGGAAGAATTGTATGCTATATGGACGTTCTGCAAATTCTTGCCACCTTTGTTCCATTTTTATCCAATTTAATAAAAGGTATTATGTAGTACTGCAGTAGTTAAATTAGATCACTGAGACTACTTAAGTGCTTTGCAACTTTAGTAATCATTCATGGTTCAAGCTCTTAGGGAGAATTAAAGACTATCTGTTAGCAAATCTAACTACATCTCTAAAAGTATTGGCTAAAGATTTGGATTATCATGTGTCCAGATTGACTAGTAGTCAAGTTACATTGTCTGTAGCAAAATGTAATGAAACTAACATACTGATATTAAACAAAGATGCTTTTAAAAAACACAGTAACAAAACAATAAGGGCCCTTCTACACAGACCCTAAAATGCAAACAAAACCAGGATAAAAGGGGGGGGGGGGGGAGAGCTAGACGATGTTTGCCAAATATGCGTGCTAAATCGCATTATTGGCTGAAAAACATGTGTTTAAAGGTGCATTTAAAATCCAATTTCGGCCGAAAAATGTGCATCACTGTATATCCCTGAACTTCAGAAAAAATGGGACTTCATTACTATATGCAGCACATGTGAACATCTTAAAATCCTGAAACAGCTGATGAAGATTGTAAACAAATGGAGCCATGGACACACAGGTAGCTAAATGGAAACACAATTCGAAAGCAGTTCCCATGAGAACTCTCTGCAGCCATTCCTTTGTTCTCATATTTATAAAATTACATACAGCTTGAATTTACACAGAAGGGTAAGGAGAGATAATGGCAACAAATCTGCTTATGTGCACATTAGTATATCAGCACTTATGAGGTCCAGCATATCTCGGAGAGTTAATTAAAAATAATAATAAACTTCTGGCTGATTTCTAAAATCCGCCACAATAGAACCTGTCAGGACACTGGGGGACCACTTACTGGGAATGACAGCTCCGCATCTGGACTCTGCTTAAGGTTCCATGATTTTTTGTCCCAGATTATGAGGCTGCCTGGAAGGGCTCCCAATGACTGAATATGATATCAGGCCAACAATAACAAAGTGGTAGGTAAAGGGTAAAGGTTTCCCCTGGCGTTAAGTCCAGTAATGTCTGACTCTGGGGGTTAGTGCTCATCTCCATTTCTAAGCCGAAGAGCCGGCATTGTCCATAGACACCTCCAAGGTCATGTGGCCGGCATGACTGCATGGAGCGCTGTTACCTTCCTGCCGGAGCGGTACCTATTGATCTACTCACATTGGCATGTTTTCAAACTGCTAGGTTGGCAGGAGCTGGAGCTAACAGCAGCGGCTCACGCCGCTACCGGGGTTTGAACCTGGGACCTTTCGGTCTGCAAGTTTAGTGGTAGATACTTCCAAAAAATCCCCTGTTCTATTATGGAAATGTGTGCCTGTACCTTTCATAACCAAATGTTGTGACTTTCATACCTATCAGTTTTAAAATAGATATGGTACAAAATGTTTGAACTCTGTTATTAGCCCTGGGGCAACTAGTTAGAGGAGTGAGAAACTGTAAGCTGCAGTGTAGATTAAGCAAGGAGGTTAGACATATTTTAAAGCAACAGTGACTCGTATTGCTATCTATCTTACTAGTCTAACAGAAATTGCCTGGAGAAAAACATGAGAATAGTCTCATATATTTAGGCTTTTTCAAGAGCTAGATGCTTCAAAGAGCTGTCTGATTGGGAAATCAATTAGCAAGGTATTAAGGTAACAGCCTTGATACACAGTTAGCCTCCTATCCCCATTATCTAGTACAGAAACACACTGCAATGGAAATTAAATTACTGTAATATCATCTGCATCCATGAATGCATAATCCTTCAAAAGAAAACAGTCATGGACAGGGACCATAAAAACATCTAGTGTCTGTGAATTTTGGAACAGAATGGAGATAGAAAAAATAGGAGATGCACTAAAATCCAAAATTTGAGTAAGTATAATTGGTTCTGGACAGGCTTTGCGGCATGTGAAGTGAGGTTTTTGGACAGAAAGGAGCTACTTCTCTTTCTCTAGACTGTCCAGGAGGTGCCAGCTGCTGTTTGGAAATCACCAATAATCATTTTCCCCATTCCCCCTTTGCAACCACCTCTCCACAAAAGTCAACATTGACACTGAAATGCAACATCGCCTGAGCTCAGCGAATGCAGCATTTTTCCAAATGAAGCAAAGAATGTTTGAGGATTGGGACATCCATGGGGATACCAAGATGCTTGTTTCTAAAGCTATTGTCCTCTAACCCTGTTATATCCCTACGAAACATTGACAGTCTACAGACGTCACACTCAACTGCTTGGACATCAGTGTTGTCTCCGAAAAATCCTGCACATCTTTGGGAAAACAGGCAGATAAATGTCAGCATGCTATAAGAAGCAAAGATCACTAGCACTGAAGTGATGTTCCTTCGCCATCAACTCCACTGGACTGGCCACATTGTCCAAATGCCCAATCACAGTCTCCCAAAGCAGTTACTATACAGTACTCCCAACTCAAGAACAGAAAATGGAATATTGGTGGGCAGGAAAAGAGGTTTAAAGATGAAGCCCTAGCCCTTGAACACTCAACTGGAGGTCAGCTGTGACCAGCAATGCTGTGGAATTTGAAGAGGCATGAATGGAGGGCAAAAGGGAGAAATGTGCCAAGAGGAAGGCGTGCCAAGCCCTGATCGGGACTGCCTTCTACTTGGAAACCGATGCCCTCACTATAGAAGAACAAGTGGATCAAGAATAGGGCTCTACAGTCACCTATGTACCCACCACGAAGTCACTACACTTGGAGGGCCATCATACTCGGACAACAAGGGATCGCGTAAGTAAATAACTAAGTAAGTCCCCTTTTTCTCCACCTTTATATACTTGGAAGACGGCTGAAATATGAAACTCAGAAATAAGCAAGCATCCCTCCCACATCTTATAAGCCTGCTATGGAATGGGAACCTCTTTAATTTTCCCTTAGAGGTACCTCTGTGCATTTTGTGAAGCAGCTCACTACTTTGAGCTTTGTAAACAGCTGCCTGCTTTTAAAGATGTAGTGGATACATGAGAGAGTCAATAAAAAGTTGAGAAGGGCAGCACTCCTGATGTGAATTCTAGTAGAGCAATACTATCTCAATCCCATCTCACTTGGTTGCCCTCTCTACACAGGGCACATTCTGAGTCAATCTAGACTGCAAGTTATCCCTTGTGCATATCACCGTGCAAAAGAGTGTGAGTGTGATACTGAATACAAAATGAGAGACAGATGCTTAATAACCCAAGTGGATCAATTAAACAACAACAACAACTTTGTGAATATATAATTCCATGAAAAGCAGATGCTCTTCTTGGAATGCGCTCTTTTTCCTCCTTCCTCATGAAGATTTTCTGCAGAGCTCCTTAATGGGTTTTAGAACTAGATGAAGAAACTGTTAGTAGGGCTCTGATACATTTGACTCACACAGTGGAAGAATAAAGATGAAGGAAGAGTAGAATTGTCCATTCCCAAAAAAACCCCCAAATAAACCCCAAAAAACAAAAACAAAGATATAGCCAGTTATGAATATAAGCTTCTGGTCACAAACAGAGCTATGTATTTTAAAATATACATCCCTAGTCCTTCAATGACTCACATTTCAGGAAACAATGGAGCTACAGGTGGGAGTGTCTATTGTAGATTATTGGATATCCATTGGGGTTTGAATCAAGGACACCATCCCGATACCAAAATCTGTGGATGTTCAAGTCCCATTATATATGACCACAGAGTCCCTTATATTAAAAGGCACACTCAAGGGCTTCATCTATACTGCCCATTTAATGCAGTTTCAAACTGGTGTTGAAGAAAATGATTTTGCTGGGCAGAAAATCATGGAGGCCGTTTGAAGCCCGGGTGGTGATTACATCTTTCACATGCTTTTGTGGGAGTTTGTTGTCTGGCAACCAAACTAGGTTTGAACTGCATTAAATGGTCAGACGGGGCCAAAGTCTGCTTTTTGGAACTTCTTTGGGGATGGGGAAATATTTTCAAACCCACCATTACATGCTTCACACAATCATATCCTCTCTTCTGAGTCCTGAATATTCTCTGCTTAGCTTTTTAAAATCTTCTTCCTGCACTGCTGTCTTATCTAGTTGGAGAAACACCTTTATCCTTTCCCTCAGCATATATGACAATGTTTGTGGCTTAACCTCAACGTTGTCTTTTCATTTCCTGCTCAGCTATGCTTGTTTCCTGCCAAGCTAACAATAGTGAAAAGCTGATAATAAAACTGGAACATCAAATCGCACAAGACTATTACAACACTTTTACTACAACAGTCAGGCTTTAACATGATAAACAATCAGACAGCATAATAATAACTCAGGACCACATAAACTGCGTCCAAATACTAAAAGAATTTACAAGCATAATAGAACAGAGGGATGCTGTTGATATAGTGTATCTTGATTTCAGTAAGTCATCTGACAAGTTGGTAAAATGAGGACTTGATGGGCTACTATTATATGCATTTGTCGCTGGTTAACAAACTAAATCGAGAGCATCTTCATCACCATCCTTCAGAGAAGTCAGAAGTAACAAGTGGATTGCTATAGGATCCTACCTTGGGTTCAGCATTATTCAACAACTTTCTAAATGATCCGGGGTACATCTACACCGGCTGGTTATTTCAGGGGGGATAATGAATCAGCTCTATGGTGGCTCCATGACACATGGAGCTGTTTTGGGTTAACACAGTTTTGAACTGCATTAACCTAAGTTGTAGGTTGCTCCTAATTCTCCCTGAGAATCTGGAGCAAACCATGACTTTGGGCCTATGTAAGCAGTTGGGCTGATTCCAAGACTGTTTTCATAGCAAGCCCACATTCTCAAAATTCAATTGGCCTGGAGATCTGGGATGGCACTCACTGTCCCCCTCCCATTCTTCTCATTGTAGAGGCTAGAGGTTGCAACACTTGCTGCCTGGATTAACCTCAATCAGGGTGACTGGAGGAGCAATTTCTCTGCTCCCCGTTCCCACATAGCTCTGGTAATTCAGCCAGTGGTGAGCAATGGACAACATCCACGTCACACCTGCTTGCTGACACTACAACAAAAACTGCAAGTGGTGGTAAGGGTGACAGTCTGGAGGTGTCGAAAGACATTTGGCACCACTGGACAATCAGGACTCCTTCCCATTTCCACAGTGGCTGGGGGATGGTGATCAAAACCATCCTAGTGCCAATCCAGAATTTGGCACTCCAGATCAGCCCCAGGAAAAAGGCTCACTCAAGAGGTGCCCTTGCATAAAAGAAGAGAGGAGATGCTTGTCATATTTGAAGATGACATAAAATCAGAAGGTGTAACAAATACCTCGGAAAACAAAATCTGGATTCAAACATACTGTAACTGACAGAGGAACTGGGCCACAATGAAACAAATCAATAAAGGGCTATAAAGGTGAGAAACACTTTCACTGCAACAGTGGGAACTGTGAAATCCATATGCTCTTTGGAGCCCTTGAGGGTCCTGTATCCCTCCCAGACTCATCTTTTAAAAATAAATACCGTACTGGCCTCAAACAGAGTACTGGTCCTTTGGATGTCATCAGAATAAATTAAAAATATTCCTTTACTAATATATTCATACTCTCGAACTTTTCACAGATAAAAACTAGAATATGTGGGACCAAGGAACATCAGTGTGTGGTCGAAATGGCAAGGGTTATTAATGAGAAAAGACATTAGCTAGGAGAGGTTGCTGCAGCTTCCTTTTGCCCAAATTTACTAGGAAGGACAAATGTCCTCCTCTCCTCTTTTCTCTCTCCCCTCCATTCCCTAATGAGTTAACTAATTTTGAACTTTGAACCCTGTTTGCAGCAATTGAAGTAAGCTAGAGGCAAAGTGCAAAGTGGGAGTAGGAGAGAGAAACTGGGAAGTTTCAAAAGCATCTGAAAAAGTGGGATCACAGAATTAAGTCCGCACTGATCCTGCCAAATCAGGACAATTGAAAAGCAAGTCACATTCCGAATAAAGTGCCTGACTTCACCCTGATGGTAGGGACATTCCTGATGAAAACCAGTTATATTAAAGTTACTGCAAAAGCAGAGTATCAAATGATTAGCATCAGTCCCTTCTAGATATGGCTAATATTACAAAGCTCCCCCCCCCCACACACACACACCAATTATTTCACTCACATTTTTAGTTACAAATTGGCTAGTTATAATTATCCTTTCATGGCATTGCACCAAATTCAAAAATGTCCTCAGGCATATAATTAGTTTACAGACATAATTACAATAATCTAACTATGTTTTTGGATATTCAAAATCACACAAAATTACGCTGAGTTTACAATAAATGAATAAATTTATACTTCCTAAATCGGTTCCCCAAGAAGTCCATCAACACAGCAATCAGGATTCTGCAGCAGTATTATTATGTTTAGCCAGGAGCTAAATACCTGTTACTAAATGGTTTTCAGAAATGATCATTCAAAGACTGACCGTGCCATCTGCACAGGGGAGACTCATTCTAATATTAAGACCATGGAGGAAACATTGAAGAAGCCATTCTGAGTAACGAACACTTTTGCCAGAAACACAAACTGAGAAGTGGACAACAGGCATTGATTAGGAGTTTGCATTGGAATCCTACCCTGATTTAATTTTAACATTCTTAAATATTTTAAAACTGTAAATTTCAAAAACTCAAAATATTGTCTAGTCTACACCTTCTAAGGGAATAGGAGCAGTTTCTTTATGTTACAGACAGCTTTTATATCCATGAAGCAATGCAGAAGTCAGCCTAAATGACTCAACCTCGACAACTGCAGGTAACACATACGATGTTGCAATATGATTTTGATGCAATATGAAATTACCAGCTGTGAAAAATCTGCATGCTGAATGCTAATCATCTCACTACTTTGTGATATGATTTATATGGACAAAAGGGACTTCGGAACATATTTTTTCTCTTCCAGGCTGAAACAGTAGTAAAATGCTACCTTCCCAAGAGCTGTGCATTACAGGAAAAGAAGTTACAATTTTGTCATGTGAAAGTGCTCTGCTCTCCATGTCCACTAGCTTTTTTGTGAGTAACTAGCCCAACCATATGGTGATGGAGGAAAATGAAGTAATTCAGCAGCATTTTTTTTTAAAAAAGCTCTTAAAATGGCAAGACAAAATCCAGAAGGTCATTTTGAAACAGAGCGGGGGCACATCTCCAGCTGACTCATATGGGACATAAAACAGTTGTTGGCATGTATTGTCTGACTGCTCTCAGCAGGAAAGCAGGTGTGAAGGGCAGATATGATAAAAACAGCACATGGAGCTATCATAGCTTGAGGGTGGGGAAAATGTGCAACGTTATTAATTTTGCAATGCCTTTCACGTTTACTAAGTTAAGAAAAGCTTTTCATTTTGGTATGTACTTTTCATCTAGTACAAAAAGAGAAAAAGACAGAAGTAATTAGCATATCCTAAATCTCTTGGCAGTTCTTGAACATCTTTTCTCATGAAAGCATAACCTCCATAGTGTCCTTCTGATGACTTTTTTTATTTTGACAGGCTTTTCGGAAATGATAGTTTATGAGGGCACTGTTTATTGCCCACATTTTGTTACTTTAACCAAGTAAGCTTTTAAATTGCTTTTGATTCTACTGATGCAGAAAAAAAACCCTTATCCATGGATTCAATATCTAGGGTATCACTCACCCATGTCACAGAATATATTATCCCCTGGAAGTAGTTGTGAGCCTCTAGGTCAGTGGTTCTCAACCTGGGGTTCCCAAATGTTTTTGGCGTTCAGCTCCCAGAAATCCTAACAGATGGTAAACTGGCTGGGATTTCTGGGAGTTGTAGGCCAAAAACATCTGGGAACCACTGCTCTAGGTCCTCTAGTGTGATTCTAAGGGTCCTTCTACATTATGCTAAAACCCGAGAAGAAGAGGGCGAAAACAGTCTGCTTCCTCTTGGGTTCTAGTTCCCACCTCCAACCCAAACCCTGGCCTTTCCTGGGGGGGGGGGGGGGGAGTGGCTAGATGGCATCTCGGGTCAAACAAGGGTTGATCTGGGATGCTATCCAGCCCCCCTCCCCCCACACCTCCTGATGTGCCATTTTCTTGTGTCAGAAGAACTATAGAGAAGGGCTTGTGGTAAGTTTTAGGGGCACAATGGGGGGTTGGGAGGGGGGTGCCATCCCACTCCTCCAGGCTTTTGGGAGCCCGAAGAAGCAGGATGGCTGTGGAAGCACAGGGGGGTCAGTCCCCACAGGGCCCTCATCTCTAAAGACCCAGACCTTAGCTTAAGGTCCAGATCTTTAGAGGTGTTTAAATAATGTAGAGTAAACTCTGTTTACTGTTTTAATTCACTTTTACTTGAGACATCGTTTGGACACCTCAGGTAAAAAGCAAGGCAAGTCCTGCATTTTGGGCCTGTCTAGAAAGGTCCTAAGGCATCCTTCTCGTTTAAGTACAGTCAAAATGCAAGGTTCACTAGTATCCCTGGTTTTAGATATCCACAGGGATGACTGGGTCTGGAAACACATCCCAGATGGCTACGGGGGTCGTATTGTAGTTTAGTAATATTTTAACTTTTTAACTTTTTAGTGATTTGAACTTGTATCTTCATCTCCAGATATACCAGATTTAACAATGCAGATGTATTCTAAGGCATTGCTTCTTAACAGAAAACTTCATCTTTCATTTCACTGTTTTTAAATTATTAAGACCTGATGTTGTTTTTCTTAAAATAGACATGGACACTCAAGCCTCAATATATGGACAACTAATTGCTAATTGTAAATAATTCATATAATGTGCATAGTAATAATCTTTCTTCGGGACTAATATAAAGCAAAAACATCAACAGAACCACCAAAAGGTTCGCTTTTGAATATAAATAATGCTAATGCTACTTTGGTGTGCAACTGGTCACAAAACCACTCAACTTGTTTCTTTTTGCACTACTGCATGTCTCTATCAGGGTTGCCAACTCTAAGTCTCAGTGGTCCAAGCCAGTGTAATTACCAATGGTAATTAACTGAACAACTGCAAAACAACATCTGTTCAGCAACTTGTGCAAAGGAATAATTCTTGCACATCAAGGGACTCCACAATAATGTCCACACAGAAAGCTGCAGACTATAGTAAATCATGAAGAACTCACCATATTTTGTCACAGAAACTCAAAGTCCACTTTGGGCTTGGTATAACATAATAACTAATGAAAGTTATTACCAAGTTTGTTTAAAGAATAAAAACATTTCAAAGTATAGACACATTTCTAAACTGCCAACATGGAAATCAAGTTAATACTTTGAATTTCTGAGGCAATTTGTGGCAATTTTATCTAGCTAACTTTTTCCAATCCTTTTTGCAGCCAAAACGAAAAAGAGTGATTTTATGTGTTACATAATCACAGGAATCACTGAGAAAAAATTGAACCAATTGAGAGTTCTCACTTCCATTTGTCAGCAAGGTTTCAGAAATCTTTCCCTGGGGCCAGTATACAGATGACAGATTAGCATGTAATGCACAGCGTCTTTCACCTGACATTGGGAACAAATACACAGTCAATTTTCCAATAGCACCTTTTTATAGAGTCCATCTAACACTGCAGTAGGCATGATTTGAAATCACAGTTCAGCAAAAGGTGGATAGTTAAGGAGAATGGCTCTAAATCTGGCTCTAAAAGTGTACACACAGAAGATTTCAATTTCATGACCGTGATGAAAGGACTGGGCTCGTACCATTTTTCCATGTCCTCTGCCCCAAGACCCCTTTTCCAGAAAAAACTGGTTTTGGAATATAGTTTCCCATTCAACTTCCCATCAGCATAGTGCAAATATTTCCATGCAGAGATATGCAGTGGCAGCACCACACAACCTGAATGTAGAATAACAATATTGTGTAATACACATGTCGACACAATACACAACCATAAGGAACAATGCACAACAACCATGGTACAGAACTGCAACATACAAGAATACTACACAACATTGCTGTATATTTAACTTCACTTCTATAATGTGCTGCTCTATAATGAATAATTTATCCCATATGCGTACACATGGAAGTAACAGGGTTCTAGTCAAGGTTTTTAGAATGAAAAATAAAATATTTAAAACAAAGCGTGCATATGTTTATTTATTCCACATCTACATCTAACATATTGATTTATGTTACATCTAAAAGTGATGTAGCAGAGAAGAACAGATGTTTATTTATTCCACACCTACATCTAGCATGTTGATTTATGTCATAATCTGATGTAGCAGAGCAACTTCTATAAAAATATATGTACCATAACTCAAATTATTGTAATTTTGGGTCCTGGGTTTTCTTTTCTCTGTTCTTTTAGGAATTAGTGCTTTATGTCTCCCAAATATTTTGAAGGACACAAAGAAACAAAATAATACTCTTATTTTTTTCTGAGCATTTCTATTTTTCATATGTTATTTACAATTTTCTATTTTTCAGAAATTATGCATCTTTAGTTGTTAAGTTGCAGGAATGAATCCTGTTTTAGCCTTCCCCAAACTATAAAGGTTTATCTTGCACATAACCCATCCCAACTATTTGTATGAAATTTAAAAGGCTGCATTCATACAGAAGATTTTTAAAAATCTTTATAATTCTTCCACAGGTTAAAAGAGCATGCCTATTCGCTTACTTCCACATGAAAGTCAATTGAAAGACACTGAAAGGTTAAGGGGGCACATATTTACGAACCACTTAGAATGAAGGGCCAGTAAATCAGCTCTATGGCAGTTAAATGATGCACAGAGCTGACCTGAGTCAACACAGGCCAAAGTGGCTTAATGTGGCCTTGAAATGCATTAACCAAAGTTACAGGTTGCTCTGAATTCTCCCCCACAATTTGGAGCAATCTGAGACTTTGGGTCCATATAAACGGTTAGGCTGGTTCTGGGCTCAGGCGACCAGAGACACAAAATGTCAGTCTGTCAGGGTCTGCAAGACAGATGAAGAGCTTCCAGGCCCAACATCTGAGTTAGTACAAGCAAGGAACAGCAACAGCTGCAGCCTGACACTGAGGAAGCCACCCCTGCAGTGCAGGACCAAGTGCCTCAGGCAAGTGGGAGTCCTGAGTTAACTCATGATCAGGACAGCAATGAGGCAGAGTTAAGTGTCCCAGAAAGACTGCAACTGAGGACTCATGCTATTCAGCTGCACAGATCCACCCATCTGGCACAGAGAAGGACCAACAGGTGAGAGTACTTGTGCTATAGGGCATAAAGAGTGGCAGCTTGGAATTGGTTTTTGCTGGGAACAACGTTTAGAACTTGTTGCAGCTTGGAGTGCTGTCTGGTGACCTTCTGTGTATCGGATCTTGGCTTTAGAACTTTGGATTACGCCAGAGCTGGCCCTAGGTATTTTTCAAGTGTAGGCAAACAGAATTTTGGCACTGAAAAATAAAAGCGTTGGATAAGCGAAAATGTTGGATAATAAGGAGGGATTAAGGAAAAGCCTATTAAACATCAAATTACATTAAGATTTTACAAATTAAGCACCAAAACATCATGTTTTACAAGAAATCAACAGAAAAAGCAGTCTCAACTGCACCCCCATATGTCTTGGTCAGAGTGATTGGTCTCAGCTGGCTGCAGCTGGCTGCTCACCAGCTTGCGCCACAGCCCGGGCCTGGTCAGAGCAACAAGTGATTGAAGAAGGGAGGGTTGAGAGGAGGGGTGATTCCTCCTCTCTTATCTCTGTAGTGATAAGTGATCAGCCAAACCAATTTCACACCTAGTGACCACCATGATGAGGAGAATGCGGGGACAGTAAGGGTGGTGTCTAGTGGCACCGAACTGGGTTTGGTGCTATTAGTAAGAATTCCCTCCTGCCTCTAAGGCTTGATCTATATTTTCCCACATTTCAGGATCTGATCCCAGATTCTCTGCATTAAACTGCATTATATGAGTCTACACTGCAGGATAACCTAGGATAAACAGATAATCTGGGATCAGTTCCTATGATATAGGGCAGCGTGAAAGGGGCCTAAGTGGCCAGTGGTGGCGGGGGGGGTTTCATTCCAGGGCCAATCCAGCTTTCTACACCATGGATCGGCACCGGAAAAAGTGATCAATGTTTCTGAGTTATTGCTTAAGATTCAAGATAGTGCCCTAAGTGCTCCAAGCAAAATACACTCTTTTCTAGAGAACTGAAGCAGCATCTGAATAGAGACTTGTTTTTGGTAGACACTCAGATCTAGTAATTTTTCACTTAACTTTTTACTGTGTGGTGGCCTATAAAAACCCTACCTTTCTGAGAGTTAATTTCATTAAACATACACACAACAACAGGGCCTAGAATTTAATATGCTAGGAAATTCATTTTGATCATGGATCACAAACAGAAAGGAGTTAACAAGCGGTCACATGTTTTAATATAAAGGGCATGGTAGCCATCTGTTCCTAATAATTGAATTCCTTCTAAAAACAAACAAAAGGGGAAGGAAAGAAATAAGATAAAGCAGAAGCATTTCCATTTTAACAAATACCTATTTGAGAAATACAAATGCAGTCTTTTAGGACTGAATCCTTTTGTATTTTTGACAAGAAAAAATAATTGATAATTGATTTTTCTTTCTTTTGAGATTCTACTTAAGACAAATCTAGGAAAAGTGTTGGGAGTTGGCATACTTTGTATATAAAGTCTCAGGTCTCGGTGGGTGAGGTATTGTCTCACATCTCACTGGGTGGGATCAGAGGGCTAGAATGCATTTTGTACTTCTTTTACCGATCAATACAAAAAGAGGAAATGTCAAAAGGACTGTGCGAGTCTATACGATTACTATTCATGCACAAACCTGCATGGTAAGTTGGTTTGACTATTGACAAGGACCAGCATTCAAACCCCATTCAGCTAGTGAAACCTACTGGCTGACCTACGGCAAGTAACAGTCCCTTAGCCTCAGAAGAAAAGCAAAGGCAAACCCTTGCTGAACATATCTTGCCAAGAAAACCCAATGAGATTAGTCTTACAGCAGCCTAAAGTTAGAAAGGACAAGGTGTGACTTCACGGTGCTCTTCATATACACATTATAGTTCTTTAAAAAAAACAAGATATACTGTTGTGAAATCTAAAAAATATTCTCTGAGAAATAAATCACATTTCAGGATTCACAAGTGTGGAAGTTTTGCCTGTCTTAAAACCTTGGATATTTAGAATGCCCTAATACCTACTTTAATGTCTGAACCCTACAAATCCTTCCATGTAGTAGACTGACACTGCTTCCTTCTAACCATGGCACAAGCACCCAAGCAAACAGAGGGAGATGCCTCGTATTTCATCTCTTCCTCCCCATCCTTTTCCTCCCAAAATGTGCTTCCCCATTCAGTCCTTTTCTTTCCCGTAGCATGCTGAGTAGTTAAGATAAGGGGTGCCTCCACTGTAGAAACAATTCAGCTTGACTCCACTTCAGCTGCCCTGTCTCAATGCTACGGAATCCTAGGAGTTTTAATTTTACAAGGCCTTTAGCCTTCTCTACCAAATAGTGCTGGTGCCCGCCCAAACAAGGGCAAGAGGCCACTATAAAGATGAATATAATCCAATAATATAAACCATAAGACAGTTTTTCATATATATGCTATAGTCATAGAACATACAATGTACAAACAAGGATTATAGAGGTTCTAAATACACTTAATAATCCAAAGTACAAGTCTCTAAACCAAAATCTTCCTCACATAGGATAGGCAAGAGATTCCTAAAGCAGAATCCAAAAGAATTTACAGTAGAGTCTCACATATCCAACATTTGCTTATCCAACATTCTGGATTATCCAACGCATTTTTGTAGTCAATGTTTTCAATACATCATGATATTTTGGTGCTAAATTCGTAAATACAATAATTACTACGCAGCATTACTGCCTATTGAACTACTTTTTCTGTCAAATTTGTTGTATAACATGATGTTTTGGTGCTTAATTTGTAAAATCATAACCTAATTTGATGTTTAATAGGCTTCTCCTTAATCTCTCATTATCCAACATATTCGCTTATCCAACGTTCTGCTGGCCCGTTTATGTTAGATAAGTGAGACTCTACTGTAATCAATGTGTTACAAGCACACATACCCATAGAAGGCATCACACTTATAATCAAAGTTTGTAAGTCCAATGACAACCAGAGTTCATGGACAGTCCCCCCCCCCCCACACTACAGATCCCAAGTTTTCATAACATTGAACCATGCCATTTAAAATGGTGTCAAACTAAATTAATCGTGCACACAGGACTGAGGATAAAAAAGATTTTAAAAAAACTTTGTCAGAGCAAAGCTTTTTTTAAAGTCACATCATACTGAAAGGCACTATTATTTGAAGACTACATCCAGCTACAGCGTTAGCCAGATCGACATCAAAGGGTGCATCTATATGATCAACAAAATCTAAGGCTGGTCCGACGTCTTGGAATTCACACTACTCTGCTCCCAAACCATATTAGTGGTACAAGCAGAGTCCTCACCTGGTTCGGGCCCACTGATGTTTTCATCATCACAGAGATTGGCCTTGAGACAATGTAAACAAAGACACCCAGAGAGGGGTGAGAAAAAAGAGGGTATCCAGGCATCCCATATTTTTAGGGACAGTCCCTTATTTCAAGTAAATGTTCTGTGTCCCGTTTTCTTGATCTTCAATTCCTGTATTTCGAATGGTACTACTACTACTCATACTACCCTGACGTATGGAGCTACTCTGGAGCTTTGGGGAAGATCTGACTTTGCTTAACAAGGGGCACAATTGCATTAAGTAGCTGTGCTCCATGTTGGGGGCATGATGGCTCTATACATCATGCAAATGCCATGGACCCAATTCGTAACTGCCTTGAATTACAGTGCCCTTGTAGATATGCCCAAAGTTAGCCCTAACATGCCTGGCTATGCACATAGGATCTAATATGTTCACACTGAATTTGGAGTTCAGGTCCCATGTAATGAAACAAAGAATCTGGACTTTTTTGTTCAGCCCTTATCAACTCATCTCCAGAGTCAGACAAAAAAGGAGGTTCCTTAGTGTCCCTCTGCTCATTCAATCTGTTCTATTGTTCAGCAAGTAATGCATTGTGATCTTCTTTTTAAAAAACTTGGTTTAGAAAATTTCAGATTCTGCCAACTAATATAGAATCCCATATAGCAACGAATAGACTAAGTTCAAGGATAATGGTATGGCACTTTGTGGCAACATATAGAAAATTCACATGTACAGAATAAGTATAGTTATTTGTCAAGTTTCTGCTATTCTGCTAAATTATAGCCATGTCCACAATCTTGGTCCACTCATTCAAACATGGCCTCGGGGTCCCACACCCCTCAATCAATTAAGTACACTGCTTTTCTTCCTCTAAGGGTGTTTCCAAACAGTACCTATAATTTGGGAGATAACAGGTTAAAAAGGAGGGTGGGGGGTGGCCAGATGATGTTTGTGCTAAATGCATGCTCAATCGCAGCAACGAAGGGAAAACCCGATTCAAAAAGGTCCTCTGTTATCCTGGTTCTGAGCGAAAAAAGGGGATTTTCCCATACATGGCTCTGCAGTCATGTAAAGTTCAGGATTTCCCTCTTTACCCCTTGTGGAAACTGCCTCCCATCTGATCCAATTTAAAAAGCCCAAAGCAGCAGATCAGCTGTCTGGGCTCCCATGGAGACACAGCTGATTTCCAGCTGGTTTCATGACAGAAGAAGTGGAGAGCCATAAGAGGTTTCAGAAAGTGTATTTTAAATTTTACAATATTAAATAGACCATGAATAAGCAATTGGGGAAAGAGAATTCCGACTGCATTTTTTAAAAAGTCCTGCCGTTATGTGCTAATGTGTATATGCGCACATAGGAATCTCTTCATATTTGTATTAGGATATTTGGAATCTGCGCATATAAGCATCAGCACATAATTGAGGGATTTAAAAGAACGTCCGGCAGATGTCCTTTGTCCACTCCCCATTTTATCTCAAGACACAGAAAGGCGGAGGAAGAAAGCCCAGGACTGGCAGGTCTGTGTGGGGACCTCAGAACAGTCCCCACATAGACCTGCCAGTCCCAGGCTTATTTATCTGGCATATTAATCCCATGTTTTGGCCCCCTCTGGAAGAACACTAAGATTCCATTTATAGCTGTCAAAATAATCCTGAGTACTATGCTCTGAAGCTGCCTCAAATGGGGACCATCACTGATGCGGCTATTTCACCAGCCAGAAGCAGCTCTCTAACATAGTCTTGTTGGCGGTGCTTCTGGTGAGGCCACACCTGGGCATCCAACCATGTGCTCACCAAAGGCAACATTGTCAGCAAAATTCAGCCATGGAGCTTCTTTTAGCCAGTGATATAGTGGTGGGCCCGTTTGATGTTTGGACACTATCAGATAAAGCTCCTGAGAAAACTGGCATTCTCCTTGTGTCTGATTAATGGCCTAAGTCTGCCCTACACACTGTTTTTCCACCAGTCAGCTCACCATGAGCTAAAGCTCAGTTTTGCATTTGTAAGCTACCCTCCTACCAAGATTCTGTGTTTCAACCATTTCTGCTTTTTGACAGCACCCGGGTCCCTAATTTGTTGAATACGCAGTGGATGTTCATATTGCACATCAGAGATTTTTTACTATTTGCCTCTAACCTCCACTTTCATAAATCAAAACCTGAATCACATGACAGCAGTCTTCCCTTTAAAGTTTAGTCTTCTCAGCCATAGTAGGATTTTGAATTTGTTTTCCTTTTCAAAGTAAAATGGCATAAATAGATAAAGCATGCATGAATTCCTGTGGATTATAATCTAGGTCACCATACTGTGAACACAATCCTGTCTCACTTTAAAAGATTTTGAAGTACGAGGAGGTCAAAATCCTGGGGAGAAAAGGAGACAAGTTATTTAATATTTGATGGAATCAAATGAGAATGGACGTGATTCCTCTGCAGCACTTTGCATTAGTGTCATTTTCACACAAGGATGGAAATTTAAGCAAGTCATATTTACTGGTTACTTCATTTGAGACTTCAAAGGAACTTCCTTCCAAGATGGATATAGGAAATGCAATATTATTTTTAGTTCCATTAGATCAATTCTACCCCTCTTGGTCATTTTAAAAAGGGAAATGGATCAGAAAGAGAAAGATGTGAAACTGGTTTGAAGCAGGTTTACACAAAATTATTGCCGTCCTAACTGACAAATCATTTTCTGGTTATTGCTTCAACTTCTAAAGTCACGAGATCAACAGAGATGAGTGTTCTCAGTGAAAGAAAAATAGGCACTAGTGATAGGACCAACGAAGTAAAATCAATCCAAGTTGTGAATGAGGTTTGAAATATGTTCACAAAAAGGAGAAAAGTTTCCCCATAATTAAGTTATTTATTAATGAGAAGAGCCACCATGCAAAACAGCTGACAAATGGTCACATTAACCAATATGTTCTTCACACAAAGCTTAATTCTTCTGCATTTTTCAGAACTATTGTGTTCCCTCCCCCACCCCCCACCCCAAAAGTCCCTTGAGATTGTGGAATTACACTGTTACTTCACAAGTAATAACGGGACCTTGGAAGAAGAGGTGGATGAATAAGGGCTTTTGCTGGTACTGCCTTTGCCTTTCTTTGATACTCAGGCTGGATCTACACCTTTGTAGACTTATATAATCCAGTGTAGACTCATATAATACAGTTCAAAGCAGATAATATGCATTCAGAAACTGGATTATGTGGCACTGTAGATGGGGTCTCAGGGAGTGTGGCTTGGTTTTCATGGTTAATCAGGGATTTAAACCCTGGCCTCCCAAGCCCTAGTTCAATGCTCAAACCATTACTCCATGCTGACCCTCAAAATGGGTAGGAGCCAGATAACATCAGATATTGTTAGCACTCTACAGCAGTGATTCCCAACCTGTGGTCCATGGACCACCAGTGGTCCCTGAGAACTAAAATATGGTCCGCGAACTCACAGTTACTACATCGTTGCAACGAGAGCAACTAGTCTTGCAAAACCCTCTTATAATGCCGAGGCAACAGGGATGTCGGGAGGGAAGAGGCTGATTATCCACGAAAGGCACAACAACAAACCTCCTGACTGCTGCTTCTCCTCCTCCTCCCCCTCCCCCTGAGCAGAGCTGTTCCATGTGGTGCCTGGAAACGGGGACGCCTTGGTGTCTTCATTTTTAGGCCTGTTCCTGGGGTTATTTGGGGTGCTAGTTCAGAAAATTGCATTGATAGACCACATCAGCTTTAGATTATTAAATATGGTTTTCTGTGGGTGAGCAGATGGTGACTACTGGATGGCATATGTTCTGTATCTGAAACTAGAGCTGATGTGGTCTATTCAGTGCAAGGTTGTGTGTTTTCCGGGCTGTATGGCCATGTTCCAAAAGCATTCTGTCCTGATGTTTCGCCCACATCAATGGCAGGCATCCTCAGAGGTTGGGAGGTATACCTCTGAGGATGCCTGCCATAGATGTGGGTGAAATGTCAGGAGAGACTGCTTCTGGAACATGGCCATACAGCCCAGAAAACACACAACAACCCTGTGATTCTGGTCATGAACGCCTTTGACAACACATTATATGGTTATTGGTGCTCTGTAGCCTGGGTCGTGACAGTTTGACTCCGCCACCCTAAGCACCAATTAACCTAGGCCAGAATGTCTACCGGAACCGTGCCGGGTGGCCAGCCACTTAGCTACACCATCGACAAGGATGAAGTGGACCGCATCCGTGATAAGCTCAATGCGCAGGAGGGAGAAATAAAGGGGTTGAAGGAACGCGGAATCCGTCTCCCGGCCCTGGCGTTGCCAACCAAGTTTTCTGGAGAAGCTTCTAAGGTTCATGTTTTCCGTCGCCAATGCCAGGCTTATCTAGAGGCCCGTGCTGCCGAGTTTCCCCAAGAAGACATCAAGGTGGCGTGGATTTACAGTCTCTTGGACGGGCCAGCGGCCAACTGGGCGACGGCACTGTTCGACCAAGTCTCCCCCCATCTAAGGTCAGCGCAACATTTCTTGGACCACCTTAAGGCGACCTGGGGAATCGAGGACAATTTGGAGGCAGCCGGCCACAAACTCCGGCGCCTCTCCCAAGGGGACAGACCCTTGTCCCAGTACATAGCCGAGTTCCGAGTGCTGGCCCACAACACCGGCTGGAACGATGTAGCCCTCAGAGGACAATTTCGGGAGGGTCTCAACATTGAGATGCTGGAAGAGATCTCCAAGGTGGATCCTCCCCACTCTCTTGAAGCACTCATTGATCAATGTTTACGAGCTGAAGTCATGCTTGCCAACAGAAAACAATGGGTCCGAGGCCAGAGCGGTAGGGCTGGGGTGAAACCTCCCGCTCCCACCGGCGTCCAGCCGCGTCCAGTATGGAGACCCCCACCGCCAGCCCCATACCCCAGAGGGAACGAGGAGGTGCCGATGCAGTTGGGCAATGTGCGTCCCAGGTTAGATGCCGCCGAGAAGGCCCGCCGCCAACGCCTAAATCTCTGTTGGTACTGCGGAAACGGGGGCCACTTCGCCAGAGAGTGCCCAGCCAAAGGGAAGCCCGCCGCCCGTCTGGCGGCGGCGTCCTCCACGGAGACGAAGACGTCTGAGGCGGCTGGCGCACAGCCGGCGGGGGAAGCCAGCGACCGGGCGTAGAGAGGCTCGCCAACCCGGTCAAAAAACCCACTCAAGAGCCGCCAACCGGGGTCCTGTTTCTTCTAGTGGTCACCTTGTGGTCAGCAAAAAAAGGGCCAGTCATGGTCCACGCCATGATAGACTCAGGAGCCACAAACAATTTCATTGATAGAGAGTATGCCGACTCTCTGGGATTACAATATCATGACTTCAAGAATGCCCATGTGGTGCAAGCCATCGATGGCCGCCCCCTCAAGACGGGTCCCGTAAGCCAGTGGTCGGAACCCACCAGAATGTGGATAAGGGAACATATGGAAGAGATTTCCTTCTTTGTTACCGAGGTTCCCCATTTCCCTGTGATTTTGGGAATTCCATGGCTGACACTTCACGATCCAAGCATCTCCTGGTCCAACAGAGAACTGCAGTTTGCTTCAAAATATTGCCAAAACCATTGCCTTGTAGCCAAGGTCTGCCATGCCACAGACACTGAACCCATTATCACCTTGCCCAAGAAGTACTCAGAATATTGGGATGTATTCAATGAAAAAGAAGCCGAGAGATTACCCCCACATAGACCTTATGACTGTGCCATTGACTTGGTGGAGGGGCCCCCGATCCCGCGAGGACATCTCTACTCCCTGACTGAACCGGAGCAAGAAGCTCTCAGGGAGTTCATAGAGTCAAACCTTAGCAAGGGATTCATCAGACCCTCTCAATCCCCAGCCGCTTCCCCAGTGATGTTTGTGAAAAAGAAGTCAGGGGACTTACGCTTGGTGGTGGACTATAGAGCATTGAACAATATCACTAAGCGGAACAGCTATCCCCTGCCTTTGATCTCGGATCTACTAGACCGACTTCGAGGAGCCAAGGTCTACACCAAGCTGGATCTTCGGGGGGCTTATAATCTAGTTCGCATCAGAGAAGGGGACGAGTGGAAGACCGCCTTCCAGACTAAATTCGGATTATTCGAGTCCCGAGTTATGAATTATGGTTTATGTGGAGCTCCCGCAACGTTCCAGCATTTTGTCAATGACATCTTTCAGGATTATCTAGATCGGTTCTTGATCATCTACCTGGACGATTTTTTGGTGTTTTCTAGATCACAATCAGAACATGAGAACCACGTCAGAATGGTGTTACAACGATTGCGGGATCATGGACTTTATGCCAAGCTGGAAAAATGCGCTTTTGATCTACAAGAGGTAGATTTCCTGGGGTACCGCGTCTCACCACTAGGGCTCTCCATGGACCCGGCAAAGGTTTCAGCAGTATTGGAATGGCGGGCGCCAACCAACAAGAAAGAGGTGCAACGCTTCTTGGGGTTCGCGAACTACTACCGCAAGTTCATTCCAGACTTTGCCCGCTGGTCTGACCCAATCACCAGCTGCATCCGTGGAAAACAGCCTTTCCGCTGGACAGATCAAGCAGAGAAAGGGTTCCAACAACTAAAGAAATTATTCACGTCCCAGCCAATCCTTCAGCATCCAGATCCTGAAACCCCTTTTGTCGTGCAGGCGGACTGTCAAGGACAGAACGCCACAAGGTTCAAAATAACAGAGTTTATTTAATTACAGAACTCAAAAATGCCCGTAAAAACACAAGGGCCAGGCAATTTTAGCCTTTAGGAGCAAAAAAGGGACAAGGAAAAAACGTACAAAAGATAAACCGGATTAAACCGAAGTTTAATCCGGGTAAAAACAAACTGCTTGCTTCAGCCTGAGGGTAAACAAAACAAAAGCCGAGGAACAAAAGAATGCAACTAATTGGCAGCAGATTCCTCTCTGCTGCCAACACGGTGCTTAGAGGAACTTGCGTCGCTCCCACACACACAGCAGACAGGATTTCCAACACGAACAGATCAGCCAAGGATTGTAGCAGAAGAGTAGACCCAGTTCCTTTCCGTGGTTCAAAGCCAGAAGTAGACGTTTGTAGTTTCCAAGTCCAGAAGGGGGAAGACAAGCCGTGGTCAGTTCAATCCGAGTTTTCAAAGCAGGAGATGGCGTGTCTCAGCACAGGAAAACACACCAGTCTTCAGGAAAGCGTCCCACACAGATCCCAAGCGTTTGTCCAGATTACCTTGCCCAACGCAATTTGCAATTGCTCCCAAGCCCCATTTTATGCCAGTTACAAATCCTCATCACTGTCAGCTGTCCTCCTTAACCCGGGCGTTTCCTCATCACTTTCCTCATCAGAGCTGGAACACCTCTGACCACGCCCCACAGCATCTCCAGCTGTGGATCCCGTCCCATCCCTCCAGCTAAGCCATGGGTCTAATCCTGAAAGCCCCCATTCATCTTCTATCCCATTATGACCAGTGGCACCCAATTCCTCCCTTACCCGAGTCCAATCCATCTCATCCTCCTCCGAGCTAACCAGCCCCTCCTCCATTCTCTCCGTAAACCCCTCAAAAGACTCTTCGTCAGATGGTGCTGCAAAAATGTCTCGCAGTCTTTTTCTTTCTCGCTCCTCGAGAGTATCTGACTCTCGAGGAGTCTTACGCCCACGTCTGTCAGTAACAGAGCCATGAGGCTCAATCATAACACGGACGCCTCCGATGTGGCAATTGGGGCTGTACTCCTACAACCAGTGGGAGACCATCTTCATCCTTGTGCCTTTTATTCCCGTCAATTGACCGCACCAGAGAAAAATTACACCATTTGGGAAAAGGAACATTGGCCATAAAGGCAGCCTTTGAAACTTGGAGACATTGGTTAGAAGGGGCCAAATTTCCCATTGAAGTCCATACTGATCATCGGAATCTAGAGCATCTAAGAACTGCCCGCAAGCTGAATCAAAGGCAACAACGCTGGGCTTTATTCTTTGAACGTTTTAACTTCCAAATTCATTATGTAACCCCAGCCCAGACCAAGCAAGCAGATGCTCTGTCACGGAAACCGGAATACGCTGCAGGGCGCAAGGAGACCTTTGAGTCCCAGCTGCTACAACCCGAGAACTTTGCCACGCTCACAGTGGGAAACACCAAATCCACTCCCATTGAATCAACTTCCCCTACTCCAGGACCCCTTTGTGCTCAGGAAATCAGGGCTAGTCAGCAAGCGGACGCCTGGGCACAGGACCAACTTCGCCAAGGACTACGTTTTCCCTTTTCGCTTAAGGATGGGCTACTTTGCTATAGAAATCATGTTTACATCCCCCCAGGACCGGGCAGGGAAAAAGCACTTCGTCTGTGTCATGACTGCAAGCCAGCAGGGCATTTCGGGCTATTTAAAACCATGCATTTGATCCTAAGAGATTTCTGGTGGCCCAAGATCCGCAAGGATGTGGAAAAATATGTCAACACCTGCCCAGTATGCCAGCGCTCCAAGACAAGAAGAGAAAAGCCCTCAGGGCTTCTGCATCCCCTCCCTACCCCATCCCACCCATGGGAAATAATCTCTGCGGATTTCATCACTGATCTACCACCTTCCTGTAAATTCACCACGATCCTAGTGGTGGTGGACCTTTTCACCAAGTTAGCCCATTTCATTCCCTGTGATGGCCTTCCCACGGCCAAAGAGACTGCAGATCTATTCCTCCAACATGTTTTCAGATTGCATGGATTGCCCAAGAGTTTGGTCACAGACCGTGGGTCCCAATTCACCTCTCGTTTCTGGAAAGCACTACAAAAACTATTGGGCATAGACTCTCGTTTATCTTCGGCTCATCATCCCCAAACAGATGGGCAAACTGAGCGCACCAATGCCACTTTGGAACAATACCTTCGCTGTTATGTGAACTACCAGCAAGACAATTGGGCTTCCCTGTTATCGCTGTCAGAGTTTGCCTACAACAATGGGGTCCAGGCTTCTACTAAAGAAACGCCGTTCTTTGCAAACTACGGCTTCCATCCACGTTTCTTTCCCCCTGTCATTGAAACCTCAGAAGTTCCCGCAGCAGAGGACTGGCTGCAGGAACTCACAGCGGTGCAACAACTCTTGCTCCAGCAATTAGACCAAGCCAAGGAGGACTATAAACGTCACGCGGACAAACATCGCCAGCCGGGCCCCGAAATCAAGGTAGGAGACCGGGTTCTTCTGTCCACTCGCTTTTTGCCCTCCCATCGCCCTTGCCGGAAGTTAGATGCCCGTTTCATTGGCCCCTATCCAGTGGTGGCGCAACTTAACCCCGTGACTTTCAAACTCCAACTTCCGCGCTCAATGCGCATTCATCCAGTGTTCCACCGCTCCCTACTCCTTCCGGCGGATGGTGTGCGCCCTGATACAGACCGGCCGGCCCCCCCTCCTGTTTTGATGAATGGGGAGGAGGAGTTCGAGGTTCAGGACATTTTGGATTCTCGCTTTCACCGCCGCCGCCTACAATATCTCATTGACTGGGTGGGTTTTGGCCCCGAGGAATGCTCTTGGGAAGACGCTTCCACAGTCCATGCTCCTGATCTAACCCGCCGCTTTCATCAGACCTATCCCGCCAAGCCGCGGCCTCGCGCCTCGGGGAGAGAGTCCCAGTTTGAGAGGGGGCTTGAGGAGGGGGATAGTGTGATGAGTCATGGGCCATGTAGTCCCGCTCATGGCACTGTAGTGCCAGACGAAGAGGAGAACTTGGGTTTTTCACCGTCTCAGTCAGAATTGGAATCTTCCCAGCCAGATTTGGGAACCTTGCACCTGCAAGAGATTTGTCTTCCAGAAATCTGTCAAACAAGCCCTGAGCCTAAATCTCCTGTGTTTTCTCGCCACGAGTTTTGTAAACAACAGAGAGGAGTTCAAGCGGCCTCTCGCAGGAGTGCTAGGATAGCTGCTAAGAATTCAGCTGATTAAGCCTGCTTTCCATGGGAATCTTTAAGGAGTCATACATCTGGACTCAGAGATTAGCTTTCGTTTCTGGTTCCCCAGAGAACTGTTCCTTGGTGGGAAAACTAGACCCTATTTAGGTGTTTTACCCACAAAGGGATCTTGCGGAGTCAATTCGTCAGCTACTGGAGTAAGTTGTGTGTGGACAGCGCGCTCCGTTTCCAAGCCTCGTTCCTGTTTCAAGCCTTGTTCCTGATTCCAAGCCTTCGCTCCTGTTTCCAAGCCTTCGTTCCCGTTTTCAGCCTTGTTTACCTCCACGGACCTTGCCTTGTTTTCCAGGGCTCAGCCTTGCCTTGTTTTCCGGATTTTGCCAAGTAATTCCACGGATCTTGTTCTTGCTCCTCGTTGCCTTGTTGCCTTGAATCAAGCCTTGTGTTCCAAGTATCAAGTTATTTCCTAGCCTTGCTCAAGTTCATGGACTAAAGGACCTTGTCATCTCCCCTCACTTGCTTGGCAAGTGAGTGTTTCGGTTATTGGATTACAACTTTGGACCTTAATATTTCATATTGGACATTGTTTCTTTGGACTAATTTTGACCTTTCCTGGAAGGTCTACTTCTGGACTATTTCATACACTTGCTTTTATTAACTTTATATATTTCCTTAATAAAGATATTAGATAGATTCTGGCCTCTGTGTATGGTTATTGGTGCTCTGTAGCCTGGGTCGTGACATTATACAATGCCATTTTCTGAATCAGTACCCCAAATCTAAAGTAAACCAAAAACTGATCCGTAACCCTTTTGGTACTAATTGGTACTAATTAGAATGGTCCCTGATCAAAGTGGTAAAGAAAATCACATTGGGAATCACTGCTCTACAACATAGCAACAGAGGCTAGATCTACACTGCCCTATATCCCAGGATCTGATCCCAGATTATCTGCTTTGAACTGAGTCTACACTGCCAGATAATCTGGGATAAGCAGAAAATCTGGGATCAGATTCTGGGGTATAGAACACTGTAGATCCAACAGAGACATGGATGTGGGGTTATTTTTAAAGTGTATTCTCCCCAGCTCTGGAAATTTTCTTCCCACCACAAGGATGAAAGAGTGATGGGGTTCCTGCTCCAATCCATATTGGTGATGGAAGTTTTTAAAATTATCTCCAGAACAAGAAGTTCCAACACCTTATATAGTCATTCCTTATAAAAAGAAAGATGTGGGCACACCCAAAAGTAGGCTATGTGGCCATGTTTCCAAATTTAGTGGAGCTGTGATGATTTTGAATGACAGGTAAATAAATACTGCTACACTTCACAGTAGGCTTTTCTAGACCTCTGTTGCTACCCAACCTTCTCAAAACCACCTCCACGCAACTATTTTAAACAGTTAATCTGCTTTCTGCACTGCACACCTGCAGTTACTCTGACTTTTAAATCTCAGTGCCTATTTAAAATTATTGTATTTAAGTACATAATTCTGTCGATTTATCTGTCATCTCAGAGGAAAGAGAAGTACAAACAGTGAAACTTTAAAATCAGCGAAAATCATACATAAATACTACTGACAACTGCAGTCCCACTTTTGACAAGAGATTACTGCAAGTAATATTCCTTCGAAATAAAGAAATACTTTCGTATAATAACACTGGGTTTCTTGGTCCAGATTACATCATATTGCACCAAGACTGAAAAGAAAGATTACTTATGCACTAGCCGTTTAGTGTAAATTGTCATGCTTCCTTTGTTGTCACTCCTTGAGTTAGTCACAAGATATGATGATTCCCTAATCATCTCTCTCTTTTCTCTCTGTACGTTTTCAGTCTTAGGGTACCTCTATGCTGTAGAATTAATGCAGTTTGACACCAGATTAACTACCACGGCTCAATGCTATGGAATCCCGGGATTGGTAGTTTAGTGGAGCACCAGCACTCTTTGGCAGGAAAGGCTACAGACTGTGAAACTACACCTTCCATGATCCCATGGCATTGGATTATGGCAGTTAAAATGGCGTCAAGAAGCATTAAAATGGCGTCAAACTGCATTAAATGTACAGTGTAGAGGCACTCTTAAATAACAACTATAGCACTATCATGACAGTGCAATAATATTTAAAATGGAGGAAAGGGCATTTCCAATCCTTACAATTTTATCGACATTTCCCCTTAATTATATATCCCCATCCTACACTTCCTGTCAAAAACAAATGTTTAACACATTCAGTTTGGCAGGCTGTGGGTAGTAATGCATAATCATGCTTAAATAAGTGCTTAGTGCTACATAATAATTGCTGTTTTTAGGCATTACCTTTTCCCCAAAAATGGCAAAGTGAACTTTTTACTTCCCTCTTCATAGCAGCTAAGGTTGGATTGACAATGCCCTATGGCCCCTTCTATACTGCCATATAATCCAGATTAACAAATCATATAATCCACATTGTCTGTTTTGAACTGGATTATATGAAGGCCCTTCTACACTAAATTGAGCCCGAAGAACGGAGATCACTTTGGAGATTGACCTCCGGGATCATGGAGGGCCCTCACCTGCAAAAATCCAGACCTTATCTTAAGGTCTGGATCTTTCCAGGTGTTTAATTAATCCTGAGCAAACTGGCATATCCCAATTTTCTCTGGATTAATTCAGTTTGTCCTGAAGCGTTATTTGGAATCCTCAGGTAAAACTAAGACAGGTCGCGGGTTAAAGGCCTGTCTGGAAAGGCCCTGAGTCTACACTGCCAAATAATTCAGTTCAAAACAGATCATCTGAATTGTCTATGGCAGTGAAGGAAGGGATCTTAGTCACACCACTAATGTGGATGGAGCACATTAGAACAAATCACAGTAAAGGCATGGAATCCAGTATCACAAAAAAAAAATCAATTTTCAACAGTCATAGTACAGAATGTTCGGTATGACTTGCAAAGCCCTAGACAGCTTGGACCCAAACTATCTGAAAGGCAGTATCTCCCTATATGAGACTCCCCACATTGTTATAATTTCTGCGGGATAATCATAGGCTTAGTTACACCCCTGGCAAATTTGCTCTTGGGTGAGGAGAACTGGCTATTGGTAGCCTTAAAGAACTAACCATGAAGACTGGACATGCCAACTGCCACTGTAATGCATAGCGATCTTCTTTTCAGTGCCTTTTTGCCCAATGCATTAAAATGAGAGAAATTTGAAATTGCAACTCCAATCAGAAATTGAATGTTTCTACGGTGTTTGGAACTCTAGGTCTTTGCTGTTTCCCTCACCAAAAAGTAAGTATATAATTATGTAGTAAAAGGTGTAAAGCAGCAAGCAATGCTGACAAGAGCGTCCTTCAAGTATGGCTTTCTGTCCCCATCTACACAGCCATATAAAATCCAGACTATCTGCTTTCAATTGGGTTACATTAGTCTATACTGCCATAATCCAGTTCAAAGCAGATAATTTAGACTTTATATAGCAGTGTAGATGGGGCCTCTGAAAACACATACAGCAGAAGCTGTAAAACATATTTTAATAGCTTTCTGTTATATTGGGTTGCTGTGTGTTTTTCGGGCTGTATGGCCATGTTCCAGAAGCATTCTCTCCTGAGGCTTTACCCACATCTATGGCAGGCATCCTCAGAAGTTGTGAGGATGCCTGTTATAGAGGTGGGCAAAACGTCAGGAGAGAATGCTTCTGGAACATGGCCATACAGCCTGGAAAACACACAACAACCCTGTGATTCCGGTCATGAAAGCCTTCGACAACTCTGTTATATTGCTGAAAAGCAGATTCCAAAGCAAGCTGGGATAGCCAGTCAACAGTTCATGCTCTTATGCCAATCCAAATGTTGTGGAAATTAATTCTCATCATTCCTCACCACTGGGTATGCTGGTAAGGCTAGAAGGAGCTGATGTTTGTCTGGTTTTGCATTTAAACAGCAAGCTATATATACTTTTATCCCACTTTTTTGCAATTAATTGGGGAGTAGAGGGTGAGACCCAAAACATTGCAGTTGAACTACTATCCCTCAACAAAACAGTATATTTTCTGTTTGAAAGGGATTCAACATGAGCAAGTCTTAAAACTGAGAGAAGTGTTTCCCATTCATACAGGTTCATCACCTGCTGTTAATAGTAGCAGCAGCAGGATGTTAGCACACATGGCATCATTTACACAATCTTATTGGTCATTTCCCTTCCTTGACCTACAGAAGTTTTGGCGGCAATCATTTCTGGCCAGTGTGTCTTTCAAAAAAAGAATGTCCCAATAGAGATATGGGATGAGAAGGGGAGTACTAATGCACATAACAATATAAAGATAAACTGATTATGGAGGCTGGTTATTAAGGAGACAATGATTTCTCAGGCTTTAGGTGACTACTAGATTCCTTAACACTGTCATTGGATTGAAAACTTGAAATGTACCAAGCCTCACTCATCATGACATCTCTGTTATAAGCCAATGAAGATTTATCACATAATTGATAGAAAACATAAGTGTGTCAACCAGCCAAACAGTACAGGTGCCTCTTTTTGAGATGTAGAGATTCTCCAAGTTTTTCTCCCACCATTTCCCCAAAAGGAGATGCAGCAACAGGGGAGGGGTACACAATGTGGGCATTATCCTGCTCCCAAAGAAATTTTATTTAGCCTCCACACATTTAACTCTATACAGAGTGAGCCATTAAAAAGAATTCACACCTAGAATTCCCGTATCTTTTATGTTTGCATTCCCTTGGTAACTTTGCTTGACCCTTTTCTTCAGATGTTTGAACTCTTTTTTAAAAATGCCCTGACTGATGTTTGAAGTGAATGCTATCCTAGAAATATGGGGACTGATGAAAAATTAGAATTCTTATGGGGGAGCAATACCCTCATTTTGTTCCCTCCTATTATCAAACACTCCTGTGGATCACATCCAGCATACAATATTTGCCAGTTTATGTCCAGAATCCAGTTTTGGCAAAATATAAGTGAAAATGCACAAAATGTTCACATTGTTACCCAGATTAAAAATAATTCATTAACATCCATCTAATGTTACAGTTTATACCGATCCATCTCTAAGGACTTGTTCATCCACTTATTAATATAGTAGCAAGAGTGACAGTTCCCCATAGAGCTGGCCCAGTTTTAGACTCTCCTTCAAAAGGTACTGAAGATCTTGTACTAGCTGATAAAACAGTTGCAGCTGTTAGCTATTCAAACAGTTGCACAAGTGGGAAGAAATCAAGTAAATTGTAACTATGGCAGCCACCTGAGCTTTCGCAAGCTGTGCGTAAAAGAATCTCACATCTTAATGAATTCAATTGGAAGAAAAATAAGCAAGAAGTAACTCATACAAAAAGAAAAGAGCCACCTCTAATATCCCTATGATGTGTTACATTTCTTTCAATTTGCTCCATGTTTTTTTTACAAAAAAAAATATTTAGTGTGCCTATAGTACACACACAGATAACCAAACTAAATACACAGGGTGGGGAGAATAGAATGATTAGACAGATAGAAAGCTTTCCATTTTGACAAATCACAACTGAACCACAGTCTGACAGATCCATAGTTCTTTTCAGACGCACTGCTCTACTCTGGCATATTCTCTCATTGTTCAGCCAAACTAGTATTCTCGCTTCCACCAAGAATGGGATCTGGGATATACATATTAGTTATTCCTTTGCCTCGGGTCTTACTCCCAAGATAGTTTTCTACTTTGTCTATGGGTCAAAAGTCTTAACTTGGTGTTGGGATGAGTGAAAAGATGTTTCCTTCTCAGGTCAGAAATAATAAATACCACAGAAGGGCTGTCTTCCCTTTCCTTTCATTAGGTGATATGTGGGTGTGGTATTATGTGGACAGAAGGAAAGTAATATAAAATCATGGCAATTGGCATTTTTACATAAAATATCAAATAGTTTTGTTGAAGTCTTTGGGTGCATCTGCATTACAGAATTAATGCAGTTTGCAACTACTTTAACTGCCATGGTTCAATGCTATGGAATCTTGGGGTCTGTAGTTTAGTGAGGCAACAGTACTCTTTGGTATGATCTTATAAAACTACAGTTCCCATGATTCCATAATATTGAGCTATAACAGTTAAAGTGGTAGGAACCCCCAGTGGGGCAATGGGTTAAACTCTTGTGCTGACTGACAGGTTGGTGGTTCAAATCCAGGAAGTGTGGGTGAGCTCCCTCTGTCAGCTCCAGCTCCCCATGCAAGGACATGAGAGAAGCCTCCCATAAGGATGGTAAAAACATCAAACATCCAGGCATACGTTGGGCAACGTCTTTTCAGATGGCCAATTCTCTCACAATAGAAGTGACTTGTAGTTTCTCAAGTCGCTCCTGACACACAAAATAGTTAAAGTTGTGTCAAACTACATTAATTTTACAGTGTTGATGATGTACCCCTAAGAGGTTACAAGCTGAGTCAAAAGTGTGATGGGGCAGGTAAAAAAGCCAATGTGATTCTAGGCTGCATCAATCAGAATATAGGACCCAGATCAAGATAAATAATAGTACCATTCTACTCTGCTTTCACCAGACTGCAAATGGAATACTGTGTCCAGTCCTAGATACCACAATTCAGGAAAGATATTGACAAGATGGAACATGTCCAGAGGTGGGTGACTAAAATGATGCATGAGGAGGGACTTAGATTGATGGTTGTGTTTACCTTGGAGAAGAGGAGCTTATGAGGTGACATGATAGCCATGTTTACATATTTGAAATAATACTCATATCACATTAGAGATGGAGGAAGCTTGTTTTCCTCCTAAACATTAGGAAGAACTTCTTAACAGTAAACGTTATGCAATAGTGGAATATAGTGTCATAGAATATAGTGCTATCTAATTTTTTGGAGTTTTTTAAACAGAGACATGGCCATCTATTGTATGTTGTTTATATATTTCTACATGGCAGGGCTTGGACTGGATGGCCCCTTGTGGTCTCTTCCAATTCTATGATTCTATTCTTTTAGCCCACTGTTGAGAGACAGGAGTTTGTGGATATATCCCAACACTCCTATTTCTCTTTCCAACCTCTCTTTGAAGTTGTTTGTTGTTGGGTTGTATGTCTTTCGGGCTGTGTGGCCATGTTCCAGAGGTTTGTTCTGTTTGTTGTTGTTGTTCAAGGGCTGATGTTGTGAGGTCTGACCTGAGAGAGTCCTGAGATAATAAAACTATCTAGCTTATTACAAACAATGGTTCAAGCTCAGCTCTTTTCACTGCAAAGATACTCCATTTGTTGGTTCATGCAATGCAATATCCATCTGCAGATTGGAGTGGTACTGTGTATCTCCCAGTTCATTCTGCTGCATGTCTAATAACACACAACAAATTCTAAATGCAAAAGAAACATTAATGAGAAAACCTTCCATGCAATGAAGGGTAACTTTAACATGGGCACTCATTTAAAGCAGAAATTATGTACAGATCCATGTGAGTTATATTTGTATTTCATGAACACACAGTGAATTTGGACCCACTGAGCACAAGAAGTGCAGAGAAAAATCAGTACTTGAATAAATCTATGTATTTTTTTTCCAAGTAATGAATGATTTAAGATATTATGTTTTTTCGGAAAACCAATGTAAAAATACCGTTCTAATAAGAGGCTGTGAAAAATTGTCGACAGAAAGAAAATGAAAAAGAATTCAATTTATCTATAAAATTAATGAGAATTGCCTACTTAACTATTCTGCACATATTTATCTGTATTTATCTATTTCAATAATGGCTGGCTTAAGAAAAAATATTGTCAAGCAGCAGACAAGAAAATCTTGGTTAAGAAATAAGAAGTTAAATCTTAAGTTGCAATATTGCATTGCTATGAGCAGAGCAGAGCTCCATTTTCTGTATTATATTATGTCATGAACAGTACTGGAATTTAAAATACAGCTAGTGATAATTCAGCTAATCTTAAGAACTATGTATATAAAAACACATACGGCATATAGTCACCTTGAAGGGTACTTATGAATTTAGGCCACATTTTAATTCATATATGGATTTTTCACAACATTTTTGTCTTAACATGGTGGCCAAAATGAATAATCACCTAACTCAGTATGCATATTAAAGAAAATATATCAATCTTCCCCTGTTCTCAGTGTTATCTGAAAAAGGGAATTGATGTTAACGACACATTACGTTACATACTTAGGATAGAGTGCTCTCTCTTTGTTTGTTTTTATCTTACCATATACAGCAATACCTTGACATAACCAGTTTAATTCATTCTCTATCCAAGATCTTAACTTAAATCACTCGTATCTCAAAGCAAATTTGCCCACTGAAATGCTATTAATCTGTTCCAGCCCCCTGAAAACCACACCAATTTTTGGTTACATGTTTTTAATAAGAAAATGTACATTATAAAGGAGCCCCCCAGTGGCGCAGTGCTGGCCAAAAGGTCAGTGGTTCGAATCTGGGAAACAGGTTGAGCTCCTGCTGTTAGCCCCAGCTTCTGCCAACCTAGCAGTTCATAAACATGCACATGTGAGTAGATCAACAGGTACTGCTCCAGCGGGAAGGTGACGGGCACTCCATGCAGTCATGCCAGCCACATGACCTTGGAGGTGTCTACAGACAACGCCGGCTCTTCGGCTTAGAAATGAAGATAAGCACCAACCCCCAGACTCGGACACTACTAGGCTTAACGTCAGGGAAAACCTTTACCTTTATTTTTACTTTATAAATAAAAAATAACAAAATAACAAAGGTTGGACTAGATGACCCTTTGTAGTCCCTCCCACCTCAATAAACATTTTCTGCTTCTGTGAGCCAGAACTTCCAAAATCCCATTGTGGTTGATAGCAGCCTGGTTGGGCCCCTTGGGCATCAGCCATAGCATAAATCTCATTGCATGTTTATTTTCCTTTATGAGTTTTATTTTTCTTAACAATTTCTTAACACTGAGAATTAATGCAGTTTTGACACCACTTTAACTGCCATGTCTTAATAATATGGAATCCTGGGAACCACAGTTTTCCTAGGTTCTAATGCTCTTGTGCAGAGAAGGATGAAGACCTTGTGAAACTACAACGCCAAGGATTCCATAGCCTTGAGCCATATCAGTTCTAAACCCCATTGTGTTGGGCACCAACCATGGCAATCACCCTTCACAAAATACTCAGATGAGGCTGTAAATGTATGTGGCATGCATGTGGCCAATTGCTCCCACCCAGCCTTTTTGAGGGCGCTTACTTTTAAATCTCCCAGAGCAGCAGCTGACACTCATAAGCAACCTCCCAAAGTGGTGGATAATTGCAAAGCCCTGGTTAAGATGGCAGGCAGTGTGCTCTCGCTCTAGAGTTACATCTCATGCTAGCTCGTAATCCAGAGCTAGCTCATAACTCAAAGCAAAAAACTGAGGCAAGTGACAGCTCATATCTAAAAAACACCTCACACGTTGGGTCACCCATAAGTCAAGAGCTCACTGTATACCCATGTATAAGGCACCCTCATTTATAACTTGAGGTCAAAATTATGGATTTTGATATGAGCCATGGACAGATCAAGGGCTATTCTATGGAGAGTGGAAAGCACCAATACTGCCTCAGGGCCGCCACACACACACACACACCCCAGCCCACTATGGCTGCCCTTCCCAGGCATCTAAAAAGCCAGAAACAGCACCATAATGGAGAAGAGACAGAGTAGAAAAGACAGCGCTTCTTTTAGGTTCTTCCTGGATGAATAATGTGTTGCCTTTTGACATTCTATTCAAAGAATGAGAAAGTTCTCTCTTTGAAATGTTAATGTACAAACAGTCATCTCATCACCTAAGGATAAATTGACCCAGATTATTGGGGCTGATTTTTTGACTAAGATTTCTAGATACATGTGAGAACACAGGGTAATTATAACTAGTGGGAGGGTGAGCCAGGCCAAGACTACACTGCATGGAAAAGGTAATGAGAGCCATGGGGAAATATTTTGCCTAATCCTAACTAGTTTGTCATGGGGGTGATATTTGCCATTCCGAGCATCTGTACCACATTCCCCTCTTCCTGTTCATTACAGCAATGACAGGGCTATACACTGTAGATTTCACATAGCAAGTTATATGTGAACCTTATGATCCAGTCCTCTGACACCTGCAACACTTTGGACAATTCGGTGGAAAACGGAATTTCTATAAGTGGTACCTCCAGAAATTTCCTTTTATAATTGCTCTTTTTCCATATTTTCAAAATAAATCAGGGTATCTTTCTAACATTGAGGAAGGCGATGTCTGAACCAGTGCAGGCACTGTTCTCAGCAATGGGGTTTATAGCTCTTGCATAAATGAATTCACATTCAATATTATTAATCACCTTTGATACTAACTTTGGTTGTGACTCATGGATTCAGTGGAGTGTTTCCACTTTCCAGAGCTGTGGTATTAGGTCTGTTCCCGGTGTCAGGGCTTTGTAATCTTTGCCAACTCTAACTTAGTACAAACACAGAGCTATTTTCAGATCCTATTTCAACAAGACACTGACTGATGCCCTGTGCTTTTTCATTTTTGCTGTAACTTTGCCTGAATCGTTTAAATTCTAGTTCTCAACCCCCTCCCCTTTCTTTTTTGCTGGTCTTAGGCTTTTCTCTCACTGCTTTCTACACCCTCCAAATCCATTCAGTCTTGTGCCTCACCATCACTTTATTTTTCTCTTAGGAAAAGGTCTCAACTCCATCTGCTTCTGAACCAAACTACCATAATTCCTGTTTGGATAGATTGGAAAAAAGCATGTGGAACATGGCAGACAACCCAGTAAAGAATATATCACTATTTTAGTATTAGAAAGTGGTTGCTTAGGACAAAATAAGATTATAAGCATATTCAAAGAGAACTGTTCAGGCTGTCTATCAAATAACTCAAGATAACACTGCTATCCAAATTTGCCTCTACACCTACATCCATGATTGACTGGACCACATGCTGTATCACTTGTTTTCACTATAAGCCGTTCAATGAATACAAGTGTCACATCTGACCATATCAAGATGAAAAGCTGTGATTTTCCTAATCCCATTTATGACAGCTCTTTCCTTCTCTTCATGCTAACACATTTCTCTCTGCACAGAAGAGGATTTTGCAGTTAACGGCCATGCTACACAGTTCAAAATGACTCCAATATATTGAGAGTTAAATTAAGCTCTGTGTGGGTTTTGTAGCAGGCAGCCACTATTTCAGAGAGTGCTCAGAACATGATCACTTTCCTTAGCCCTTGTAATATAGGCAGTAAAACAAAGATTTCAATGCTTATTGTTTTAAGTTCTATATAAGCACCTCCTGGCAAAATTTCAGTGTGTGGCACAGAATTGAGCTGACAAGAAGAGTATGCAAAAGTCTGTGCGTTTTCAATCTCTTTAATGATTACCCAGGAAACTTCTTCTGCTTTAGTTAATGTGCATCACTACTATTCACAAAGTGTGCTCTTCCCACTTCAAATATCATGGCAGCTCTTTTTCAGATTGTGCAAAAGATGGCATTCACCCAACTGGCCTATCTCAAATATTGTCCGCTATAATAGTGCAAATTTATATGGACACCACAGCCATATATTTGCAAGACTGGAACAAGGCTAGTGATGACTGAGCCTCTTGGAGGTACCTCCTTCATAGGGTCACCTTAAGTTGAAGCCAGCTTTACAGCAAAGAGCAACAATCTTCCGAACCCCTATAAAATGTATCCCATTCTATGTTTTTTACCCCAAAACAAAGAAGGATACTTTCCACTTTACAAAACATCATAGTATCTAGGGCAGAAAAATATTCTTAGTTTGCTTAGCTTAGTTTATTAGAAAAACAATACATGTTAAGTATGGCAAAGGCACACACAGTTCTCTACTATGTGATTGTGGTGAGATAAACACATGCAAATTTCACACTTATAGTATATACTCATATAAAAGTCTAGAAATTTTAGTCAAAAATTGCCTCCAACACTTGGGTTGACTTATGCTTAGGTTCATGAAAGCACTGCACCTCAGTTCTTATATTAAAAAGGAACCATCTCTGAGTAGAGTAACTAAAGGCAAGAGCTTAATCTATGCTGGAGGAACCTTAATTAATATCTGAAAATATTTTTGTTTGGAAGGAAAGCAGATTAAACCTTTGGGTGCAACTTATAGTTGCAACCTCTCCAATAAGGGAATGTAAGGAAATACAATTATTTTAAGAGCATGAGCTTCTCATTTATGTCTTAGAATCATAGAATCATTGAATAATAGAGTTGGAAGAGACCTTGTGGGCCATCTAGTCCAACCCTCTTCCAAGAAGCAGGAAATCTGCATTCAAAGCACCCCCCGACAGATGGCCATCCAGCCTCTGCTTAAAAGCCTCCAAACAAAGAGCCTTCACCACACTCTGGAGCAGAGAGAGTATCGATATGTCTTCAAATCACCTGTCAACTTGTGGAAATTCCATTAATTTCATAAAGTTTTCAAAGATGGCTTGCTAATTCATTCCTCAGAAATATATCTTACAGCACATGGTGTTTGTTGGCAGTTTCCCATCCAAGTATTAACAGGGCTGACCCTGCTTAGCTTCCAAGCTCTGACCATGCCTGGTACCTTTAAGGTATTTAGGTACACATGTGTTTATCCATGTAATGTTTATAGTTATAAAACTACTGGTGGTCCAATATTACCTAACAAACCAGTAGGTTGACAAAGAGCCAACAGGCAACTGTAATGATGCCAGAAAAGGTAGGAAAATACATCTTTACTTGGAGAAAAAAAAGATAGGATTTTGAACATTGAATACTAACTTTTGAGAAGCTTTATGCATTAGTTCAGTGCAGTCCTTGGTGGCTAAGCATGATGGAAGAACTTGCCCAACATTTTTGTAAGGTACCAGGTTGGAGATTGGTGATAATGAAACAGCAATCAGTTCTCAATGAACCTCTGACAACTACTCCATGTTGCTTGTCCAGGTGTGCAACAATACCACTGGATGAAGTAACAAATTAAAATAATGTTTATTAAGACTGTAAATTCCTTAAGGAGAGGGCGGGATGTTAAATGAGGTTGCTATTTATCAATTGTCCATCAGAAGAAAACAGCCTCAGTAGTTTTAGGAAGATGACTTCTAATAATAAATATTACTTGCTAGTGGCAAATGGGTGACGGAAGGGTTACGGTGGGGGATGGGGAGGAATTACGTGTTTCTAAGCTGCATATACGTTGAGTATCCCTTATCCAGAACTCCAAAATCTGAAGTAGAGTACTCAAAAATTGTCTGTTTGGGTGGTCGAGACAAGACTGTTACATTTTTTGGTTTCTGATGGCTCAATGTACACAGATTTTTTTCATGCACAAAACTATGAAAAATGTTGTGAATAAAATTACCTTTATATTATGTGTATAAGATGAACATGAAACATAAATGAATTTCATGTTTAGACTTAAGTCTCATTTCTAGGATATCTCATTTTGTAAATATATGCTAATACGGGTAATCCCAAAATTCGGGGGGAAATGCAAAAAAAAGCTTCTGGTCCCAAGCAGACACTCAAGCCAGAAATGTTGGCTAATTTTAGTAAAGCTAATTTTGATGATAACTCCCCAAATCTCCCAGCCAGTATAGCTGCTAGGATTCTGGGAGTTGCAGTAAAAAAAAACTACCACAAATTATGGGTAGAAATCAAGGTGAGTGCAAATTTAATCAAGAATGCTTTATCCACTGAAGGAAAATCAGCTCACAAACAGAAAACTAAACCAGGATACCCATTGCATATGTGACAGGTATAATTTGATAGATTTACACGTGGACTGTCATGCGCATAGACACAAGCACACATAGCAGTGAAACGAGCGCATGAGTGAAAGAGGAGCAATAGTACCATAATTACAGAAGCTCTGCTTGTCCATATTTTTATAATAAATTAAATATTATCTGGATTACTTACTTACATACTTGCTGGTTTAATTTGAGCTGAATGGGATATATTTAAATTGTAATGCTGGCTTACTAAAATTGCATGCAGTAAAGAAAGAATGGTGTTTTTGGCTTCTCTATGTTCTTGGAAATTTTTAAAATAAGATCTTTGGATGTATTTTACATTTCAGGAATGTCCTGGGAAAATGTTTTTTCAAAAGGAGACTTAGCAACAAAAACTGATTTCACTGTGGTTATTAGATGTACAATCTGAAGTTTTCACCACTGTTCCAAAACCCAGTGTTCTTTAAATATTAACAGTATATTATAAATATATAGGCTTAAATTATGAAACATGTAAAACATTAAAATATGAGCTATGGAGATTTGCAAACCTCACTCATGAAATTTTAATCACTCCTTGAATTAATAAAATAATCAGGTTTCCTTTGGCCAAGCAAAGTGAAGTATTGTAACAATCTCTCCATTTTGAATACACATGCATCAGTTCACATTACTTGTTACAGTAACCTATATGACACAAAACCTTGAAGCAAAAAAACAAAACAAACCTATTTAGTGGGCACAGACAAATGTTTTTTAAAGGGCAATGATGTGGATAATGAACATCACCAGACATTGATGTACTGCAACACCCAAGATGCCTCACCATTGGCTATGTTGGGCTAAATGATTATCACACCGATCTAACTGAAAGCAGCTAAACACCACTTTTACTGTCATGGCCCAATGTTAATGGAATCATAGGAAGTGCAATTTAACAAAGTATTTAGTCTTCTCTGCCAAGGAGTGCTGGTGCCTCACCAAATTACAGTAGAGTCTCACTTATCCAACATAAACAGGCCGGCAGAACGTTGGATAAGCAAATATGTTGGATAATAAGGAGGGATTAAGGAAAGCCTATTAAACATCAAATTTGGTTATGATTTTACAAATTAAGCACCAAAACATCATGTTATACAACAAATTTGACAGAAAAAGTAGTTCAATACGTAGTAATGCTATGTAGTAATTACTGTATTTACGAATTTAGCACCAAAATATCACAATATATTGAAAACATTGACTACAAAAACACTGACTACTGCCTTGGATAATCCAGAACGTTGGATAAGCGAATGTTGGATGAGTGAGACTCTACTGTACAACTTCTAGCATTCCACAGCATTCAGCCATAGCAGTTAAAGTGGTGCCAAACTGTATTAGTTCTACACAATGTGGATGCACCCTTACTGAAATGTCTTCATTTTTGCCTCAGAAAGTGAGTGAAACACTGCTAAGCATTAGTAGCAAACGGCAAAAATTACATTAAAATGAAATACCTAGCATACCACTCATAACGCCTTTGTTACATATAGACAACTGAGGCCATTTAATGCAGTTAGAAACCAGCTTCAAATCGTGGTGGCTAGTAGAGATGTGCGCGAAATTCCTTCTTATTGTTTCTTCCGTGTCTTTCGTGTCTTCCATTTATTCAGAAGCACAAAACAGAAAGCCCTCCTCCCCACAAAAAACTCAGCTCAACACAAAAGCCAGATTTCGTGTGGAGTCGAAATTTCAAGCATGTGTGTCATGTTCGGGCAGCCCCACATCTGGACCTCAGCATCAAGGTGGAAGGAACCACCTCCCCTCTATCCTTTCCAGGCATGTGTGTGGGGGGGTATGACTGTGCTGGCACTCGGCTGCAGGCAGGCACTGAGAGGCGAGTGTGCGCTTTCCAGACCTGCCTGTGCCCCGCCACACACACACTTTCTTTCCAGGGAGAGTTTATGTGTGGCATGGGGCATATAGGCAGGCCTGGAAAGCTTGTGCACACCTCTCAGTGCCTGCCTGCAGCTGAGCACCTGCACAGTCACACATACCCTGCCACCCACCACACTCTTCGAGTTGAAAGGATGGAAGGGCAGTGGTTCCTTCCTGCTTGCTTGCTGAGGTCTGGATATGGGGCTGCCTGGCCATGAGTCCTGTGAGTTAATGCAGGGCATTGAGGACATGGGGGGGGGGGGGGGAGAGGAAGAAGAGAAGATGTTCAATGCCTGCCAGGAAACCAAACATTTCAGGAAGGAGGGCCAGTGGGTGGGAACCCCCCCCCCCCATAATGGGTTGATTTTTGGGCTCCTGAAACAAAACAATCAAAAACAACCTTCCAATTTTGGGACGCTTTCCAAAAATGAATCGGGCCCCACAACGAAAATCGGAAATGAAACGAAACAAGCTTTTACCCAAATGCACACCACTAATGGCTAGACAACAAACTTCCATAAAAGCACATGAAAGAAAACCCTAATGTGCATCAGTGCTCTGTGGTTTGTGGAATGATCATCCAGGCCTCAAACTGGTTCCAGGGTTTCCCTTGTAACCAAATGCACAGCAGTTTGAAACTGACTTAAGTGGCCAGTGCAGATATGGCTGGAGTTTGACGCTGCTTTCCATGGATGTCAGCTACAGCAGTGCTACTTTGTCATTAGAAGTAGCAAAATGTGAGGGACAATATCCAGCTGCAGTGGGCTTTCCCCTGAGACCGGGGTCAGGACAGAGGCATGGACTCAGGTGCACTTTGCCCAAGCGGCTGCTCCCTGAGGTCCGCATCCTTTGCTGAGAAAACAAGTGAAAAACGGCATGGGCGACGGAGTGTGCATCAGCAGCACTGCAGAAATCATGGAGTTTGACACCACTTTAACGGCTATGAAATCCTGGAAGTTGTAGTTTGATGAGGCACCAGCACTCTTTGGCAGATACGGCTTGCAAAACTACAACTCCTATGATTTCACAGCATTCAATCATGCCAATTAAATGGTGTCAAACTGCATTAAATGTACTATTTAGGTCAGGCATGGGGAAAGTTCGGTCCTGCAGGAGTTTTGGACTTCAACTCCCACCATTCCTAACAGCCTCAGGCCCCTTCCTTTTCCCCCTCAGGCCCCTTCCTTTTCCCCGCTTAAGCGGCTGAGGGGGAAAAGGAAAGGGGCCTGAGGCTGTTGAAGTCCAAAATCCCTGCAGGGCTGAAGTTTGCCCATGCCTGGTTTAGATACATCCTCCATGGAATCTATGGTACATGATTCCTTCCACAGCCTTTCATGCCACTATTTTACCCATTATTAAATAACCTTTACTGCTAACTAACTATAATAAGAATGCTACGTAAGTTTATTTTGTGTTGTCGAAGGCTTTCATGGCTGGAATCACTGGGTTGCTGTGAGTTTTCCGGGCTGTATGGCCATGTTCCTGAAGCATCCTCTACTGACGTTTTCCCCACTTCTATGGCAGGCATCCTCAGAGGCTGTGAGGATGTTGGAAACTAGGCAAATGGGGTTTAAATATTTGTGGAATGTCCAGGGTGGGAGAAAAAAACTCTTGTCTGTTTGAGGCAAGTGTGAATGTTGCAATTTACCACTTTGATTAGCATTGAATGGCCTTTCAGCTTCAAGGCCTGCCTGCCTCCTGCCTGGGGGAATCCTTTGTTGGGACAATTACAGCATTCATACTTTCCTCAAACAGACAAGAGTTCTTTCTTCCCATCCTGGACATTGCACATATTTATAAACTCCACTTGCCCAGTTTCCAGCAACCTCACAACCTCTCTATGGACAATTTCAACAGAAAGGAGGAAACCGTGAAAACGAACAAAATCTGGCTACTAGTATTTAAAAACTCTAAAATCAGAACAGTAAATAAAGAACAACATTCTGAAAATAGGGGAATTCCAGTCACAAAACAATCAGGGCCAGCTAACACCTCTTAACAAAGGATTCCCTCAAGCAGGAAGCAGCCAGGCTTTGAATCTGCAAGGCCATTAAATGCTAATCAAGGTGATGAATTGCAACATTCACATTTGTCTACAATAGACAAGAGTCATTCCCCCCGAATCTTCCACAGATATATAAACCCCACTTGCTTAGTTTCCAGCAACCTCGCCACCTCTGAGGATGCCTGCCATAGATGTGGGTGAAACGTCAGGAGAGAATGCTTCAGGAACATGGCCATACAGCTCGGAAAACTCACAGCAACCCTAAGATTATTATGCTTCCCCCTCTATATCACTGCCTGCTTGGACCACAAGCTGGTCTTTCAGTTTTTTTAAAAAAACACCTTTAGGGACACAGAATTTTCAGAAATGCTCTGTCAACATAAACACAAATATTCTGTCAAGCCATAAGTATTCAACAGCTGTTGCCGCTGAATAATTATCCTCAATAATGATGCTCTTGAGATGATTATTTGCAAAACATTTCTTTACGTTCCTGAAGATGCAACTGCAAGCTTAGAGTCATCCCAGATAATTAGTGCAAGGCTGATCATTTCTTTGAACCGGGCAGTGGCTGATTATTCTTGTTTTAAATGTTTTAAATGATTCATTTTTGTCTTTCCAGAACTACTGGCAGACCCACAAGGGCAAGTTAGCGTTTAAATTTAGTCGTCAGTACCATTTGTCCTGTGTAGCAATGGGAGATTTAATACAACTGAAACAATCATGCTAAGATTTTACACACAGAGGCAACCCAAGTCTCTTGTGAGGTGACCATCAACGCTGCACCTCTCAGCACTGCCTCCTACACATCGAAAGAAAGGGGGCGGAGAAAAAGAGAAGAGACAGAAGAGGAGGTCTGTTCTTTTTCAGCTTTGCTTTTTCTTCGATAAAGAATGGAAGGGAACAATCTTCAGCAGTGAAGCTGGACAGAGCTGTCGGCCCTAATGCATCACTCAGGTTTGCTCTCCATTTCCTTCAATGTGTTGTCAAGGGCTTTCATGGCCAGAATCACTGGGTTGCTGTGAGTTTTCCAGGCTGTATGGCCATGTTCCAGAAGCATTCTCTCCTGACGTTTTGCCCACATCTATAGCAGACATCCTCAGAGGTTGTGAGGTATACTGGAATCTAGGCAAGGGATGTTTGGATTCCTGGGAGAAAGAACTTTTGTCTGTTAATGTTGCAATTAATCACCTTGATTAGCATTGAAAAGCCTTGCAGCTTCAAGGTCTGGCTGATTCCTGCCTGGGGAAATTCTTTGTTGGGAGGTGTTAGCTGGCCATCAAGGTGATTAGTTGCAATATTAACAGACAAGAGTTCTTTCTCCCATCCTGGACCTTCCACAGATATATAAACCTCCCTTGCCTAGTTTGCAATATACCTCACAACCTCTGAGGATTCCTGCCATAGATGTGGGCAAAACATCAGGAGAGAATGCTTATAGAATATGGTCATGCAGCCTGGAAAACTCACAGAAAAACACTGGCTCCTTCCTCTCCAACTTGTGTTCTTCTCCCACATTTAACATATTCCTGAAAGCATCTTCCTTTGCCTTACAAGTGGCATTCATGCTTTCCCTGAACCAAAACTCCTTGACCTTGCCCTCCTGCACAAAATGCCCAATCTGAGTTACCTGCTAGTGGATAAATACCCCATGCATTTTTTCATAGCGTTTTCTTAGGCAAGGGATACTCAGAAGGGGTTTTGTTGCCAGTCCCTTCCTCTGCAATACAGACTACAGTTCTTGGGGTTCTTTGGTGGCCTCCCCAGTCCCCTCCAAGTATTATCCTGCATCGTGTCCAAGAAAAAAGACGAGATCTGGTGCCTTTTACGCTCTCCTTGCTCCATACTGATCGAAATCACTCGATCCTCGCTCACAGCCGCTATCTAGGAATGCCTCCCTTCTCTGCCTAAGAAGGCTGGCTCTGGACTGGGAAGCAGCTCTGCCACCTGACATCCACCAAAGAAAGCTCAGGCAGAATGAAACACTGGTTCGTCTTAAAGGGGCTGCTACATTTCTTGTCCTTCCTTCCTTCCGACCTACCTACCTACCTTCCTCTTCGACCTGCCTAGCTCTGAATCAGCCCCTTCTCTTCTTGCCCAAGATGCTTTGTCTCAGAGAGCATCTACACTGGAGAATGAATACAGTTTAACTGCTCTGGCCCAATGCTGTAGCATCCTGGGAGCTGTAGTTTCACAAGGCTTTTAGTCTTAGCTCCCTCCACAATATATCTATACACATAATAAAAGTGAAAAGATGTATGTGTGTATGTGGCAGAGGTGTCCACTTACACAGACAGGCTCCCACCTCCACAAACAGCTTTAACCCACAGTGCTGAGGAGCTACCAAAAGCACTCCCTCCAATGACATTTCAGGTTATAGCGAGTGTCATTTGGGAGTTGTAGTTGCTGGGATTTATAGTTCACCTACAATCAAAGAGCATTATGAACTCCACCAATGATAGAATTGAACCAAACTTGGCACACAGAACTCCCATGACCAACAGGAAATACTGGAAGGGTTTGCTGGGCACTGACCTTGAGTTTTGGAGTTGTAGTTCACCTACATCTAGAGAGCACTGTGGACTCAAACAATGATGGATCTGGACCAAACTTGGCACCAATACTCAATATACCCAAATGTGAACACTGGTGGAGTTTGGGGTAAATAGACCTTTACATTTGAGAGTTGTTGTTGCTGGGATGTATAGTTCACCTACAATCAAAGAGCCCCTTGAACCCCACTAACTATAGAACTGGGCAAATTGGGCTGTTGATGGGAGGATTTGCCATCTGTTTCCAAAAAGGAAGAGAAGGACAGGCGAAGAGATCTCCAGCCTTCTCTGCCAAAGGGGTTCCTAAGGCCACCAGAAATACAGTTTCCTCAAAAATAAGACATCCTCTGAAAATAAGACCTAGTAGAAGTTTTGCTGAATTGCTAAATATAAGGCCTCCCCCGAAAGTAAGACCTAGCAAAGTTTTTGTTTGGAAGCATGCCCACCAAGCAGAACACCAGAGCATGCAGGATCGGCAAATGTACTTACCATAGAGTGTTGTACATGGAAATAATGGTAGTAACAAGAAATTCTTGATAGGATTTGTCTGGTTATGCTGGTTTGTGATGACAACTACTGTAGAGTATATAATAAATATTCATTTTTTGTTCATCAATAAATGTGAATTGTTCTTCATGGAAAAATAAGACATCCCCTGAAAATAAGACCTAGTTTTTTTGTTTGTTTTTTTGTGTCAGGAGCAACCGGAGTTGCTTCTGGAATGAGAGAATTGGCCGTCTGCAAGGACGTTGCCCAGGGGACGCCCGGATGTGTTTGATGTTTTTACCATCCTTGTGGGAGGCTTCTCTCGTGTCCCCGCATGGAGCTGGAGCTGATAGAGGGAGCTCATCCACACTCTCCCCAGGTGGGATTCGAACCTGGCAGCTTTCAGGTCAGCAACCCAACCTTCATGTCACTTAGTCCACTACACCATCTGGGGGCTCCTATAAGACCTAGTGCATCTTTGGGAGAAAAAATTAATATACGACACTGTCTTATTTTTGGGGAAACATGGTACAGTAGAG